>NC_079339.1:13728364-14359638 GCF_029582105.1 Oenanthe melanoleuca
CCAGGTTTTGCTCAATATATTTTAATATAAAATTCTTGTGAAATATATATCTGATGCACAAGGGCTATTTTACCAGAAAAATGTTGTCTAAAATATGGAGTGGCCTATATAAGAAACTTTCTGCCTCTCTGCAGGACTCTCTTTCCAGCTCCTATTTTTTCCTGCTAGCCCTAATCTACTGTCTCTGACAGAGCCCCCATTGTTCAGTGCCTGCAGACCAGCAACAGGAACTGGCTGCTGCCTGAGATTCCCTTCACTGTGGTGCAGGGAGAGGTGGTCAGAGCTGTCCAAGCACCATAATCAAAGCTGCTGTTTGCCCAGTTTCTTTGTAATGTATGTCTCACAGACACTAAAGAACAAATTGGCTTCCAGTGGATTACAGTAGCCTAATGGAGCTGGGAGAAGAACACAAATTTAGGACACAACAGGATAAAAAAAAGTAATAATAGAAGAACTTTATGCTCTCAGAAGAGCTGGAATTTTTCTAACTCAAAAGTAACTGAAAAAATGGAAAAGCTTTCCATTATAGTTCCCATTTAAAAAGACAGATACACAAATATACCTGTGGAATTTTGAATGGTTTCTATGTTACAGACTGAAAAGTATTATCAGACTGTTATTTATCATGAAACTAGGCAATTCATAGCATCTCAATGAAGAGATGATTTATGTAAAGCTACTAAAAATATTTTTCTTTTGACAGGTAGTTTTGTAGTATATTTTTGATGACAGTCTTTGGGTTGCTGTCACGCAAATGAGAAACTGTGCAATAGTTGATACTTGTAAAAAAAGCCCTTAAACCTGGGGTCTTAAAAATTGTGCTGAGATATGCCTTCATACCACAAGGTATCACATTCTGTGTCATCTTGATATATACACAGCCTGATCCACAGCAGATCTGGGAGTCTTGTCATAGGCACTGGTGTCTTTTGCAACATCTTCACTCTCAGCTACTTTTCCAGTGGCAATACTCCTGACTGTGTTCCTAATGCAGTATTTTCCCTCAAGTATAACACCGTATTTAAATGCACAGTTTTGATCATTCTCTGTACAAAATTACTGTGCCTTGGTTATGCTGATCAAAGTCTTTATTGTTCAGCTTCTACTACCTAGACCTCATAGGTATCTGTTCAATCACTTTTCCAGTTACATTTCTGGAGGCTTGGGTTTTTCTTTTCCTTTTCCTGCAAGGAGTAAACAACCTGGGAAGTCACCAACAGACAGTACAGTATAGGTAGAGGAGAGATTAAAAATGGATCAGGTATTACTAAGGATCCAAAAGGACAAATAAGGGAGTTCCAAATTTCTGGACAGTGATGCTCCCTGCTCTCTTATAAAAATGGAATTTGGTCTGTTTTGTTATTTTCTTTCTTAAAAAGTCTTTAGAGGACATATTTTATTTTTTTTTCTTTTTTAAACACTGGGCCTCTACAAAAAAAAAAAAAAAAAAGAGGAGTCCTGAAACTTATGATTAGTTTTATGGGCGATTGAATGAGAATATGGAATAGTGAAAGAGGAGCATGAATCTTAGGGTGTAAGAACTGAGACCAGCTTGCAAATTCACTATACCTTTTCTGACTGACTTCTGTTCTGTAAAAGCTCTCCAGCTGGAGTAACTGAGAGCACTCCAGAGCTGTTTGGCAACACATGGAAAACTTCATCGGCGTGCGTTCTTGCGCACGACAGCTCCCAGGTGGATCCGTGTGATGTTCATCTGCAGGCAGGTGGGCAGTGAGGCCAAGCTCTTACTGACAAATGCATTTCTGCTTAGTGCATCTGTGTCCATGTCCCTAGCTGGGTCAGGTACAGTAATAACCAGTCCTACCCATTGAAGAAATAAGCACCTAGGGGTGGTATAGAGGCAGCGGAGTTCAATCCCTTAAAAATATCACATTGTATATTATTTGAGGATTTAGTAATACTTGCAGAGGTGCTTGAAATTCATAATTTTTATTTCTGATTTGCAGTTACACTGTGTTAAGTTAGACATGCATTAAAGTTTGGTAGAATGATGATGCTGCTAGTGAAGATGGAGACTCAAAACTATTGCAGTATTCGTTTTTTTAAGAATGCTGGAAAAAAATAAATACTTGATTTAGTTGTCTGCTATGAAAGAGAATGAGTAGAAAGATGCTTATGCACTGCCAGCCTATAGATTTAGGTGAAAAAGTCCAGTTGGGATAATATGCAGGTGGCTGATGCCATGAGGACCAGAGATGGTCACCAAGTCATCCTTTAATATTGATGAACTTTGCAGATCATCAGTTATATCTATTTCACAACTCCTACCACTTCTTGTATTGGACACTAGACACTTGTGAAAACATAGAGGTAGAATATTAAGGTTTTCCCTGTAATTTCAGCAGTGTTAGGGAATCTCCATGTCTCCTGCTACAATATGACCTGTCTTTTGAGTATTTACACAGTAAGCAGTGCTGAAAAGCTGCAATCTTGGTAACAGGTTGGGACATGAATGTCAGTCCTTCTGTACAGCTGTATAGATATCAAAGACAAAAAGATGTGGCAATATATAACCATGGTTGGTTGCATTGTATAGAAGACACTTTTTGTTCCAAGTCTTTTTAAACTCCCTCACTGAAACAGTTTTTAATCTGTTATTTGTGTAGCCTCTTATGCAGCGGAAGCTTGTAGCATCCTTACGAAAGATCTTTTTGCTCCATGCTACCCCTATTTGAGTCCTGTTCCCTATTTTGAGCAGTGCAGAAGAGACACTTGCAAATGTGGACAGACTTGTTTTTGCTCTGCTCTGGCTCATTACGCTCATCATTGCCGAAGGTTTGGAGTTGTAATAGATTTCAGAGGAGCTGTCCCAGATTGTGGTGAGTTCCTTTTCACTTCTAGATTTAAATAATTACTGCCTGAGGACTTTAGACACAATCAGAAAATGAAATTAAATCAATGCAATCTTTTAAATGAGAAAAAGATTAATTGTAGTGTGACCTTGTATGCACAGGGCAAGGTTCTTTTTTAAAAAATTTTCTATGAAAATGGAATTCGTACCAGTGTTTTCAGAGGATTTTTCCTTTGTAGTTTACTTTCTGTAGTCCTTTGACTTATGAAATACTAAAAATATTTAAATAGTTGGAGGGCTTCAAAGTATACAGAATTCAAAATATGTCTGTCCTTATTATATGGCATTGCATATCTCATACCATATAGATATTATTCATGAACTGCATGAATAGATTTCTTTCCCTTGTAGATGTTAGGTTTATCTAATTATTTAAATGAACAAGATGAAGAATGATTGATAGTATTTAGCAGTTTTAGTTGCATTACTGTTGATGTCTTCTGTCTGACAATCTCTTGGCTTATTCTCTTACTATCAGTGACACTGAAATGCAAAGTGCTGAAGCAAGTATTGAAACTTGGTATTATTTAGTTTAAAATGAATAAAAGAATATAGAATATATGCATCTTTATAGAAAAAGGTGACATCTGTTATCTACTCCATAAAGCCTCACAAGCAAAGGATAATATTAAATTCTTTAGTTTATATCAATTTTTAGTGGGCCCTCACACACATTTAAAAAAGTATAGAATTGGAAACCCTGTCAAACAACCTTCAACTGACACCTCTGATGTAGGTCGGCCTCTATTAACAAGTCTGAGAATTTTTTTTCTGAGGAATGTTCAAGAACTTAACATTTAGCAGTTGTCATCACATCATATAATTATCCATGATAAAGAGGATTAAGTTGGTCCAGCTTAAACACCTCAAGGTGGATTATCTGTATATATAGCTGACAAGACTGCCTTGCTTGCATTTATTATGGCATGAATGGTTGTGTCCATTTATGATTGAATGAGTCATTCAAGCCATTTGATTTTATTTTACTTCTCTGGAAACAAGTATAAGTTTCTTATAGTGTATTTCAAGTCATGCTTGTCACATTTAAAATATATGAATCTGTTAGTATTTCAGGAGCTTCAGTCTGTTTTTGGTAAAGCTTTATAAGACACAGATAATATATGTGTATATATATATATGTATAAAAGGAAATTTAATGTGGTATTGTGCAATATCTGTTAAGTACATGTGTTTTCTTTAAGGCTTTTAAGGTTTTTTTTAAGGTGCTGTGCACTTCCAAAAGCCCATGCATGAGTGCCAAGTATGTTCAGAGTTAGAGGCAAGAAGGCTTCAGCTGTTTGGTTTCCACAGTGCAAATCTGGATTAACTGCAGACTCATTGCACTTGTCATTACTGTGGATTTACATCTCTGTAGTTTACACAGCATAGTGCCAAGATGGCAATTTTAGTGGAATTTAATGTGATTGGGAACGAAAGAATGGAGATGTTTATCAGAAAACAGTTGGGAGGTGCTTGAGTCTCCTGCAGTGTAATCTGAGAGATTTGTTTCATTTGGACAGCTCTTTCATGTGAAGACACAAAGGAGTACAGTACTTGTGTATCTACCTGTGGCAGAACCTGCCAAGCACTGTCTGTGCCAGAGACATGCAGCAGTGATTGTGTTGAAGGCTGTGCTTGTCCCTCTGGAATGTATTTGGATACCAAGACTGAGCGATGCGTACAGAGGTGGGTAAAGTTGCAGCTCTGGTGTTTCAGACCACCAGAGCTGCAAGTCAGAGAGGAAAGCTAATTAACTTGTACCCTTTTAGATGCTATGCCTCTGTAAACTTGACAGAGTCTCTTAGAATTATACAGAACTGATGTCTGTGTTGATCAAAAATAGCTTTTCTAGAACACAGACACTTGTCCAACATCATCAGTGCTGGTTGTTACATTCTGTCTGGTTTTTTTGGTATAAAAGAGATACAAAACATAAGCTTCCATTTTCCTACTGAAATGTCCTTGAGTTGTATGGCAGTATTGAGATCAATTTCTTTGTTTAAAAAACTAAACCCCAAACAACCACAAAACCATGCCCTAACCAAAAAAACCTCACCAAAACCAACAAAGCAACTGAAATTTGAACAGCACTTAAGTCAGTGGGAATTTTATCTTCTTTTTTCAGTTTGGGTTAATCAGTTGCCTGGTTTTCCTCTATTTCAGAAATGAATGCCCATGTTATTTTCAAGGAATTGACTATCCCCCTGGAGAACATGTCATGACATCTTTAGGCAAATGGTAAGATACAAAATTGTGTTTTCACATAAATAGTGTCACTTTAAGAGCTCTGTCAAATAATCTTGGCTAATTTGTTGGTTTTTTGTTTTAGTTATTTTTATTGAAACCTACAGAATAAACCTGCACCTGTTTTTTTTCTGTGTTTGACAAAGGTCCTTTAGAACTTAGGCTTTTCAGGCTGCTGTGATTTTTAATGTAATATATTGAAGTGCAAAACAGAAAAGCCACTATGGTTTCTTATATCCATACTAATATGGAGAGCTCCAGAAAAATGTAGACATTTCCTGACTGTCCATAGGTCTTCATTCCTTTCTCCTTCCCTTTACCACATTTTAAATCTATTTATGAAGAATTATTAAGAATCTGTCTTCCACTGGTATAGAATCATTGTAAAACAGCAATGTGGCTTTTATCAACTAGAGAAACAACATAAAAAACTGTCACCTGCAGCCAATGGTAAATAAGCATCTCTGTTATTGTTCCTTACATTTGGCATTTGTTCTTGTCCTTTTGCATCATTTGCATCATTGCAGTCATGACATTAAAGAAGAGAGCTTGTTAGATGATCCTGGCTCCTGCCAGATGTGTCCTTTTCAATAGTTATTTCTGTCTGGAGAAGGTTAAGTAATGTGGATAACAAGTTCTGTGAATAACAAGCTTTCAGAAATCATATCTGAGCTCTCACTGCCTGTATCAGTTGTTACAGCACTTAATTAAAAGCAGAGCAGACCAAATCATGCCTGTGACAGATCAGTGTATTACTTTAGTTTGTTACAAAGGCTACATCAGAGATTGGTGTTGTCAGACTCCTATTGCAATTGGAGCATTTAGCAAGCACACACAAACTTTCTCACTCATGTCAGCAGCCCATAAATACTGATTATTATAAATCAATATATTACTCATAAATTTAGCTTATTTTTTTACCTTAGGGCAAGTTCCCTAAATGTGCCAGGCAGCCCATTATGCATATGGGGCCCTGCAGAGGATGGATGCCCTGTTTCCTGCCTTTCCAAGGTGTTTTTTATTTACAGAATGTGCCAAACAGCCCTGGCAGTCAAAAGAGGGGGCTTCTTGTAAATCTTCAGTCCTCCTCCTGCAAGGTCTGGTTCAGCTAATATTGCTGACCCATGTGGTGAATATATATATATATATATATATATATATATATATGGTTGAATATAGATCATGTGACTGTCCACAAATGTTTTTATAAAATTGCTGTAGACAAAAGTCCTTTGATTTCAGAGGAAATTTTTTGGATCTGGCAGCTTATGTTTCTTAATAAAATTAAAATCTACTGGTTTATAACTACTAGGATTTTAGCTAGAATTAGAGATCTGTGTCTCCATTTAGTCATGATTTTT
Source organism: Oenanthe melanoleuca (assembly GCF_029582105.1). NCBI lineage: Eukaryota > Metazoa > Chordata > Aves > Passeriformes > Muscicapidae > Oenanthe > Oenanthe melanoleuca. Next base: position 13,734,842 of record NC_079339.1, read on the forward strand.
ACTTGAGGTGTTTTTTTTTTTTTTTTTTAATAAGGCTATATACAGATCTGTTGAGAGGAAAGGCTTTCAAATGTAGAGCTACAGACTGTCAGCTCCTGTGAATTGCCTTGTGCTAAGTAAAACATTAGGAATCATGGAGGAATATATGTGTGGATGAACTGGAAAAAATACTATGTGATGAAGATCTTTTTTCTGTCACTTTCTATTAGAAGCAATTATGATTTTTATTATATTTTCCCCATCCTTTATTCCTCTTAATTGCTTCATCTTTGGAACTTCCTGCTTTCAAACTGGAATTTCTTCTCTATGCAATAGCTTTTCTGCTCTGTTTTTTTCAACCAGTTTAAAATATTTTCATTGATGCTGTATCAGCCTTTGAGTTGTCTTCCTCAGTTCTTTTTGGTTCTCCTTTTCCTGTTGCCTGAGTGATACTGTGCAGTCCTTGAGCACTTTCCCTGCAGGGCTTTGGGTCCATACACAACTCCAAATGTGTTCACAGGAGGCTGCAGCACCTATAGAAATTGATTCTGAATCTGCTGACCAGTCATAGGAGTCCTGGGGATGCTCTAGGCATTGCAAAAGAATGGGAAAATAGTGCTGGATTTGAAGGCCTTGGGTTCTCTAGTGAAGACCAGGACCTGAAACTCAGCCAGCACTGCTACAGTTTTCCTTGACAATGAGTTGCAATAGGAGCTGCTACCATTTTAGAAAGTACTGGACTATTTTGGCTCAAATTAGAAAGGAGCAGACAGTGTTGGGTTTTTCAGTGCTTCCCTGCATACAGTATCCTGTTAGGCTGAGTTTTATGCAGTTTTGAACTGCTTCTCGCAGGGGCAGTGTGTTTTGGGGAGCAGTATGGGGGTATATTCCTGTATGTATTTTTTTTTTGTCAGCCCATGCGTTTTAACTCATAAGGACATAATGCATTCAGCAAGAGTTTGGAGTTTAATGTTCTTCATGTGTTAAGGAACACTTTATCCACAGTTATAATGTTCAGTGCAAACATTTATAAAATTATTTCCTACTGACTTATTCTGCATTACTAAACAGAATATATTAATATTTTAGATCTTCCTGGCTCAGTACATCTTTGTGTATTTCTATTGCAGCCATTGCAGGGATGGTGTAATGAACTGTGATAACAACATAATAGGTGAGTGAAGACAGAAGTACAAGATATTTCAGGTTCAGTGAATACATTTCCTCCAGTCTCTGTGGAAGTCCTTGTGTGAACTAGAAGATAATGCAACGTGTACAAATTAACTTCTGGGAGGGGATCCATAATTATGTATTTGTGTATTTGAAAGTAATGCTACTGCTTTGTACCAGCCTAACTTCAAAACACTGTTAAATCTGAACAACTTTTTCCCCCCAGTACTTTAAAATAATAATTATTTTGGTTGCTCATGCAGATAAGCTTAGCTGCATGATAAACAGCAGACCTTCAGTAGGGCAAACAAAGGCTAGCTTTGCTCCAAATAATATGAGGAGAGGCATTTGAATGTTACTAGTATTACTGGTACATTACTAGTATTGCTGGATGTTATAATTTGTGTTACAAATCCTTAGTGCACACATTTAGAAAATAGAAAATTTCAGATATTAAGACTAAAGCATTTGCAATTTTCCCTCCCAGCACACCACTGCCCAGTTGGACAGATTTATATTAACTGCAGTAATCCACAAGTGGATCCTGAGCTCAGCAGAGAGAGGACTTGTGAGAACCAGCTGCTAAACCTCACCTTCTCAGCACACCTTCCTTGTGTGTCAGGCTGTGTCTGCCCACCAGGGTGAGTACAGACAGATTTGCATCTTCTGGTGCACAAACATGATTGAGTGATTAATTCTACTTGGACAATTTGAGATATCGAAGGCTGAGCATCAAACTTGTAAAGGCTTACCCCACAATACTGGCTGTTAAAGTCATAATAAATGCTAAATCAAGAGACAAGAGAAGTTAAATACTTCATAATAATATGATCAAAACCCCAAGAATATAGAAATGGCACTGAAATAATTTTATTCAATCTGTGTGCTACAGCAGAATAATGTTTATCTAGAATTTTTTTAAATATCTAACTTCTTATTTTAGTGTTTAGCTGAGGGAGACAAGTTTATTTATGTATAGGCATAATTTTCAGTATTTTTTCCCTGAAAAGGATTTCTAAAGTCTTGGGGATTATGCTGGAAATGTAGAGATTACCTATTGTGGAATCAAGCACTGTATTGTTGAGAGAATTTTGATTATAAAATAACAATAACATATAATTGATGCTGGTCTTGATGGAATTTAGTTTAAGAACATAGCTTGAAGTTTTTTAGTATTATAACTCTGAAATAATTTGAACTATTGAAATAGCTCAATTGAAATAGAATTCTGTGCACTCATATGAGTGATGTGCAGGTATTTCTATCTCATGACAAAATATTGCTACACAGGATTTTGGGATTTTACTTTAGTACTTAGAAACATGAAGTGTGAAATGGCTCATGTGAAATGGAACCTGTAATTAGTGGAACTCACAGTATGGTGCCATGTTGAAAAAGTGCAGTGCTAAGGTAGACTCTGAAATTAACAGGAGGCAGATATTTTCAGAATTGCAAGAATTCACTCTCTTGGCATAGGCTGACATACTTCAAAGCTACCTTCAGCAACACTACATGGCTGGCAACTCAGATCATATGAGCTTTTTATTCTCTGCTATTTTGCTGTGCAAAGCCTCTGAGGTTGTGATCTCTACTGCTTCCTGCTGAAATTTAGGTCTAGAATGTAAATGATTAATGTTGTTTTTAGCATTGGAAGTGTCAAGTGTTGGTGGTCTCAAAACTCTGATAGCATGGTTTTATGGTTGTAAGAGGCAAAATGTTATGATATCCTGGGGATAAAAATACAAAATTAAGATTTGTCTTTATTGTAACTTTGTCAAACTCAAATTTTTTTTCTACAGCATATTGCCTTTAGAGATGCTAGCACAAAATATTTGGTTTTATTTTGTTCATTTTTTTTTGTTTGGTGGTTGTTTGTTTGGTTTTTTGAGGACATTGAAGGAGAGAGGTTCTTTTGTATTTAAGGGTTTTACCCTCAGTGCTTTTTAAGGCAGGAAACAGTGTTACAAGCCTAGGGTTTGAATTAGCAATGTCAGTCTCTACTGATGAAGCAGAAATTAATGTCACTTAAAAGCTTATCAAAACTGATGTCTTTAAAATATTCAGCTCTAGTGATCCTATACTAATGATATATTTGTTTGTATTTGAGTTTGCTTTAGGAAAAATTATGATCCTAAAAGTGTGTGTGGTTTTTTTATGTGCCTTTGGAAAAGCAAGAGACTTATGCTATGTATTAACTATGCAGATTTTTTATTTCAATTATGAATCTTAATTGTTTAGGAATTTTAGTAAGAGATGCTTTTGATAGATGAAGTTGGATATGAAGAGCCCTAATGTATGTTTTAAGTCAGTCACTGAATCCTACTACAATGATTCATGCTGCAGATTGAACAACTTAGAGTCAGAGCCAGTGCAGCACAGTAATGAAAAAATTTTAATTAAGGTTTTTAGAAGAGAAAAATATGGGTAAAATACCATCATCTTTACACCTCATCCTGTGTTCATATAATTTCATATAAATGCAGGATTCAAATATACTGTGAATTTATGCAGCTTTGAAATCCCTTTTCTAGGCCATCAGTTCTTACTGGTGAAATGGAAAACTGAGGTGGAATTGTCCACTTGAAAAGGGTATAACAGCCATGGAATTTCTTTGAACTTAACATTACCTGAAATAATGATTTCATTCCTTTATTCATGCTTTCATTCCTGTTTGAGATCTTGCATCAGTTTATCTTGATTCATTACATGTAAGGTAAGCTGACTTAAGTAGCAATGAAATCAGTTTAATGTTTGATTAGTTGATTTAGGTAAAATAACTTAAAGTGAGTTAAGTAAAGTATGTCACAACTAAGAAACCTGTTTAGGAAGCTACATTTTTTTTTTCAGGAGGGAACTTTTCTAATCTGTTTAGTGGGATGATTATTCCTCAGTGATAACCTGAAAGGTACTCAACACAAAAAAACGCTTTCACAGAAGTGGTGTTAAGGCTTCAAGGGGACAATATTTTTGTTTTGCAGGTTATTTTTCTAGTATCTGGAATCTGAAATATTCTTTCAAAGACTTCACTAGCCTTCCTACTTTTTTTTTTTTTTTTTGGCTTATAGTGCAGCTGTGCTTCATTCTTTTTCCTCTGCAGTGAGTAAATCAGATGCAAGTAACCATGCTTAAGTAAATACCTAAATTTACAGGAGATCATTCTATGAGTTACAGTTTTTAAGGTATGAAAATTGTTGATGTACTTTCTGTCTATTTTTGAAGCTGTTGAAATCAAACATTAATTCTCCTGGAACATACCTTCTAATGTTGATTCATCCTACTTTGCCTAACATATTAAGTAATTTTTAAGACTTCATTTATAATTTTTCTTATTGGTTTTCATCTGTCACCATTGAAAGGGAAATGTTCTATATTCCTATGTTGCTTTTCAAAAAAATAAGTAATATTTTCTCAGTGCATATTTTTTCAAGTATAATATTTGAATTACATTTTCTGTTTCTGGGTTTCTACTAATCAAATCATTTTTCCTGTTTAACTATGCTAAATGTGCATGATTTGACATGGAGACAGGATCCTTAATCAGACTGCAGAGTAAAGGAGGGGAATAAACAGTAGTATCTTCCTACATTTCTGGATGCTATGTGACATCTTTGCTCCAAAGGGGCATTTGCTGGTTTGAGCCTGTCCTATTCCATTGGTTTTCCATGGAATGGAAAACATTCCAGTCAGACCAGTAATGATCTCCAAAACAGCTTCTGTTCATTGTAGCTTACAGCCTGCTCTTAGTGCTGCTGTCAAGGAAAGCAGTCACTTTCCTGAAGGAATTACTTGTCTTCTCACTTCCCCCATAAAATTGACAAGATTTTACCCTTTGACTGCAGCATGAGTTGGATTTAACTCATCTATACTTTACAGAGTGTATAGCACACAATTTGTGCTGCATTTGCAATATGTATAGTTTTGTGGGGATATTATAATGGTTGGGGTTAATTAGCTCACGGGTATTTTCCAACCTCAGTGGTTCTATGATTCTGGCAAGAGCCCTGTCAGATTTTTGAAAACAGGTGCTTTCATTTGGACTGACTCAGTCAGATTGCTTAATAACATTCATCAGTATTTATTTTAGATCATGTTATCCATTCGTATTTCCATTTGCTGAAAATACTTAGTGATTTCCATGTCTATTTCATATTAATTCCATATTGCTGGAAAAACAAAAGCCCACCAGCCTCTAAACAGGTATTATAAATACAAATTATGAGAGCTATGTCAATGGCTTGAAATACAATAGTCCTGTGTACAAATTGTAAAGTTTGTCTCTTCTGTTACATCTGCCTATTAGATCTTCATAATTTTTTCCCCTTTTATGTTTTTGTTACCTTTATAAAGCTATGTTAAACCAACAACTATACAATTAACCTAGATGAAGCAGTCTCTGCTAACTTTGCAGTATTTTGAAACTTTAGTTTCAAAATTTTAATCATTAGCTTTTTTTAGACTTTAAATCATAGCCAAACTTCTCTTCCTTATCATGCTCATAAAACTGGCTGTAATTTTCTCCTTGTTTCAGTGACTTTTTTTTAAATTTCCCTCTTGATGTTAGTACTGCAGGGGAATAAAAGGTTAATTCTCACCTGGCTGCTACCAGTGGTTATCTGTACATCCAGTTCACTAAATTTCTCACTGTGCAGCAACATCCATTACCCAACTCAAAATATTGAGTATCAACAGACTGATCTTAAAAAGAAAGCAACACCATTCTAGGATAACTGAGAACATAGTGTATTCCATAATTCCAAGTATGTGTATTTCTTTTTAGGGCTTATGAGTCTGTTTGAACCTCAAGAAAACAAGGCCAACTGTATTGAAGTTTTCTCCTTGCACTATATGTTTAATTGTTTACAACTATGTGGGCCGTCTTTTTAAGCAAAATTTCTGATAAATATTTTCTAGTATACATTTACAAAAAACAAAACCAATCCTTCTTCCTTCCACCCCCACACCCTGGAGACAACTTATTATTTATGACACAGAAGAATATCTTTTGTGCTAAAACTTGACTCTACTAAATTTGAGCAAGTTTAACATAATTAGAATTTTTATGGCTTTTCCTTTTTTTTTTTTTATTGCTTACTGCTCTCATAAAATAGATGAGCAGTTGGTAAATTCAAAGCTGTAGTGCCTGTAATTGTAATGAAGTTTTGTAACAAAGGAATATCATGCCAGATTTTCCTCCCAAAAATTTCTAAATTATCACTGTATTTCTGTGGTATGTATCAAGTGACACATAACAAGCTTAAACACATTCTTGGAAGGTTTTATTAAAAAAAGAACACTCATTGCTTTCTAATTTTCACAAAGGAAAAAATGAATGTTGGTATCTTATAAATGTGCCTATGGACAAACAACTCCATTAATGAAGAATTAAGATGGGAAGAATACAGATGAGTTTCAAATATTTTTTAGAAAACTAACCTTTATTAATAGTAATTACTTTGACCATATTATGTCTTAAAATAAGTCTCCTTAGATTAAATAAAAATCTTGTGCTTTTGGTGTGTGTTTAATATAATTTTTCAGAAGACCTACTGCTTCTCAGTTTCAACTCAGAATTAACTATTATTATTAGCATGAAAATAAAAACTGTGTTCTGTCCAAACCTCACTGTTCTGGATGGCCCTGCTGCTGCTATCAGGATAAGTACTTTTAATCTGGTTTAGGCAGAGCTTTGGAGAGGTCTGCCAAGATTTAGTGATTAGAACAACCCAGTTCTTCATCCTCTTTTGCTTTTCAGGCTTGCAACTTTCCTTGATGTATTTTAGAGTTCCTTACTTCATCTTGCAAATCCTCTTCGTCTCCTACTTTCTAGTTTACACCAGCTGCAAATAAATCTCATATTTTGTTCCTGTACTTGTATTAATTGACAGTAAACTTCACCAGTATCATTCAGGTTCCTGAGCACCTTTTCATATGACCTTCTGCTTTTTGACTTGTTTTTAAGAAGAGAAATATTGAAGTCTATCACTTAATTCAAAAGAAGACTTCCATTATGTTCAGAGTTTCTGAAAATCTGGTGCTGGTGGTAGAGCTGATTGCAGGAAGGTTTCCAATCCAGAGTGAAGCTGCAAAAGGAACTGTCTCAGTTAAAGCATCAAAACCATTTGTTAACACAGAAAGATGGAAGGGTATGGTGAGAATAATGGAAACCTTCCAAGCATTGTACAAAATTACTTAATATTTTGGTATAATAAACCAGGGGAAAGAGGAAGAAGTTTTAAGAAGCTCCCCAAACCAAAAAGAAAACAGTCAGAATATATTAACTCTCCCTGTCTAGACAGTGAGTGAACTGTAATGAAGGCATTAGGTGCCACAGTAATGCTGCTAATGTTGGATATTATCTCAATTTATCTTGTTTTCTGGTTAGACAAGTCAAATACTCCCTGCTGCTTATTTTGTGCATTTTTTGCTTCCCTTAAACTCTATTACAAACCTTTGTAGGACGATCTGTGAAACCTTCAGAGAGCACATTTAATGTTGTGGCAAAAGTACTTGTGGCTGCATAAAGCAGTTGTTGGTATGCTGCAGCAGGAGAGAGGAGAAGGAACTTGTGCAAGACACAGACTGTTGAAAACTGCTCTGCTGGAAGTTGTCAGTGTTTTTTTTATTGTTTTGGTCCAGATTTGTGGTCTTTGCAGAAACAAAGAACAGTTTGAGTCACAGATGACATTACTTCTGATGGTGCCTTTACCAGGACTGTTTACATATTTGTGTGTGTGAATGCAGAAAGCTATAGATATTAATGAGATAATAGTTAAAGTAAATGTTCAGCAGGGTGAAGTGGGATAGTTGTCCTTGTGTCTTTGCAGGTCATTTTAGGCTGGATGTACAAGCATCAAGGAAAATGCCTGATACTTCAAAGAGGAGCTGTGCAAGGCCTCTCTGAGGGTGAATTCTTAGATCATTGAAATCTATCCATTTGCTTGGCTTTGCAAGAGAGAAAGCTGTTATCACTTTTTTTTTCTTTTTAAACCCAGTGTAATAATGTGAGGAAAAAACTTCATTTAGTGTTACCTTGTCAGTGTGATCTCTTTGTGTCTGAATGTGCCCTGTTCAGTTCTGAGCAGCTTTAAACCAGTGGGAATTTCAGTCTCACAGCTGATTGTCTCCAAGAGAGACAATGCTTGAAATCAGTATGGATTACAAAGAATACTTCACCTACCCTGGAGCAAGACCACAGTTTTTCAGTTTAATGGGCCAGGAGGGTTTATGGTGTTCTGCAAATTCCCATTCATAAGCCTTACAGAGCTGTAAATTTGTCTGATACATAACACACTGAAGAAGAGTCTAATTCAAATGCAGATTACAAGTTTGTATAATGTAATTTGTCAAGTACAAATTACCAACTCATTAATGCATTTAATAAATAAAAGTTTTCTTTGATAAATTCAATAATGAATGTTTCCTTTTGGATAGCAGGGAAGCAAAGCATTGTGATCACCCTGTTTGTCACAGATGTGCCTCACACCTATCACTTGTCATGGAGCTGTATCTTGCCCAAATGGCAGTGCTAAACATCAGAAACCATGAATCTGTTTGAAACACAGGAGAACCTGGACAAAATTTGTATTACTACAGAGAGATACTGGGATTCCAAACAAATTTGGCTTGGGGGGAAAAAAAAAATCTGCCCAAAAGTACCATCTGAAAAGACTGTTTATTTCTTAATTACCAATAAGTTTCAAATGTTAGAAACAAGGATAACCCTAGACTGCATGGTGCCTGTAAGGAATCCTTTTACTGTGGAGCTGGCATGTTGGCTGCTCTGGATTCTTGTGTTCTATGGAATGGGGCAGGATCAAAACAGCATGGAGCTGCAGCAGCTGGGGTGTAAGACACTGCTGCAGCTTGTCAGGAGCTCGAGTTTCACAGCTTCCATTTGAGAGATGGATTTGTCACTACAGCTGTTCTGTTATTTGACCCTCAGGTCCCACATTGGCATCGCTTTGCTCACCCGATAGCGCTACAATATTTGTAAAGAAATGAATTGTTTTTTGGAAGAGATGCAACTTTCTTGGGCTCAGTGGAATGATAGGTTATTTAATAAAATAACTTAATGTTTCTGCTATATTTCCTGGTGTTTATTTGTAGAGTCTGCTTGAGATCTCTTTATCTAATTTCAGATTTTCTTAATGTTATAAAAAAGTTACAACATTTTACTTGAAAATTAGTACTAGTTCTATTTAGCCTTGCTGGGCAAGAATTCCTCTGTTCTTTCTCTAGGAGAGCAATCTTTTTAACTTTTTTTTTAACAGTTTTCCATTTTATCTGCTTGTCTTGGAGTTGTATATAAGCAAATTCATAGCATTAGTCTTGAACTGTTATAATGGAACTCTCCTTTGAAGACTGAGTTACTTCTGCCTAAAATTTAGTATATTTGTAACTGCTTTCATGAATATAAATATTAATGCAGAAATAAATATTAATTAATTAGAATACAATAATTTCATTCAGCTCTTTTGGTATTGATTAAATTATTCATGGAGTAAGAGGTGTAACTACAACTATAGAAAAACTGCAGTGAAATAAAACTCTTTAAATTGGGGGAAGAAAAGAAGAGGACAAGAAGAAATGCTCATTTAAAAATCTTTAGACTAAACATGCCACTAATTTTGGATAGTAAGAGTACATACCACTAGAACAAAGAGCTGTGATGGCTCCCACATTTCATGGATTCTCTCTTGGCTTCAGTTAAATGCAATTTAATTGGCAGAGTTACAAGAAATTTGGTGAAATTTAGTGGATTTCTAGAAAATCTTAGTTTCCCTGACCTTAAAATTTGTATATCAATGAGTCAGTCTTGAGGGGATTAGTGGCTGAAGAGTTAAGGCCCAAAGTGCTGGCATTTAGTAAGGATTAAATATTCAGGTACCTGTGAAAGGAAGACACCAAATTACTCATACACAATTATTAATAAAGTTTCAGAAGACTTTAAATATTATTTGGGTCTCAATAACAAGACTGGTAACTTTAAAGTTTAGGAAAATGGTTTTTTATCTGGATACCAGCTATACTGCTGCTGAATGTCTATTTTTTGTGCTTTTTTTGATAGTCTTGTGAAACATGGGGACATGTGCTTGGATGCAGATGAATGTCCATGCTCATGGAAAGGAAAGGAGTATTTTCCAGGTGACAAAGTCATTTCTTCCTGTCATACATGGTAAGTGGAGATCTATTTAAGTGATGAGTTCATTTTAGTTGAGTATTTGTAGGTTGATTTTTTTTTTTATCTTGTGTGTTTTAATCATAAATTTCACAGCAGATAATCTAAATCATCTACTTTGATTTTGCATTACATTTCTTCAAAGAGCTGGTTCAGGTTTTGTTCTTTCAAAGGGTTTACATAAAAAAAATGATAGTGAGTTGGGGTCTTTTTAGTTTTTAAAAATCTTGATTTAGAAAGTGATTTTTTTAAATTTTATTTTCAAGGTCATGGCCAGTATTCCTAAAGTACGGGTAAAGTCCCTTAAATATTACAGCTGGGTGAAATTTTTTTAGAAGCTTTTTACTTATTCATTTGCACATTTAGGACTGAATCTGAGCAGCCTAGTGACCATATATAACCTGTGTCCTTAAATATGCATCCACTATGATGTAAAATTAAGGGGAGTACTGAGCAGAGAGGCTGACAAGTTGGTCCCTGATTGTGTGTACGTGGATAGCTGATGAATCAGTTGGTGTTCAGAGGCAGAATTCCAATAGGCAGGGGCTGGTAGGATCATTCAGACACACACAGACACCTCCTCCTTTCACTCTCTAGAGTTGTAAATGCAGCATGAGCCCTGCCAGGTTTCCTCCAGCACTCTCACTAGGATGGGTTTCACTGCCATTGAAATACACCCCCACCTACCTGATCCTGCAACAAGCTCATTCCTTGCCCATCTCTGCCTGTTTTCCCCTCTGACCACGGCTGAACGCTGCACTAAGCAGTGCTATTTATCCCACCAGAGCCTCAGACAAATCAGCTGCACTGCCAAGCACCATGGTGCTGTGGTAGAGGTGCAGCCTGCAGATTGCCAGCAGAGCAGCTCCCTCTTTTTGTGCCCTCCTTGCAGCCCACCAGGAGCGTTTAACTGCGTGCCCTGGCGAGCTGCTTCTCCTGCACAGCCCAGGGAAGGCTTGTCCCGTCAGCACCAGGCTCTGCCTTGTCTGCATGTCGTGCCCCCTCCAGCCTTGTGCTGACTGCCTTCCTCTGCCTCTCGTCAGGTCCTCAGTAGCTGCTCTAGAAGAGATTTGTAGCCCTTTGGTCGACTGGTGAAGCGACTTACAAGCCATCTCCACTGGGCAGGCAGGTAAAGCGACCGGGTTCTTCACCCCCTTGTTTCCATTTGGACCTGGCTGGGATTGCTTGCATCAGAGACAATTAATTTATCCCATCTAATCTGCATGAGACTTCACCAAAGGCAGCAGCAGTGCAGGCAGAGAGACACTTGGATATTTAGCCTTCTCTATTTTTTTTTTTTCCCCCCACCCCCCGAGGCCACTCTCTTTAATTCATGCACAAATCCTTAATGTTGTCATGGCTTTTGTAGTTTTCCATGTCCAGAAGCAAAGATAGATTAAGTGATAATGGCTTTTTGGCAATCAGTTGCTCAGGAGTAGAGGGGAGTCTTTGAGTCTGCTGAGTGGGTTTGCAGTGTTATATCTGATATATTAAGGGAAAGGTGCATGAGAGTTTCTGTGCAAACAAACACACTTAGGCACTTATGAAAGTTATCATATGGTGGGATTGGTGCATTGAATTAGTGTGTGCTGATACTAAATATCATTTTACTCATACTTGATGTAGTGTTAGCAACATAAATATTGATCTGATTTGTCCATTGAACAGTAACATGACAAACAAAATAATGTCAGAAGTCAGCAAAACTACCTGTGAACCGACAGGAGCTTTCAACCCAAGCTCTGGGGTCTGACTGACCTGCGGTTCTGGGTTTCCCAAGTGCTGTTTTCAGTGCAAGTATCTGAAATGTTTAGCATGTAGTGGCAACATTAAACACAAAATCTTCTACTACTGAGGCTGTCAGAACACCATTTTGGGGTGTTGTGCCAGGTAAGATGAGCTTGTGCAAGTAGATGTGCTGGTCTGCTGCCATCATGCTGAGGCCATGGAGCAACTCTGTGGGCTGCTGAATTGAGCCTCCTGCATTCTTTAACAAATGCTTCTTAGAAATATGCTTTATGAAAAGCTATTTGAAGTTTAGATGATTCTAATAGCTCAGCTTTTCCAACTAGGGCTCTCTAGAGTCTGATAACTAAATTTTAGTTCACTTATTATGAAACAAGCCTCGTGTAGAGGACTTTAAAGACATTGTGTACCTCTTTCTCCCTTCTGACTATGAATGTGTTCCTGAAAAAAAGAAAAGGATCACCCTAGGCTTTACGTGTTAAGAAATGTTTCTGCATAGGCCCTTAGGAGATCAGCATATGGAGAAGGATTTGAATAGGCCAAGAGCAAAACTAAAACCTGATATCTGAGGAGAACATGAGAAGCAGTATTTAATCTTCCATAAATTCTTCTATTTGCCTCTCTCTCCATCAGCTTGATGGAGTTTCTTCCTTTGGTGCTGTTCTGAGGTGACTGCAGTCAACAAGTCCTGCTGCTATTCCCTTGTGCTTTGGTACAGCAAACACTTCTCACGTGTTCTATTTTTAGGTTATTTTAGCCATATGCTTAGTCCATTGATACATGTAGTGATGCAAAACCCAAGCAGTGAACCAAATCAGTGATGGGATAAGCAGAGTCTTGGAAAATCTGGATAGTGGCTCCATGTAGGTGCAAGTTAATTCTAAGTGAACAGGAGAAAACCTGATGCTACCAGTAGCTGGAGATGCCTGGATTTTCTAGGTATTTGCTGGCCTTTTGAAAACTGTGGTGTACTGGCACTGTGATGGAAATATGTTGGAAAAGTTCCACTGACAAAAAAATCTGTACTGAGAAAAAACATCATGCTGCCTGCTGATTCAGTATATGAGATATCAAATGTTAGAGATTTATCCAGTATTTCTCTAAGTCAGAGTTTAACTGTAAAATATTCAGCATTCATTTAATGAGGAAATTAAATATCTTTTCCTTAAGAAGTAAACTCAGGCATGTACCAAAATTATATCACATGCTATATTTAGTATAACCTATGTTTATAAAGATACCTGTTCTAAAGCTATGTCAGGGTACCAGCTTTGCTGTCTTTATCAAGGAAAATATAAGTGGGTCATGTGGGAACATGGAAATGGCATTTTAATGATTGCTTGTGGATGCAGGAAATGAAATTCTAGCCATCATTTATAAAACTTACATAATTTCTGAAAATGTTATTTAGATTGCAAGGGGTGATTCAGAGAGAGGCATAATATCCAATACTGCAAAGCCTCTTATGCTGCAAAGGGAATTCAGCAAGGCCTGAACAGTAATTCAGTAGATGTGTGGTGACAACCCTTTGGTGCTTAAGGTGCCCATAGACATAACTTGGACTGTTCTGGAAGCTCCTAAACTGGCTGGGGTTTGGGGGTGATGACATCTGGAAAAAGAGTAAGTCCAGGAACATGGTTCTTTTAAGGAACCTAAGCACAAAATAATGCTACTGGCATGTTTCCTTGGTAATTCTGTGAAATTCTCATTCAAACAGTGAATGCATGAATACTCTAGTAACAGGACATGCTACTTTTGACTCTAAGATTCAGCTTGTACAGAAAAAAATGTTCTGTAAAAAGCTGAAAAAGAAAACTTTCTCCTTGTGTCATATTATTGGTGTGCACTAGAGAATAAATTGTATTACGTTGTACTGGGTTTTTTTGTGTTGTTGGTTTTTTGGTTGTCTTTTTTGGGGTTTTGTTATGGTATCTGTATATTCTGGAGCCTTCAAATTCTCATGGAAGAAGGAATTTAGGTGGTATGAGCTCAATATGTAAATTTTTTTCTCAGAGAAGTAATTGATGTGTCCTGCTTCAAGCCAACATTTCAAAACGCCTCTGTCCACACTCCTCACACTTGCACAGCTTTTATTTCTTTGCCTCTCAGTGCAGTAGCTGTAGTGACTTGTGTGGCTTGCAGCTGACATTGCCATGACTGGTGGTACATTTTTCAGCACTTGCCAGCACGGGTCGTTCCAGTGCAGCTTCCAGCCCTGCCCGTCCATGTGCACGGCGTACGGGGACCGGCACTACCGCACCTTCGACGGGCTCACCTTCGACTTCCCTGGCACCTGCAAGGTCTACCTGGTTAAGGTGAGGCTTCCTGTAAAACCTCTCTAAAACTGGGCTCAAGGCTACCTGTTAGAACCTGTCATTGTACTCACTTCCTGTCTGTGCGTTTTATTGAGGCCTACATCCTGTTTTATTCGTTTTTGATATTGTTTAGACTTTGAATCGTGCATAACATAAACATACACTGAGGTTTCTGCTAATTGAGCTCTGTAACAACCTGCATGTTTATATTAGTATATTAGCATATTTAAAAATGGACATTTGTTTGTTTTTTTTTCTTCAGGGTACTTCTTCAACCAGTCTTTCTGTCATTACAGAGAATATTGACTGCTTTAGTACTGGAATCATTTGCAGAAAAAACATTTTCATTAATGTTGGAAAGTCTTTTTTAATATTTGATGATGAAACTGGAAATCCAGTAAGTTTCAGTTCTTACTGCTGATCAAATATGTACTTCTCTGGGTGTTTCTTCCTTTCATAAGCAAAAAGTTACTGTGCCACTTCACTAGCAGAGGTGTAAATATCTTAACAGTGGATGCTGATCACATCTGGATTCTTCAATGGAAACCTTAAACAAAATCTTGTCTATATTTGACAAAAATGTTAGATGAGCTAATTGTAGCTCTTTTGTTTAGACTTAATGCTTGTTTAATATCTTAGGAGAAATACAGTCACTGGGATTTTTGCTATAAATTTCATTAGAACTTAGAGCTTAGTCAGGTCTGGAATGTATAGAAGGAATATTTCTATACAGTTAAAATTTCCAGCAAATTACAGCCCCTGGTATATCCTCCACAGCCTGAATTTCATTTTTATTTTGGCCAAACTGCAAACTCTGTTCTGTAATTGTTTAGTATATTAGCATATTAGTAATTACAGTATAAACAGTACTATTTACAGTTTATAGACTGACTATAGAAAGGAATTTTGAGATAATGTGTAATTAAACCAGGCATCTGCATTAAACCATTGCAGTCTGATTGTTAGGAGATGGAGAGAAAAATGTTTTATGCAAATAAGATTGTAATCTGCAGATATTTGGACAATTCCTTTTTTCCAGAGGCTGCTTCATGCATCTTTTTTTCCCATCCATATTAAAAAAAAGGCATGTGACTGAGACAGAATTACTTATAACTAAGTGAAAATCATAATTAGGAGCCTTAAGACTACTCACCTACCTCCCAGATGAATCATTAATATTCTCATCTTCAGTCCATTACCCATCCTGTAAATTTGACATAAAATCAACTTCTAAATTGGAAAATCATTAAAATATAATACAGTTCACACTCAAAGTCCAGATCCCTTTTGCTTAAGCATTTCTCCCTCTGTGGCCTTCTGTTTTTGGACGTGTCTGAGAACCATGTTAATTTTAGTTGGGTGTTTCATTTCCTGTCAAGTGAACATTTTAGGAAGATATTATTTCCATTATAAGCTGCCTTGTTTTATTTTGAACAGAGCTTATCTAGTTACATAGATGGCCTACAAAAAATGCAGTTATGGAAAGCTGGATTTTTCACTGTTGTTCATTTTCCTGATGAACATATCACCATTCTTTGGGATCAGAGAACAACAGTTCATGTGCAGATGGGTCATCAGTGGCAGGTAGGTGGAAGACAACATTTATTGCCATTTCTTTGAGGTATTTATGTAAATTTTGTTAAATAAGACATAATTATTCAGAGTTAGACTGTCAGGAATAAATTTAAGAAGCATTTAGCTACCTTGTCAATGAAAATATTAATTGTCATTTATTTTTTTTTTTTAGTTACTCTTTTCTGTATAAGTTCTATAACAACAGAGACAAATATTTCTTGCCAAAATTCTCCTTTAGTACTCATTCTTTACGTGACTGCATGACTGAAGCAGATGTTGTTTTGCTGAGGTTTAAAAAAAACACATAACCAGCTAACAGCTCCCTTCTCTGAACAAAAAGATCTCCTTTTTTAAAGGCTTGGGGATACATAAATGAAAAGGCATAAAAATGACATTGCCAAAATAAAATATCCTTCATAGCTTTGCTGCTGAATTCTCTTGACTGAAATTTAGCTGAAAAAGGATCAAAAAGTGACAAATTTATGATTAAACAGCTGAAGATGCAAATTTTGAAAATGGTCATGACTGATAGTATTTCATCTTGTGAAAATAGATTTTTATATATGTGTATATATGTATGTGTGTATATAATTTTTTCTTCTCAGGGAGAATTGACTGGATTATGTGGAAATTTTGATTTGAAGACAGTAAATGAACTGAGGACTCCAGATAATTTTGAATTAACAAACTCACAAGAGTTTGGAAACAGTTGGACAGCTGTAGAGGTACATGGCAAAAAGAGAATGTGCTTGCTAGTGTATTTTGCTGGTATATTTTTTTCTGTTATATCATTACAATAATCTCAAATGAAGTCAGAAGTTCATTCCTGGAAGTACCAGTCGGGCAGCAATACAAATGACAATATCAGTGGGTCTTAAATATGTAATAATCTGTTAAAGAAAAGAAAATAATCACCTTTTTTTGCTGCAGAATGTCACAGAAAAAAGAAAAATGCTGTAACAACATCTTGAATGGTTTTGATTACAGTTGAACAGTAAAGTAGAGGGGTTTTTTATAATGGAAGAATTTTGATTTCACTTTAGAGTGTGTTGACAGTTTAACTGATTTTTCATAGCTGGGAAACATTTAACTGTGCAACCATAGCAATGGAAAGAAAAAATTCTATAGCTGTGGAGTTAGAGCTTTTTCTAAGGCAATACTTCCAGTGGTGTTCATAGAAATGTACCTTCCTAAGAGTTAGGGTAAAAAGATCTCATTTCTGACACTCCTAATGCACATTGAGTGATCTTTGTCATTTAAGTGAGAATATTCAGATGCAAGTACTGAAGGTTGGGCCTCTCTGGCACCTCTGATTAGAGCAATAAGTACCTGTGTATTATTCTGATTTCAGACCAGTGAAACATTTCTTCAAATTGTGTCATTTTCTTTTCTTCTTCATTAGTATTAGCTTTTAATTCTATATCTTAGTCCTGCTTTAGTTTTATAAATGATGCATTCATTTCACATTTTTCATCTCCCTAAAAAAACTAAAAAGCACAAGAATGTACTTTGCAAATTAAAGACACAGAGTGGTTATGGAAAAGCTTTCTCATCTTCCTTTTGCTTCCTGGTTTAGTGTGCTGACAGCTCTGACATTCGAAATCCGTGCAGTTTGAACCCCCTTAGAGAGCCATTTGCCAAGAAGGAATGTGGGATACTGCTCAGTGAAGCATTTGAAGCTTGCCATCCAGTGGTGAGTTGTAGCCCTGTATATAAACAAGTGAAAGTGAACATAGCACCAGAGAGAAGTGTTCCTCTTCAATATGAAGCACTTTGCAATTAATGAAGACAAAAATACACCCAATTTGGGATCTTTTCTTTTTAATCACAAGCATTATTTGTGTAAGCTCAACTACTTGCTGGTTTTTCATGAAATGTGTTACATGGCATGCACATTTTTCATGCATATATAAATAAATGTATTAAATAGGCAGTGTCAGATGGGAAGAACCCATTCCTGGAAAACTTACTCAAATGTCAATCTGTGTAGAATTCATAACATTTCAGTAAGTAAATTAGCATTGGCAGTTTTCTTTGAAATTTTGTCACTTAAGACTTGAAGATACTGCAAGGAAAAATGAAAAATTGTGTGAAATTGTCTGATAATATGAAAAGAATATGAATTACTCACATGAAAAGAAGAGTTTTCCATCTAATTTGGTTTCTTACATTTTATGTGTATCTGATTTCCTTAAAATTTCTGTGTTTTAATGATTTGTGATCAGTTTAGTCTTTTATTTCATAAGGTTTTTCACAGTTTATTAGGGCTTGAATACTACAGAACAATACAAAACACAAGCCCAAGTCAATATCTTAATGTTCCTGTTCTTACTGTGTCATTGATTTAATTGGACGAGATTTTATGGTGTGTTCCAATGAGCATTTTTTCTCATGTTTCAGGAAGCATTGAGAATGACATCTTTAATACTTTCAGGTTTGATGTATTGCCTTTTGAAAGAGCCATAGCTTTGTGTTGAGGTGTTGGTTGGTGGTTTCTACAGGAGCTCTTTTGACAAGCCATGTTTTCATTTCCAGATTGACGTCACCTGGTTTTACTCCAACTGCTTGACAGACACCTGTGGCTGTAACCAGGGTGGTGACTGTGAGTGTTTCTGTACCAGTGTCTCAGCATATGCCCACCAGTGCTGCCAGCAGGGAGTTGCTGTGGACTGGAGGTCTCCCAGAGTGTGTCGTAAGTTTGTTTAGCCAGCCCTGCCAAGGGCTGCCTCTGCATCCGTGGGAGCCACACCTGGAAAATCAGGAACACCAGGTTACCTGGGGCCATCAACTGAACCTAAGCCTCACTGATAGCAAGATGAGTTGGTGCCTCTCACTCTGGTCATTCTGATCTTTCTGTGATGCTTTTCTCCTTTTAATCCTTGTCCTGTGATGTGAAAGGAGAAGTCGTGGGAAGAATATATTAGGGTACAGCATCCCTCAAACCAAAGGTGCAAACTTAACAGCTCAAGTGATTTCTGTCTTCAAGAGAATTTTACTTAATAAGATCAAGTAAACATACATGCCTTATTAGAGCCTCCAGAGCAAGTGTGAAATATAAAGCTCTTCTGAAGAAAGACAAATAAGTTTTTAAGCGGGGCATAGTCATTACCTTAGAACCTACAAAAAAAATCTGAGACCTTTTGCTTAAACACCCAGTGGAAATGCCTGACAGGAGGCTGTGATGTGATAAAAGAAGGGGAGATGCAAAGAATGGAAGGAAACAAGCATTTTTCTAACTTTGCAGTTTCACAGAGAGTATTCAGCTTGCTCAGGGTCACACAGCAAGCTGGCCACTACTCTTAGCTTTTGATGGAAAAGGTATGTTTTAATGTGAAGCTTAGTCATAGCCACTAGAGGTCACAAAAGGACAGCTGTAGGTATATGAGTTTAGTATTTCCTGCTGGGAAGCAATTCTTTCTTTAAATCTGTGTAGTTTAAATTAGTATTTTATCCAAAGTACAGCAAGTATTTGGCAATAAATTCCTAATAAATGTTTGTGTGGGATCTAATTTGGCCAAGCATTTGGCTCACATCTTAATCATAGTGGGGAATAGAAAACCTGTTTATCTGTAGAATGCCTGTAACTGCTTTTTTTTTTCTTTTTTTAGCTTATGATTGTGAATATTTCAACAAAGGTAAGTTCTAAAGGAAGTGACAAAATATCAATAGAATCTTGGTTTTTTTTATTTAAGTCTTAGAATATTTGTATAAAAATAATTGCATTAATGAAAACATTTGTGAATGTTATGTTTTTCAACTAGCTAAGATTGTTTTGCTGCTTTAAAAGCCTTTGAAAAAGCAAAATAATTTCTTACACTTTTTATTCCTGGACCTCTCCCAAAAACATGTGTCTAACTAATTTTCTTTGCAGTGATGCATGCTGATTAACAATTAAATCATTAAGTAATTAATGAAATATCAACTGAAAAGTGCTAGTGGTGCTACTTGCTGACGGCACAGTACAGGGCAAGGCTGAACAAACCCCAGTGGGTTGTTAAATCACTCACAGGCTCCTGTGCAGCCTCCAGAGGGAGGCAGCTGTTCAGCTATGACAACTTTCTGTCCCCAGATGGGGAATAACTCCTTTTAGGTCTGTCTGACCCAGGCTCAAGCTCCTGAGTGTCCAGCACTGCTGCTGCACTGGAGTGGCTGCCAGCCAGGGCTGCAAACCTTGCAGAAGGTGCTGGACCATACCTGGAGCCTGCACTGGGTGCTGCAGTGCTGTGTTAGCTCTAGAATCTATATTCAGACTGTTCCCAAATTACCCTGCCCATATCTGCAAGTCAGATGTGCACACAAGCCAGCCTGGTGTGAGCCTGCTATTCATGCAATAACTTTTTATCAAGCTCATGTAGAAGCCAATCTATCCATATGGCATGGAATATTTTGGTCTTCTGATTGATACTGCAGCAGCTCACTCCTGGTAAGGTCTCAGAAAGGGACCAAGTTTAAATTAGGATAGATTTATGCACTGTGCCAGGCCCAAATAATATGGCCAAGAAATTTGCTTTTCTCACACTGGTTGCTGAAAAGATTTTGATTGGTGTCAAACCACTAATGCATGGGAATTTTATCTAAATCACCATCTAAGACTTTAATTTAAATAAAGATAAGTTGAATATAAGAGATGATTGAAGGTTTTAAGTTTTCTTTTTGGGTTGTTTGTTTCATAAAAGAAATATGGTCTGGTAACAGACAATCTTAGTGCAGGTAGACTGAAAGTGCATTTGTGGTGATGGTGATATGCTAGCACATACTTTTAAGGTGTTAGTACCTTTATTTGCTACTGAGTTCTCACATACAGAAATTAGTGGAAATTTGGGCAGGTGACCAGCCTTGTAATAAACATGGTTATTGTATACTTCTTACTTTGTATTTTTGTACTCTTTGCTAATCCAGCTTATCAGTATTCAATATATGATGTTTCAGAGCTGTCAGTGGGCAAAAAAAAATCATCTCCATCCTGAATATTTTCTTGTCTACATAACCTATGGAAGGATGATGCAGAAATACTTAGTTTTGGAGACAGGAAGGTTAAGAAATTCTTAGACCAGAAATAGGTTTTCTGTGTGTGACATTGTGATGAACTCAGAGTGAAATAATTCCAGTCCTACTAGAAGCAGAAGCTTTTTGTCTTTGGACAAGACAAATCCTCAGCTGGTGACTGTGGTGTCTCAACATTTGGATTGGCCTGAGATGGGATAACTAAACATAAAAGGATATTTCCATAGCACTGGATGCTTTAAGTAGTAATTTAAAACATGTTTCTTCAACTCCCTGTGCTGAAGGTGAGGAGATATCTTTGTACAAGTTAAGGCAGGCACAGACCTGTGTCCTAACTGGACAACATTTCATGCCATTAGAATCTGAAGCTCTACTTGTAATGCAGCATCTTTGGGATTTCAAAACTCTTAATAAATTTTAAAGTTTTGGAGAATCAGAGTGTGAAGACAGGCTGTGAATGGCAGTCCAAACTTTTTTACCTGTTGGAATAGATTTTAAGAGTCAATGCCATTAACTTCCCAGATGTGTGCTTGCCATGTCCTGGCTTGTGGGTAAAATGGTAATGAGGTGAACTGCTCAGGTGAGGCATAAAATGCCTAATTTTAACAGAGAACTTTACAAAAATAGTTTCAAACATTTAAAAATAAACTTTAAACTATTTTTCTGCAGTAAAGTTTGATCTAAATGAGAAAGTGTGGCATTTTAAGGTTTGTAAAATAACTTTGCATGCTTTTGGCTTTTTTTACTTATAGATAAAATTCCTTGTTCATGATGCTGATTTTTTCCTGTCCTATTTCACAGTGGTTATGTTTGTATCTTCACTGTTCAAGGAGTTTTTTGATGCTTGTTGACAAACTTTTATTCTCTCATGCTTTGGACATTAATAAAATAGGTTTTAAAGAGTAATAAGAAGTGTACAAATCGTTTGACCATACAAATAAATAGTTTAGAAGGATCCTAAATCAAATGACCAAGGGTTCAGCTAACTCCAGCTAAGTGATTATGAAACCAAAACATATGAGAGGGATGAAAAGGAGAAGCTAATCATGAATCTTGAAAATTGGAAGTAGATATTCTCAGGAGTTTTCAGAACATATAATTTCTAAAAAAGGTTTGTTTTGGTTTTCACTCAAGTTTTGTGCATGGCACCTAGACCTGTTTTCAGGGTGGTGAGATGTGTTTTTATTCATGTACTCTGCCTTAATGTTTAGAGCTCAAGCATTTGTGACACTTGGCATGAAAAATAATTGTTTGTTTCTCCACAGCTCTGGGAAAAGGCCCATACAAGCTGGTCAGCTATTTGGATGGAAAACTTGTAATAGCAGCAAAATTGGTGGATGGTGTTGTTTACCCTGTGAAAGAAGATGATATTGTTCCTGGGCATGTAGTGAGCTTTATGCTGACTTCAGGACTTTATAAACCCAAAGCACATGGTAAAGTCATAGTACCCTAGCATCTTAAATAAGGCACAGCAAACTCTGCCCTTGTCTTGAAGAATAGACCTGGGTCAAAAGAATAATCTTTGCTTTTTCAGTCAGTTGAATGTGCACTTTAGTGTCTGCCAAAATTTTCTTTGGGTTTTAGACTGTAGCTTTGTAAACAGTTGAAAAGCAGCTGCCTTCAGAAGCAGCAAACTGGTATTGCAGCTCAATATTCCATGTGTGTTGCTTCCTTTACTCTCTTCTGTTGAAAATGGGAAAGAATGGGAGAGAAATGCTGTAAGACAAGTGCTCCCCACTTCCCTTGCTCTGCCACCATCACTCATTGTCTGCCCACACACAGAGAAATGCCCTTTGGCACTGACTGAGCTCTCAATGGGTGAGTGCTGCAAATTTGTCTCCTTTGGGTCCCAACTTAAGTTTCCCCTGAAGGAAACTTCCTTTTTCATCAGATGAAAAATGTGTTGTACACCTCCAGACATGTGCAGAAAGCTACAAGAGTATATCCAGCATTTGTGATGTTAATTAAATGCTGAAGCTGTCTGCATACACAGCTTTAATACCCACAGAGCACTTGGGTATCAATGGTTTTACTGACCAGAATCCTCCTGAGCTCTTTGGACAGGCTGAAGGTGGCTGTCTTTGTGTAGTCAAAGGAGGGGTATGGATGACTCAAAAAAATGATAAACATTTGATTACTAATACTGCTGTCTGTAGAACTGACACAGGAGCTCATGTAACAGAATAGCTGGGGACAGATTTCTTTTATTAGTCATAGTTTTGAGGCACTTGTACATGGTGTTCAATTTATGTTTGGAAAGGGAAGGTCAGTCCTACTGTTCTATTCCCTTATAAAAACCTCTGGCTCATAATTTAACCTGGCAAATAGAATTTGTGCCTTATGGTCCAGTTTGAGCAAATGGCACTTTGTCATTTGGTCATGAGGAATTTGTACAATCAATATGATGTGGCATTACAGGACATTCTTGACAAAATGCATGTCTTACCAGTTTCAGGCAATTTCTGGATAATGGAGAGTTTGGGGCATTAATGCACTGATTGGCTGTAGAGCAGGTGTTAAAAATCACACTGACTGTCCTTTGTTACTTAGCAAGGATCTACTTGCTACAGCCAATTCATAAAAAGGCATTCACTAATACTGCTAGGTTTTTCAGATTATCTGAAGCTTTTATACTCAGAAAACAAGGTGGTCTTCCAGAAGTGTTACACCAGAATGTGATAATATATCCTTTTAATAGAGATCATTTGTTTTCTAAGCTTTTTTTTTGCTTTTTTTTTTTTTTTTAAAGAAATGCTACCCGGTCCTGGAGGGTTAGTTGATTTTACAGTAGATTAATGGCTGTTTTCAAGAGACTAGCAGAGTTTACAGCAAAATAGAATGAAGTAATTCTGTGAGCAACAGATGCCTGTAACAGGCTTAAGATCTGATGCCCTGCAATTGGCTGTACAGAGGCTGCTTGAAATCAGAAATATTGCAGGGTAAGGTATCGTGAAGGAACATTTGCCAGAAAAAAAGACTTTGCTGTAACATTCTTAGAGGGAGAGCTAGAGAGCTGAATGCACAATACAGGTTTTTAATTTATTTTTAATGAAAGGCTGAGCTTTTAAGCTATCAATTCCTGATGGCAAATGTTACTTTTAAAGCTAGTTAGATGCAGTTAAAGTTTTTATTAAATAAATGGCTTAGTAAAGACTGTAAATTAAGTTCTGCTTGACTGCAGGGCTATATTCCTTTATCCTGGTGTGGGCAAATGTCTCAATCTCTTTGTATTCCTGTTGGAATCTGTAGAGTATTTAGAAAACTAAATAACCATCACAATCTAGCACTCTGCAATCCATATATAATGTATTTTCTTACAAAATTCAGGCTGTTTTTACTGGTAAGGCCAAAGTCAATTTTCATTTCTCATACTACTAAGTAACAGTAGTGGTACATCAGAATGAACTTGGTTTATTATGCAAAAACAGCAAATAAATAAGTTCTGTGTGCTTTCTTCATTTTGTTTTGGGTTTGTTTTTTTTTTTTTTTTTTCAGATTCCAGCTTGATTTCATTTGAAACAGCTGAGAGACCGAATTATTTTCTTCAGCTGGCCTCCAATAATACTCTTGTTGTTTCTAAATGGAAAAAAATGGAAGATTTTCACAACAGATCTACGTTTGTCATTCACAAGAATACATGGCTTTCAGGATACAGTGCCTTTGAGTCATTTGCAAAACCAGGATACTTCATCCACATTTCAGCCTCTTCAGTAGAGCTGTTGAAGTACCATCATTCAGATGAGTTCAGACTATCAACCCTTTTTAAGCTTGTAGGTAGGTAATTACACTTGAATGTTATGAACAAGTTTTCTCCCTGTGCAGATCCAGGCTAAATGGAGCCT
Source organism: Oenanthe melanoleuca (assembly GCF_029582105.1). NCBI lineage: Eukaryota > Metazoa > Chordata > Aves > Passeriformes > Muscicapidae > Oenanthe > Oenanthe melanoleuca. Next base: position 13,759,651 of record NC_079339.1, read on the forward strand.
AAATTTTCAGAGGTGATGAAATTGTTTACCTCTCCCCTACATTACTGGGACCTGTGGGAACTCCAGGACATCCAGGCTCAAAACACTTTTCCCTGGGCTTTGTAGTGAAGATGAGGTTGTTTTCTTGTGAAAAGCCATTAAATAGCTTAATGCACAGTTTTGTTTTATTTGCCAAATGGGTTTGGAAATACATATCCTAGTGTATAGTTTCTGGGCAATACTTGCTGTGGAGGTGGTAAGAAAATTCTTTAGAATATTCATACTCACAAATAATGGATTCACAAAGGGAATAGAAAAGAGCAGATCTCTAGAAGTTGAGGTGTGTGGACAGCATTTTCTCTCCTTTGCCTGCTGCCAAGAGAGCTTTCTGTCCAGTGAATTTTCATTGCTAACCTTGTGCCTTCTCAGGAGTAATGCCATCAGTGCTAAGGACATGGCCTTTAGGTTACACCTTTCAAACCTCATTTTCTCCTGCAAACACCTTGACTTTTATCCACTACCCACTCAGAGATGCTGAGTCTGTTGGGATGTTGCCTGCTAATGTTTCAGCCATCATCTGTTTGGAGGTATTCAGCCCTTCTTGGGGATCCAGATGTTCATTTCCCTAATGCTTCTGAACAGATACAGCTTTTGAATACAGAACAGACTGCTGTGAGGGTGTTTTTCTCATTCCCATCATAGCTCCATTCCACTGAGACATTAGGACCAGAAATGAAGAAGATATTCACTCTGAGGATCCCTTCATAGGAGCTGGCTGCAAATGTTGCTCCTACAAGAGCTGATTGCAAAAACACAAATAAAAAAATCATGTCAGTTAAGCTATTTCTCTTTTTTTTTTTTTTTTTTTTTTTTTTTTTTCCCCTAAGACCAGTAAGGTAAAGAATAATAATTGCAGTTTTTACATATTCTTAAACAAGGGGAGCCATGCACTGAAATAAAGATGGCCTTGGAGGTCAGGAAAAACATACAAGAAGTTCTATTGGTGTATAAAATAAAGCAAAGCTGATTATTCATGTAACTACTCTTTGCTTTAGCTTTTGCTTGCCTTAACACATTAGATACATCAAACACATTCATTTATGAAATTCAGTGACAAGTTACTTGCTGACCAGGTGTAGTATCTATAATTCCGAAATTACTGCAAGTGATTATGTTTTAAAAGTTTTTTATTGTACTGTAGTTTTTAATGTATTATTTCTTTATTTATTTAGCAAAAGTATTTTAACAGGTGTTCCTGGCAATATCATGTTTTAAAATAATTTAAATCTCTGAAATGGAATTGTGTTTTACAAGCAAAGAAGGGAAACAAAATATTGTATCAAATAAAGCATGGCCTGGCTGTGTTTTACAGTGACCATGTTGAATTGTGGCATAGACAAATCTAAAGCAACCTCTGATTTCTGTGACAGAAGAGGGCAACTGTATGCCTCGTGGAGCTTCTTGTTATCAAAACACTGAATTAAAGTGTTAATGGTGTCATTGTGAATCTGCCCATGTTTTGCAGTCCATTATGCTGACAGCCTAATGCAGCTGTTGACTGGCACACTCCAACTTCAGAAAAATGACAGATTTTGTCATTGCCAAATGCCTGTTGCCTCTTGACAAATTCTTGTAATCACAGAGCTGTTGAGGTTTTTGAATGGCAGAATTAGAGGGCTGATGCTATTACCAGGATGTTCGTACAGCATTTCAGGCTAAGAACTTTTTTGGGATGTAACAAAAATATCTCCTTAGTCTTTTGTCTTTGAGGGAGGAATGAAGAAGGTTAAAGCATGTTCCAATTCTCAGTGGTCGTCCATTAACACAGAATGGTGTGTCTTTTCAAGTGTGAAGTCTTTACCCTCCAGTCATTATACCAAAAAATCCTATTTATGCCGATGGAAAACTAAAACAATTTACCTCAGCAAGTGGGATCAGATCAAATGATCAAGAGGTATTTCATTAATCACCACATCCGAGGGCTTGGGTTTCAGAGTTTTATAAGCAGAGGAGCATAGGGCTCCAATCTTTCTCCAGTGTACTTTCACAAGGGCCAGCCTGCTGATGTCGGGTAATTACATGGTCTAAAAATACAGCAGCATTTGTTTAAGTTAATGGAAAAGTTACACCAGCTCCAGAGTGCGCAGGCAAAAGCGTATTGGGTTTCCTGCTGACTATTGTGAATGCTTTGCATATTAGATCAGAAACCCTTGAACTGGGAGCAGCTATTCCTGCAGAATCAGAGGATAAATATCAGGAGCAGAATAATAGGCCCAGCAAATCCCCTTGGCCGCAAAGCTCCTCATGAGACTTCTTCATGCTCTGTGACGCACATCCAAAAGGAAGAATTCTGAGTGACCTGATCCCCAGGCAGTAGACACATATCTGTTTAAAGTCAGCTGATGTGTCACTTTTTCCAGTTTCATCGCAATAAATACTGTCACGCTGGGACACACCAGCGTCAAGTATTTGCCACAAGTCGCTTCAGGTTTAAAGTTGGGTTGTTTTCATTACACTTTGCTTTTTTTCTGCTGTCCTGTTCCTACAAACATTTGAGGAAATTGAGAAGCAAACTGAATTTTCATATGTAGTGTGTACTTATTTGCAAGAAAATAAAATATTTTCATTCTATTCAGGACTTTTTTTGCTGGCAAACCAACTGGTATGCATTCATTCAAAAGAAAGAATACCCTTACTCTTACCAGATGGACAGGCACAAAAGTGTCATGTAAGAGGGATCAATTCCCATTTGAGTTTGCTGGGAAATCAGTGTATGTAAGGAATTGATGACATTAGTATGGATCTAGCTGCTTTCTTACCTTTTAAACAATAATGTGCCCAAACTAGTTACCTTTTATTGTTCATATAATTGTCACCCGTTTAGGATCACTGAGTTATTTTTATGTAGCTATGAAAATGTGACTTGCCCCATCTAAATTCTGCAACAAAGTATTTAATAATGCTGGTTATGTGCTGTAATAGCTAAAATATAAGGCCTGTTTTAGAGAGAATTCTCAGCTAAAATTAAAATATCAAGATGCACTAAGTATAGGCACACTGCACAGAGGCATTTTTCAATGTTTAAATTTGATACAGAGCACTTTCAGTTCCTTTTTATCTTGATATTTTAATTAACTGGATCCCATACAGAAACATGGTGCAAACCTGAAAATTAAATTCATTTTAATGAAAAAGTTTTTTACAAAACCATCTTTTTACCTTAAGTCAGTTTCATATGATACTACTGACTATTTTGACATCAATTTACTCTTATCCATTTCCATCAGTAGAATTAATTTTCTGGAGTGTTCTGGAGTTGCTGTTGAGTTTAGTTTGAGCTCATGGGCTTTGTTGTCCCAAAACATCATGATGTGGGACAGTGCCAGTAGGCACTGGGGCTGGAAAATGCTGAACAACTGTTGTTGTACCTGCAAATCCCACATGTGCCCCTGGACACATCTGCAGTCAGACTGAGGTTACTGTGCAATAACATCTTTCCTTTTTATACTGCAACCACAAACATCTGACCTACCATTTTTGGCTGAATAAAAAGGAGGAGATTAAAGAGTTACATTAGCATTGTAATAGTAAACTGAACCATGAGTAGATGAGGGGTAGGTAATTACACTTTGCTTCCAGTGATGTTTTGGCTGGGCACAAAGTTTAATTTTTCCTGTGATATTTGCTTACATTTCTCGTTGCAGAAACTTAGAAGTCATGAGCAGGGTTTGTTACTAGTTTGTGTGTGTTAAGTGGGTAGATAGGATTTCATGTTTCTAAACTTGTAACTGAGGAGACAGGCAATCTAAGTTACCAAGCAGAGTTTTGCCTCCATTATAAATAGAACTAATTCTAAAACAATTTTTGTGCCTACTAGATTTAAAAAAAAAAAAAAAAAAAAAAAATTGTTAAAGTAGCAAAAAAGAAAAAAAAAAAAGCATCAGGTAATAATGAAAACCTAAATACTTGATTTTTAAAATTATTTTTTATACCTCTATTTTAAATGCAACTTTTTGTTAACACTGTAACACTTCAAATTTTAGGGTTTATTTTTAAGTAAATGGCCGTGTTTTGAGAATAACTTGGAATCATTATTACAGAGATTCTAACAGTGGTAAATTTTGTCCTGGTGGCATAAAACTGAGCTTAGAAAATTATGGTTAGGTGGACTTGTGAACAGTAGGAATTATCAACTCACAAAAAGAAGTGGCCAGGTTATTAAGAGAGGTGGTTGTGGCTCAGCAGAGCCTTGTGGTCTGTCTGTGATAAAATAGTAAAAATATTTGTTAAATGGTAGCAGCTACTGTTGTTATCCTAGTTTTATTTTTGAAATCCATGAAGAAGAAGATCATAAATTAGAGGGAAGAAAATGTTCCTCTGATGTTCAAGAAGGTGGGAAAGCAATGGAGCTGGGAAATATCTTTTAGCATATTGTCTTGTTGATACCTGGCACTGCTCACAGCTGTTCTGCCAGGGGTTTCTGCTGTACTGTGATGTGCTCAGCTCCTGTTGGGTGAGAGAACTGTGGGCTCAGCTGGAGCCACTGTCACCCAGCACACAGGTCACCATCCTGGAAAGGATTTGCTGTGTCACCAAACAGGAGACAAATGCTGGTAGACTTGACTAGGGGACACATGGTCATCTCCAAATGCCATGACGAATCCTTTTGAGGAGCACATGGCCTGAGAAGCTTGATTCATTGTCTGCAAAGTGTGTGTCATTGTTTGGTGGTGAGGGAGCTCTGCTGCTGCTGCACAGGCTGCAGTAAGCTCGTGTTACTGGTTCCTGGAGGGGGGATTTAAGTATTAAAAAAATGGGAAGCATGTGGTTGAGCAGCCCAAGTAACCTCAGCCACTCCTTGTGTGGCTTCCCTTCAAGGCTCTTCACCATCCTCACTGCTCCTTTGGGCACTCTCTAACAGCTGAATGTTCTTTTTTATATCACAGTGGCCAAAACTGCACTCAGGGCTTGAGGTGAGGCTGTGCCAGTGCAGGGCAGCTGGTTTTGGGATGTTTTTTGTTTTGTTTTCTTTTATGGTGGCTTGATCCTTGGGATGCTCAGGCATTCCAGAAGTTAGGTTGACAACAGTGAGAACTTTCTATATGATGAATTGCTGAACTGATGTTTTCTTAATACTCTAAAGAATTTTCTCACAATTCACAACAAAGCAGGTATATTATCATACATTATGGGTTTACAGAGAGATCCTGAGAACTTTCTGAGGAGAAGGAAACCAATTCATACAAATACTCTGTTCTTGCTGTGGTGACTTGGTGTGTTCTTTAATATAGTCTGAACACTAAAAACTCGGGTACAGCTTGGCCTGGCATACTCAATTCTCTAAAGTCCCTTAACTGGAAAACCAAATGTTCATTGGTTCTACAGCTCTTTGAAAGCAATTTTTATGACCAGGTTCACAAATTCTTCTGTTGTCCATAGCTCTTTTTGTAGCAGTGGAAACAAAATTTGAGAACAAGCATGACTTCATTCTTGACTGAAAGCAGCATTTATGAAACACTCAACAAATGCTATGCTTTTGTGTGGAGATTCTCCCTAAATCCTGCCAAGGCATGAAACACCACCAGACTCTGTGAGCTTTGTAGGAAAGCTTGAGGAAAATGTGGCTATAATTTCATGAAAGTCTAGGTTCACTTGGAGAATGGGAGCTGGTATGTTGTCCCCAGCACTTGGAAGTGTTAATTCACAGCCACCATTCTGCTAAATTGAGAAACTATCAATCTTCATCAGGTTACAGTCTGTCTTCTGCAAGCTTGAACTTTTATTGTGTTTGAAATTTACTCTGGCTAATGCTGAGTTCTGTGGCCAGAGTTAAAAGTTATGGATTTGACCCCATACTTTAGGGTAGACTAATGAATGAGATTTCCTAGATTCAACTTGGATTTATTTACTATTATTGCTACTTTTGGTGATTGCCCATGCCAACAGATCTCTGATAAGTTTTGTCTTTCTGCCATTTATCTTCTTTAATTTTATCTTAAACCTTGTATTTCTGCTATGTATTTTCTTTTGTCCTTAAACCTTACCACTCAACCAGTCTGTGCATACAAAACCTCATACATCAATCACCAAAATGTCTAGAAAAGTTCCCTTTCTCCATCAGATTTATGTAACTTATATTGGTGTCACCAGAAGGGGTCACAGAATTTAGTCATATGTACTTAACTTCTTATGAGAACGTCATAAATGCATATTTTACTGTCATAAGAATTGCATTTTTAAAAGCAGTGATAAATGACATTTCTGGATAAAATAAGATGTAAAAGGGGTAACACTAGATGGCAACATACACACCCTTTTGTCTGGGTTTGATTTCTTTTTTTAAGAGATTTATTTTTATTTTAAGAGAAGACATTAATTGTTACTAATGACAGAGGCATAATTACTTGTAAGTGCAGATTCCCTAAATTGCAGGAAAAAAATTTCTCAGTATCTTTGTGGAAAATTTGACTGTCTTCAAGAAGATGTAAAAGAGCTACTCCTTGTATCTCAGTCAAGCAAAGATCAGAAAAACCTAAAAAATATTTCAAAAAAATCAAAAATGGAAATTCTAAGTAGTTACCATTTTCTTTCTGGTGTATAATATTAACATTTACTAAGAGCAGTTTCTCTTTGTAGGCTCTGAACAGCACTGCTCTGAGCTCAGGTTTGCCAGTTTAGAGGGGATACGTGTATGATGATGGTTGTTTTCTGCAGGTATAATTGTACAGAAAATGTCACTGCCCTGCCCTGGCTGCTACTAGAAGAGCTGGGGTGGGCTGTCATAGTGCAGGGACTGAAATCCAGATATACCATGTAAATCTTGCAGGTGTTGGAAGAGGCACTGGGCTAATCCAGCATTGTGCAGGAAACTGTTCTGTTGGAAATTAGGGAGGGCTGGAGTGCATTTGAATTTGTGTTTCTCCTATGTGACTTGAAAGTCTTTCAATAAACACTGTGTGTGTAGCTGCTACAGTGAAAGTAAGGCATGCCTCTTAGTGACATGCATCTCTGTGTGTTTCAAGAAGTATAAGAATAACAGATCTTTGTTGTTTTTCAGATGTCAAATTTAAGCTTCTGTCCCGTTCTACGTGTGAATGGCGCTATGATGCCTGCACCAGCCCTTGCTTCAAGACATGCAGGGACCCTTTGGGAAAAAACTGTCAAACAGTGCCAAAGTAAGTGTCTGTGTTTTTATGGAAAAGTGTGGAATTTAGGCAAGATATTTAAGCAGGATAATAGGAGTAGCAGGGCCCAAATGTCCACTTAATATATCAGGACTGTGTTCTTGGGTAAGTAGGTAAGAGAAAGAAAAAAGAAATGGAATAAGACCTGCTGCTGCAGCCACATAAACCTGACATTGCAGCCTTTAGTGTACTGTCAGGCTCTGGAATAACTGCTATTTTTGTAACTTTCATTTTGAGAGTATTACAGAGTATTAATAAAGAAAGGTTATCACAACTTTGTTTCAAAGAGTTGTGCCCCTGCTTTTCCATTATGTCATTGCAACAGTTATATCTGGCCTTGCTTTTTCCTGTGAAGTGGAATTTGTGCTAAATCCAGTAAAACTGACACTCACATTTTGACATGTAAAAATACTGGGTATTTCTTATAGCAATAGTATTAACTCTTGAACCTGTGACTGTTCATTTCAAAAAAGCTGAATGCCACAGAGTTCATGCTTTTCCTTAGATCTGAGTGGCACTGGAGGTCCTGGCAATGACATTTTGAAGAAGTACACTGAGGTGAAACAGACTGCTTAAACATGCTGCATATATAGATTATTTTCCTGAATCAAATGCTTGATCCAGAAGATACTATTCAACTTGTTAGTACTAATTGTTTTTCTTTTAGAGTGGAAGGATGCATCCCTGCCTGTCCTGTCAACATGTTGCTTGATGAAATCACTCAAAGATGCGTGTATTTTGAAGACTGTATGTCTGAAAACTTATATGTATCATATATTAGAACTCAGCTTAATAATTAATTAGTTCTTTAGTCATAATTTCAAATATCAGTGCCTACATGTGTGTAACTGTGACCTTAGTAATGTGAACCTTGAGCTCACTAAATATACATTTTAGTTAAAATAATTAAATTCCCCAAAAATATGAGAAAAATTTTAAATTAAGAAATATGTTCTTTCTTCATAAAACATTACATGTCAAGGAAATTATTTAATTAATTTATTTTTTAATTTGTCAATGAGTTTTAGAAGTTTAAAGGCAATTGAAAAGATCAGTTATACAAGTTAACCCAGAATTCTGCTAGCTCCATCTCTATAATTATTAATGAATTTCAGGCTGTTTTCTTGTGTCTGATTTCAGGCATTGAACCTGCAGATGACAGTCTACCTTCCCTTCTCAGCATTCAAACCTCAGCAGTTCCACATTTAACACCCAGTGCAAGTTTGGCAGTGATCAGTGAAGAGGTGACTTCATTTCCTGTCCCTGAAGCACAGGACACAGAACCTCCACTTGCTACAGAATTGCAACTCACTGCAACTACAGGGAAACCAGAATTTTCGGCTATTACGTCCAAAAAAATGCTTCCAAGCTTAACTTTATCACCAAATATTTCTTCACAGTCAACAGAAATGACATCTGGGAGAAGCACTACAGCAATGACTGGGACAACAAAATCTAATGTAAGCTTGTCAGCTTCTGTTGACATTTCTCCTTTGTTTCCATCTACTTTCAGTTCAGAAACTTCCACAGGGATACAGCTGGTCAGTAGTGGCTCCACTAAACTGCTGAGGGCTACAGAACCTCAGACAGCAGCTGCTACACATTCAGTGACCACAAGAACAGAATCAGAGAGCAAACCAATGGCTACTTCTGTTTTTACTGGGGCACCACTTAGAACAACAGAAATGCCAGTCAAAACTAAAATAATGGAGTTATCAGAAATGGCCACAAGAACACTTCCCACAAAAGAAGCACAAGTAAAACAAGAAGGACTTACAACATTTACACCCAGTTCATTTGAGCCAATAACAGAAAAAACTACTGCATATGTGACACAGTTTCCTACATCACCTCTGGATGTGTCTTCATATACACCACCAGTAAACTTAACAGGAGCTTCTGAAGGGACAAAAATAAGTGTAGAACAGTCTTTTACCACAGTGGCTAATGTTACAGTGACATCATTTTCTCCTATACTCACTACTTCATCTTTGTTAAAGCCAGTGTCTTCAGCAACTACAGAAGCAGCAGCTGTTTTAACCAAACAGAGGGTGAAGACTACATTTTCACCAACATCCACACCACCTATTTCATTAGGAAAGACAGCTACAGAACCTCCTCTTGGAATGGTTCAACACCTGACTGGTATTCCAGAGGTTCTTTTCACTACAACTCTGGGTCCAAAGATGACAACTCTACAAACCCAAGAGAGATCATCAGAAACAACTTTATCATTTACAACTCCTAAAAAGGAAATTCCAAAAATAACATCCCATGTGGAGCATACATCAAGTTCTTATTTCCCTCCCTATTCACCACATCCTAGTTCTAGTACTGAAAAATCCTTCATTCTTTCTACAAAGAGACCTGCAGTGTCTGCCCCTACTTCTGCTTCTCCAGCTTCAGGTGAATTAAAAAAAACATTTAAAACTGTTTCAACTACTGGATATCCCTTGCACATGGTTCTAAACACAACTGAGTTCCTGACTACACTGTACTCTAAATATCCTGTCATGGCTGAGACTATCAGTGTGACACCTTTGTCTGTTAAGGTAACATCCAAAATAACATCTCCTCTTGAAATGGCCACAAAGTCAACTTTGTTTTCTGGAAAAATATCTACTGAATACAAGTCAGCTCTGGTTTCAAGTACAGTGAGGACAAGCACTCCAGCATATTCAGGTAGTGTTACCACATCAGCAATGAAAACCAAAGAAACCATCAAAGAAACAGCTTCTTTTGTAGCTACAGAAAGAGAATCACTTCAGAGAACATCCTTCACTGCATCTCCACTTGCTCTCCTTCGTGGGACTGAAACCACACTGCTGACAACACAGCCTGATAAATCACAAATAGAAAGTATTACTACCATCTCTACTGGAAAGCCATCTGCTTTGTCTTTTTCACCATCAGGTGCTCTAATCACTTTAAACATTTCTCTTCCTTCACTACCCTCAGATGCAAAAGAAGCATTGCTGACAACTCTCAGTCCCATGCATACATCCCATGAAATATCCTCTTTATATCCTAAAACAACTATACAAAAATCTGTGTTAACAACAGAAAAGACCTCTGCAGCCCCAACTTTCTCTATTCTATCTTCTATATTAGAACAATCAAGTTCAATAACAACAGTACCAGAAGAAAAATTACTAGTGAATATCACTGCTGCCACATTCTTCCCAACCTCTCAATTCAGCAGTCAGCTCATAACAACCAAAGAAGAATCCTCTCTGTCCCCATCTGTTGCACTTCCAATAACAAAGTCTTCTTACACTTTCTCCACCACTGAGTATATAGGAGATAAATTATTTTCTTCACCTTCTTTAACACAACTGCTACCAGAAGTAACAACTGCACCAAAATACTCAGTAGAAACTAAAATGGTTTCTACAGCATTAAAACCTGCAGCCCAAAGTATAACAGAAGCAGTGAAACTTCCAGAAGCTGCAGCTCAGCCATCCCTGCCTCCATCTCCAGCAGGCCCCTTCTCCTTGGAGACATCTTCAGGAGCTAAACTTTCAGTGCAGACCACAAGGACCACCATTGTACCACCTTATTCTACTCAGAAGACTACAGAATTTGGTCATCACACCTCTGGACCTTTATTGACAAGCCAGGTTCACTTGTATCCTGCAGAATCTCTAACAAAACCCCCTGGTCAGACACAACCTGTTTTTAGCACAACTGAAGCTCCAGTAGGACTGACTTCCTTACACCCCTTGGAGACCTCCCTGCCTGAGGTCACTCATTCAAGTCTATTACCTACCTCAGTAGGTCCTACCAAAGTTATTTTACCAACTCAAAAGTATTTGCATTTAACTGGTGCAGTCACACAGCCACTTGTGTCAAGAACTTCTGTTTTGCAGCCTACAGTCCCAGCTGGAACAACAGCTGGCTTGATTTTTGGCACCAGATTTCCCCCTCTCTCACCAGAAGCACTCGCTCCTTCCTCTTCTTTAACAACGATTAGAAAAGAAACTTTTCCTTCGTTTTCCACACAGAAGGCTGCTACAGATCTAAAATTCACACATCAGGCCTTATTTACTAAATCCCTTGATTCAAAACAAACACTTGAAGCATCACTCTCACCAGATTCTGAGTCCACCTCTTCAGAGGTTTTGCTCCCAGGAACAACAGAAATTCCTGTTGCGTCGGGACCCACATCACGGAGAAGTGGTACAGAGGAAACTGTGGTGCTTCCTAAGCAGGTCACACCTTCAGCCAGCACCTACAGCTCCATCATCCCACCAAGGACAGCCTTGCCCACTGAGGCCCATGCATCAGCTGCAGCTTCAGCCTCTCCAGCAATGAGCAGTGCTGGGCAAAGCCTCAGCGTTGCACCAGCAGCTTCAGACAGGGCAGCAGCAGGCACAGAGCCCATCTCCAGCTCTCTCCCTGCTTCTACAGAAGCAAAAGGAGCCATGCCCCTGGACACAGTAAAGTCTGAAGAGTCAGAATTAACAACAGGATTCCATTCTGTCCTTACTCAGGGTGTTGCTGTTACACCTCACACATCTCACCCTCCCTATTTCACAAACACAACTTCCCTTCTGTCCACTGTACATTCACCTGCTGAATATAAACCACTTTCTTCTACAGCTCCATCATCAGTCAGTGCTACTCAAACTTCAAAATTTGAAATAACATCTGAGATGAAAACACCTTCTGTGAGCTCACTGCTAATGATATCTGATCATCCAAATGACACAGCAGCTCCATCAGTTTCCTCATTTACTTCATCTACCAAACCACTTCATGCCTTGACTACAACATTTTCTGATGGACTGGCAATAGCTGAAGCCATGGCAGGAGCTGCAGCATCACCTTTTGTGTTGCCTCAAGAAACAGCAACTCTTCAAACTTGTACAGTGAGTTGATATAAATAATTACCTGGATGTTTTGGAAAATGTCTTAATTACTTTTACACACTGATTAAAAAATTAAATTGTGAGCCACACCTTGATCTTTAGGATTTAGAGCATCTGTATCCAACAAGGGAGCCTGATTATATTATCCATTATATCTGAAACTCTGGATAACTTCATTATGCAGGACATTTTAAAAATATTATACTACACTGGGTTTCAGGCCTCAGTTTTCTGAGTGTGACTGTTACAAGAATGGGGGGTTTTTTTGGCAAAATGTGGTGTTTCATATTGTCCAGTGTCAGTGTTTTGTCACGTTGCCCTCCTTAAAGCACATCTTTACAGACAGGCCTGTTATCATTCCTGCTTGTTTCCTTCCATATTTTCCCATCTCAACTTTTTTCATTGTGAAGTTAAAAATTCAGTAGTGCTGTTCTCATCTTTACTGTAGAACAACAGTGTTAATCTGTCCTCAGAATGGTCAGGTTTTCAAAGGTGCTCTTTGCTTCTAGCTTCCATCAGCATCATGGGGATCAATAGGTATTCTATGCCTGAGGAATATGAACCCCTTTTTCACCAAAAAAATGTACAATATTGTGATACTGACTTGGTATGAATGGTAACCTCTGTCTTTTACTGAATCTGCCCTAGCCAATCACAGAGAGTGAGTGCATAAAACACATTTGTTTGGATGGACAACTGATCCAGGTTAACAAGTCACAGAACTGCCCATACAATGCTACTCAGCCCAGCTGTGGAGTTTTAGGATTTGCTACTCAAACAAATGGTGACAAATGCTGCCCAAAGTGGGAATGTGCATGTAAGTTTTAATTCTGCAGTACTTTTGAAATGCATTCAGGTAACAATTTAATGCATGTGTGAGAAGGGTAAGAACTGACACTCCTATACCATAGCATAGAAGATGCACATTTTTTTGGGGTTACTCATTGTCTAAGGAAACTTATGATAGTAGTTTTACATCCAGGGAAATAAAATAAAAATGCTCCTTTAATGTACGTAGCATTAGGTATCTGCAGTGGGTATGTTTAGGTCTGACTTAGACACATCTTGTAATCTCTCTAATCAGGAGACACCTAATCAATACAGATTTTATGGTTAATTTTTAACTGCTTCAGGATTAAAAGATTCCCTGGACTGTTAACTGCTTCTGTTAGCAGTCTGGGGACTCTAATGTAGTCATTCCCATCAATTACCTAGAATTGGGCAGAAGGAATCCAAACCTTAAGGAAAATCCAATTTCATCATAGCAAATAAAGTATGCAGAGATAAGCAATTGTAACTTCTGCTTAGGCTTTAGAGTTTGAAATAACTTGGAATAGAACTCCAAGCCCACTGAAGCACAAAAGCTTTAGCAATAAGACAGAGGACAAATGAAACTTTTCACCTAAGGAATAAGACTATAGGGGAACTGTGGATCTGGCATGATCTGCTGTCACTCATGACTTTTCTTAGTTTGATGTTTCTAAAATTTGCAAACCTTTGTTGGCAAGATCTGTAAGGGAACAACTGGTTGCAGAAGTCTGCAGATTGTCCCTCTGAATATATGCAGGATTTGATTCTGCTCTCCATTTACAAAGATGCTCTAGTACCAAATATGTGAAAATATGAATCTCTTAGTAAGCTAGTTAATTTTTAAATTTTTTGGTTTATCTTTATATTTTGTAAGATATTTGTTTCATATTCTAAAGTAAGTTAGAAAATAAATTTACTTTTTTTTCCTTAGGTCGTTGCACCATTTTCTCTGATCTGAGCATTGTAACCTATGATGGAAATCATTTGGCTTTATTCAAAGAAGCATCCTACATTGTTAGTCAAACTCCAGATGAAACTATAACCATCCATGTCCTTGACTGTAGAATGGTAACTAACATTTATCAGCTAACAAAAGGTGTCTGTTACTGCTAATAAGATGTATCTGAAAGGCAAGAGCATAATAATACTTTATATTCAATGTTTTCTGTTTTATTCACCCTTATGTAACTCAGGAAGTATGCATTTATTACTGACCCATTACTTCTGTGCTGTACATGTCATACAGATTCATCATTCCCAGTCTCACTCTTGCTGAACTTCAGATATGTAATTTGTATTTTTTTTTGTCCAAACAGCTAGTCCACTGTATTTTTTCCCTGAAAATCTGTACTTCTGTATTAATTCCAAGATTGTATGATATAGCACAATTGCTGAAAACAGTGAGATCATAGTCTTTTGTTTGTTTATCCAGATAAACTCTTGTCTTGAACTTGTCTTGTCTTGAAACTACAATCAACAGTGGTTTTCCTCTCTTAATAGTATAATCCCCAAAAATCCTTAATGTCCCAGTACCTAAAACCAGTAAGCAACTAATGTATTCAGATTTTGCACATCATGTCTATCTTGTATTTTTGCTTTCTCCACAGAGTAACTCAAATTCCACTTCTTTGTGCCTGGCAATGTTGAACCTAACTTACATATCAAACCAAATCATTATCAATCGTTTAAGCAGAAAAGTGAGTATTTTGAGGGGTTTTATATTCCTTTAGATAACACCCTATTTCTGCAGTCAGCTGCCTCCTCATGTGGATACTGAGGAATAGAGTAGAACACCATAGGCTATATGATTAGTTGTTCCAATTTTGTAATTAAGTGAATTTCTCTGGTGAATTCCAAGAGCCAAACTGTGATCCAAGGACAGTCAACCAGGTAAGTCTCAGATCAAGACACAAAAATTTTAGTACCTTTGGTACCTATATTACCTTTATGGAGGAAAGCCTGACTTTTTCTGAAATTACTTATGACTTGGATTCCTAAGCTGTCAAAAATCTGGCCTTAGTTCTTCTACCTGACAATTAACCTCTCTTCTGTGTGTCTTTTAGATAACAGTAAATTCAAGATCTGCTTGGCCTACTGTTAGAAAATATGGATACAAAGTTGAAGATTCAGGCTTCAAATATGCAATTGAGACTCCAACAAAAACCAGAATTCAGTGGTTTCACAACACAGGTGTGATGATTATTGAGTTGAATAGAACCAGAGATCCAGGAGCTTTGGGACTATGTGGTAAGTATAGAGTAGTGCAAGAAATAAAGGCTTTCAGATACTTTGCTAGGGAGACACATTTTCCTAATTATATAAACTATTTATTGCAGGGTCTTTCCCAAAAATTTATTGCAGATCACTGCAAATTTTAAGATGCTATTAAAATTAATCTATTACTAATATTGTTTATAGTTGAACTTTTATTTGGCATTTATTCCTCTTATCACTCTTTGCCCACAATATTGCTTCTGTCTGTGAGCTGTTTGAACCACAGGTATGATTGTAGTTACCAAACCCAAATAAATAAGACAGGTCTAAATCCATAATTTCAAATACAGTAATTTGCAGATTTAGTGTTTGACAGCCACATGATGGGAAGTGGTATGTGCTATTCTCAGTTTCTAAAGGTCAGAATTCCCAGGAAATGTAAAATTTAGAGACTAATCTTAGTTTAACTGTTGGAGAAAATACTTTACAGGGAATTTCTTAATTATGCTGCCCTGTATTAGGTCTATTCAATCATTTCCCCTGGTTTCTTTTTTTCTAAAAAAACTAGAGCCTTGAATAACCTGGTGGTGTTACAGCTTTTGCAAGAATGTATTTGCTGATGTAAATCCCCACTGTGGTAGCTGCATCTATAAATTTATCTGTAAATTTATGCTGTAAATTGGAGCTGGAAATCAGGATTAAGGAGATCATATAATTACAGGGGATATCTTTCCAATTTCAGAAAGGGCAAATGCCTGTAGCTCAGTATCAAATGCCAGGAATAGCTCAGTCCAGTTTCTAGTCCTGCTGACAGAAATGTGCTTCTCACAAAGAGAGTTTGAATTCACACCCTTTTGAAATTTGATTATTATCTCTTATTTGCCCTAACTTCTGTTTTCAGTATTGCTCTCACTCTGTGGGGCTAATTGTTATTGTAATTAGATCAAACAGAAACAAGACAGTAAAGACAGTGGATATTTATAATAAACCTGATTCAAGTTATCCAGAGAACTGCTTTTGTCTTTGCCTGTTTGATTACTGAGGAAGGGAGGATTTGGAACATTACATTCCTGGTTTACAAGGCTTTTTGACTAGATGACAGCACACTTCTGTGAATGGTGTTGCAAGTCCAGCTTCTCCAGGGAATATGCTGTGTATTTCTGGTGTTCATCTCTCCTGGGAGGTTCTCTACATAAGTCTGCCTGCACAGAGCTGCCTGGTGCCACTTACAGAGCCTGCCTCAAATGAGCTGGTTGTACTGCACCTTTTCTGGGTGAATTAGTCCAGCCTAAACTCCTTTCTGTGCTTCCTGTTAGTGCAAATACAAGCAGCATACGTTCTCAGGTATCTTTTAGCTGAACTGCAGTATTGGTAGGTCTTGATTTCTCAGCTTCATGGGCATGCTAAAACTGAAAAGACCATTACAGGTTTGTAGCACAAGCATCCTTTGGAAGCATTCTGAAACATAGGTGTCTTTTACAGTGCAAGGATTGGGCAAATGTGGCAGCTGGTGAAGAGCTGGGGTGGGAGGTGAGGGGTGTGGAAGGGGAGCATGAACATCCCTACAGCAAAACTGGTGAAAAAGATTCAAAGCATTTTAAGTCAGTTCTAGTTGCAACCAGATCCTGCCAAGAAAAATGTGAAGCTTTAGTTTTGCTGTTTTAAGTCTCCTTGTCAATGTGTAAGAGAAGTGAGAAAAGATGTCCCTGATGTGACAGCAATCCTTTGAAGTCTTTCAGAGCCATCACACACTTCCTATCTGTGCTGCAAATACAGACTCAAAAGGTTCAGTCAGAAACAGTTTGGAAAACTGTTCTACTCTCTGAATGCCTGTTGCTGTATCCCTGATGTTCATCAGGAATTGCTAAAAATGGTAAAGCAGACCAGTTCTTTGGAAAGGGGTGGAATCCACAAACACTTTTTTTGAACAGATAAAGAATTAGGATTGTGCTTGTGGAGATGACAGAAGAAAACATTCTAGAAGCCTGATGCAAAAGTCTCAGAAACTGATTAGGAAGAAAGAATGGGGGTCTGATCCAACATTCTGATTTTTCTACCTGCTGGTTTTTAAAGCATATTCTGGGGAGACTACTGCAATACTTCAACCTTCTTTGCTGAACACAGTCACTGTCCATGTTATGTTGTTCCTTTTGCTCCAAAGTGTTTCAAAATTGCTGACAATCATAGTTAAAACTATGAAAGAAAAATGTGATGCTGCCTTGCATTTTATGGTTTTCCCTTTTCTGATAATGTTTGCAGTTTTAATTTGTTGCTACACATGGAGGTACTTTGCAACCTTTTTTAAAATGCATTTTTGTTTAGTGTTTGTGCAGCTGAGGATCAAACTTCCAGTTTCTTAGCTGGGCTCTCTGTGCAGCTCTTTGATATTCAGTAGATTTCCATTCAGAGATGCATCTTTACTTTTGCTTTCCTTCATCTTTCTGAATTTTGCTTATTTTGATCCTGACAAAGACTTTTTATATCTGTTGTAGGTTGTGATATTGTCGTGTTGTACAAGATTTTGAAAAGCTGTTTACTTTCTTGAATATGCTACTTCAAACATATTTCATGTGTGTTAACCTGCTTTTTTTTCTTTTTTTATTCTTTTTTTTTCCTCCTTTTTTTTTTTTTTTTTTTATTCCTTCCTTCAAATTCTTAGGTTTTTGTGATAGAAGCTTGGAAAATGACTTGATGCTACCCAACAGGACAGTTTTAAGCCAGAGAAGTTCACCCTCAACTTTTATAGACAGCTGGCAAGTGCCAGACACGTTGAAGTATGTTGGAGAAGACAGGCATCAGGAAACTAATTGCTCAGTCATGGACTGCTCAGAGTGCTTAAGAATGGTGTTGAACCAGACCTTCAGCAGCTGTCACCCTTATGTATGTTAACTATTCCAAAGCTTACATTTTGAGAGAGCTGCAGTTCAGATATAATTTTTTATACTTAGTAATTTCACTATCATGAGGCTGCATGTAACCATATCTGTTGAATGAGATGTGTATTTTTGTGTGTGCTTACAGTTGCAAGGTAAAAGTAATTGAAGAGTATGGCAGCTTGGTAGGAGAGTGGCAGCAAGCAACTTTCAGAGTT
This sequence comes from Oenanthe melanoleuca, assembly GCF_029582105.1. Lineage (NCBI taxonomy): Eukaryota > Metazoa > Chordata > Aves > Passeriformes > Muscicapidae > Oenanthe > Oenanthe melanoleuca. The sequence goes on from NC_079339.1 coordinate 13,777,800, forward strand.
TCCCCTCTGTTAGTTTTGAAATGCCACATAATTCATTAACTAGTGACAGATAATTCAGCTGTATTGATGAGAGGTAGAAAAATGTAAAAGAAAATAGTTCTAGGATTTAATTAATCCTTAAGCCTTCAGTAATTTAACAAGTCCCAAATTGCAATAGGTAATCTGAGAGCCTGCATTCTCAAAGGCTCTAGAGGCAGAGTTCCAGCTTGGAGATGTGAGAGGGCAGAACAGACCCTTCAGAGCAAGCCTGAAGCAAATAACAAACTCCTGGTGTGCAAATAAATTATTTGTGGTCATATGAGTACATTTACCATTTGACCTTTTGTATATAGCTGATTTTGATGAAGAGGAGACCAAAAGTAGCTAAAAACATAGAGGTAAGAAGGAGCAAAGTAATTGTGCCTTCTACTGGAAAAACTGTATTGCCTCTTACCTTGGCACTTAAAAGAGATGAAACTAAGGAGTATAATCATGTCAATGTTCAGGAAGTCATACTTTTAAATACTAGTAGATTATCTTTCTACACTAATGAAGGCTTACCATGAACCAAGAACTCTTGGCTTCTTTGTAGTGGGTATTTTTAAAGGTCAGGCTTTCCTACCTAGCATAGCCTCTATGAAGGTGCCACCTTTTCTTTTTTGCCTTTGTTAGATTCCACCTGAGCAATTCTGTGATTTATGGGCTCGAGACACTGAGTACATCCGAAATCCATGTGTTTCACTAGCTGCCTACGTGGCAATGTGCCACAAATTCAATATTTGCATAGAGTGGAGGAGCTCTGATTACTGCCGTAAGTATCCTGCATGTGTGCCCTCCTCTAGTGTTCAGAGATAAAATTTGCCTAATTTAAGAGCAGCTATAAGTTGAAAATACCAATGCTTCTTGAGTCTTCATGTACTCTGATGCTACTGCAGAAAGTTGTGCCTTTGGAGAAGGGATGGGAGAAATGAAACACCTTTGAGATTAGATGGAGTGTAAGGGGTAAAACCTGAGATCTTAGGGCATCCCTGGCAGCAGAATTCTCCCATAGCAGCACTAAAATGTAAGGCCAAATGGGATCTGTAGCTGCATCACAGCATCTCCTTATGCTGACCTTGATCACCTAGGAAAAGCCACCTTCAGTAATAACATAAGAAGGTCTGTGGTTTTGAGCCCATTTTTTAAAAAATTCTTCTATTTGTATGGATTCTGTTAGCAAGTAACTGTTAAAAGGAGCTCTTACAAAATGTAGCTGTAAATATGTATTCTAGCCATTGTGAAGGGACACCACACTTTTTATACCACAGTAATGCACTTTTTTTGGCCACTGCAAGTTATTCAGAACACTCTCTGATTGATCCATGTGGTATTTGAAAATGTTTTTGAGGTTTGAATTATTTTGTGTCAACACTGTTGCATGGTTTGATACCTCTGCTGCCAAAATGCAAACTGAAGCATGATGAGAATGTTATTGCAAGAAGAAGAAAAGTGCTTGAAATTCCTTATGTTCAAATTGTTATGTAGGTAACTGGTTTGTGTTGTTTGGCAAGAAGACAGTGACGTGCTCTCTTAGGTGTTGCCTCATGGGATTGCAACTCGAACAGTGTCTGATTTATTTATTTATTCCCTTCCTAGCCTTCCCCTGCTCTGAAAACTTCTCCTACCAGCCTTGCATAGCTGCCTGTGAGGCTCCAGAGAGCTGTCAGAATAAGGAGGCTGCTGCTCTGGGCTCAGACTCCTGCCCAGTGCTGACAGAAGGCTGCGTCTGTGCTGCAGGGACCGTCCTTCACCGGACTCATACTGCTGTCTGTATTCCTGAAGAAAAATGTGGTATATTTGGATGTGATTTCCTTCTTTATTATCTGCAAGTTGGTGGTCAGATGCTTCATTACTCATAAGTTGAGTTCTGGTTTGGTGTTGTGTGAGTTCTGAGCATGTCATTCATTTGAGGATTCTAGATATTTGGTGAACATTAACTGTGCAGGTGAGCAAGCAGGGGATGTCTTTGTGGTGCACAGTTTTGCTCACTTTCAGCTGGAGGATGCTCTTCAAAGTCTTTGCTTAAGTTTATTCAATTACTGTGTTTTAGTCTTGGCCTCCTTTTCACCCAAACCCTTTGCCAAAGGTCCAACCTTTTGATACCCAATGGCATTCAAATGACTGCAGCAGCAGTTAATTACACATTTTGAATAATACATGTTTGTCCTGCCAACATTCATGTTTATTTTCATTGCAATTCTGCCTCATCACATCAAATAATGGAACAATTCTTCTCCCTAACAACATAAACCTTAAAGATTCAGTTTATGATAAATCAGACTACTAAAGCACTGTAAAGTAATAGTAGTTTTGACATTTGTCAAATACAAAAGTAACTTCTTTTGAAATCATTGCTTTAAAAATGGAGGATTGGGTTGGGATTTTAAGTGACTGGCCTTGCAGTGGAGACATCAAACAAATTGGAGATCTGGGCCTTCTGGAAAATGTTGAGTGTCTTGCTTTGCTATACAAACTCAGACTGTCTCATTCACTTTTCTATGGGGTGATGGACATAATCAAGCCTTTAAAACTCTGGGACTTTTATTCTTCAGAGATCCACATCCACTATGGAAAAAATGGTGTTCAAAATTGGAATTTAAAAGGAATGACTTCTGTTTTCTGTTGCCTGGCTCTAGCCTGTACAGACAGCTCAGGAACACCTCGTGCCGTGGGTGAGACCTGGAGAACTTCTTTGAGTGGCTGCTGCATGCAGAAGTGTGTTGACAGTGAGACCATTATTCCAGTGGAGCACAACTGTTCAGAAATCCACAATTTGGAGTGCCAGCGATTTGCAGAAGTGGCCTTGCTTGTTCCTGATGATCAGACATGCTGTCCTCAGAAGATCTGCAGTAAGTATTCCCTCACGGTTGTGAGCACTGCCCACAGCAATATGCAGGTTTGCTTTCCTGGTGCACGTGCTGCTTTTGAAGAAAATGGAAATTGCTTTGCTTTGGATTTACAGATGGTGTAGAAAACTATAGAAATTGGCTCAATATCCAATAGGTTTTGGGGTAGAGGTGAAGGATAGGAGGAGGACTGAAATAGTGCTGTGTTTATTTGAATAAGAATTGTGTTTCCCTCAAGTTTCGAGATTACTGCTTTATTTTTAATATCCAAATACAAACAAATGATGTGGATAACTCGGGAAAATGTAATCAAATGATTGTTTATCTAATTTAAAAAGTGAACAGTAAAAAATTGATAGGAAACCTTTTTTTTCCCCCACTTAGTTCTTGCTTAGCTTAGAAAGATTCAAAAAGAAATTGCAAGCAATTTTCATGTCTTGACCACCTGGTATGGTGTTGCAGTGAGTTTTCCAGAGGAGGTTTAGTTTTTAAATTCTTACAAGGACTCAGCTCTAGTTTGACATTGCCTCTATGGAGAGTGTTGCAAATGATGAACACTTCTGAATCATGCCTCATAGGAGTTTTTTGCTGCTCCACTGTGTTTTTCATATGCCTGTAATTTGGAGTTTTGGGGTATCTAACTGCACATACTGCTTGCCACTGCTCTACTCAACTTATAAATGCATAGTTTAGAAGGTGCTTGTTCTTTTTTTTTTTTTTTTTGTCCCTTTCTGTGACAGTTTGCAATCAGAGTCTCTGTGAACTCCTAATCCCTGAGTGTAGCAGCTTGGAAAAGTTGGTCACCTACTACAGTGAAGAATCCTGTTGTCCCAGCTACGTTTGTGGTAGGTTTCTTTTGAAAGGTAAAATAGTGCACTCTGTAAAAGACTTTCAATAAACTAAATAGATCAACTGAGAAGGGTGAGGGTGGTGTAGATACCATTGCTAGTATGGCCATTTACAAAATTCACTCTTGTCTATAGCTCAGGGTTGGTCTGTGCTTCAGTTTGAGCAGATGTGATGAAATCTTGTGTTAAATGATCAGACAAGATCTTGGAATACAAGGTAAAAGTTTTCCTAAGGCAGTAGGAGAGCTCTTGTACTTCTCTACTCTGCACTGCCTTTCCTTGGGATATAGCATGACAAAGGAGGAATGCTGAGATTCATCTAAAGGAAGATATCTGTTGCCCTTTTTTCAGAATGTGATCCAGAAAAATGTGAACCACTGGAGCAGGTGCCAAGCTGTCAAGATGATCAAACACTAATTGCTGCTCGGGTGGAGAATACCTGCTGCATTTCCTACATATGTGGTACAGTAGCCTGACTGGTTGAGTTATGAGTGTGGTTTTGCATATGCAATTATGTCTATTATTATCTTGCCAATTAAGACTCCTATTTCCTTCAGTTCTCCAACACAGTAAGGCTTGAAAGTGGTTTAAAAAATTGGCATTAATTTTCTAAAATATAAGTGGTGACAGCCATCAAGAGTCACAGAACAGCTTTGTGCTACTGAGTTGTATTCCTTGGTCAAGTCAAGGAGTGGTGGTTTTGAGATTGTCCATATGCAGACTGTGAAACAGATATTTGATCTGAAAGAAGACTGAAGTTAGATAGGCTTTTGTTCCCTGTATCCTGTTGTCTCAGCTATGGCCCATCTTAATTGATGACAAATATCCCACGTTAGGGTATTATGCATATTTATTTAGTTCTTTTGGGGTTTAGCCTTTAATGACCTAATTCAATAATAAAATAGCACTTTTGCACTTAGTATATGGGCTCCAATCTTATCACGCAGTTGTTTTCTGTTTGATAATAATCCAATAATGAGGTGCTGTAGAGTTTATTTTTGAACCGATATCTGGGAAGGAAAGGCCCTTCCACATGCAAAAATTTGAGTGTTAATTGGAAATGTGAATTAAAATTCCGTTATTTAGAGTAATCAGATTGTTTTGATCATGTATTAGCAATGGGCAGCATTTGGCTCTTTTCACTGTCTGCAGAGTCCCCTTTTGACTCTTTTTTGATAAAATGAGTCTCTGCACTGTATATATTGAAAAGTTCCTGTTGTGATCTGTTGAAGGGGGAGGATAACACTGGGATCCAGGGGATGCATCTTGCTGAGAATGAAAGATTCCTGAAAAAAAAACAAGAGCATGGCTTAGTAGAAGAGAAGACCTAGCAAACTTTTTCATAACAGGAGGAGGGAAAAATAACGTTTTGCTCACAAAAAAAGAATTAATTCTTTATAGCAAGGGACAAAGGAAAAAGGGGCATGCTGCACTGAAGATTAGCCTTTTGTATAAGGTCTGTAAGCATTGAATGCAGAGCACCTCTGCCCTCTTCTATATGAGTCTGGCACAAACTTAGAGCAAATTTTCTAGGCAGTAGTAAAATTTCTTCCAATGTTTTAGATTTAAATAATTGTTTTCTGCAGCATGTGGAGCTTGCTCAGATCAAATTCCCAAATGCCAAGAAGGAGAAGTTCTCATTGTGGATGGCAACACTACTGACAGATGTTGCCCTACATACCAGTGCAGTAAGTTTGACTTGATTTTAATATTTTAAATAACAGAGAAAATGGGAAATTTTGTGGTGTAGATGTTCAAAGTGGTGGATTAGAGATCCAGCTCCACTTGCTGTATGAGCAAGCTATCATCTGTAGTCCTGAGCAAATAATCTTTACTTTTAAGACTTAACATGTATAATGTATATATGTATATGTATAATGTATATAATGTATATATGGAGATAAGCAACTAGTTTCAGACCTCAAATTCTACATAATTAAAATTATTTAAATACTTGCCTAGAGTATTTTTTACTCCATACTGTTATGGACAGCTAACAGTCAAATTTTTGCTATTTGCCTTGTAAACTAAGGTGTTATCCAAATGTATTTATCACAAGCCAATTACTGCATCTTGATTAATATTTCCACTCATCCAAAAATGACAGCATTGCATTCCTTGTGCTTTGTTTCCTTTAATTTTAGTCTGTGAAATGCATCGTTGTCCTGAATTCAGATGCATGCTGGGCATGTCCCTGGTGGAGGTGTGGAGCCCGGAGCAGTGCTGCCCCTTCCGCACTTGTGGTAAAATCACTGACTCACTCCAGCTGCCTGAGGCAATGAGAGATGACAGCAGCTTTGGCCCCTTGGTTTAAACCTGGTTTCAGCCAACTGCACCCTTGTGACCTGCTCATGAGCAAACAATACAGAAAAGTCCTTTCATGCTACACAACTTCCTAATCTGCCTGTTCTGCTTTTCTCATCCTGTACAATTTGTTTGTCCAAACTGGGTTATTTACCATCCTGAAAATGTTGTAAGAGTTACTGTATTGGGTTTGGTGGCTCTTATATCTGGAATTTTTATTCTCTCTTTTGTAAGCAAATGGCATATAAATTGCTAAACTGCTGTTTCTGGTGTTGTATTCTGTTTCAGAATGTGATTGTGAAACAATCCCCAAACCTCAGTGCAAACTGGTATGAAATTTATCTTGTCCCTATTCTTTTATTAATTTCTTAATCAATCTATTTATCAGTATCTAAACAATAGTTTTATGAGTGAAATATGAAATGACTCATTATCACCTCTTTTTTAAAAAATTACTTTAGGGTAAGATATACACAGTTTTAAGAAGACCCCTATGTATAAATACCTTGCAGAATAAAATGGATCTACAGCCCTGATATTTCCAGAGCTTTTTATTACCATTTTCTGCCCAAGTATATTGGTAGAGTAGGACTGCTTTCATGCATGCATGATAACTCAGGATAAAATTTTGAGTTTAAAGTGTTGAACTAAATGCTTTCAAGCATCACTGTTAATATTGTTTGCTATGGTGACTATGTTAACATACATCATGCCCTCAGGCTGCTGACTAAGCAGAGCCTTCAAGAGATACTGCTACCCAAATACTAAAGGAAAATTGTTTAAATGGAAAAGATCATATAAATAAGAAAACCCACTTTTTTTTAAACGTTTTTTTTTTTTTTTTTTCCTGTTTTTAAACCTGCAGGGGCAGAAACTCCAGATAGACGAGCTGTTTCAGAACAGTACAGAGAATGTCTGTAACTGTGTCAAGTACAAATGTGGTAAGTCAGAAAATAATTTGGTTCAATAAATAGCCTTTCAAGGAATTAAAAATCAGGGCATTCACTTTCAACACAACACTGAAGAGGAAAGGATTAGTTTTCTTAATTCACAAATTGTGTTAATTCTCCTCTGTGTCCTCTGTAATTAGTGGGGAGAAATAGACATTTCTACATATCTTATCCTGAAGTAGTCTTCCAAAATAAAACAGGTAAAGAAGCCTGCACTGTCACTTGAGTGCAGCTAGTAGAATATTACATACTTAATTAGATTTCATGCATACGTATATTTGAAAAGATTTGGTGACTGTAGTGAAACATTAGATTACAATTAATAAATCGTTTGAAAACATGGCTCGTAATTCTAAAATAGGTAGAGTAGCTTTTCCCATTCCTATTTCACTGTTTGAAACGTGTTTTTTTTAGTGGAGTTTTGATGCCAAGCTGATTGTCCTGAGAATGCTGTTGGTGTTTTCTTGCAGTGAGAGACAAAGTTTGCCTGAGTCACGAGAGAGGTGTGCTGCTTCCTGGGCAGAGAATCGTGGAGCACAGTGCAGATGGCATTTGCCAGATTTCCTATTGTACAAATGTCATTGATCCCTCCACTAAATACTACCAAATAAACACATCTTCCATAGACTGCGCTGTCAAGTGCAAAGCTGTAAGAAATTCAGAAATTTAGACCTGTATGTTGTGTCTGGTGTCCTGGGTTACTTTGTGCTGGGTTTTGTTGAGCAGGTGACAGTCACAGAGCAAGCTGGAAAGAGTAATTAGGAGATCTCCCTCTCATGATGTGCTACCACAATTCTGATGGAAGTTTATAAAATTCTCCCTGCCTCCACTGTTTTGTCTGCTGCATAAATCTTGCACCAACTAAAGTATAAAATGAATGCCTCCTTGGATTGATGGCATGCTGCCTCCTTGCATCCCTGCAGAGCTTCAGCTGCATTTTGTGCAAACTGGTACAAATTCCTGGCAGACATCAGCTGAATAGGAATCAGAAAGTGAATAATTATAAATAGAGGAATACTTCTAATGTGGTGAAAACATCTTTATAAAATAAACAAATGTTACATTATCTTTTTACAAGATATGATACATTACTATGTGAATATTATACCTTTTTTCTAATTTTATAATTACTTGATGTTTAATGGGTAAAAAGCTAAAATTTCAGTGGTTCTTGAAGCAAGCTGTCACATTTGAAAACAGTGGAAAGACAAGTTAATTCTCTCAAATTTGGAACTCTCCCATTTTACTTCAATTAAGATGAAAGGTATTTTATAAAAGCCTCATGAGTGTGCAATGTGTGCAAATGTAAGCTATGTGGCTTTGAAAGTTATATTAAAAATATCCCTAAAATCAGACACCTGTTTGGTATTTGCCTGTTACAGTAGTAAAACATTGAACTACAAGATGGTCTCATACAAGAAATAATCTATTTAACTTTGGCAGAACCAAGTCTATCAGCCTCCAAAAGATTTAACAACTTGCTGTGGTAGCTGCAAGAACTTGTCTTGTCTCCACACTTTCAGCAATGGCACAGTTACCAGTTTTAAGGTGAGTTTGCATATTTTATTCCCTCAAAATATTTAGAAGTAAACAAAAATTATTAAGTACTGTACATATCTTGCCATACAAAATATGCAGGAAAGAGCTTTATTTGGCCAAATACTAAGAATAGTATTGCATGTACACAGCATTGTTTTCTTGAAGAATCAGCCATATAACTGTCAACAAAAATTAAAGGATTCTGATATATAAGAGACAATTATCATCAACTCAACTATTTTAGAACCTGCTTAGCATTATATATTTTTAATGGACTTTCAAATGCAGTACTTAAACAGAACTTGAATATGCACCCTAATTATATTTTGCTATATTATTGTTGATTCAAGTGAGAACTCATTCAATGAAATTGTTTAATTCATACTTGAAATACTGTTTTTACTGAGTAAAGTTTCTGTTTTAAAATTTTTGACAGCCTGGTGCTGTTTGGATTTCAAACTGCATCAGATATGAATGCACCAACACAGCAATTGGACCAGTTCTGGTTTCCTCTGCAGTTGGCTGCCCACCCTTTAATGAAACTGAATGTGTGAAGGTCAGTGTACAAGACACTGTTTGCATTCCAGCTGTGATTTATGTTTGCATGAAAAGATTTAATTCTGACAAAACATGCTTTTAGCTCAAGAAGGGAGAAATTATTAATTTTTGTAGAGTATTTTTCCCAGGCATTTAAAGGTAAAACCACACATCAGACTACTGTGCCACCAGGCTGCTGAGTTACACAGCTGGACACACCTCTTCTGATTCTTAGAATTTAATTTTTTTAATTGGGGTTTGTAATATTTAAGTAGTCTTCATACAACTGTCTGAACTTGGATGCTTCTCAGGGCTGGACCTCCCCTTTCTAACATTTTCCAGGTATAGCAATGTGATTCAGCACAATGAACAAAAACATTGAGAAAAAGGCAAGATTTTCTGAAAATCAGGAGCATCTTTTCTACAGTGACACATGAAGTTTTATGAACTAGTTTTTTAGCAAGAACAAAAGTTCTGTTTGAATTTTCAAAATGAGATTATACTAAGTGCCAGGAAATGGAGGCAAGGAGAATTCTCTTACTGCTCTCTGTAATTCTACATTTACATGTAGATAGATATTTTCCTTAGTGGATGATGCAACAGAAGCAGGGAAAGAACTGAGTGGCTGTAGTTCTTCCTCACAAATAGCAGTGGATTGTTCTTCAGAGCCATCTCAGTTTCAACCCTTCATCCATTCACCAGTGTTGCATTTGCCTGAACAATGATGCAGAGCTTTATCTGGAAGATATTTCTAATAGTGCAGATACATGGGAATGAATGCTTGAAAAAAATCAAGTTTTTCCTCTTTATTTTATCTCTTGGTCAGGTTGGAGGCTATGTTGTGCCATTCTTAGAAGGATGCTGCAAAACATGTAAGTGATTATTGACAATTCCTGCCTCACAAGTTTCTCTCATCTGTTGCCTTATGAATAAAGTGAATTATGTCCCATAGGAAAGCTTGATTCACATCTCAAAGGCTGTGCTTTTCCCAGATTTACTCATGTAAATAACACTGAAAATAGTTGAGTTAAATCAAAAGAAAACACTTTAACATGGAAACATTTACTCCACGGATAGTGACTGATAGCTGGTCAGGTCACTGAAATTCCTACCTCAAGTATTTAGTAGTTCTTCTATAAAATATAAAATTTTAGGTACTGCCTTTAGTAAAATAAAAGGTACTGTGTTTTAGAAGGCATCTTGAAACTGCATCATCTACATTAATATCTTCATATTTTGTAAAAATGAAGGTTGATCTATGTGGTTTGTAAGTTAATTTTGTAAATAATGAATATAGTAATTAATAGTCAGTTAAGAAACCTTCAGGCAGTATCTTTTAAAAGATTCTACAATTTAAAAATTCCCCCTTTCCTGATTATCTCTGAGAGCTAATAGATATTCTTGGGAAGAAAAAAAAAGAAAAACCAGAATAAAAATTCTTTACAGAATAGGTTTAAATGATACTATGTCTTAATAGAAATCAAGAAAACAGAAATAATTTTTTTCTTAACACATTAGTACATAACTGAAATATTTTGGCTGATTTCATGCAGGCCTTAGGCTGAACTTGATACTATTAGAAGCAACTGAAAAGGAGATCTTTATACTGGGCAGTATAATGATATTTTAAAATGCAAAAATCTGACTTAATTTGCATAAGTGGCTGAAGTAGTGACCTGAAGGTGTGGGAGAGAGCTGGAGAAAAGCACAGATGTTCCTGCTGGGTGGGATGGGGCTGGCACAGCCCTGACTACCTGACCTGGTCCCCTGTGCACACTCACTGCAGTGGGTGTGTGCTGCCAGCTGGGAGGTGCCTTTTGGTGTTACTGACTTGTACTACTTTTAGTAGTAAAGAGTTTATGGAAACTGTGAAAGATTTATCTGTTTGGGTTTTTTTGGGTTTTTTTTTTCCTCTGCTCCCATCATGAGGGAATTATAATATCCAAGTTTTTTTCCCTCTGATGGACCTGTGTTTCAAGCACTTGTCCTACCTAGTTCTGTGGCAAATTCTCCATAGGCAGAGATCAGTATTTGATTATCAGACATTGCTCTTCAATGCTCTAGCAGCCAAATAAACCAGGTTCTGAACTAATCAGTAAGACAGTTAAACATGCATTAAGCTGCTTTTCAACAGGGCAGATCTTGCTGCTATGCTTAGAGAAAGATTATAACCACACTCCTTAATTGCTGAAGACAAAAGTAAATTAACCTGGGGCGTGCCTCACAAAGTAAAATGAAACCCTTGAAGAACTCAGTGACTTCTGAGATGCCTTTACAAGTGCATTCCTAGAGTTGTGATTTCACACCTGTTTGTGCACAACACAGAGCCTCTGTGAATCATGTAGCTCATTCTGACTCCAGGAAAATCTGCCATGAGGGCTGTCAGTCAGTTGTACTTGTGTGAATTGTTTTATGAGAAGGATTGTCAATGTTCTGTTTTCTTTTGAAGTACTTTGCCATTAGAAACAATTGTGATTTTTATTTTCAGTTTCAATTGGTCTTGAAAATTAAGAGCCAGAAGCTCCATCAAAACCTAGAGAGGAAATTCCACTATTTCTCTTGTAGCCCCAAAGGACATATTGAAGTCAGGATACCAGATTGGCTTGGTTATACAATTTAGGCCAGGTTCCTCCTGGTTTGCACATGAGGTTTAGCAATGTGAGTAATGCCTGTTCATGGCTGGACATGAACCTGAGCAGGGAAGCAGGAGCAGATGACCTCCAGAGGTCTCTTCCAGCCTCAGCCATTCTGTGATCCTGTAATATACAGACATTTTAAAGTTGAATTCTGTTTTCCAAAATCTAGTAGCTCCCAAATGTTTTCCTACTGCCAGAAATCCTCTGTAACACGTGCTCTGTTCACTGTGCAATGTTCTTACCAGGTTCTTCAGTGTCAGTGCTCCCATTCCTTGTTAGCCCAGTCACTCCTACAGCCTATGTTGGCTGTCACACAGGTACCTTCTCCTGAAATAAGTAGGACCAACCCAAACAGCACCATTGTTGATTTCCAACAATGTACTCCCTGATAGGATTGCCAGACCTCTTGTTGCCCAATTATTGCCAAAGCTGCAGTGTAGCACAACTGCTCCTGGTTGTTGAGAGTGGCTCCCCTTCTGGTTTGTTTTTCACTTTGCACTGTGTGGGCAGTGCATTGTTGTCAGCCAACAATGTACTGTTGGTAGTAAGCACTTGCATAGTCTTTAGCTTGCTGCATGTGTAAAATTGCTGTTTAAAAGAGTAAACTAATTCCATCGTGTTTACAGTGCACTAGAACATAGAGACTAATTGCTTTGCTTGTTAAAACCACATTTTTGTAGATTGTGTCATACAGTTTTGCTTCCAGTGCCATGTACAGTAGAAGTAATTGTTTTCCCATCCATAGTAAGGACAATATGCTGAAAACAGCAAGGCTGTGTTTAGTCCATGAAAATTGGAGATTATCTTTGTTCTTTTTCATAAAGCATGTTAATTCTTTGAATTGTAGCATGCTTGTTTTGGCATTTATTTTGTGAAAACAACTGTCCAAATTTCTGCAAGAGAAATTATGTTGACTGTAATGTTGTACACCACTGAGTGATACATCCTACATTAAACTACACTTATGACTCCAGGATTACTAAATCAAAATATGTATTCCTCTTTCATAATGCTGTCACTTTAAGTGACCACAGTGTTAGGAGTCAATCCAAAAACCAATCAAGATGGTGCAAAAGAATCTCTTTATATTATGACACATATAAAATGCTCCCATGTTTTGCAAGGTTCTTCATGTAAACATATATTTGTTATAAAGCTCATTTAAAAAGCATTGGATGTTAAAATACATGCATGGAAATACATTATATATTTATTTTGTATGAGATATGATGTACTTTCACCATAGCCTGGATGAAATCATAGTCACAGCTGCACTGAATTCTCCACCCTACACACCATGTATAATGTAAAAGAAGAAAGAACCATGAAAAGAACCGTGAAAAACACTAAATAACGGTGAGTTGGGGTTTTTAAAAACAATTTATTTTTTTCTTCATTTGTCTATTTTTTTCCTAAGCAAACATAATTCAGTGACAGTCAAGCAGTAGCCAGACACTTCTGTCTATAGGTTTTTATTTGTTTCCAGGAAGATTTATTGGTGTCCTTTCTGTCATGTTGTAGAAAACTCTGCTATGTCTAGAAAGAGTACCGCGCTTAATTAGTTAAAAAAAAAAAAAAAAATAGGCAAGAAGACCCCCAAACAGAAAAATCTGAGTAAAAACCCCCAAACAAACAACATTTACAAATTGTTGCTCTAAGAAGCAGTCTTACTAGTTTCACAGTGGTTAGAGCAGGGAACAGGACATCATGCATCACAGTATAAAAGTGTCACATTCCATACTGGGTGTTCAGCCCAGAGAATCCTTTATTGCCCTTACTTTTCTGCAGCTAACAGTATTCCCCTTTTGTCAACATCTTTGGATTTCTTGGCTCAGAGAAAATGCAGCTCTGTAAGGGGAGAGTCATTGGGGGCTGCATCATGGTGTGTAAAATCTGGTGTGAAACAGTGGAAACTCTTCTAATGGAATGGGCTGTTCATTCTCTTACAGATCTGCAACATGATGTCATTCATCAGCACAGAGAGGATCATCCTCAGAAGATACTGTTCTTCCTGTTCCCTTACATCTGAACTTTACACTGAACATTTTGCTTTTCTTCCAATGTTCGGCATTCCCTTGTTAAATTAACTCCTCATTTATTTTCATGATTTTTTGTGATCTCTTTTACTTCATCCTTGTGCCTTGTACATACTTCTATGGAAAAATTGTGGAAATAATAAAAATAAAATGTTTCATTTGTTCACTGGTGTTCTTTGATTTACTAAAAACATACAGAAATGTAAAGCCCCCTGAAGCCCTGCTCTTCATCAGGTTCTGCTATGTATTTATTTTAAATTTTGTTTATACCACTGAAACATGACTTCTGCTATTAAAGCTTATTGTATTTATTTCATGGAAAATGCACTTAATTAACAAATTTACATTTTGATAATGATGCCATTTGGTATACTTAACAAATTAAATTAATTAATAAGTCTTCTCACAGTTTGATCAGTTTTACGAAAGTTTTTGAAGACAGTGGACTTACTCATAAAAGGCTTTTGAGTGAAGAATAAGCCTTTTATAGCTGTTATTAAAGATAAAAAGATACAGATGCTTTAACAAATGAAATAATTAAAAAAGTGATTCAATGTGCAGCTAATGTCACTCCACCAAAGTTTTATATGTTGTGTCTCTTGAACCCCTTCAATGGTCAGGAGAGTTCTTGTCTCTGAAATGTTAGAAATTTGAGCTGATATTTTTAAATCTGTGCCCATTTTGCAGGTAAGGAAGATGGTAAATTCTGTAAGAAGGTGACTGTTAGGATGACCATCCGCAAGAACGACTGCAGGAGTAACACACCAGTAAGTAGAATTGTGTTCAATTTCTTCTAATAGAAGAGAAAAAATATGAAATATTAAAAAGAAGGAAGGAAACTCAGACTCCACAAGGCCACTGTCTCCATCCCTGTTGCAGAGACAGAGCTGTTTTAATGCTTCTCTACATTCTCAGCAGTCTTATTATCTTCTCAATAATGAAAAAAGGAGGCAGTTACTTATTTTTGTGTGCACTTAGGTGCATGCTGATTTAGTCTCATTTCACCCTATACTGCAATTATTCTATACAAATTAACTATTACAACTGAACCTTGCTCTGAGTCCTACAGCTGAAATGGCTGCAGATGTGTGTAATTTTTCATCTGCCCAGGGATTGTGTTTAAATGCCAACTTCATGAAGAAAGGAATCCTGACCTCCAAAGCTTTTTTTAGGCAGCAGCATGAGCATTACTGTAAAATGTGAAGGAAGAATGAGGCACTATCTGTGTGTCTATCAAAGGATTTAGTGCTGGAGGACACCAAGCATGTCCTGCTGAGCAGTGAGGCTGAGAGCAGCAGCGAGGGTGCAGACAGACGTCTCTGTGAGATCTGTAACAGCTCCTGGAAAAGCTGTAATAAAAGAGAGTAGGGAAACAGCTGTAGCCTCTAAAATGACTCCAAGAGTACATTTAGTAGAGCAAGCTGTTGAGCAGCCAGGAAATTTTTTCTCAGTGTTTCATTGAACAGAAACACAAATCCTAACTATTAAATTTGAAAAAAATTATCAGTTTCTTAAGCCTGTTTTTCTTACAGTCTATATTACACATTTGGTATCATTAGTAGTAATTCCCCTCAGCTTTCCAAAGGATTGGTTCTTTTATTCCTCCTTGCTGATATCCAGTATAGCAACACTGCATCAGTGTATCACTGAAATGAATACTGTAGGGAGTTGTGGAGTTGGGGAGTTGGGAGTTCAAGCCAAGGATGTTATGAATACTTTAAAATTCGAAATTGCTTCTTTATGTCTGTTAAAATAAAGCACTGAAATGGACAGTAAAGTCATCAAGATCAGTAATATTAGAATTGAGACCTTTCTGGGCAGTGCACTTCAGAGGTTATTTCCAGATGTAGTGGGATTTCATAAGGGGGTAGAGGAAATACATCCACATTTTTCACTGCTTTGCTATTGGATTTGGGTGCCTAATATCTTCAGAGTTCCTTGAGAGCCCCTGACTCTCCTACCTGCCCCCATTTGTTAATTTTGGCTGTGTGCTGCCAGGTGAACATCGTTTCCTGTGATGGAAAGTGCCCATCTGCCAGCATCTACAACTACAACATCAACACCTACGCCAGGTTCTGCAAGTGCTGCAGGGAGCTGGGGCTGCAGAGGAGGACTGTGCAGCTCTACTGCACCAGCAATTCCACCTGGGTCAGCTACTCCATCCAGGAGCCCACAGATTGCTCTTGCCAATGGTCTTAAAAAAAAAAAAAAAGGAAGAAAACAGCAAGCCCAGCTGTTCGCAGCATAATTTTATAATAGTTTTTCTATTAAAAATGTAATAGCCAATCCTCTGAATTTCAAAAGACCACAAATACATTTTGACTCTCCTAAATATCTGAAAAGTGGCTTTGCATCATTTCTATTGTGATTTGTCTTCATTTTCATTCACAGGGATTGTTTTAAGGGTTCTTGTGATATGTGCCAACATAAAAGGTGATTTCCATTAGTGACATCTAAAGAGAAAGAACACCATCTGTTTTGTTCTGGAAGGCTGATCCACCCTTTGTCAAGCCCCCATTCCAGCCTTACATCATTGTCCAACTTACCTGGCAGCAGGTCACTCTTTTGAAAGCATTGTAATTGTGGAAGTAGGTTTAGCATCTATTAAGAAAAATTCTTTGGACAACATGAGAAGAATTTTCAGTTTAAATCATATTCCTGTTGCTAAGTAGAGCATGTATAAGAAATTCAATTTAGGATTTTTTTTTTTTTTTTTAGTCAGGTAAATATTATTTATACTGATAACTGTGTGTAATATTCCCTGGGAATAATTTCAGTTTTTCTAGTGTATTTTATATTGTAGTGAAAAGCATCATAGCAAGCATCTGTTGATAGAACAGATCTGCTGTCCTTAGGCTGTCTAGATTAGCCATTAGTCACTTTATCTTTCTGCTGTACAATATGACATAAACTGAAAATACACAGATTTAAAAAATGAAAACCATTTTACATTCCTTGGTATAGACATAATTTAAGTGAAAACTTTAATCTTATGAAATGAACCATACTTAAATTGTCTCTTTAGGAGAATGAACACTGTGTAACACTAATTTTAAAGATGTGAAAGTTCATTAGGACAAAGAAAATGAGGATTATATATTTGCCTCAAAGAAAAACAAAATTGAAAATCTTTGTCACCTGTATAGTAGATGCAACTTCTTATGGTAAGTGCTTGAAATTCAAAATGTACAATTGTAAGGTTTGAAATTTCAAAAGCAGTTTTTTATGAACTTGAAAAATTAAATTCTTTTGGTAATGAACTGATTTTTTTTTCTTCTCTAAGCTAATGTTACTATTCTACTTTAACAAATGTCACTGAGATTAAGCAAAAATTCAATAGCTTTTTTTTTGTAGATTAAAATCATAGATAGCATGCAGTGACACGCTTGAGATCTGTAGGAGTAAATAGATCTCATTATACCTTCTTTGGAAGCTACTTGTCTGCAGTAAATCCAAAGAAAAATGTGTTGTTAAAATCAATCATGTGAACATTTTTGATAATAATTTTGTATACTGTACATTTCATTCTTACAATATCTAATAAACAACAGGAAGTCTTATTTTGTTACAATTAATTTGCTATCATTGCTAGAGCAGCTTACTGCCACGTGATGAAACACACTACATTTACTAATCTTTTCCTTTAATGCTGCACATGGGTAATTTTAGGGTTTGCTGGTATCACAAGTAGTACATCAAGGAAGAAGGCTTGCTCATGGATTTTTAAAAATCTACATATTTTTCTGGTTTCATCAGAGTTCACTTTCAGCCTCAGAAATGCAAAATTCATTTATGTGATTTTATAAAAAAAAAATAAATTGGAAAACACCTGTTCATCAAACTGAACACACAACTCTGACACTGTCAGACTGATTGTCCTGGAAAAACAGGGGAAAAGAAGGTGAATTTCTGCACATGACCTTTCTGTATTTTTTTTCTAAATCAACCTTCAGTTTGACTGTAATGTGTAGACTGTGTTTTGAGTAATTGTTTAGTGATGATCATCCTTCAGTACCTGGGGCCAAATGTGTCTTTAAGCTCTCTAGCTGTTGTTTGTGCAGTCCCTGCTCACTTTGCTGATCATGTTCCCTTAGCAAAGCTGTCTTCTAAACAACAAGAAGGGACAGGATTTGGGAGAAGTCCATCCTTTGGAAATCCAGGGGGGAAAAAATGCTGTTTATAAGGCATTGAGCAGAGTTAAATCCATAACACCATGTGATTTTGGCATTTTCAAAGAAGTTCAGCCTTCCTTAGTTTACCAGCTGGTGATGCTTATCCTAGAGGGCTGGAATTAATAAGAAGAGAGGCTTCTTTTGCTCTCAGCCTGATGTTGTGACAAGGCAAACACCACCATGAGGAACAGAACTAGAGCAGGAATTAGGCCAACAAACATTTTTCCCTCCCCTGCAGTGTGGTCCCTTCTCTTGCCACTTGAGCAGAGAGCTCATCATTTCTAGCAGCTCAAGGCAGTAACTCTGAAAAGCTTTTGGGATCCAAACTTTCAGCTCTTAGATGAAGAGAAAAGGCAGTGCAGGCAGTGAGAGCAGAAAGCTGACTGGGGTAACCATAATCAAACACTGCTGCTGCTGCTGCCACTTCAGCTGTAAAATAATAAACATTGTGCTAAGTCCCTATTACTGCTTTTGCAAACATTGTGCTTATGCTGGGAGGAACAGGAAAGATTCAAAGTGCCTCTGGCAGGCAGGGGAAGCTACTTTAATCCTGTGTGTTAAATTCCTTCACATGTCCTCAGCCTATCTGTGTTTGCTCAAAGCCTGGGCTGTAACAGTGATGGAGGTCTAAAACAATTTTATATTCTTTTCTTTAAGTCCTGTGCTTGAAACTGACCTGCTGGAAACTGAGGCTTCTTAACATTTTTCTTTAAAAGTCTCAGAACTTTATTCCACCTCAATAACCCTGTTCTCCTCACAGGTGTTTGTATGTGTGGAGTTTCTTCCCAAAACTGATTCCTAATGTTGGGAGGGAAGCATCAGTGCTAGGTGGTTTTCCATCTTTGAATAAAATTTTTTGTATTTAATTATGGAAACATTGGTTGGTTGTTATACTGCTGATTGCCTATTTTAATCTCTTTTTAAAAACATTCTATTTGCATTACCTTGAGCAAGCTTACTCAGCCTTGATTCACATGAAAATATGAGATTTGGCAGCTGGAGTCTTGAATACTATGAATATTGGCCCTTGAGAAAGAAATATAATGGTATCAATTGTGTTTTCTAAATGCTCACTCTCTGGGGTTATTAGTACATGATCTGGACTCAGGATAATGGGCTCTTGAATAATGCTTCCTCTAATTAGTGAAAGGGCTGCCTGGTGGTTTGGTAAATTAATCTGAGATATTGGCATCTGCTGGGCTGCAGTTTAATGTGAACTATTAGTCACAAGTTTCACCCCCTCAGACAGCTCCCAAGTATGCAGCCCATGAAGTCAGGCCAAAATCATTCAAAAAATTTTGCCCTCACTCTTATCTCTGCCCACACCACCATCTCTCTCCCCCGTACAAGTGGCTATGAATAATTAAAATGAGGTAACAGCTGCTGTGCAGGTGGTGATTTTTTGGAAAAATCCCCTCTTAGTGTGATGAAGACATCTAACCTCCTTAGAAATAGTACCTGACAGACTGCTGCCCCCTCAGATCTGCTTTCTGCATGGACTTCTGACCAAGGCTTTCATCATATCACTTCACATCAGCTGTTCCTATAGATATCTGAATTAACTCAGGTGTCCTGGCTTCATCCATCACCAAAGAGAGCTGCACCCAGAGAATGACACAACCCATCCTGAAATAAGTGTTTAAGATTGAAATGGAGATTTATCCTCCAGATGTACCATCCTTCCTTTTCACTGTGGACAGAACCTGGATGGTAACATATGGTTAGGTAATTTGCTTTTGGACTATTAAAATTAGTTGGAATTAAGTTCACCTTTAATGGTTAAAGATATCTCAACAGGCTCAAAACTCAGCTATGCTGATAGTGATTATGGCATGTCTTATCTGACCACCTCATATAAGGTAATTAATGGTAATGTTTGATTTGTATGAAGCTGAATTGAGTGTCATTTGTCTTTCTGGTGTTCCCTGTATGTTTCCAAGTATACTTATTTTGTGTAACAGCCATAAAACTATCTCTGTATTTCTAGAGCTGAAGACAGACATTGTCATTAGCCAAACCTTCAAGATGGGAAAGCACAACTGAATTTGCAAAGATGTCAAGTGTTTATTTCCATGACAATGTCTTCTATTAGCTGGAAAAGATCTATAAGGTGAGTGAATTTTTCCATATTTCTATTTCATTGTGTAGATGTTGGCTTGAGATCTTCAGGTGATTTGTGATCTTGCTTTCTGAGCTTTTGGCCTCCAAGATATTTAAGGTAATGTGATTCTTCAGAAAATAGTGAAACTCCTCTAGGAAAAGTAAATAAATGCTTATTGTATCTACTTGAGACAACTTTGAATGGAAAAGAAAACAAACAAAAAAACACCAAAAAACCAAACCAAATGCCACATTTGGTTAAAATCCCTAAAATGTCAAAAATTATTTTCTGGCAACTTCATATTTTCAAATATTTAGTTGAAATACCAATATCTTAGATCATGACTCTCATCCTTTTCATTTCTGCTGTGGAAGAGGAGTAGTAAGAAGATGAGAGATCATGTTTTTAATGAAAACATTTAGAAGTTTTTCTCTTCAGATTGGACTGGCTATGAAATGGTTACACAGGGGAAAGTCAGTACCTAAGAGAGCTTCTTAGGATTTTTAGCATCAGAGATGGGAAAAAAGTCCCTCTCTGGATAATGAAGGAAAACTGACATGTTCTGTGCTTACTGATGGCAATGGGCTTGAGTGCAGCCCTTGTGTAGGATTACTGCAGGTAATAGAAGTTTCTCTCCTATCTTCTCCATGTGTTATAAGGCTAAAAGAGGAGTTTGGGGCCTTCAGATAGCTCTAATAATGAGAGTCTTGTATTGCAAGACCTATAATTGACATGAAATGAAAGAAAACATAACCTAGTGCCCTATAAATGCTGTATTTAAGCTGTTCTCTGGAAGGAAATTTACAGCATTTGCACATTTTTTTGTTGGCTCCAAGACTGGAACACAGGGGGAAGGGAAGGTATCATTTTTAGGCTTTAGATTTGGCCATATTGTAGCACTTCCAAATCTTCTGTCAACACTGGCGTGATGTTGCATTCATTAAAAAATGCACGACCTTTTAAAATATCCATCTGTTATATAAATAAAAATAATGCAGCCCTATATTTTTAAGGTATGCTAATCCTGCATGGCCATGGTCTAATTATCAAATGATTTCATGCTACCCTGGTGGCAGGCAACATCCAGACCACTGCACACTTGCTATGGATCTCTCATTAAATCCCTCTTGCACAGTTTCATTCATAAATTTACCATGGCTTTTAAAACAAAATAGTTTGATGCTTATACAGCAATATCAAATAGGAGCAGTGTGTTTCCAGAATGCAGCAACATTTTTCAGATGCTCCACTTCATGCATGACTGAGTAATGGGTGGCAAACTCTTATTGCTGCCTTTTACCTGGAGTGGAAGCCCTGCTGCTGGTGGGGAGAGCGTGCTGCTTGTGTCCAAAGATGAGATGCCCTGGGTGTCACAGCTTTGTGGAGCTTGGATATTCTGCTCTCTGCACCCAGCTTCCTTTTGATAATAGGTGCCCCAAGCTGGATATCAGCATTCCTGATCCATCCCCTGCTCCTTTCTGGCTATGTTGGAGCTAGCACAGAGGTTCTGGGATGCTCATGGCTCTTGCCTTCTCTGATGTTCCTCCAGCACTATTCTGTGCCTGCTCCCAGGTGAAATACAGTGCCTTCTAGCTCTGGAAATGTCATGTTAAGCTTGGAGAGCCAAAACACAAAGAAAATTGTGGGTTTGTTGGTTATGTTGTTAATTTAACTTTGGAAAGGCTCGGAAATTACTTGGTGGAAGTGGGGAGTGGAAGTGTTTGCTTATTTCCATATGGCAATTTTTGACTTCTGAATTCAGTGCAAATGGCTTATTCCCAAGTGACCATATGAGTAGCTTCATTAACAGTGGAATTATTAGAAACAGCATTAAAGTATTTGTGCAGATTTACCTTAGACTGCAATTTACTCTAGCTTTCATGCCATCTGTGCCAACTTAGTGCCATCTGCTCTTTCACAAGACAAGTTTTGCTGCTTAACAAGAAATCTTCCTTCTGTCTTGTGACTTGGAGTGCTCTGGTAGTATCAGTTTCCCCAGGCTTGCACCACCCCTCATTGTGTATTTTTTAAAGCAGCATGAATCCCACAGCTCTATGTCCCTTGATCTCTCAAAGCACTGCTGGGCTGGAAATAAAGAGAATTGCTTCTACCTCTGTGTGGGGGTTAGCAGAGAGACAGGTAGCTGGGCATGGGGGTGACAAAGAGCCTGTGACCCAGCAAGGGTAGAGCAAAGCACCCTCAGCAAATGTACAGGTGGCATCAAGCTGAGTGGTGTGGTCAACACCTGTGAAGGACAGGAGACCATCCAGAGGGACCTGGACAAGCTCAAGAAGCTGGTCCATGGGAACCTCAGGAGGTTTAACAAGACCAGGTGCTGGGGCTGCACCTGGCTCAGGACACCCCCCAGTATCAGCAGAGGCTGGGGATGGAGAGCAGCCCTGCCCAGAGGGACTTGGGGGTGCTGTGGGGAGAGGCTGGACATGAGGTAGCCATGGGCACTCACAGCCCAGAGAGCCAAAAGTGTGCTGGGCTGCATCCAGAACCCCATGGGCAGCAGGGCAGGGAGGGGATTCTGCTCCTCTGCTCTGCTCTGGTGAGAGCCCACAGGAGCACTGCATCAGGAAGGACAGGGTGATTCCAGAGGAGGCCACCAAAATTATCAGAGGGATGGTGCACCACAGGGAAAGGCTGAGAAATGTGTGTTTTTTCAGCCTGGAAAAGAGGCAGATCTGAAGTGACCTAATTGTGATATTTCAGTACATTAAGGGAGCCTACAAAACAGATGGAGAGTGACAAGAGAATGTAGTGACAGAACAAGGGATAATGGCTTCAAACTCAGAAGAGAATAACTTTAGATCAGGTATTAGAAAGAAATCCTGTGGAGGTGATGAGACACTGGCAGAGGTTGCCCAGAGAGGTGGATGCCCCAACCCTGGAAGTGTTCAGGGCCAGGTGGGATGGGCCTCTGAGCAGCCTGGGGTAGTGAAAGGTGTCCCATGGCATGAAATGAGATGATCCCTTCCAGCCCAAACCATTCTGTGATTCTGTGATTCACTGATATTAGCAAACTGCACCAGTGCTCAGGTAGCTGGGGGCTGTCTGGGAAGGGGAGCATAGGGAGAGATGCCTTGTGGTTGTGAATTTGGATTAATTTCCTATCCTTGCTGCATTTTTTTCTCTTGCCTAATGAAAGGTTTACCATTTCTAGTACTTTCATATTTAATTCAAATCTCCTTGTATAACTCAAAATATTTTATCAGCCTTTTATATTTGCCCCAAACTGCTTCAAATAAGAATGAGAAAGTAGCACAGGAATGGTTTGCATCAATGTGCTACCAGCATCCCTGTCTTCCTGCTAAAGTTTAACAAATTATTTTTCCTCTTCTCTGGCACAGCTTATTGTGATTCAAGTATTTGTAATAATATGGAAATTTCAGTGAGTGTGCTTACTCACTGAAGTATGTGACTTGCTCATGCACTCAGAGCTTGTTTTTGTTACCAGGTCATTTGAAGTTCAAAGCAGTTGAAGATCTTTGCAGCAGTCTTTGAGATACTGCTGTTCTCTGTGCAAGAAAAGCCTTAGCCAGAGCAATGAGAAATGTTTTTTGAATGTGGAATCTTCAGTAGCACATACTGCAAACTCAGGGAGGACAATGTCTGTTACAGAAAATTTCTGTCCAAATTATTTGCTTGTCTAAATGGTAAATTTTAAAATAAGAATTTTACAAGGGAAACTTCTGGGTAAATTCTGTGGGGGGTGGGCTGCTGCCACCAGCTCTAGCAAATAGTAATGCATGGAAGCCTAATGGATGTGCAGCTGAAATTTGCGTTACTTGCTCTCCCATAAATTAAGCACCTAAGTTAGCCTGGTACTTCCAATAAACAGATAACTGAAAAGGCTCCTGAAAACAGGGAAACTGAAAAATAGATTTTAATTTGATGTCCTGGTTGCACTTGAAGTGTATCCACACTGTATATATTCTGTGGGCATATATATTATATACATGCATCCAGTGATATATGTGATACTGGTGGCCAGCAAACAGCACTCAATGTTCAAAAATATTTTCTCTTTATACCTGTTCAATATTCCATTTAAGCACAATTCATTTTGTATGTGTATGTTTGTGCAAGAAGGTAAAATCAGATATTGACATCTAATATGTGTAGTGATAGTTAATTTATTCAAAACACTGGTTGCTAATTGGATTTTCAGTTCCCTGACCTTGTCACATCTCTGCTGAGTTCAAGATGTTAAGAATATTTTCCAAATGGCCAAATCTCATCTTTAAAATTCTAATGTATTTTACATAACATAAGAAGTTTTTAGTACCAGAAAAATTCAATTTTCCTCAGTCCAGTTTCAGGTTCCTAACCTGATTTTCTGGGCTTAATCCTCTTCCTGTTGAAATCAATAAGTACATTGTAATATAATGATTCACGTTCAAGGTTCAACCATAGAAAATTAAGGCTACATGCTGATTTTACTGCCATTGTAGAAAGATGATATCTTAAAATGTGTAAAAGCACAATAAACACTTTAACTCTTTCAGCCCTATTTTTTTCTTTTCTTTTCAGAGAGTCTAAACACTTGAAAATGGATCTTTGTTTCAGACTTAGTGATGGCAAGGAGATAAAAGCTGAGAGATGCTATTTTGACAGGAATTTCTTCTGTGGTTTCAGAGGCTTTGTAGTAGGACAGTCCCTTCTTTCCTTAACTAATGCATGTTAAGCAAGACTAAAGGGAAGTAAAAAGCAAGTGGAGCACATCTTATTGTTTTAACAGAAAACAATATAATTAGCACTCTGGAATTATTGAGCTTTGTTTTGTCTGACTCTTTGAGAGACGTGGAGAAGCAGCCCCAGTCAGTCAGTCTTGCTGAAATGTACTGGATGTGCTGTGAAGGTTTGGATGCCCTATTGTTGGACAGCCTGGTGGCATCTCCTGTGCTCCTGAGCTCCCCTGGTTTAGAGGGTCCTGTCAGATGCTGGTGAATCCAAAGGTGAATATCTCAAAATGGGCTCTGGGATGTGCTTCAGGCTGTCCTCAAATGGCCCTTCTGGAAGCTGTAAGTGGCACCTTTTCTGCTTTGCTGCATGACATGCATGAGATAACCACAGGGATATCAGAAAGGTGAATTCTGCCCTTGGCTGCCCCAGCTGGGGTGTGACCCCTGCTGATCCCTGTGGAGGTGCATGAGAGGAGCCTCTCCCACTGCTTTCCAGCATAGCTGTCTGTGAATGTCATTAACATCCTGATGCTCCTTCCTGGGAAAAATAGTCATTATACATTCCATAGCTTCTGCTTCCTAAATATGAAACTGCCTGTTGATGGAACAAATGCACCTGAACCATGAACTTCAGGCTCTTTGTCATCCCAGCTGAACAAATGTTTTCTTCTTAACTCCAAAGTCTCTACAAGAGGAAAAAAAAATTAATCTCCATCTCTTCCCTCTTCTTTACCCCAGAAGACTTTCTTAGGAACTGAAACCCTTTCCATCAGGTTTCCAGTCTCATTCAGGCACTGTGATTTCCCCCAGCTGCTGAAGTCTCCTCTTTTTCTGCCTTGGGTGGAGGACATGATATGTTCCTTGGTGAAATACAGCCTTTCCCCTTCCTGCAGGAGCTTGAGGACATTCTGTCCCTCTCCCTGCTTTTGGGACCTTGTGTGGAAATACAGTATCTGGAAATAGGAGTCTGTGCCAGCTGTTTGGGGCACCCTTTCTTGTACAGAGGGAAAGGGGAACTGAGACTGACAGAATGAGAGATGTAGACTTTTTATAGCACAAAGGCTTGTGGGAAACTGTGGATTGATCAATGAATATTTTCAGCACAAGTGGAAATATGTATTTTCACAAGTGCAGTATCCAGAAAAACTCAATCTGAGAATGTACAGTTAAAGTGCACGAAAGATTGATTCCTATTCAAATGCATCCATTATAGTATAAGATACTTCTTTTCTGAATTTTCTGATGCACCATGAAAGAACTGCCAGATTGCAGATAGTTCATCCCCATCTCCAAATTATTGTATATTGAATCAGTGAGGATAAAATTTAATTTTTTCAAAAAAGACTGGCTGATCCCTGTTAGACCAATGCAACTTAATTGGGGAGAAAAAAGCTTTAAAAGGTAAAAGGCAGAAGAGATACAGCTTGGTCTCCTTGCAGATGTTCTGCTCTGGGAAGAAGGGAGTTGGCAGCTTTGGCTGGGGTGGTGGGTGCATTTGCTTCAGTTCCAGAAGATATTCCCTGTTCCATATTTCCCAGTGAAAAGGAAACAGTTCCAAAGCAATGTTAACAGGGCTGGTGCCTCAGTCTTGGACTTCTCTAAATGCTGCAGTGGAAAGCAGTGATGAGAAAAATTGAAGAATTTTCTCTAGCTCATATGGAACAAAAGAATACTAGTACAAGTGTGGTTTGTTTTGGTGTTGTTTGTTTTTTTGGGAGGTATGGTTTGGTTTGGTTTTGCTTGGGATTTTTTTAAGAGATGAAGAAATGGTCTGGTCTGCTGGTTTCCAGATTGGTTTTTGTGATCTCTTGAGAGAGAAATTTGTATGTAGCCTGCAGACACTACAGACAGCCTCAGACACTGAGAGACAGGACTCTGTGATGACAGAAAAACAGACTGAAACTCTAATGTCAGAGGCACAACTGACATCTTATTTTCAAATATGCTTTCAAGCTCATAAGTGACTACTATACCAGAGAGCAAGAATTTGTGCTTGCTACTTTGTCAGATAGTGATTCTGGCTTGTTTGGTATCATGGAAGGAAGATTGTTTCAAGGAGCTGCTGATGCCCTGAGAGGCTCCCTAGAACAGAGACTAGACAGAGTTAAGGGAATAAAGTAGGTATTTATTGAAAGGCCTTTAAAGGATACACCTTGGGCAGTGCAAGAGCTTGGCTGTGGCTCCACCCAAAATGGACCCAAGATGGGACCTAGAGTCATGAGTTTTCACACTTTTATAAGTTTTGGTCCATTTACATATTGGAGTTAATTGTCCAATTACAGCTCCAGGTTATGCAGTCCCATCCTCTCAGATTGCTCTCCTCAATTCGCTGGTGTTGATATTTTTGGGCCTGAAGCTGCAATAGTGTCCTTGATTCTTGGGCTGGAAAAGGATTGTTTTGTCTGACTGAGCTCTGAAGAGAACTTGCTAACATTTTAAATGAAGTTCAGAATTATATACTCATGAAGTACAGAATCTGGAAAATGTGAAAGCTAAAAGTTAAGGCACCATTTCCCCCTTTAGAGGCTTGACAAGGCATCACTGGTGTTGGTACTTTGTTTTCTGGACCAAAGCAAATTGACTTATTTTTAGACTGGTTTTGATGTGGCTGTGGGCTGCCAGTATACTTCAGGAATTTGTGTTGCATAGTTTTCCCAGCAATATCTAACCCTTGACTCCTAGGAGTGTAATACAATATACATCCCAGATAAAAACATCACAGTGATAATGCAACTTGGAATCTTGGAGAGTGAAAGTTATGGAACAAATGGAAACACTTCCTAGAAAGATGCTACAGCTTGTACTTGCAAAAGCTTTGATGAATTAATGTGTAGTGATAACCTTACTCTTATTAGGTAAAATCTTGAAGCTATGAGATGTATGCTAATAGCTCAAAGTTATGGCTAATGAGTATTATGAGTGGAAGAGTTAGCTAAAAATTAAATACAGGATTATCTGGGTGTAGGAAGTGTTTGGCTCCACACAGGGCAGTCAACGTGTTGCCAAATCACGTTGTGGCACTGAACATGGAGGGTCACAAGTATTTTTATCAGGGCAGCTTATGATTAAAAATGTTGAAAACCACTTAAGATGGCTTTTTCCATTGGTAAGAAGCTGAGTAGGATTGTTTTGGGGTTTGTTTTAGAGTTTATTTGTTTGTCTGCTTGCTTGTTTGATCTTTTTTTAAATGAAGCTGTCATTAATTTTTGTCTTGACAGCTGGAATCTAATTTCTAACTTTGAGGAGGATATTGCCAGTGTGCTTTCTGCATTTAAAAAATGTCTTCCTAAATCCATCCTGTATTTGGCTCTCTGTTGGTATCTACAGACGTGATTTTAGCTGTCTTTAAAAGAATTATGACACTGATTAATAGGCACACTAAGAAGGATGCCTCTGAAGAGATATGAATGTATATTCCATGTAGTATATTTTTTTCATTTGCACAGTATCTCTTAGGTTCAGGTTTTCAATGGATATGTGTTTCCAGACCATTTTATTGGCATCTGGTTACAACTGAAGAGCTGGAGAATGCATGAAATTTCCCTTTCAGTTAGACTGAAGATACATGTTTTAGTTGCACAAATGCATTGTTGATATTAAAACAGGGAGCTCTCTGTGGTGGGGTCCCATTAAGGTCCCTTTCTATTATTGTAAGTATAGCTTTATTACTTGTAGATTCATGTTTTGTATAATGAGCCTGTTTGTGCACGAGTTAGATATGTCAGCTTCTCATGTATTGTGATGCTTTAAATAGAGAGGAGAAGAACTTAGAGGGGAGTGAGCCAGGACCTCTGCTCTTGAAAATGGATAGGGCTGTTTGTAGTAGCAGAGGATTTACTGCAGTGTCAAAGTGCAGGAACTGAGTTTAGAGCAGGAGTGAAAAGGTAGTACATGGATCTCAGCCTGAGGCAGGCAAAACACTTTTACATGAGGTACATATATAAAGCCTCTTTACATTGAAAATGTGTGCATTAAAGGAAAACAAAATGAGAAAAACAGAAGACTAAAGGAATTTATTTCAATTAGCTGGAATTGAAGGTCCGTAGAGCTATGTCTTCATTATAACTTAGATCTGTGAAAAGTTGGCAATCTCATTGGACCTGTATCCCCAGCTTTGTCTTTGCCTTTCCCTTTGCTGGTTCCTCACCTGGTGCTGAACAGTCAGCTGAGGACAGTGCCTTCTGCCTGCACTTAGATTTATTTCTGTAGCTGCAGTGTTCCTGGAGTGATGCTTACAAATGTAGACTGTTTCTTTGGCTTTAATGATGCTCCTTCATCTCCTGTAAATGCCAATATAAGTATGCTGACAGCCAAGACATGCTTGGCATAATTACTGTAGAGTTAGCTCAGTAAGGGTGCTGGAAGACTTCTGGGAGCTTACTGCAGCAGGATCCAAGAAGGGAACATGGCAAAGAGGGGCTGGAGCCACTAGTCCTAAGGACACATAGCTAGGGGCAAATGTAATTCTTGGAAAAAAGTCATAGTCAAGAAAACCAGCCTGTGAGTGCAAATGGATGGACCTTCCAAGAAATTATTACAAGGAAGAAGTCACTACTGATATCCAAACAGTCTCCATTACTGAGTTTATAAACACTTTTGGTAAATAAGAGGTTAATAACTCTGTTTATAGTAAGAAAAGACCCCTGCCCTAGGATACACACACTTCACTGTACCCAGATAATCCCTGGAGCAAGGAGGTTTAAGGTAATTTGTGGTGCAGCTGTCCTTTCCTGGAACATGAGCAAATTCTCCTGCACATGGTCAGCTGCAGGAACAAATGTCTATAGCAAATGAAAAAACAAGATGTTCAACCACAGCCTTGTGCTCTTCCAAGAGGGGCACGTGAGCTGGGCTGCTGCTCTTGCCGGAATCAAACTCCACAGCACGAAAGGGTTTAGCGTGCGGCTTATGGCCAAGTGGGAGCAGCGTGTCAGCGGTGAGGGAGGAATGCTGGTGATGGAAACCCAACTGATTGACATACAGTGGCCATAAAGTCACAGTAAATCTATTGTTTTGCCAGAAGGAAGCAGGATTAGAAAATGTATAATCATTATAATCCCTGCACTATACAGCATCAAGTGACGGTTGCTCTCCTGTTGCTGGTGTGGCTCATACTTGGCTTAATCCCAATGAAGTCTGTACTTGGGTGAAGTCTTCTTATGTTCCATGTGGTTCAAGCCATAGCCATTCCTGTGTTTTAGCCAAGAAAAGCCCCTGTGGCACTGCAGAATTTAGCTCACTATTTCCAAGGAGATACTCTCTCTATGGTGTTGCTGCAGGCACACCCACACTGCAAGTGGAACTCATTCCAAATAGAGCTGTTAACAAAAATCTAGCTAATCAAGAGAAGAATCCAGTTCTCCAGAACAGTTATCTTTTAAAGTAAAACCAGATAAGAATGTCATTAATAGGTAGAGGCCAAATTTGCTCCTGATCAAACTGAGCTGAAGGAAAAAGTTGCATTTTTCAGAAGCTTGTGTGGCCTGAAGAAGGTTGAGGGGTAAATGATATATGCAATGATATATGATATATGCACACCTTCAATTCCTTACTAATTGACAGACAAAATGATGGAGATACCCGAGTCTGCTGCACTTTTATGACACCTCTTAAGAGATGAAAAACTTCTGTATTTGGATTATATGTTGCCCTAAATATAAGGGTTTGGATTGCTGCCTTTTCACTTGCCTTGCTGGATGGACTGTGAGTCTGATTGACTCTCTTTGCACAGGATGTGCACAGGATACAGAAGTCTTCATCAGCACAAATCACATTTCTTCCAAATAGATACAATGAAGAGAAACCCTCAGAAATTTCCTACTGAATCTCTATGATAGTTTCAGAGGTTTATTTTATGAGATGAATGAAAATGTTTGGTGAAATATTGGAGTAGGTACATGATGGATACAACAGAAGTTGATGCTTCTCACAGTAGTGTGCCCTGTCTGTGTTGTCATACAGGGCTTGACCTGGTGATGACTCCTTCTGCTGCATTTACTGATGTTGTTTTGATGATGTCTTTTTATTGCAACACAATGTCTTTCTAATTTAACTGTGGCCGGTTTTCTTTCTGAATGCTGGTGATATTAAGAGGATAGAGGATAGAACAGGTCTCTACATGCACTGCTGCTGGGATGAGAGAAGATACTTGCCAGAGAACAGAAATGGAAATCCATACTGATTGATGTCTGGGTTTTTCTTACCCTTGATGCTCAAGAACAGCAAGTGGTGTTTGTAGGGAGATACAGATTGCCTGGGAGGATGTGAAGTGGAAGTGGTTCTTCCATTAGTGTCCATAATACAGGGGAAAGGAGATTTCTAATTCCTGTTTTACACTTTACTCAGAGCTGAGATACCTGTGGAAAGGGCATTTGCTACCTAAGGACTGCACCTACATTGGGGCACAACCTGATGTGGAATTGGGAATGTGCTACTGCCTGCAGCTGCTCAGAGAATGTCTAACAATGGTGATACATGCTTTTATTTTTTTTTATTATTTTTTTTTTTAAGGTGGAGGAGTTTGATAAACCACAGGCTTTAGATTAATTTTACATACAGTGAAATTACTTCATATCTACTTCTTCCTTTTTTACAAAACAGGATTATTTTTAACTAGATTGCCAAATCCATATGGTTGGTGTGTTTGTGGCTACGCTGAGCTGTACACAGGAGCCTTTTTGTTAAATGTGGCCAGTACTTGCCTTTCACATAAGCAAGCTAGGGCTGTCACAGATCTTGTGAAGAGTGAAAATACTGGGGTTTTGCATAGGATTTTAAGAGTTGGACAATCACTCACTCTTTCAGTTTAGAGTGGAAAAAATTAATTAAGCTTTCTGTTGAGGAAAACTTTGAGTAAGTTATTAAACCATTTTTTTCTTGGAAAAAACCTTCAAAATGTTTGTCCTTGAATTTCCCTTTTTCTATTCATACTGTCTGGACCAGCAACACTGAAATTTACAATATAATGTGAAAGTAAAATTAGGTATTCTTCCTTCTTAGGAAGTTAAAGCAAGATATTTTGATGTGAATTAAGTTTCAGCATCTTAACCCAAATCTGTGTTGTCAGACTTAGTTTTTCTCCCAAAAGCTTTAACTTAAAATATCCCTGAGTTCAAATGGGAGATAGACAAGATCAACTTATTTTGAATAAATTTTAGCAACAGTTGTTTTTTTCCCGGAGTGAGAAGCTGACAACATGAGCAGTGCATGACAAGTACTTCATGGAGTGATATATGTGTTGTTTTGGGTTTTATGGTGTGGGAATACAAGTATTGAAGATAAAACTGCAATATCTTAGTCATTTGATTTAGGATAGATCTTGCTTTTGCATTAATTGGTTGTGTTTTGTGTATCTTACTTTTGACGTTTATTTTTCTGGATTTTTTTTCCAATTTGGCACTTGTAGCTTGGAATAAGGAAGTTCTCTTTATATTAATTTTGAAGACCAAATTTGATTGAAACACAGAGCAACTCCTTTGTTTAAACTGGATTGTGCTGGGTGAATACCAGCAAAGATCTGGACCTGAGCTTTTGGAGAAGTCACTCAACTTCTCTCCTCTTCTTTGACCTCTCATTAAAATGGAGCAGTGATAGCAGCACCACCTTATTAGTGGTAACACATATTAGTGGCTATCTTCTTTTTTCTGCCTTCACTCAGAGTTAGGATTGAATGCACAAGAGGATGATTTGCTTGTTCAGACTTGATGTTTATTAAATCTTGTCTATAGTACAGAGAATTCTTCAACACTTCTAGCCAACAAGCTAAAAGTGAGAGAAAATGGAGGCGTATCTAGCTAGTTACAAAGTCTTTCAAAGGCTAACTATCCAACTAAAAGCTAACGTCTATATTATTTATACTTTTGACCCAATAACCAAACACCTGTGACCCACACTGCAGTACTTTCTCTCCAACCAAAAACTACTACCTGAAATCATGAAGAAGGAACAAGAAGGAGGAAGAGACAATGCTTAAGAGCATCCATCTGGTCCCATACTTATTACTATATTCTAAAACCCCAAATTCAAAATTCTTCAGCATGTGAAATTACACACTTTTGTCCAAATTACATGCCAGTAATTCTAACTCTATCACTCAAATTTGAAAGCCTTCTCCAAGGTGAAAAGCAGTGTTCTTTTAAGGGTCAGAAAGTTGAAAACTCCCAGGCTTCACGATTCCAACTGAGCTCGGTACCTGCTCCACTAAATTCCATCACAGCAGCGGCTATTGAGATCCTTGACTAGAAGGTGGAAAGGAAGAATCAGACTTTAAATTAATTATTCAGGTAAGTATGAAAGCCTTGAAAATAATAAAAGAGCAAGAGAAGCAGAGAAGGAGAGCTGGAAGGAGCCATGGAGGCAGCTCAAGGTGATGCTGGAAGGGTTAACTCGGCAGCAGCTGGCCACCAGCGCTCGGTCCTTATCTCACTCTTATCCTCTGCTATTAACTGGCCACAATGACGGGGTGGATCAGTTTCTCCATCTGTTTCTGCAGCCGGCGCTGGCGGGCGCGGGGCCAGGCCGGGATTAGAGGCAGCAAGGCTGGGATGGCAGCAGGGCCCCGCACAGCCAGGCTGGGATTAGGGGCAGCAAGGCCGGGATGGCAGCAGGGCCCTGCGCAGCCAGGTTGGGATTAGGGGCAGCAAGGCTGGGATGGGATTAGGGGCAGCAAGGCCGGGATGGGATTAGGGGCAGCAAGGCCGGGATGGCAGCAGGGCCCCACACAGCCAGGCTGGGATTAGGGGCAGCAAAACCAGGCTGGGATTAGGGGCAGCAAGGTCGGGATGGCAGCAGGGCCCGACCAGGCCGGGATTAGGGGCAGCAAGGCCGGGATGGCAGCAGGGCCCGGCCAGGCCGGGATTAGAGGCAGCAAGGCCGGGATGGCAGCAGGGCCCCGCACAGCCAGGTTGGGATTAGGGGCAGCAAGGCCGGGATGGCAGCAGGGCCCAGCTAGGCTGGGATTAGGGGCAGCAAGGCCGGGATGGCAGCAGAGCCCGGCCCGCCACCAGCCCCACAGCTGCGCCGAATGAGGCGCAAAGATAAACTGGCAAGGCACATCCAGAGCTGCTGGGCAGGGAGGAAATGCATCGCTGCAGGGTGGTGCAGGGGCTGTGCAGACAGAGCTGGAGGGTGAAGGGAGTGAAGGTGGGCAGGGATGTGCTTTGGGTGGCCTTCAGCTTCCACTGTGCCTTGTCGGTGGTGAGGTCAAAGTCATCCTGCCACCAGCAAACAGCAATAAAAATATGGATATTGGGCATGTTGAATAAAAGGGGGAAAAACACCTTAGACTGCTTAAAATAGCCCTTCAGCTCTTACTTTTGCAGTAGAAATCACTCTTTGGGCTCACCCTGAAATCAGGACTGCTTCCATCACCACAGCAAGACCAGGGAAGACAGCACACTTCAGTCCTGAATATCAATACTTCTAAAAGAAGCAGGACTTCTGACAAACATTAATTGACTACAAATCTGTCTTTCTAAACTTCCCAAATGTTAGACCATGCTGCGGTAATGCGAGAAAGGAAACATTTTCAGCGTGATACCAGGGATTCAGGAATCATTACAGCTCAACAGCTGTACTTTGATTCCAAATTTTACTAAGACCAGATTAATTAAATGATTCCAAAGTACAATATACTGCCAAAAGAAGGCTCTCTGGTATTTATTATTTTAGGTAAATTAAATTAAGGGTAATTCAGAATTTAATGTTGGAAAATTAATACTTAACTAATATTTAATATACTTTCTTAATTTTTAATTAATACACGGTAGTCAATATTATAAGGATTAACATCAATAGAGAAGCAAATCTAATTATTTGTAGCACACAAGTTAGAGAAATAACTGGAGGTGCTCTGTATTTGGAAAGCTATTCTTTCCCTTTTTCTATTCCTGATAAGCTTCGGTAACAAATGGTGGATGGGGGAAATCACATTGTTATGTCTTTTGACTTTTTCATTATTTCAGGTCAGTTGATGCTTTTTGGATCAGGGACTGATGCAGCACTGATGCCCTTAACGTGATCTGTGCTCTAGACTTGGAAGTAGGAGGGAATAAGTTTTGGTTATGGGGTTTATTTTCCTCTGTAAATGCCTACAGTTCCACTGAGTATTGAGAATAAGATGTACATTAGAAGCAAATTTAAGTTGATGTTTCAAGTCAGTAGTATTAATTTGACATGTAAGTACCTTCTTGTTCTGTATTTCAGTAATGACTGATCATTATTGCAATATTGAGAATTAGCATGTATTCAGACATACCTGCCTGCAATATTTTGAACTGAAGGATGTAATAGATTCCTAGGCCTGCACATCAATTTCCTTTCTTGCTTCTATCCTAGTCCAGGTAATTGCTGAAATAATGTGTTTATTTTTATGCTATAGAATTACATTAGTAGTAGTAGTAGTAGTAGTATTGTTATGCCTATGTCCAAATGGGATGTGAAGTAGCTGAACAATTATATAGAAATGTTCAGGTACGTTGAGAGTAATCTTTTACACCTTTGTGCATGAATTAAAGCTGATGGTGTTGAATTCTCAGGTCTCTTGAGACTCAAGGTTAATCTGCCAAGAGAAGTCGTTATGTAATGGTTCAATCATTCAAGTCTGTTCATTAATTTTAAAACTTTGTGCCTTCTTTTCTTGACTATTTACATAGAAATATGAGTGTGCCTTTCACTTAGTAAAAAGCACATGGAGGAATAATGGCACTGTATCCCTTTAGCTCCTGGAATACGCCTCTGAATGCCTCTCAGAATTTCTTCCAGCATGATTAAAAGATGTGAAGATTTGAGCCCAGAAACTTATGCTATCTACACAGGGGCATTTCTCAGGCTCCTATTGTACCCAAGGCTGAAATTTAAGCTCTTCAAACAATTTTTTTATGTTCACCTATTTATATGCCTCCAGCTATGCAAGAGCTGCATTCCAGAGCTTTGTTGTACAGTGGAAACATCAAACTCAGGAATGTAAGAAAGAACATGATTATGTGATGGTTCATGGTCTGCCTGACAGTAATACAATTAAAAGTGTTCAGTGTTTTACTCCTTCAGTGTTTTACCAGAAATTTCACTTGAAAAATGCAGAAATTTTTAAAAACTAGTCTGTGGAAACAGCCTTTACTTAGTTGACAGTGCTGATGGGCATTGAATAAAAAGCAGCTGGATGTCCCAGTCCAGAGGGACCAGATTGAGCTGTTGGTGCTCTCTGGGTATGGGGAGAACTGATTAACACCCACACTGGGAAAACTAATTAACACCCACTCTGCTTCCAGGGTGGCAGCATCTCACAGCCTGGGGCTCACGGTAGCGTGGAGGAGTGGAAATGATTTGTGAGTGGCTTGAGAGTTCAGGGGTGGAAATGATTTGTGAGTGGCTGGAGAGTTCAGGGGTGGAAATGATTTGTGAGTGGCTGGAAAGTTCAGGGGTGGAAATGATTTGTGAGTGGCTGGAGAGTTCTTGGTTCTCAGCACTCTCCTTCACAAGATGTGACTTGGGATTGTGTAAATGGGGCTGTGGCTCCTGCAGTGACTTTGCCCAGAGTGAGTGATGGCAGCATCCAGGGCAAATCAACAGCAGTGTCATATGGTCTCATTCTTTTATTATTTATCTGTTCTCTTCAATCTCCCTGGTCCTGTAGCAAGAGAGGAGTAAGTTTTCTTGCAGTGAAATTAAACAGTGCAAGGTGTTGTGGTTCTGAACTGCCATAGCTCATAAAAGTGGTGAGGGAGATGTATTTGGATGGGGAAAAAGAAGAGCTGAAATAATGGCCTTGAATTGCTTTTCCTGGGAATGTGCATAGGGCAGAGCTGATTGCAAGGAAAACTCAACATCAGCTGCAGCCTTGGAGCAGACACTGCAGGCTCTTGCTGCAGATCCACATCCCTGTTCAATAAGGCATTCAACACTGGCAGCCTCCTTCAGCTGTAAGGCAAGACCAGCACTTCCAAAAGCCATGGGCCATGAAACTCGATCTCTCCTTGCCCTAGTGAAGGTATCTGGTTACTTTTCCAGAGGATGACATGGACTGATGTTGCACTTTGCTGGATGGATGGGGCTGAACTGACACCCCCTCACCTCTGCAAATGCTTAATGCCTCTTGACTAAACTGCAGAAGATGTATGGCCCTAGGCTGAAACCAATGGATTTATTTTCAATTTATCCTCTGGGCATGGAGGCACTCCAGATTGAGTTTTCTGGTAGTACGCAAAGGAAACCTCATTTATTTCCTCGTTCTATTTTTCAAAGCACATGATCCTTTGGATATTTAAAGTAACCTTTGAGTTAAAAAAGAAAAATCTTCAATTTATTTATAAATATTTTACATTTTTAAGGACATCAGAGAGCAACAGGCCTAAAATTTCAGTAGTGGAAAAATTAATGTACACTTTTGAAGATTAATAGTAGTAATATGATGTAATGGGATAACTTTACCTTAAGTTTATCTTTTAAGGGGATTCTCAAATTTTCATAAATTATGCTTAAACAATAGACACAGCACTTTGAATTCAATATGAAAACTGAAACTGTGTTTCAAACTGAATCTCACTCAGATTTCTTTTCAATCGTCTCCCATAACTGACTTTCCACTTGAGGAAGAAAGTGAACATTTCTTTATCTGTTTTCATTTTGTTTTGGTTTGTTTTGGGTTTTTTTTGTAAATACTAATACTAACTAAAATGATGAACCTATAAAACTGATCTCAGCTCAAGACCTGGAAATCATGAGGCTTTGAGTAAATCACTGCTGAGTTTAGGTCACTTTTTTTGGTCAGAAGTTTGTTTCTCTGTGTTTTTGGTGTGTTTCTGTTTGGGGTTGTTTTTTGCTGTCATAGTGAGGAATGGTTGAGGTGAAATGTTAATTATATTGCATTACAAGGCAGTTTCTTCAGCAAGGAATTCAGAGCCAAATGCAGGGACTATAGAGGGGAATAATTGGAGGCAGTGTGGAGTCTGCCCTGGATGCCGTATTTGCATGAGTCTGGTGGGGCAGGTGAGTGTAAGGATGGAGCTGATGCATGTGTCATTCAAGCATGTTATTCATCCCATTTTATAGCTTTTTAGATAGTTAAATTGCTGTATTAGAAAGGAAAGTAAATCCTTGCTGACATAAAAATTACTCTTAACACTGAAGCCTGAAAAAGAAACCGTTATCCTTTATTCAATGAGTGTTGACAACTTCAAGACTTTGAAAGGCAAGTTCCTCACCCACAGCAGAGAGTATGAATTAGACTAATCAAACCTGTTGCCCCTTGTTCTGTTGAAAAATGAGCAACTGAAGGCTTTTAATCCAAAGGGTTTAGGTAAAATCAAAGCTTAAAATAAATAAATATTTATGTAAAATAGAAAGGCTGTTAGAAGCATTGCCTTTCAATTGGGCAAAAGGCTTCACCTGTATATCCTAAGTAAATATTCCTAATCAAATACAAGTTGGATATGGTTTCTATTCTAATGCCAACATGACCTTGCATTATTTTTTGTGGCAGGAATACCTGACATTTGGGGACTTCTCCCATTTTCTCACACTTAAATTCTGCCTTGTGCAACATGGCTGCAGCATGAGCAATCTGTGAGTTTCTATGATTATGACTGTCCTGATAATGCAGACTGTGTTCTGCACTGCTTATGAAGACTGCCTGCCTTTAATAATACTGGAATTTCTATGTGGCTTATGGGAAATTATAATATTTGTTGCCATGAACTGACACTTTGCATGCTCTTGGCTTGATGTGCTGGGATGAAGTGATAAAGTTAAGGCAAAGTACAGGGAGTAATGGTTTTAAACTGAAATAGAGTAGACTCAGACTGGATATAAATAAGACATTTCTTACAATGATGAAACAATGGAAAAGGTTTCCCAGAGAGGTGGTAGATGCCTCATCCCTGGAAACATTCAAGGTCAGGTTGGATGGGGCTCTGAGCAACCTGATCTAGTTGAAAATGTCCCTGCTTAATACAGTGGGATTGGGCTAGATGATCTTTAATAGTCCCTTCCACCCAAAATGACTCTGTGAGATAGCAGGTCCAGCACTGGATGGATGAGAAGAATTCCCTCCACATGCTTCATCATATCTTCAAACACTTCTATTTCTAGGTGTTAATGAGAGAACAAATGGTGGTATGAACCCAGAACCAGTTCCTTGCAGCTGCCATACTTGTTAGATCCTTGAAAATCCCCTTGGTACTTGGACATTACATGCTCCATGCAGTGCTGCTTCAGGCACTGCTATGGACCAAAGCATTTCTGAAGGTCTGAGCAAAAAAGAAACCCAGCAGTGCTGATGCATGAGGAGCTGATGACCAAGAGTGTGAAGTCTTTGCACTGGAGCAAGGCTTCACAGTCAACCCTGGTGTGTAAGAATGGGGCTGGGAACAATCCATGGCAACCTTCAGCCTGTGAAGAAAAGATGTGAAACTGCAATGAGCAGTTGCTATTTTTTTTTTTTTTTCTTTAATTAAAACTTCAGGTGGTAAAACTCTATTACATTAGCCCTTCTGAACAGATCTCAGACAAAGATCATTGTACTAGATTAAGCAATCCAAGGAGCAGGTAATAGACAACATGGTGAAAATGTTTGTTTGGGTTTGTGTTTTGTTAAGGTTTTTTACTAAAATGGTGTCCCATGTCATACAGCTTCTTGGCATGAAGGCAGGGAAGATAAAAAACAGACTTGAAAAGCATCAAAGGTCCTGGTTTTACTGGGCCTGTATTATATGTGCAGTTAGAAAGAATCCTTGCAGGACCAGAGGAGAAATTCCACAAAACACATCTGGCTGTAGAGTGCTCCTCTGGCCCATGACAATCCAGCTTCACCCAAGGAGGGATGCAGTGTGCCATTCAAGTGAGTTTTATGCAATTGCATGTGCTGCCACTGCTGCCAAGTGCTCCATCATTTCTGGATGTGCTCTGTGCTTCAGAGCAGTACAGCAGTGCCCTAAGGGGCCAAAAAGCCCTCACTGAACTTACCTTCCCAGGTGGAGAGAAGGATCTTACTGAGGCTCTGGAAAAAACATTGTCAAGTTAACATTGCAAAGGGTTAAAATATTATCAATTCCAATTTAGGTAATATCTCAGTTAAACATGCCACCAAGTCAAATACAGGCTATTCAGGACACCTTTAAAACCTTCATTTTCTTCCCACTGCCAAAGAAACTGGGAAGCAACAGAGACAGTTTCTAAAGTGGGTTTGTAGATCTTGACCTGGTTGTGTTTGTAGTGACAAGCCCCTAGAGGCTTTCTTATTATTGAGTTGGCAGAGTAAATTATTTCTACCTATATGAATTATTTCTACCTATGATCCAGTTACAAGGACATTATGAAAGAAAATAGAAGTAGAAAGCCAGGGTGTAGCCTGCAGGAAATGGTTAAGAAAACTCTGACTCTAAAAGGAGATTGTGCTTCCCTGTGCATTCTTGAAAAGTAGAAACTGTCATAAATAAATAAATAAATAAATAAAAAAGCCCCAGACAAAGCACAATCTAAAAGCATGACTGTAAGATTTACTGGCCAACAGTTGTTCTTTAAAGAGATGTGTGGAGTTGAAGCATTTGCTTGCCCAGACAAGTAAAGTGCTGGGGATCTGCTTGTATTAGATGGTTTGACTCCCTGCCACTAATACCATTATTTATAGTGCAGCACAAGCACAGTGACTTATTCCAACAGGCACCAAATAGGTAGGTAATATTTTTACACTCTGATGTTTCAGTGGCAAAGTAACCAAAGAGGACTTGCATTAGTCATGGTCATTTAAAAAAAATAAAATAATGATCCTTCAACTCTTTCCTCTATTTCATCACTTATATAAGCAACACATTTTTGTGATTAGAGCTATGTTTTTTTTTTTCTGTTCTAAAGATGTCACATAACTTTCAAAGACCCCAGTGTTCAGCTTAACAGCTGCTCTTGCTTTTTTAAACCAGGGCTTCTTCATTCATAAGTAATATAAGGGGAGTGTGTCTGTACAGCATCTGACAAAGTATTCCCCTGACCTCTTACTGGATAAATAGGTACCACCAGCACTTAGATACATTTTGTTTTGTTCTTTTTGAAGAACAGTTTTATATTGTTATACTTCCTTCATGAAGTGCTGGATGTTTGAAAGTCCCAAAAATACCACACACAGCATGTGGACAGCAGAATGAGCAATTCCTGTTGTGCAAAACATTTGTGCCTGGAGCTGTGCACTCAGTTTTTCTGCTGGCAGCATTTGTGCATTTGCCTCTGACACCTGGATGTGGTGAGGAGGGTAAATGAGAGGAATGAGCTGCTTGTAGGTTCATGTTGGAACCCTGAAGCCTGGGAGTTTTCAACTTTCTGTGCTTTCTGACACTGAGCCTCAAAAGAACACTGCTTTTGACCTGAGGACTTGGAGAAGGCTTCCAAAATTTGAGTGATAGAGTTAGAATCACTGGTGTGTAATTTGAATAAAAGTGTTTAATTTCACATGGTCAAGAGTTTTGAATTTGGGGTTTTAGACTATAGTAATAAATATGGGACAAGATGGAGGTTCTTAAGCATTGTCTCCCTTCTGTTCCTTCTTCTTCATGATTTCAGGTAGTAGTTTTTGGTTGGATAGAAAGTACTTTTCTTGCTTTTAGCTTGTTATCTAAAAGTGTTGCATAACTCTCTGCACTATAAATAAGATTTAATGATCAACCAAGTCTGAACGAGAAACTCCATCTCTCAAGTTTCAATCCTAACTCTAAGTAAAAACAAAGAAAAAAAAAAAGGCAAAACAAAACAAAAAAAACCAAACCAACCACTAATATGTGTGGCCACTTTCAGGTTCAGGCTTTGAGCACTTACAAGAGAGAAATGGGAGGAAAAAGACAAAAAGTTTTTGAAAACACAGCATGGCATTCACTGCTTTAATCTGGCTTTAATTTATGCCTAAGTTATAGTCACTAATGAGATATGGTTGCTATTTTCATAGTGGGATAGCAAAATACCTCAAATCAGGACAGTAATATTTAGGAAAAAATCCTTTCCCATTAGTTATTGCTTGCATTTTTGCCTTTCTGAATTATTTCTAAGAGAAATACGAGTTTTAAACTGAGATATTTTGGATT
Organism: Oenanthe melanoleuca; assembly: GCF_029582105.1. NCBI lineage: Eukaryota > Metazoa > Chordata > Aves > Passeriformes > Muscicapidae > Oenanthe > Oenanthe melanoleuca. The sequence goes on from NC_079339.1 coordinate 13,819,538, forward strand.
TGAGCAGGACAGGCAGTGTTACATGTGTGTTTTCACAACTTTTTTCACATCTTCATTTTAGTATACAAATGTGTCAGCAACCTGGAGTTACAAACGTGCTTTTATCCTCTGCCACTGCCTTTGTGAACATGTCTTATGTTAATGATGTTAGACATCATTTAAGCTTTTCAGAAGAATAAGCACCCCAGGAAGCAATGTTCCTCACTTCTGAATTTTCAGCCTGTTCTTTCACTAGTTCACAACTCAGGTTCTAAATGGGAGAAGAAGTCTGAGAAGTACTGAGATATGGGACTGGCTTTCCCTCTTCTTCTGAATTGTACTTGAATTGTACATATTTGTACATATTTACCAAATATCTGCTGAGCCATGGCAATGTCACTGCTTGTCATCAACATACCAAAATTTGCCTAGTCCACTTTTTCTTGGGTTGTTTTTTTGGTTTGTTTTGTTTTTTTTATATTATTATTATTTTTAAGATGGGAAGTGGTATTATGCAAAGATCCAGCAAAATTACTTTTGCATCTTATGGCTGCAGATTTATCTAAAGGAAAATTCTCAGCTGGTGTCTTGCTGCAGTTTTTCATCTTCCAGTGGATTTCTGACAACTTACCCCAGTGAAGAGCCTGCCCTTTCCTCCACAACTATCAAGTTACATTGATCAAGCATTCTGCATGCAACAGAAAGGTGCATCAAATTGTCATTGGTAACATCAGCTAAATACCAGCTCTGAAAAAAAGTTTTCAGTTATATTTTTATGACTTATTTACAGTGAAAAAGAAATGGAATTAATCAGGTATTTTAGTACACCCATTAAGAAAATTAATCAGCTGGTGTAAAGGCTGCTTACACCATTATGCAAGGCTTGAGTGTACTAATAATTCATGACACAAAGTCAGTTTTGTGCAATTTTGTATTTAATCAGGAAAAATGACCCAAGAATCTGGAGAAAAGGACTGAAAAAAAAAAAAAAAAAGCGAAAAACAAACAAGACCCAAAATTATCCAAACAATCAAAATCCAACAGATTCACCCAATCTGATCTTGTGCCTGCCTTGCCAAAGCGTCCATGGAAGTCCTCACCTGTTTGGCCAGTCGCCCAACGCCTTGGAAAAGACCATAAAAGACACTCCCAAACTAATGACCCCTGAGATCTCCCCAAACAGCAACAGGCATCTATTGGCTGGTTCCACGAGGATCATCTGCCTGTCTTGGCAGCTATAATCCCAACCCCTCTCTCTCTTTTATTTCCTGTCCCTCTATCGCATTTTGTTGGCACTAAATAAAGGTGCATTTTTGCAAAAGTAAACTGGTTTTGTCCCCAGCTGTGTCTTTTGTGCTTTGAGATCCCTAAAAGAACCTATCAAGACTCTGCATGTGGTGTGGACCCTGACAGGGTGTCACCTCCTTTTTGGCTGCCTTCAGGCAGACAGGAGATATTCCATTCTCCAGACACTGTGGAAATGCTGTTGGTGAGGGGGTTCAAAGTCTTGTTTTGGGGCACTTGAGTGGGGGTTTGTCACCACTGAGCAAATCACTTTTTCCTTCTTGGTCCTGGTGTGACTAACCCAGGCTGCCCTTGATTGCATTGTCTGTGTCTGTCCTGGGGAGGGGAAAATTCTAGTGGGGAACTCAGCAGACAAAAGCTTTATGAATTCCACAGCACAGGGTTTTTTTCACTGTTTATGTGGGGTGGTGAATATAACATGAAGAGCAATTGCAGATCTTGTTCTTCCATTCTGCATGTTTTTAGTTGAGTTTAACTTCTCTAGATGGGATCAACTCAAGAGTGACTTCAAGAGCTCAGTTTATAAACCTCTGGGAGGGTTTTGCTATAGTTTTTTTTTCTTTCTTTTTTGAGGGGTGTTGGGGGTTAGGCATTTCAGCTATGATAGGACTGAATTTCATGCTCCTCTAGTATCAGACACTAGTACCTAAAATAGTTCCACCCTGCTGTGGGCTAAGCCAGTTTCCCTTTTGCCTCAGTGGACAGTGGCTCACCAGGAGAAGGGCACTGCAGGGGTACACCAGAGCTGCTCAGGAAAAATCCACTCTGCAGACATCTGCAGATGAGAGTTAGGGACCGGAGATGAAATTTAGGGATTACTCATCAGAAAAATAACAGTTATCAGTTGATAGCATTTAATAGCACCTCTGGTAGGGTCTGTGACAGAGAAAGCCCCATGATTTTGGCTAACTTTTCCTGATAAGGTTTTTCTAGCTGAAGCAGTCTCTTATAAGATTTTGAGGTGTTTTTTCCTTAAATACTTCACAGTCATCATATAATGGCTTGTGTTGGAAAGGACTTTAAAGCTCATCTCATTCCAGCCCCTTGCCATAGGCAGGGACACCTTTCACCAGGTCAGGTTGCTCAGTGTCCCATCCAACTTGGCCTTGAATACTGCCAGTCTGTTGTCACAGGAGAGGTGCTTCATCCCTCTGATCACCTTGGTGGTCTCCACTGGACACATTCCAGCAGGTCCCTGTCCTTCCTGTGCTGGGAACCCCAGAGCTGGAGGCAGCTCTGCAGATGGGGTGTCAGGAACAGAGGGACAGGAGTAGAGGGGCAGAATCTCCTCCTTTGTCCTGCTTTGGATGCAGCCCAGGACACATTTGGCTTTCTGGGCTGTGAGCACCTTTGCCAGAGGTTCAAACACATGTGCTGACTAAACTTGGTACAGCAGGATGTCCCCAGAGCAGGTTCTCAGGTGGAAATAGCTGCCACCCTTTCATGCACCCCAGCAGAGCTTGAGTAATTTCTGCAGAGGGAGGCTTTGTGTTACTGCTGTGGGTGTTGCTTTAGGGGAAGGTGACCTGCACATGGTAAGTGCTAAGCAGGGCTGCCTGTACCTGCTGTCCTTGCAGGAGAGAGCTGCTCCATTCCCCTAGACAGGCTGACCTAACAAACATGGATCATTTTCAGCACTGGGTCCAAACTGAGCACAGTGAAGAGAGCAAGCTGGAGATATGTGGCATTACTTTCCGTGTGCAGGAATGGAAGAACAGCATCCTCCAGCTTGTGCTAACCTGGCTGGATGAACTGAGTTAGAAATGAGACATGAATGTGGATGTGGGCACAGCCTATGCATATGCAATTCACAAAATGTCTTGACTTTGGAGACACCAAGAAGATGCCACTCTGGCTTTTAGTGTGTCTCAAAATTTTACCACTTTCTTTTCCCCTTCCAGAGTATTCTGTGTAATGTCAGATACAGATATGAGAAAGCAGGATGTGGTCTGTGGGGAAGGTGGGGAGCAGCAGAGAGAAAATGGAAGTAAAGTTAGAGACATTTCAGAGCTGAGCAATACCCAGAATATTGTATTTAAACCCTGAGCAAATAACTGATGAGAAATAAAAAAAGTATTTGCTTTATTCATCTTAAAGGGGACTAAAATGTATTTTTAATGCAGATTTTTCAAGAAAAGAATTGCTGAGTCTGTGGAGCTGCCACAAAATGAACTCCTTAACTGGTTGATAATGGCACAGCATTTCCAGTATATTCTGTGGAAGTTGGATAAAGGCAGAGGTTTTGCACCTGGTGAAAGTTATCCAGGCTCACTACAGTTAAAGAGGATCCATCTGTTTCTACTGATTTCAGGATGACCACTGGCCACTGTTGCACATGCAGCATCATCCCTCTCTGGGCAGATACATCTTCCCCTTCAGTGGGTGTTTTTCCTCTAAAACAGACCCAGCCACAGCTTACTGTCAGGTGAAGGCTGGAAAGGATGATGAGTGCTGCCCTAAAGCTGATGCATTCCAGGTTTTTTTCAGAAGTACTAGCTGGAGCTGGGATAGCACCCAGCCTTGTGACTGAGTGTGGCCAGGAGTGTGCAGGGAGCTCCTGGCAGTGGCAGCCAGTGCTGGGGTGATCCTAGAGGTACCCAAGGAGTGCACATGGAAAGATATGACCATTAAAAGGTAAAGGAATGTAGTTGTAAACCTCCACTGTGAATAAATTATTGTAGAAAGATTGTATCTGATTTAATGATATGTATTTGGATGAAAATGTATTTTAAAAATGGTAAATCTCAATAGCTGAGAGTCAAGCTGCAATTATGAATGAATATACTCATTACTATAGACAGCCACACATAATAAACTGAAGTTCCAGCTATGAATTTGCCACAATTTTTACTGTACAAATGCACAAAAGGGTTTAATTTGTTCTTAAATGGAACTTACCTAGTTTTCAATGTAATAGATATGCCTTTTGCTTCTCCAGTCTCTATCAAAGATCAAGGCACCATTTCTGTAGGTGCATAAGAGGTTGCTAAGAAGAGTTTTATTTCAGAGACATTGCAATGCCAAGGTGGTGGTTGCAAATGAAAGACAACTCATTCTTTCCTCTTCCCTAACAAAACCCTATCCAAGACAATGCTCTATGGATAGGTAACTTAAGAGGCATAAACAGCTAAGTGCTGATGCCTGCTGCTGTGAAATGGAGGGGAAGAATAACTTATTTAAATCTAAATATGCCTTTGGATTTGTCTTCAAGTCCCTGCTGCATGGTGGAGTATCAGGGGCTTCACACTGATTTTCCACTTTTTTTTTACACTATCAGTACTGTGGTTTTCTGCCTGTGTTAAATGAACCTGCCTCCTGCCTCTGCCTTGCATGAGTTTATAGTTTAGCACAAGGGCTGTGAATGGGTCTTAAAGGAGTTGGGTTTGGAGTATTTAGCTAAGCTCAAGTAAAGCTGAAATAAGCATTCCAGTGACAGAGCTGGTCTCAAACACAGCATGCCTGGCACCAAGAACACCAGCTGTGACGCTGCTTCTAATTCTTCACACTGCCCTTTTGACATATAACATTTTCTGTATCAGTCTTTGAGGATGGAAAAACAAAGCCTTGTTGTGAAGGTGACTGCACAACCACAGAGAGCAGCGGTTTCAGCATGCTCCTGGCTGGCTCAACCAAGGGAGAAAACCTTCAAGTAATGTTTGCTGCTGTGGTTGGTGACATTATCAAATTTCCCAGTGCAAATACCTTTGAGAGGAGCAAGCCTTCAGTTTTTCTTCTTAGGATCATTTAATGAGTCATTATTTACTTTTGTCACATAGCAATACAGGACTTGATTTCTGGGAAAAAAACCTGTAACTCTGCCAAGGTTGTTGCTGAACAGAAGCAGCATATTTACCATAACAAAGTTTAAGCTCATCACATGGGAAGTTTCCAGATATAACTTTCATTGTGGTTTCATGTTTTCCACTAGGTTCCTGAGGGACAGCAGCTCCTTTCAGATAAGGTCTGCTCAGTAATGAGCTTAATGAGCTTGAAAGCTGTTTCTTCTTGGAAAGGAGGGTTTTACTAACAACACAGGGAAAGTACCATAAAAAGTCAGGATGTGAAGCTTCACTTTGGATTATGGCAGCAGGAATTTTAGGATGTAGAGTGTGAGGGGAGGCTGTGCATTGGTGCCCTCCTGCTGCAGGCTGGGACAGGCTGTACTCCCAGAGTGTGGCCTTGGGCTTTGGTTTCACTGCAACCCTTTAAGCCAAGTAGTTTCAAAGGTCTGTGCTGTGTTGTCCTGATGGGGTTTGGAGAGCCCTGGGGGAAAAGACTCACTTTTGCTTGCTTTAATCTTCACTGATCTGCTTCCCCCACAGGTTGGGGTTTATTTGGGGGTTTTTCCTTTTTTTTTTTTTTAATGCTAAGTGAAAGAGCACATGGGCTAAGCAAGTTTATAGGGTGTTTTCCAGCTTAATAGGAGTAGGGTGGATCACATTGTGCCTGGAGTGCTGGGGATCAAATGTTCCTGTTGTCTTAGTCACACCATGAAGAAGGAAACCCTTCAAGCTTCCTGAGCAAGAGTAATTTCTAATGCTCAGAAGGTGTCCTTGCAAGCCTGCAGTGCCAGAGCTGTAGGAGAAATAGGCAAAGGAAGAAGAGATGTGTTTTCTCCAGATTAGCCAGGCCAGTTTACTACAGTGGTTTAGGAAGAAGTAGGGAGCAACTTCTGCCACCAGGGCAGTATGTGAGGTTTGCTGCTGTACCCTCCTTGGCCATGCACTCATTAGGAACTGCACATGTACAGACCTGAGCTTCTGCACAACTGCAGTGCCAGGTCCCATCTGCCATAAATACAGGCAGCTTCAGCAAAGCTGCTGTGATTTATGCCAGTCAGGGCCAGGGGCCAGGCTAAAACACTGAGACAAGGAAGCTTCCTCTCCTGCTGGTCGTCTGCATTTTTGTTTGACCTTTACAATTGTATCAGATGGGATCAAAGCAGAGGTTTTGGGGTTTTGTTTAGTGGGTTTTCTTGGTGTCTGTTTGTTCAGGATTTGTTGTTGTTGGCATTTTGGGTTTTTTCCCCCTGACTTTCTTTACCTTTTGAGTGTCGACTCCAGTAGAAATATAAGAAGTTTTGGCTTGACCACTGAGGTGTGAACTGACAGTAATCTGTTCTTAGGATGTATTTCTCTTAATCAAAATAGTAATCAATGCCTTTGCAGCCCAAGACTGTGAGAAACTTGCAGCAGCTTTCTTTAAAAGAGATCTCACTGAGCAGCCTGCAATCTTGTACATGTGCATCCCCAGTTCTTGGACTGCTGGTTGCAACCTGGGGTCACCCATGGCATCAGCTCCATCACCTTTTACCATTTGGGCTGCACAAAACCTTACATTAAAAATACAGAGTAAGGATCACTTTTCACTAAAGGAAACTGCTGAAATTTGCAAACAGAAAAGGGAGGAAGCAACTTTGACTCATGTAATGCTTAAAAGGATGCTTCTCAGCCAAAGACTACAATTCCCAAGTGTCATCATGAAATCTTGACAATCTGCCCAAACCCCATTTTCATTCAGGAAGTTTGTGATTAATAGAATTAAGCTCTAATCATGCAAAGCATAGGAAGGTATGTGAGAATACCCACCTTTTATGGCATGGCATTTGTTGGCACTCTCAGCTTGGCTGTAGCAGACAAGATTAAAGGATTAGTAAGGAAGCCAGATACTGAACTGCTGCTGCTGAAGAATATTTTGCCAGTATATTGATTACAGAAGATTTTTAAAGCCTTCAGAACAATGTCCTGTATCTTTATTTCTATGTTAGCTTGTAACTATATATCTTTAATGAAGTGGAAATCTTATTTCATAAGGCAAGTGTGAGGTGTCCTTTTTGCCAAATCATTCCTTTGGCTGTCTGTGTAGTTTTGGGGTTTATCTTCTTTTTTTTTCCTATGAGGTTTTCTGTGAAAGAGAAGCAGATTTTTGACAGTGTTGACTCAAGCAGGGAAACCCATGCTGGGGTCTGGTCTTATACTGAGAGGAGAAAACTTCTCCTTTGGAGGATTTTGGCCATACCTGATACTGTCTGCCAGCCAGCCAATTTCTTTTCTGGAAGATGTTCCAGAACAAAGCCCTAAGGCCTGCTCTCCCAATCCCTGTTTAATCACAGAATAGGCTGAGTTGGAAAGGACCCATCAGGATTGAGCCAACTCCTGGCCCTGCATAGGACACCCTAAGAATTGCACCATGTGCCTGAGGGAATTGTCCAAACACTTTTTAATTGTGTCAGAATATATTGTAATGGCTTCACTTGAGCATCAGAGGATTGCAGCATTTTTAAAAATTAGCAATATGAATGTAAGGAATTGAATGTTAAGCTCCTGACTTTTTTTTTTTGTGTATAAGGTTACACTGGTAGGATGCTTTTCTACAAGTCTCTCAGTTTGTGCTGCTCTTTTTCACAGCACTGAGCTGGGTGGAAATGCTTGTGATGGATTGAGGTGGCAGGAAGGGAGGTTGGAGCAGGACCCAGATAAAATGGAAATCCAGGGAAACTGCTCCATCAAGTGTTGGAAGGTAAAACTGGCACTGCAGGATGCAGAAAATACAGGTCTGCCTTGGGCCAGGAGCAAGGTGATCTGCACATGTCCAACACAGACCAAACATGCAAAATCCCTGATTTTCACTGGGCCAGATTCCACTCTGAGCTGCACAGCATATTATGGGATGGCCTTCATTTTAATTTGATGTTTACTCCCTTAAAAATATCCACTGCAGTGGCCAGTTAAGGGCTGATCTTTCTTCTTTTTTTCCTTCCCCAACAGTTCTAATAAAAGTGTTTTGCATATATACATATCAAATGTATAAAGCTTTACTTGCTTTCCTTTGAGATGGAACAATAATTGTTGAAAGATTTGTAGGGAGAGAAAACAAAGCATTTGTTTTATTTTGAATTTTAAGAGTGTATTTAATTATTCTGTTAAAGTTGACAGATATAAAAGCTGGTCTACATGTACAAATGTCACTGAAATAATTTTTAGACTTAGATATTCTGGCTTCCTTGCTTTCACAGTGGAAATTTGAGCCCTCCTGACCTGAACCTATATTTTACTTATTCATTTAGGATATCTGCACTGCTCACTGCTTAGAGAAAGTTTACCATCTACATGGTAAGTTTACCATCTACAAGTAGACCTTGATTTTTAGGCTATTTTTTCCCCCAAAATGAGTCTGCTCTTACAGAGCCACTTGAATCAAGTGAGGTAAATTTTATTTAAAGTTTTTAGCTTCTATGGGTTTCTGTGGAGAAACTACACTGAAATTTTATTGAAACTTCATAAGAGAATATAAGATTTATTAGTTGGAAGATCCAACTAGGAAATTAACAGGATTAATGTAGTATGACCTGATTTTCAAGCAAATTCAATGCTATGAAGAGTTGAATTTTTTGTAAAAAGAGGTAAGAGCTTTCAAATGTCAGTTCTTCAAAATGTCATTGCTGTTTAGATTTAAAAGCTTTCTGATAGAGTTGTTTCTGTTGGTTTGGTTTTTTGGTTTTTTGGTGGTTTTTTAAGTGACAAAAAATTCTTTCTTCTACTATTTTTACTTTTGAGCTTTCACCTGTTTCTGCCTCTTCCCCAGGGGCTGTCCCAGGATTTGTTTTATCTTGTCCTGACTGGAACCTTCAGGAGCCCCAAAACTTTGTAGAGCCATGGAATCATTTAGATTGGAAAAGACCTTAAAGATCATAGAGTCCAACCATAACTGTTCTGATGTATTGCCTCCATCTCCAAATGCTGAATGAGGCTAGGGGACTGTACAAAAGCTAAAAAATTTCTTGAAAGCCTCAGAAAGAGGTGCCTAATATTCTCTAGCAGATACAACTCGGGGTGTGCTCCTTCCTCACTCCTGCACCCTGTTAGCAAATAACTATCAATAATATATTCTATAAAGAATAGAATAGAATAGAATAGAATAGAATAGAATAGAATAGAATAGAATAGAATAGAATAGAATAGAATAGAATAGAATAGAATAGAATAGAATAGAATAGAATAGAATAGAATAGAATAGGAGTAGAATAGAATAGAATAGAATTTTTATTAAAATATTGTCAAATCCCATCTTTTTTTTGTAAATGTGAGTTAAAACTATGGTATGAGAGCAACCCAATATGAGCAGCACTATGAGTTTCTATACCTGTTTAAAGAAATGTTTACCAGCACCTAAAGACTTCCCTGAATTTCAAGTTGCTGAGAGAATGATTAGTTTATAGAGAAATAAATAACAACTAACCCTAACTTGTTTCAGAAGAGGAAGTTACCAGCTTAGTGCCTATTGCCTTCAGTGGGGTGCAAAAAATGTACTCTGAATAGCTTCAGGTGCCTCCCTGAATTGTTTGGATTTGTGTTGAATTTGTCAGCATGGCTGAAAACCAGCCTGAAGGGGTGAGTGGTAATTGCTGGGGGACCTGTCAGCACACAGTAAAGAAAAGGATGGTGAGTCAGTGCACAGTGATACTGTTTTTCATCTAAAATCCCCAAAACCCCCTCCACTATTATGCAGAGTAACAGGTGTAACCACAAGCTTTCCTAGCTCCCTCCCCCAGCCCGAGCTAATTTAGGTTTCTAAGCCTATGGAATGAGTACAACTTGATGGAGCCAAAATTTATGAAAAAATATCCATATTGATATAGGCTGTAAAATAAATGCAAACGAAAGCTGAAGTAAAACAGCTTTTATTCACATGAAAAAATAAACCTGTTAGCTCTGATAATCAATTAAAATATTATAGAATCAAGCAATCACAGATGTAGAAGCTTATCCTCCTTAAAGTCATTATAAATCACATCCTTTCCTAAATCTCTCTATTCCCTTTTATTGCTTACATTATAATCCCTGTCCGGGTATCATTTTCATTGCTAAACACACTGTTTGCCAGTCACTTTATTAAGGTTTGTCTTGATAGTGCCAAAACAAATGCTCCTTTTCAAAGATAAAAGGAAGGCTAATATTAAAACAATAATTTCACCTCTTTGCTGGCAGAGCCTACTTATTGAAGAAATTGGCACATGAAATCTCTGAGGTGACAGGGAATTAGTGAGTCTATAGGAGCCTGCTTTGAAGTTGACCCATGTTCTAGGTGGTGTAGGGTATACCCTGTCTCCTGCAATAGGATGGGGGAAAGAGAACTGTTTGGGGTGGGAAGTAGCTAATAATGAAAGTGTTCTTCACTGGTTTTTGTTGATTAAAAGCTTTGGTGAAAAAAAAGGATACAACACATAGGAGACACTAAAAATAAAACCAGAAAAATTATAGACTTGAGACTGTAATGACAGGACAAGGGGTAACAATTTCAACTGAAAGAGAGCAGGTTTAGATTAGATATTAGACAGAAGTTTCTCACTGTGAGAGTGATAGGACACTGGAAGAGGCTTCCCAGAGAAGCTGTGGGTGCCCCATCCCTGGAAGTGCTCAAGGCCAAGTGTGATGGGGCTCTGAGCAGCCTGGTCCAGTGGGAGGTGTCTCTTCCCACAACAGGGCTTTGGAGCTACATGATCTTTGAGTTCCCTTCCACACCAGGCCATGACTGAGGAACAGCAGAGAAAAGAGGCATTAAAGGGCCTGGGGCAGTTCAAGGAAATGTGTAACTCTTGGGTTTGTGCAGGAGGGGTTTGGTGACATCAGGCTTACAGCAACAATGTCAGTAAAGCACTCTGAGTAGTGAGAGGGCAGTAGGGCTGAAGAGCATCACTTGACATAATGAGGGGTGCTCTAAAATACTGCTATGGGTGCAAACACTTGAATTACACCCAAAACTGCTCTCAGTTCAACTGAGACCTTGGGGAAGCATGAGCCTAGCAGCTTAACAACTCTCCTGATTTATAGGCAAAAACTACTGTGAACAAGAAGCAGAGCTCCTAAAAACATGGCTTAAACCCCAGCCTGAGAACAGATGAGATGTAAATGAAATGTGTTCTGTTTTTCTGTGATTTAGCTGGTGGCAGGCAAGCCCAGAGCCAAGGAGAGCTGCCAGGCCATACCAGGGCTCAGGGGTCTGAGCACTGGGAGAAGCTGCTGGTAAGTGAGGAGACTTTTAAACCCTGAGTAGTCAATGCCATTTCAGCTTGAAATGCTCAACTTTCATGAGAGCTTGATGAAATAAAATCTAGTGCACCATCCAAATATATACTCCATGTATACAACATATATATACAAAGGATCTTGAGGAAATGGCATGAAGTGCTCAGGGAATGTTCAGGTTGGATATTAGGAAAAGGCTCCTCACCCTGAGGGTGGCTGGGCACTGGGACAGGCTCCCCATGGAAATGGTCACAGCACCAGCCTGACAGAGTTCAAGAAGCATTTGGACAATGTTCTGGGACACATGATGGGATTCTCAGGGTGTCCTGACCAGGGCCAAGAGTTTGACTCAGTGATTCTGGTGGGTCCCTTCCTATGTTTCTATAAATCTGATTGCAACAAGAACAAGACAAGCAATGTTCCCTTTTTGCATGGGTACGACTATTTAAAATAAGAAACAGAAGTGGCTCCAGTTCATGGCAAACAGCTGATAGATCACTATGGGTAGACATGAATGGGCATCAGAAAAAGTGGCAATCTCATCTCTAGTTGACCAAAACATTAGAAGTAACAGTGCTTGAGATAAAGAAATAGGTCAAGATAAGGTAGCATGGAGGAAACATTTAAAGGAAAAGAAAAATACCTCTTAGATAAGAGCAGTCAAGTGTCTTCCTATGGAGTTGCATTTTGCTTCACATTAAATGGGGAACTGTATGTTCTTTGATGTTCCCAACTTCCTTTAAAGATTAAGCCAGAGAAATGATTGATGGTTCAAGGGTTTGAAATTGTAAAAGTGGCCTCAGTGGTGTTTTGTCACTAGATACAAACTGGTATTGCATTTCCATTACAGGCTGGTAATCTGGACATGGAGTGATGGGTCTCCATAACTCCAAAGAGATTTACAGTAGATCAGAGAAAGGGATGTGTTAAAAGTGGAGTGGAAAGTATTTTATATATATTAGTGTTTGTATTAATGTAACTGTAGTGGTTTTGGTGTCATTATTTCAAATTTTTCTCTTAAGGATGTGATAGGGCTTTGAAATTACCAACTTAGCTGAGGGGAAAAACATCTTGAATTTAGAAATATCCTTTTTCCTTGTGACAGAAAATGAAATATAAGAGTTATCAGATTTGAAAACCTGGGTTTGCAGTATGGAACTTGGAGAGAAATGCATGATCCTGACAATCAGGAGGAATTTCTTCAGGGGTTGTCTGGCACTGGAATGGGCTCTCCAGGTGGAATCACTATCCCTGGAGGTGCTCAGTGCCACTGGATGTGGCATTTAGTGCCATGGTCTAGTTGACAAGGTGGTGATGAGTCAAAGTTTGGATTTGATGATCTCAAGGGTCTTCTCCAACCTAAATGGTTCAGTGATTCTGTGATCCATGAAGCACTGATCCCAGTGCCCTTAGGCTTTCTTCTGCTTTGTAAAAGTCTCCCAGAAGTGATGGGACATTCTAAACTCAGTGTAGAGGTAGAAGGATGAGATTTCACATCTTTTTAAGTCTTCACTGCATTTAATTTTTAAAGAGACTGGAGGGAAGAATTTTTTTCAGATTGCTCATCAGATAATTGGTGTGGGGTTACATTTTGTGACTGTTAATGATTAGTAAGGCAAGACCAGAGTTTTCCTGAAGTGCTGAATGGGTGTTTCTGGCAGTCCTCTTAATGAAACCCTGTTTTTATTAAATTCCTGGTCTCTTAATATAACAAATTCCTATGTCAAAGTTGATGAGACTCCAACATCTCCTAACTACAGCCCTGCCTCAATATAGTAAGTGAGCTATAAATTCTCAGCTTCTTCAGGACTAGCATGAATTGGCTTTGAAGATTCACTTGAAAAGATATTTAAAATTACTTCATTTTTAGTCACAATTTTTCCTGCCTACATGAAGGCTCAGCATCTTGGTACCCCATTCCTTTAACAGAGCCATTGGACATTCAGTGATACTGAAAGCTGCTCCCAAGCTGCTTCAACTGAGTAATTTCAAACTCTCAATGCAATAAATCTTTCCTAGAACATATATAGACCACTATAAAGAGATAAGTGTGCTACTAGTTCTTTTCTTGAAAACATTAGCAATGAACTCGCTTTGTTGAATTTCTGGAGAAAATAGAAATTGAATTTTTGGCATTCTCTTGACCTGAAAAGCATTAAGTTTTCTGCTTTTAAATGCATCACTCTGTTGCAGAGGGAAGGATATCTGAGTTGATAACTCAGTTTGAGATGTTCATGGCAGAGAAGAGTTGGTCTAGTGATGAGCACCATGTGCTCAACACTGAAAATGCTGCTCTGACCTTTTCCTGGCATGCACACTCAGGGCAGAAAGCTATTTTGACATTTTTAATGTGATATGAAAGGATATGGATAGCCTCTTGTGAAATACAATGAACTTATGTGTTTTATGTCACTCTGCTTTGAGACAGCTGGAGCTGAAAATGGGCTGTAACTATAAACACCATTAGTCCTTTTATTTTTTTTCATCTGTGTGCAGCACAGCCACCTCTACTCTTGTGTTTTGAGACCCATAAGGATTTACCTGCCCCACCTGCACTCTGTAGGAGCATTGAAAGGCATGCTCAGGAAACTGAGACACTGGGCTGTTGTTGTGCTAATATTTTGTGACTGTGCAAAGAAAATGAGTGTTAACACTGCTTGTACCTTATGATTTTTATGAAAAGGTTACAAGAGATCCTTCAGGCTGTGGGAAGGATGATGAGCAGCGTGGTGAGGGGTCCAAGGTGGATGTGTGCAGCGTGGTGGAGCAGTTCCCTGGGCTTCCATCACATCAGTGAAGGATGTTTCCTTAACCTGCCAAAGCCAGGTGAGCTGGAGAGCACCTGCATGGCCAGCAGGAGGGTCTGCAGCCCTTCCAGCAGGGTTTGGAGCTGCTGGGAGAAGCAATGGCTGCTGCAGTGCCCAACACAAGTGCACTGAATCCAGATGAGCCCCCCAGCACGGCAGCTACACAAAGCACTCCCCAAACTCCCCCAAAAGAAGGGGAGGGGTCAGCCAAAGGCAGCTTCTAAAAGCCTTTTGCAGTCATTAGTGCTGTCCCTGTGCTGCAAGCTGCCTGCAATGAGCATGTCCACATCTCTGCAATGTGCTCACATTTCAAAGGCACTGCTCCTAACCAGCTGCATCTCAAGAAATCGAGCAATTTCTAAAATTTTTTGTTCTTTCTTTTCTTTTCTTTTCTTTTTCTTTTTTTTTTATTTTTTTTTTTATTTTTTTGAAGATACCATGCCAAGTCTTTTGAAATGAAAGCTGGGGCAGGCCTAGTGGAGATTAATGTAGGAAAAATGCTGCTGGCTTGATAAGCCCCAGATGTCTGTGAGATTTGTGGACGTTGCTGACAGCTCCTGATGGTTTGCAGCTTGCAAGGTCCCCCAGCTCCAGGACCAAAGCACTGAATCCATGGCTGGAGGTGCAGGGCCCAGAGTGTGCTTGAGTGAAGGGTTTGAGAAGACCTGGAAGAAAAACCTGGACCCACTCTGTCATTCCAGAATTTTTTTAAGTGCTGCATCTATTTATGTAAAACAATGACCTTTTTTTTTTTTTTTTCTTTTTAATAATGTCAGTATTGGCAACTGTTTTTATAATACTGTAATGGGGAGACATAAGTTGGTGAAACTCTGTGAAAGCATAATATGGTGATGGAAACTCAGATTATTGCACCAACCTTGGAAAAGGGAAAAGGTGACTTATTTTGGTGGAATCATTCTGAGTCGGTGGACAGGAGCAGGGCTTCTGTTCACTCTGCATATTTAATAAAATCTATGCAACTTTTTTCAGGTAAGAGTCTTGTTAGGTGGTACCAGTAGCACCAATGAATTGACAGAATATTGTTTTTTGCTCTTTTTAAACTCGAGGCTGTCCTGTCATCACAGAAATAATGCAGAGTGTGACACAAGGTCCCTCTGATGGGAAATGGGCTGGTCTGGGTGCTTTGTTTTTAGACAGTTAGAGATGATTGCAAATATGAAAATACAACAAGATTCATAATTTCTTGGCATTGAGCACACATATAAACTGCATCATTGATGAGATGCTGCCTGTTGGACTATTTGTGGATCAAGCTCTGTTGTTTTCATGAATTCAAGGCCAAATACTTCACTGATCTGTGGGCACACATGAAGTTGTCCCTCACATGCTGTCAGTGACTCCTCATGCAGAAATCCCCTGGGTGTCTCATCCTCTGCTCAGATTAAAGTTCTTCCAAAGCTGCATTCTTGCATGCCCTGATATTGTATGCTCAGGTTTATTTTATGCAGATAATTAAATTAAATTAAATCTGTTGTTAGTTTTAATTTTGAGGTGATGCTTATTCATCACCTTAAAATATCTTTATGGGCCCTGGTGTTTATATGCAACTTCTTGGTACCAATACTTTCCACATCTGGATAACAGGAACTGGTACAATCCTTGTCCAAAAAGTCTTGGGAAAATGCAGAAAATTGCTTCTCCAAAATGTTATGGAAATAGTTTGAACCAAAATAGCCTCTGGGGTTTTGTTTGGTTTTTTTGTTTGTTTGTTTGTTTGTTGTTTTGGTTTTTGTTTGGGAGTGGGTTTTTGTTTATTTGTTTTTGCTTGTTTTTGGTTTAGTTTGTTGTTTTTTTTTTTTCCTTCAGAACAGCAAGAAGATTTTCCATAAAATTTTGATAAATGCTAGGCAAGGAAGTAAATCACTAAATAGAAATTTAAATGCCAATTTATCTATAATAAGAATCTATGTATGTGCTTGTAAACAAATTAGCAAAGGACCAGGCCTCTCTTTTCATGTTTGTAGTACTGTCTTTTTTTCCTGCTGACACCTCTATTGTTCACCCAGGCTGGTACCTTGTGCCTTGTGTCTAATCAACACCTCTTGGTAGAATTCAGAGACAGCTGGTATTTAGCATATATATTTTTATTGGAAAATCTTATACATTGGTAGCTCACATAAGCTGATTGAGGCAGCTAAGAAATAATTTCCATAAATGAAAGGAAAATTTTTATTGCCATGTACCTTCAAAAGTAACAATAGTTTTAGGGGAATTTGAAAGGAAAATCACTGAACAGTTGATTTTATGTCCAAACTATGGCTTCAGTTACCCAAAGTACTTGAGTAATTGAGAAAGAAAATTGAATTTTTTTTTCATTTCAATTGCTCTATAAAATAAAAAGTTTCAAACATTTGGTTTGGAGTAGGTGAACAGGATGAAGACTGGTTATGTTATATAGCATATTATAAATAAAATGAGCTTGAGCCTCTAGATCTTTACTGTGCTCACAGTTTGGGGTGGATAGCAATAATAAATATCTGTAGCTGTCCCCCACTGCCACCATGATATTAACTAAGGGATATCTGCATTTGCAAAGGGTGAACAGAGAGAGTGCTCAAGTGAGCCCCAGGGAATTCTCTCTTGTCAGCTCTTCTGTGTCCTGCTCTGGGTCACTTTGTGGCACTTGTGGGGCTCTTGGTAAAGCTCACACACCAAGTTACCGTTTAAACTCCTGAATTTTTGGGTGGCATTTAAAACAATATTCAGAACATTATTTTTCTATATCCAGGGGACTAAATGATTACTTCATTAGCTGTAGATTGGTGTGTGCCAGACTGCTGTGCTGTAGCTGAACTATGACTTCTTAGTTCTTAGTGCCTTGAATCTTATTTTCATGCTCTTAATGGTTATTAATATGTTATTTAAATCCATTATATTTGGGGTGGAATAGGTCCATAATCTGAAAATGTCTTAACATTGCAGCTATCTGAATAAAGTTGCTTGTGAAAATTTCCTTTGTGGGAATAAGAATATGAAATTCACCACATAAAACTAGCAATGTTACATAAAACCCCTGCAGGAGTGGGTGGGGGGATGTGTATATTTGGGGTTTGTTTTAGTTTTTTTAAGAATAAGGGGAAAGTGTAATTTATGCTTGGATAATTGGTGGTGTTTTACCACTGAAATGTACACCACTTGGAATAGTCACTGGTGCCTTTCACACCTGCACAGGGTATGAAATTCCAAACAATTAAAACAATTAATGTTTCCTCCTAAAAAAAAAAAAAGTTTATTGTGCTTTAGCAAAAAGTATATTGTGGGACTGGTAAAAAATGTGATAAAACAGAATGTGTGGTAAATGGAAAATGTGCTGTCAAAGACCTTGACACATTTTTTCATTCCCAAAAGTAGATATGGATAACTTTGTGAGCTAGTGTCACTTGCAAAGATGAATTTATTGCAGTGTTCCATGGGAAAGGCTTTTGCTTTCCAAGAATTTTAACAAGGAGTTGTTTGGGTTTTTTGTTCTGCTAAAAACAAAAATGTGATGCCATTTGGTCTCTTTTGGTCAAGAGATGAAAACAAGTAGCAGGGGTTAAAAGTCATCCAAAAGTGAACAACTTGTCTGCATTTCTACTTATCTTCTATCTGAAAGGAACTCTAAAAGGGGGGATGCCACACAAGTTTTTATATTAAGTATTAGTTCATTGTGTCCTGGCCTTGCTGTGTAGGTGTTCACTCTGTTTCTTCAAAGGGCAGGAAGACTGCAGTGTATCAATCACTTCATTTTTATATTTGTGCATTCTCTGAATGTCATCAGACTTTAAGTCGTCACATGGAAAAAATTTTCTATGTACCCTGAGAAAGCAAAAGCCTAAAAAGAAGGCTATTTTAGCTGACAGCTCCAAAATGTCATTCATGAGTGTTTGTGGCAGTATATTAAAACTAATCCTTTAGAAGAGAAATTTAACAGAAGTGATTTAACAGAAAAAAAGGGAAAAGATGCATTTGACTTAGTTAGTGCTTTCATGGTCATCTTTGTAGAGAAATTAATTTAAGAAAATGAAAGCTGAAATCCTCTGCATCCCTGGTGCAAAGCAGGAAGAGCCACCAGCACTCCATGGGTGCATCCCTCTCCCAGTTCTCTATTTTTGGAAGGCTCTGTAGAAGGTCAGTGGGAAACATAACTCCTGGCTCCTAAGGCAAAAGCAGCCTGGATTATCATCCATGTGAAACCAAAGAAGGGGTGCTAGCAGAGAGCAAATAGTTACTCCTGTTAGTATTTCCTAGATGAATGCAAGCAGCTTAAATTTCACTTGTTCTAAATTAGCTGCTGAATTTAAAAAAAAAAAAAATTTAGCTCTATTTTGTTTCCCCTTGGTCAATCATTCATTATTTCCATCTAATGCTTGAAACCTAATCACTATTTCTGAAAAAATATTCCGGGAAACTATCTCGACAAAGCATTTTAATGTAAATATTAAGAGAGAAACTTTTTGTCAGTTTGATAAGAATAAATCACATATCATACATTCATAATCATGCCCTGTATTCATTTTTAATGTGCAATTGCTGCATTTTTATTAGGAAGACATGAACACTAATATTGATATTTTGTGTTTTATTAGAACTAGCAATTGAAAGAAGAAATTGCTGGAAGCTGCAGCTCTCCAACAAGCATGTTTGCAAGAGCACAACAGCACCAGGAAGGGTTTTGGTTGTCATGGCTGAGGCTGTAGTTGCCAGCACATCCCTGGTTTGAAACTGTGGCTTTGTCCCTCTGTGCCAACCAGTGGCTGTGACTTTCTTGAGGAAATCTCAGTTACATGCTTTCTCCAAGAAAAGGGGTTTGCCTCGTCCCTTATAAAAATATATCTTTTAAATGCTAACTAAAATATTTAAATATTTAAGTATATTTAGAAGCTGCATTTGAAATCCCAGTCCCTCAGAAGGGGAGAAAGCACCAATTTCACCATTCAGTGAATGCCATGAGGTGATTTATGGCTTTTTTTGATGCTCAGTCATGTGGCAGAGGCAAAGGAGCAGCTGGTAATGCAACCAGTAAAAGTTAAAGAGGAGGAAATGCTATATTACAGAAGCAGAGAGATATTATTAGCTCCTGCACTCTGCTAGAGATGATGCTGGGGATGAGAGAAGAGGGAGACACATTTCCCCAAGGCTTTCAGAACTTGTGTTTCCCAGTGGGAGCTGGTCTGGACCAGACTGTTACTCACAGAAATAAGGGGCCACAGACTCAAAGAGGTGCTGGAGAATCACATAACTGAGTCCTACACTGGCACTGCATTCCTGCTAAGAGGGATTTCTTTGCTGTAATTGAGTGTGCTGGATAAGAGATGAAAAAGTTGTGAGTTGAGGCAGCCTGGGGGATTAAAACTGAAAATTTTCTGATTGTTGCATTATCAAATTGGGAAGGACCAAGGTGACCCTTTTACTTTTCAGATGGCAAAGGGCAGACACTGACAATAGCACCTGGATTGCCATGTCAGAAACACATGGAAAATCATGGTTCCTGTCCTGTATAGCTCTCTGTATGGGAAATGTGGGCCAACCCCTCTCCTAACCTCACCAAGCTCACCCTTACAGCCTTGACATCTCTCCATGAGAGACTTTGTTCCAAACATTGACAGTTCTTCTATTTTGCCACCCATGTCCTAAGAAAAGCCATCAACCCCCTGAGTGGGCAGGCAAAGCATGAGATTCTATAATGTGAATGAATTTGAATGTTTATAAGAAGCAAAAAGGCAAGACAAATTAACATTAGTAATATTTAGTATTAAAAAAAAAAAACTCAAACAAAATTAAAATGCCACAACCTCCAATCCTAACTTTCTTAAAAAAGAAAGAATCTCATCATGTATGAAACTACAGAAGGAGCATTTAGAAGGGCAAAGAAGGAAGAATTCTAATACTGAAAAAATGAGGCCAGTTCTGCATCAAGATGGAGTTTTGGTGACTCTTCCCTGCATGTATTTCAGAAATTCCTCTTTCCTAAATACTGAGTTGAAGCATACAGACTTAAGGATGCTATTGACACTTGTGTAGCAGTTTTTTCTTTTTTATCAGCTAGTAGTATCTGTGAACTGGAAAGCTTATCATTAATAATTAATGTAGCTTCCTCTACCTTTCATCTCTGTGTCTGCCAGCCTGGATATATAAAATTTCTTGAGCTTTGCTTCCATCTTAGTTTTGATAATCTCATATCCCCGTTGCCATTATTTATATTGCCTTGATCCATCTTGCAAAATGAGGTCAAGTTCTCATTTAAAGCTGTATGTAGATCATCCTTGATCTATGTCCTATCTCTATCATATAACATTTCTTTTTCTTTACTTTCTTGCTCTTCTCCTCTTATTTGTACACCATAGTCTTGTTGCAGTTTGTTCTGAATTACAACTCTTCTATATGTAAAATAGCACTTGTTCAAGTTGTGTTTAAATTATATTCAGAACCAGAATATAACAGTATTCTAGTAGACAGTGGGGTATTTTTCATATACCCTAAACTCTGTTGTAAAACCATTTTGCATTTTTTAAAATCAAGTGTGTATTTTTGTCGTCTTAAAAAATGAGCTGTGTTTTATTTTTTAAAACAAACAAACAAACAAAACCTCCCCACATTAAAAAGAAAAAAAAAAAAAAAAAAAACTAGCAACAGCTTCCAAACTGCAGATTGAAAATTAGCTTGTCCTTAGCAAGTGAGATGGTTTTGGCAGCAATCACACTAAACAGGGATTTTCCGATCTTGGCTGCTAACATGAGATTCCTTGTTTAGGATCACATTGCTTGTAGATTACAGAATTGGCCACAGAATAGACACACTACTCAAATGACAGATTTGTCCAACCTGTGCTGTGTTACAGGAAACGGGGCCATGTTTTGTAAACCAGAGCTAATATTTTCCATCTGTAACCCAGTACAAGACTGATGAAGGACATAAAGAATATTCTGAAATGGAGAGCAACTGGGAGAAGAAATACCAAGTCTTTAAAAAAATGCACTCTTGTTTATTTCTTTCTCTTATGATCTTGCAGCCTGAAGCTGGAAAACGTGGATACCCATCCCAAGGGCAGGAATCCAAGTTATAGACCAGGAGCTGAGCTGCAGGGAGCTGACTGGACCTGCTCATCAGTGCTCCCAAGCTTTGCCTCATGGGCCCCCAATGCCCTTGGTCCCTGTATGATGTCCCTAAGTGGCACATGACCTTATCTCTTTGGATAGGTGCTGGCTTGTGGGCCATTTAGTGTTCCTTGCTCCTTTTGAATAAAAAGGTAATGGTGCCAGTTTGAGATGGTCTTATGATTTGTCCTTGTTAAAACACAGCTTTCTTGGCAGATGCTGTTGCATTTTCAAAATTGATTTAAAAAGAAGGAGAGTCTCTGTGTTGGGAGCAGGGAGCTCTGTCAGGAGCTCTGCTGAACTCATCTCATGTAGACCAAGTGTGTGCGGATGGGAATTCCCATTTTCCAGACATATTTTAGAAGATGGGGCCAGAGGTGCCAGTGTGAGAGCTGTGTAAGATTGAAAGTAAAAAACCTTGTAATGGCTCTCAGTGGGTGATGATGGAGATGCTCACCAGGCTGCTAAGGTGGTGTGCCCAGCAAACTGGTTTTGTGCAGAACAGGCGGCCACAAAAAGTTTCACGGTTGTGGAAGAGGATTTCTGAAAGGGCAGAACTTGGCTCAAAGTGTTTCTCTGAGGTTGAGGTGCCTGCAGCAGTCATTGGGCTGTGTTTTAACCACAGGGTGAAAAACGCTGCCTGTGTAAAGCAAATACTCCTCTGCCCACTTGTGTTCAGTAGCAATGACTGTGCAAAGCTAATTCTAGTGTGGGTTGGTTTGGGGTTTTCAGCACAAAGACTGTCAGTCCTGTAAACCACACACACTTCCACCCTCATTTCCATCTGCTCAGAGTAGCACATGGCTCATCTAGGACTGTGCTGGAAGTGTATAAGTATTTTAAAGTGTTCCTAGAAAGTAGGTTTTAGGTATGAAGAGTAGCAAATCACTGGTTGCAACTCAGTTATGTGTTTTAACACAAATAAAGTGGCAGAGATCACTTTTACAATGGACCTGTCTGTAATTTTCTTTATATTTATGGTACATAGACAACTTATTTAATTTCTCAGTGTTTATAAAACACAAATATACTGTACTTGAAAGTTTAGTATCAAATAAAATTGTTTTTTTATGTTGAGTAACAAACATTTTTAGGAAACAACAGATTGTAGTGATATTAGAGCCCCAAGCTACAGTAGGTTATATAAAAGAAGTATTGGTACCCTCTCAAATGGTAGTAAATGTTTATTAAAATAGTGATGAAAAACACTGGAGAGTGCAATTAGAAGGTGTTTCATCATGGGGAATGGGGGCCCACTTAAAATCACTGCTGTTTCAAAGTGGGAGTCTGTGCTGGTCTTGCTGTAAATTAAGACTTGAGCAATACTCTGGGACATATTTTCATGTTTGTAACTACAATTTGAGTGTTGGAATACTAAGAATTCAAATTAGCTTTAAAGAGAAGGTTTGAGGTGTCTAGTTAAAGCTGGTATTGTTTTATTATAACACCTTCTTTTATGAAGAAATAATCATTGATGCTTATTATTGCTTTTGCTAAAGTTAAGTCAAGAGCTCAAGTTTTGCTTAAGTCTGATTTGAGAAAGAGAGGAGCCTCATAAGTAACAGCTCACATTAATTATAGGGAGATGGGACAGCAGAGTTGAGCATCATTTCCCATCTTCAGCCAAGAGGAATTGAGAGAGCAGCACTTTGGTGGCTGCTGTGTGGGGATGATATTAATTTTGGAACTGAAGCACTTGTTTGAGTTAGACAACAGAGACAGAGTAAAACACATCCTCCCAGAGCAAGAGCTACTGTTGGAACTGCTAAATGCTGCCTTATTCTTAAAAAAAGGGTCATGGACAATTGACTATCTCTATTCACTGGGTAAGGACTAGAGGGTGGCTTTTTCTGGCTGCTCCAGATGCTTCCCTTGTCTGCTGTTGATTTTAAGATTAGTACCAAACCTGGGAAACAGAGGGGTTCCAGAAAAATAGAGGTAGCTGACCCAGTGGACATTTAAACATCTGCAGCTACAAGATAAAAACCAGCTTTAGCAGGTTTTTCTGCTCATAATTTGCCAGAAAGACCCATGCTGATTGTGACTAGGTTCTGCTGATTGTGGCTTTGTTTATGAGTGGAATTGGAACTAGCTTTAAGGCTGCCAAACAGGGGTTCAAACACACATTTATTGTGGAGACATACCCCTGCATGTGTAGGATGAGAGCTGACCCCTGCAGGCACCTCCTCCTCTTTGGAGCAGGGCTAAATTTCAGTTTTCTTAAACAGAACAGTTCTCTAAGGTTTAAAGCAGTGGTTAGTGCTGAGATAGAGGCTCCAGCTGAGGAAAGCTGAGGCTGTTGGTTTGGTTCTTGGATCCTTGCACTTCAGACAAAGTTGGATGAGGAAATGGAGAATGCTTTGTCCCATCCAGTGTTGGTCAGGGATAAAACCATCTTGCTAAACAGAACCAGCCTTGCAGCTCCATTACCAGGACCCCAGCTGGACCCCAAACTGGTTTGCTAGCTGTGGTTCTAGAAGGAGCTGCAGTCTGCATCTAGTGACAGCTAAGGATGAAGGTTAGCCCTGGGACTGCAGCTTTCCTGCTGCTCTTTGCTGGGATTGTATTGCCTAGGGACCCATCCTGGCACAGTGCTTGCAGGTGGGATTAACACCAGATTAAATAGAAGTATGGGATGGGACCAGAGTGAATTAAATACCTTATTTGTTCAGTTCTTCACAATTTTGGTAAACTGACTTGTCTGCCTGTGTCCAACTCACTCAGAAGCTCCTTTTGTGGGGATGAGTAAATCTCTGTGCATGGCTCTGACCCTTTACATTTCTTTTCAAAGGTAAAGTATTATTTATAGAAAGGAGCTTGACAGAGGCTGTCAAATTATTGGCTGTATGTTTTAAAAAGCAAGCCAGATGAGGAACAAAATTAATTTGGATCCAAATTCTTTTAAGACCAAGCTGTGCATTAGCTCTGCCACTATTCATGGCAGAGCTAATGGCTATTCAATAAAAAAAGTTGCATTATGGCCCTTTGGATTTTTTCAGTTTTTCTTTTATCTTGCAAAAATTTGGAAATTCAGCCTAATTAAACTCTGGGAAAATAAGAATTTGGTCTAGCTGAAAATTTGATGAGCAAACATGGAGGAAGCTGGTGCATAAACTGTTAATTGTTGCCATGTGAGGACCCAAACAGGAGGAATATATGGAGCAAAGTGGGCATTACTGTTTGGGGAAATCTGTTGTTTTGCAAAACATTTCTCTCGATTAGAGAATAACCTGGGATGCCCTAGAGACATCCCTGGGCACCAAGTCAGAGTCATGCACAAACACATGGCAAGGGATGACCTGCACTTGGCCCTGACCATTGCTTTTCCACTTGCACAGCAGGAGGGGCTGGTCAAGCAGGCAAAGCAAGAAGCTGCCACCTCCCCAAGGTACAACCACGAGCTCCCGAGGCAAGGAAAGTCTTTGAGAGGGCAGTGAGCACAGCCAAAGCCAGATGGGATTGCAAGCTGCTGGGAAAACATTAGGGAAGGATGGGGGAAAGATGCAGTATTTGTAAATATTGTTATCTGCATCAAGTTCAACGTGCCCTGGTGTTGTGAAAAGCCTTGGCAGTGCTTTGCACTGAATTACGTCTGCAGTGAAATGTGAGCAGATGAAAACTGGAAGCAATCATGCTAAACACTCCTGAGGCTTTACCCTTCCAAATGTTTATGTTTATGTGGCTCCTGTTTTGATCACCTGCTTGCAGCTGAGTATTTTCCTTTTCCTCCTTGGATTTTAAGGGAGTAGCAGACTAATAAAGAGCAGGATTTCCCTTCCTCCTCTGTTCTCATATTCTGTTTGGAAGATGAGTGAAATGTCCTGGCAGGCAGATCTGTAGCAGGTCCCTAAACTTTTGGGAGACTTAAGGAGGGTCTCTGTGTTGTGTGTCCAGGACTCTCAGGAGGCCTGTAAGACTAAAAATGGGAGTTTTGGTATTATTAAAATATGAGGGAAAAAAAAGAATTATTTCTTGTTCTCATAAACACCAAACTGGCTCAGCCCTGCACATTGTGGTGGTCTATGCTCAGGTCCTTGGTGAGGACCTTTCCCAGCCCATCCCTCATCCTCCAACACATTTTCTGTGCAGTTAGACAACCTGGGGCTCATGTTAAAACAGAGGGGGTGCCATTCCCCTCCCTGGTACACATCATCCACACTTTCCTCACCACAGGGGAGAATCCTGGAGGCTGATATTTCCCATCACCACGTTGCCATGCCCGCCTGTGACAAGGAGAAAATTTTAGTCACTCGCCTCATTGGGTTGCAAACCGTTCTGAGCACCGCATCTAATAGCCCCGGTAAATGGAAGATTAATTTCTGTACCACCTGGCAGCAAGCTGTGGATTAGGCTGCTGTCCCTCGTGTGGGTTTAATGTTGGAGGAATGGGGCACTGGATCACCCAGACAATCAGCCTCTTGTTTAAACAATGAGCCTCTCGGTCTTGTTAGCCAGCGCTCTTAAATTTTCATTTTTCTCTGGTATGCAGGCTTGTGTGATGTGGAGAATTGCTTCAGCACAGAGAGACTGCAAACCTGTTCAGTTAAAGGAAATGCTCAGATCCAGCTGTTGAAGCCCCATGACTGCCAGTACTCCTCACAGAGTAAGTAAGACCAACGCACTCTGCCCTTGGAACAGATTCGACGATTTGCGCCTTAATTCTCCTGGAAAAAAAGAGCCTTTGTTGGGAGAGGGCGGCTGGGGAAAGGAGGAGGAATGCAGAGCGTGTGCAGCACATGCCCAGGGAGCCCATGTTGTGTGCAGATAACACAGGGCTCTATAGCATGAGCTGGTAACGAGGCACCAGCACGAGCACATACGGTACAAGCTCCTGTTACAGCGAGAGAATTGTCCCGTGGGTTTGGAAATGCTTTCCTCTCATGAAACAGCACGTGTTGTGGAGTAACTTACCCCTGTGCCCTCACTTCCAGGCACTGGTGTGTGACCATACACTGTTTGTGCCTGGCTTTCAGTTGCCTTAGTTTTGGTGACAAGTTTCTGCACCCAGGTGTGGGTGACAGAGCTGCTGGGACAGTGTCAGATGGTCACCTAGACAGGATAGATGTTTTTGTACAGGTCTTTTTATAAAAGACCTTTTATATCTTTTATGTGTATCTACACATATCAATAGACATGATCAATTATTATTTAGCTAAAAATATAATATAAAATGTATTTATACATGTATAAAGGGCTGTAGCTGTTTCAGTAGCTGCTGAATGCACTTCAGCTACAAATGTCCAGCAGCTGACCTGATGCTTGTGGCTCAACCAAGAGCTGAGTTCCCAAGACTGAGGCAGGGGATGGAAGACATTGGAATGGGATAAACCACAGGAAGAAATTATGGGCTTCACCTGAGTGGCAGAAGCCATCTCCCCACAGGCACCTGGAATCCTCACCCCAGAGCAGGGGCTGGTAACCTCTTGTCTGACTTCATGAACCATTGTATCTCTGGAAATGCAGTTTCCCCCACTTCTGCTGTCACCTCCCCCTCAATCTCACTTTGTTGACTGTTTAAAAATTGTGACTTACAAAAGATACTGGGCACAGTTTCAGCTGCTGAGGTGGAAATGGTTCTGACTGGCCCTCAGTGGCAGGCAGGCTGCTGCTGCCCCTAGGCTGCACTCGTGCCATTTGTCACACAGGCTACAACACAAAAGGATGCATTTTAATTTACTAGCTGGCCCTGGGAGGTGGACAGGATTGCACCCTGTGTTGAACTGGATAATAAAGTCTTGATTGTTAATTGGCTGCCCCAAGTGTCTTTTTTTAGTCAAGTCCATCTTCCCCCTTATATAGATATATCTATGTACACATATGTAAATATATATGTAGTTATGTGTGGCTGGGTGTGTCTATACAAACACACATATCTACAGATACATCATTTATGTACATGTTAAAAATATTTAAATGCCTGACTTTATTGTCAGGTTGAAAAAGGGCTCTGGTGCTTTAAATCTGTGCAGAAGATGAAGCAGCTGTTGGATCAAATCTTTGCAGCTTTTCTATTGTGTGATTCCTGTTTCAGGCAGCAGCTGAGCCCACAGGCTCTGTGCAAGAAATTTTGCTGAAGAAATCCCCTCTGCACGTGGCCAGAAGCCTGAATCAGCCTTTTCTGGTGCATGGTGAAACACTGGAAGACCTTTGAAGGAAATTGCTGCCATGGGGTTTGTCTGGCTGTGAGGTATGTACAGCACCCCTTGCCCCTGCTTCACCTACTTGTTATTAAAATGTATTTTACATTGCTAGCAACAGATTGAAGGAGCTGCTTTGGAAGTCAAAAACTAATAATTCTGTCTGTATGATATGATGTATATATGGTTTTCTTTCAGGTAAGTTAAAATGCAAAACCAGAGAACAGTCGTGGTCCAGCTTATGAGGTGGGATAAATCAAGACACTGAGGTGAGTGGGCTGAAAACAAACACTTAATGCCTCCCTGCACTGTTCCTAGTGTATGTTTGGGTCAACTGAAAACAGGGTAATCAGTAAAAAAAACCAGCTCCAGAGCCCGAGTTTTTGGCTCTCTGGCTAGTGTAGATGCTTGCAAGACCTCTCCCACAGCAGGCTGGCACACTGACCCTCCCTTAGAGTTATAGACCCAGGTTGCTGCAATGAGAAATGTCTCTAACTATTGATAACCTTGCTTTGGTTAAGGCTTTTTTGCAGATGTGCTTTCCTGAGGAGGAAGAGCAGACAGCTTGGCTCCAGGAGCTGCAGTTCTTCCCAGCCCAGCTGGAGATGTTCCTGCCCCCTCAGCATCTCTGCTGCTGCCTGCATGAGAGCAGTGTGCCATGCCTGATGGGTGGCTCCTGCACCCACACAAACCTGCTCCTGTGTGCAGGGGACACAGAAAACCCTTCCAGCCTCGAGGAACCAGCAGGCAGAATCCTGTTGCACAGCAGCCAGACTGGCTGGCACCCCAAGAGGGCTCTTCATCCCCAGCAGCTGAGCAGCCATGGGCAGTGTTGGAGCAGGCTGGGCAGCTATGGGGGAATGCAGAGCACCCAGGGGTGCTGCTTCTTGCACCACCTGCTGTATGGGGAGACAAACCCCTCTGCATGCCCCAAGTGCACACCACACTGGGACACAAAGCACACTCCCCCACACTCCTAAAGCACACAGCAGCCCCTGCTGCTCAGCACTGGCACACTGCACACATGGGAAGCAAGGTCTGTGAGCTGCAGACATGGGGCACAAGGCACAGCAGCCACACTCAGGGGAGGCGGGATCTGGGTCTGCTCCTGCTTTCCCACTTCAGGTTTCCCAGCCACTTTTTTTCTTGCTCTGGTGGGATTGGCAGTAAGCAAAAGCAGAGCACAGCACATCTCACAGAGCAGAGAAAGCAGCATTCACCATCCCCTTTCTTTCCTCTGCCCATCACCTTTACTAAACACCAACAAAAATCCACAATATTTGTCTTAGACCAGCCCAGCCTTCCCAAAGCACTTATCCTGTAAGTAATACCAGGATGCATTCAAGTCTTGCTCGAGGCAAGGCTGTGCCTGGTGGTACACACTGAGCCATGCACAGTGCTAAAGACACAGCTGGATAGTTCAGGAGCAGAAGGTTGTCACAAGCTGGAGACTGACACTCATTTCCCCCAAATACTTAACAACAGTGTTTAATTTCAATGTCCCACCTGAGTAACTTGTTTGAAGCCAAGTAACCAAAAGCAACAACAAAAAAGCTTTTATACCTTAGCATTATGGAACAGCAACCATCCCTCTGCAGTGTGGGCTTCAAGTTGGCTGACTTAATTCACAACTGCCTGGCCAAAGCTCCATTTTATTTGCCAGGTATATGCACTCTTCCCCAGTAAAACATTCCATCTCAGCACGGTGGTTAAAGCACAGCCTCTCTCCCCTCTCAGAAGCAGCCCCTCACTGCACCACTCTCAGCAACATTTCCTCCACAGAAGCAAATCAGAGGCAGCCCCCAAACACCTCTCTCTGTGCTGTGGCACAGCAGATGCTGTGAAAGAGCCAGCCTGCTCCCCTGTGTAACCCAACTCCCCCTGCCACAGCTCGAGAGGTCAGCTGTGAGAGTGCCTTAGCAGGAATGCTGCAGGACAGTGCTCCTGGCTGCTGAGCACAGCTTTGATGGGCTCACATCTTCCTCCTCCCTGGAGGGACTTGCATGCCCAGCAGGCAGGGACCTGCCTTCTCACATAACTGCTCCTGGTGCAGTTTATTATTTGGTTAATAAACCAAACCTGGAGAAAGAGCTGCATTTTGATTGATCCTGGACAGACAGGACCTACTGTTTTGGGGGTTTTTAAATGGTTTGTTTATGTGAGTCAGAAACAGGTGAGGGCACTCTCTCCTTCAGCATCTGAGTGTCACTTGCTCTGTTCACCAAGAGCCACCCACCAAAAGTCACTCCCAGCTTGAGACCACCAGCACCACGTGCCCTTGGAGTTCACTGGGGGAAAATCAACTTTATCTACAGAGTTTATGAAATTTGGAAGCACTGAACAGTTCCAAATTCGAACAAAAGGAGTGAGTGCACTTTTTCAGTGAAACTGAAGTATGAAAACTACCTCCACCAACACCCCTCTGAGGAACCAATTTCATGAGTATTAATTAGAGTGGTACTGGGTAGCTTCTCCCAGGCCTTGTCAAAGGGAAAGGACACTGGGGATCCTGAATAAAGGATTATTTCTGAATAAAGGTGTTAAATTACACATCCAACTCCTACTTTAGAAGGGATTTTGACACCAATGAGAAAGAATGCTGTTGGTGGTAGGGGTGAGGGGGACCTGCATGCAATTTGTGACAGGTAATACAACCCTCCCATCCTGAGACTCAAGCAAATCCACTGCAGGCTGCTGGTATCACAGGAAGTCTCTCAAGTGTGGACAGGTACACCTAAATCAGGTAAGTTCTCATCAAAAAACAAACAAAATAATTATTCAGATTATTATATGTACAATCTAGCACAGCATAACACCAGCCTCATGGTGCCATGAAGTCAAAACATCTGCTGAACTACCACCACAGCTTGAGTTTCTATAAAGTATTAAAAGTTTATATCTCTCACCTTGAATTTAGTGCACCTTAAAGGAAAGTTTCCATGTTACACTAATATAGTCTGACATATGTATGCTAAGGACACAATACTTAATATTTAAACAAGAGCAGAGTTTCAGAAACTGAACAAAAGTGTCTTCATAGGTTATCTAGTTTATCCCACTATTATTCTATAGTGAAAAAATATATCCACAATGATTCCCATAGATTTATGTGCATCCATACCTGATCCATGCTTGCCAGCTACATAATGCACTCTGTGAAGCCACTTGTGAAGTTTGTAAATAAAGCAGTGCTGGACAATCTTACTTCTAGAGACATATTTTGTGTTGTCTAAACTTACTCCTTTTCTTTGGCAGTTGTATTTCACCTTTCCTTCTCCTATGACTGGGGCCAAGCAAGTAATTTCCTTCATTTCCCCCCCACCTTGGGTGTCACATTTTCTAGACCCACTTGTGGATTTAATTCCAGTGATACAGAGTAGGGAGCAGCCTCTCAGTTTAATGGTCAGAGGAGTCAAGCAGAAAATCCCCCATATGGAGCCATTAACTTTCATCCTGTGACCCAGGATACATCATTCATGTTGAAACTTGGATGATATTTCTGGGGTGAGACATGAATTAATTACTGGAGGCTGGGCCCATGGGAAGCATTCCTGTCTGCCACCCAGAGCAATGGGAGCTTGGTGCAAATGTGGTGGACACAGCCACGTTAGACTGATGGAGTCCAAACTGACTTAAAGAACTAAACTTGTCTTTGTGCATCCTGCAGGAGAATGATGGGCATCATCCAGTAAAGCCTCAAATACACCTTTGCATACTTAGAAGGGTGAACATTAGGTTGTGTGGTTTTTAGGAAACCAGGAGGTTTTTTTCTGCTTCTTAACACGTTTCTGTGGTATTTTAACCAGCTGCTAATCTGTCACAATACAGTCTGGCTGAATTGATCATCTAGATCAGCACGGGGCTATTCTCCTTTCCATGTGGCACACAATCATTTATCCCCAACCTGAAAAGCAGGGGAGGCAAAAAGGAACTGACCCCTTGTTAGTCATTCTCAAATGATGAGGTTTGTATGGAAATAATGGCACACATATAACCTGCCACCAGGGTTATATAATGCACACCTTCATTTTCCTGAGGTTTACAGAACTTTTGTCAGTCACATTGCAACAGTACCATTTGCTATTTGCTTGGATCCACTGTTTGAGACTACCTCTATTCCAGCACTCCACATGAGCTGGTTACAGCTAATAAAGGTAGTTTTTCTAAGCTAGCAATAGCTTTGGACCAGCTGCCTTCATTAAAAGAAAGGCCAGAAAAAAACTTATTTTGTCTTCTTTGTCCCCAGCCTTCAGCTACGTAATATGTTCTGGAAACTTTGAATATTTGAAACAAGAGATAGTCATTTGTCTTTATGGGCTGCATCAAATGGTGGATTTAAAACAGTTGGGAGCATACAGAGCAAGGGTAGGAACGAGGAAACTTGGTTTGCTTCCCTGGTAACAAAATCTACAGCACAGCAGGAGAACAGAGCATGATAATTAGGGAATTACAGCTGTTAGTCACAGAAAATATGCTGCAGTTGCAGGTCAGGGACCTGAGGTTGTAGCACAGGAAGGAAAACTGTAATTTAGAGTCTGCAAGGAACTCACTGCATGCATCAGACTTCTTGCTACTTATAGCATCTCTACACCTGTTTTCCAGGGAGGAAATCAAACAGACAAGAGCAGAGATCAGCAGCAAGCCACCAAGGAAACAGAGTTTCCCTACAATAGTCAGGACAAGAACTATTTTTAATGAGAAATTGATATTCCATTGACTGTTGCTCATTCTCCCTCTTTCTAAGCAGGACAATTAGAAGTGTGAACTGTAAGATGAGGGAGATGACAAAACTTGATCCATGGAGTTATTCTGGGAGCTAGCAGCTCCCTTAAGAAGCACCAGTTGTTACAAGGGATGAATAATGAGAGTCCCACTGAAGCAGGGCTTGGCTTGGAGACCTCTGTGTATTAACCCAGAGCCTTGTGTTAATTTCCTGCATGGAAACCAATAAGTTCCTGAAGGAAACTGAAGGATACAAAGGGAAATACAAGCTTCAGACTGAATGTAATATCAATTGATTTTCCCAGTCTTCACCTTAAAAATGCCAAACTCTAATCAAGTGCTCAAACGCAAGAGATACCCACAACAGCATCATTAAAGCCACCCTGCCCACAAGCCTTTAAAAGGAGAGGACCAGCTGGTAAAGTTTAAAGCAAATCTATTACTTTGATCCAGCTAAATCCCCCATAAGAAATTCCTCACTGCCATTCCATTAAAGAAGAGAATTTTTGTTTGTTTATTTCACCCAATCTCCTCCACCCTTTGTTCCCAACTGGTATTGTCCAAGCTTTTAAGATAATCTTTCTTTCCAAAACTTTTAGTGTGTCCTTAGATGAAGTTGCTTCAGAAATAAAGAGCTGACTCTTACAGCTGGGAACTGGAGCATAAGGGAACTTGAGGGAACCTAAACTTGCTGAGGAACAGAAGAAACACCCAGAACCCACTGAGGCTGACCAAGAGCTGACAGCTCCTCTTCTGCAGACCTGCATCTGTGCTTCCCAACCTCACAGCTCAGATTCAGAGGCCAGGAGACCTGAGGCCATGAGTCTCAAGGCTCTCCATAAACCATATGGAGCTCATTCCAGTGATAATAGATAAGACTTGCAGCATTTGCTTGCTGTACCAGCTAGCAGCTTTACATCACATCTAAGCCAAACTCATTCTTTCCGTGGAAGAGCAGCTATTAATAACTTCCTACCACCCAGTCCAGCCTGCTGACCAGTAGCTAGGCCTCCCCAGTTCTCCTTGAAGCCTGGCAGCATGCCATGCAGATCAACTAATTCAAACTATTTTGGACAGGAAGGTATTTCAGTGTCCTACACCCTCAAGCTGTCCTAAGCTAGCCTCTGTTTCAGGAGTACTGCATGATTCACTCACTGCTCTCCCTTGGGTGGGGTGTGACAACAAAAGCTCAGAGGTGAGCAGAGCCCCTGGGGTCTGGGGTAAAACCCTTCTTTGGTACTCTACCAGCTCTCTGGATGTCACTGACCTTGTCACTGATGTTTTCCTGACCTTGTAAGCTCTGAGGAGCAGTGGAAGCACCTACGGTCAACCAAGGGGATAAATCACTTCTATTCTTGGCAAGCTGCTCACCCCAGAACCTGCTCCTCAGCCAGAGCCTGATGTCAGTCAGATGGTTTGTGCCCTTGGAGGCTGGGGCAGCCATGCCAAATGCTGGAGGAGCCTTCCTCCTTGCCCTGCTTCTGGCCAGCAGCAGACTGGCAAAGGCAAGCTGGCTCCCAGTCCCTGCCAGAAACCAGCCTGTGGTCTCCACCTTACTGAGCCACAGCACCTCAAAGGAGAGACAATGCTGCCACTTGGGACAGGATTTCTTTATATTCAGAAGAAGTATTAGCTAAGATGCATCTCAGTCTTGTAGCCTTTTCACCAGAGCCACTCAACCATAATAATGTGACATTTGGTTTTAAAGCCTCCCAGAGGAAGACTGCAATTTGCATTTTCGAGCCCCGTGCACTGACTTGCCCTAGATGTCATTTCTCTAGGGGAGACAAGGATTCACCAGGTCTTGGTACAATGCACCCAATTCATCTCAGTAAAAGTTTCAGGTTCAATCCTGATAGTGCCTAGTGCTTGATGCCATTTTTAGAAAACAGAATAACTAAGTATTTAAGGACAGATCCTTCCCCAAATAGACAAGAAGAGCCAATCAGCAGCTGTTTCTCTGGAAAGACTTTGCCAGCACTACTAATGCTCCATATAGAAGCAGAAAGGTGCTACTTCTGAGCATAAATGCATGTTAGATGACATTGCCACTAAATATACCAGGTGACTGTTAGCACAATTGGTTTGCTTCCAGTCTGGTTCCCCTCTTTGGTGTGGGCAGCTAGGGCATCTTAAACAAAAAAGCCCCAAGATGAATTTAGTTTAATGACTGAATGTGAAGGGGGGCAGGGAAGAAGGAAGGAGAACCAATATTAAGTGTGGAAACTAATACAAAAAGCTTCTGGGATATTAATAGCGTGCTGAACTAATAAGATGCAGTCAAAGCTATGAAGTTTCTGCAACACTGCAGCAGCTGCTACTGTGAAGTAAGGGACTAGAGTGGATCTGTGTATTTACAGCAGTTATCTGAAAGCCTGGGCATGTAATTCCACTCAGAATCCCCACCAACACAAATACATTAAAAGCAGACTGAAAAAGCTCCTATAAACCCACTAAGCACAATAGCTAAAGTTTCCACAAGGAATAATTCATAGCATTACAGTTATGCTCACAGAGATGGGCTAAGACCCTCTCTGGACTCAACAGGGAGCAGAAACTCTTGCTGAGAACACGATATACTGCAGCAGCTCAAATACCTTCCAACCCTCTTGGTTGCTAAAAAACCCTCTGGGACAGGAATCTGTAACATAAAGAAGTCCCACAGAAGTTAGGCTAGACAGTGACTGCTATAAAACCTTAGACCCACATTGCTTTTTCGGCTTTTGTTCCATTTCTTGGGTTGTTTTTTTTTTTTTTTTTTTTTTTGTGGGCTAGGGGTTGGTACCACAGCTCTGGGTACAGACCAGAATCCCACCATGGAATGAGTGAGTAAGCATGAATTCACCATGGATTTGAGAATAGATGAACATGGTCTCTGCACAACAAGAGATTGAGATCACCAACAGCATCACCATGATCCCCTTGCACTCCTCAAGATAAGCAGCAGCCCTGAAGTATCTAAAGCCCTTGCCTGGTTAAATATTCCAGTCAGAGCTCTCTGAAGGCAGAACAGCAGCCTCATGTTAGATAGCACGATATTAAGAAAGGAATAAATGCCATTTTGTTAATGAAATTTTAGAGAAGAGTGACAGTTTTGAAGACTCATTTTAAGCTTTCATCACTGGCAGGAAAGAGGAGAAGTCAGGTTACTTAACTGCTGTTATGACAATTATCAAATGGAAGAGACCAGTGACTTGAAGAGAACATTGCAGTTCATAGCAAAATTCCACCATGCTTTTCATTAGGTGTGTCCAATTACTTCCAGTATAAATTAGCAAGACCGTTGAAAGCAGGTTTGCAGAAAATGAGTTTAATGCTGTTATCAAATGGGGGAAAGAAAAAAAAAAAACAAGGAAAGATTTGTTTCCCATGAAATAGTCACAAAAGTCTAAAGCTATGTTGGAGATCTCTCAAACACTGCAGAACCTGTCAGAATTCCTGCTTCACTGGAAAGATCCAGGATTCCAAAACAGCACTTGATGTTAACTTTGTGCAACAGTTCTAGGAATGAAAAGCAAGAACTTAATAGGGTCAGCTCCAGAAAAGCTGACTTCAAAGGGCACTTTTAGGCTGCTGAGTAACTGCAGATGCAGGCAGATGGCTCATAACTATTCTACCAAATTACTCACACAGATTGTTGCTAGTAGAGTCATGCCAGCAGTATTACAAGCCCTCTCCCCAGTCCCACTGGGCTCAGTGACCATTCATGTTGCAAACTAACAAGTCAGCACCTTAAATTAGGCCAGAGGACAAGTGAGGAACAGGAAACAGGAGTGAGACCATGCAACTCTACCATTGGTAGTATGGGCTGCAGTTGTCTGTGAAACTTTCCTGCCATGTTTCAGACTTCTCGTAGAAAACTCATGGTTTTCTATTGCGCTGACATGCAGAAAGAAAGCCTCATCCTGTTTGTGATACTCAGCTCCAACAAAAGCAGAGGTACATGCATCACCCTATTTGGAATAGGAGACTTCAAAAGCAGAGCAGCCCAAAACCTTGTTGAAGAAATGCTTTAAACATTCACATATGGTAAAATTGCACTAAGGGCTGTCTGTGCTCCCAGTTCTAAGACCATTAGCTGCCTGAGCACCATGAGACTTAACACTTCTCCCTGGAAGCAGAAGAACTATTCTTTCATTATCAGAAGGAGACAGGGAGGGACCTACATGGAGGGCAAACAGGAGCCCAAAGCATTCCTCTCTCTAGCTCCCTCATTGCCTGCATTGTCTCCTTTCTGGGGGGAATTAAGTCTGGGGAAAGCCTGGTTATTTGGAGCAGTGCTGGGACCCCACACTTTGTCTTTTGTGGATGGGTGGAACCAGTCTGGGCACACAGCAGTGCAGGATGAGCCATGCACACATGACTGAGATAGGAAGAGACACTAATGAAATGTTCAGGGCTTTCTCAGACCTTCCTGTCATTTAGTATAAGAGTCATAGAGGAAACAGCTCCTCCTTGCCTGAACTGGGCATTGAAAATACTCAAGCTCTGACATTCAGTGAGCACACACTTGCTCAAGCTTGCTGGTCATGAATTTAAACCCTACATATGCTAAACTTCAGTAGTGTAGTCATGAACTAAAGCAAGTGTTGAAAGCACAAGTAAAGTAAAAATGTTCACAAGGAAATGGGCAGAAGGACCAGACATGAGAAACTGAGACAAACTATTTGCAATATTGAGATTTCACATACAAACACTAAAATCAGAAATTTACCCACTCTACAGGAAGATCAGACATCACATTTCTATTTAGTTCCATTTAATCTCACAAGTATCAATTGGAATTGGACTAGATTATCATTGTAGGTCCCTTCCAACTGAAACATTCTAATTCTTTTCCACCATGATGATCTCCAGACAAGGAAACCTGGGCACTGTCACAAGACTGCCCAACATCACAGGATGGTTTTCAGTCACAACTTTCCAGTGTTTTGACATTTTTGGTGTCCCACCAACCAGAAGGAGACTTCCAAGCTGTCACAACAGCCCCATTCTAATAGAAAGCTATTTTATTGCTTTAAATTCACACAGTGCAGAAGTTGCATGAGCAGAATTGTGCATGGAAAAAGGAGTCTTAAGGATAACAGCTCTGAATATTAAAATTAAAGTTCACACAAGAGGCAAAGGTGACAGTAAGGTGAAGTTTACTATCACACTAATTTCTGTCCTTATCTTTTGATTCCTGTAGCATCTCTCATTTGTCTAATGAAGAATCAGAGGAAACAATGAACTTGCATCCCTTAAAAAATTTCCTGCTTAAGAGCAATCTGTTCTTTTGGTGCTCATTTGGTGTTTCTGCTCCCATGATGCAGTGAAATCCTAAACAATAGCAACCAAGCTCTACCAGATTTTTGGAAGCCTTAACTCAGGAGACCTTGCAACACCCCCGTGCAGTTAAAAAAAGGACCTTGGCTCATGCCACCCACCACTGAAACAGACACCCTTAGGCTGGGCTGAAGCAGCTGTATGACACCACGCAGCAACACTTCACAGCATTTTAGGGTAGAAAGCAATTAACCTTTGGCTGAATCCCCTTAGCTCCAAGCTACAAAAGGAGTGTTTGTTCTGTTTTCTTCTCTACCCCCACCTCCCCCAGGGCTGCACGGCTCTGGTGTTCTCATTAGCTCACTGCCCAGGCTGCTCTCTGGACCCTGACATGGAGAACAACAGTTGTCATCAAATTAATAGGCTGTTTATCCAGATATTAATTTTGGTTTTTCTTGCTTCTGCTCCAGAGTAGTGGCAGCTGATTCCAGTAAAGTCAGGGTGAGGCTGAAGTGCATTGTTTCTGTTTGGACAGTAAATACACTGGAGCTGAGATCTACTTGAGGCTTCAGATGTGCTTTAAAGCAAATTAAGGGAATTTGGGCAAGGTGCTCTTTACAGGTATGAAGAGAGTAACTACTTCAGCTGAGGGAAGATATCTTTCAGCCCTCTACTGTTTCTTTCTGAGTTTGACTGAAATTTAATCCTACTCCCTGTACTTACACAGAATCTTCATCCTCAAGTCCTGCCCTAAAGCAGAGCTTTCCAGAGTCCAAGTCTGACAGGACATCATGGAAGACTGGAAATCCCCACAAAATCAAATGACCCTTAGATTTTTAACTCCTAAATTAGCTTCCTGGATAGCACAGGCAAAAAAAAAAAAAAAAAAAAAAAAAAAAAAAAAAAAAAAAAAGAATTATAAAATCTGAAGGCAGTTAAGCAAAGAATTGGGAATATAATCTGTGTATCTGTGTTTGATCCCCTGACTTCACCCTGAACACACATTTCCAACTTCATCTGCTGCCCATCAGCTTCACTGAATAAGTCTTCCACACCCTTCCATAACAAAGCATGTTCCTGAACAGACACAGTTTGCAACTGCACCACTTCAGGGAGTTGGAGACCACTCTGACACCTCCCTTTTGGTGCATGCTTCTAACCCCAAGCCTTAGCAGAGATGCTCTGCTCAGAGCCATCAGCAATGGGAAGCTGAGGCTGAGGCTCTGGAGCACTGGGCAAGCTCAGCCAGACCAGCAACAGCCTGTGGACTGCAAGGGGAGGGTGCAAAGCCAGCCTGACACAGGAACAGCATAGCTGGTGCTCTGCTAGGCTCCCTCAGGAGTTCTTTCAGCTCCAGGCTTGGCCAAGCCCTGCAGGGTCATGGGACCGGCAAGTGCACATCCCCTCCAAGGGGCAGGAGGAGCAAGCCCACTGCACATCCTCAGCCCAAGGCCAAAATCTGTTCTCCTACCTTTTGTTTCCTTCCCCTGAATGACATGAGACCTTTGACCAGCCCTTCCCAAACAAGTGTTCTCAGCTGAGGTGCTGTGAGAGTAGATCTGACTAGAACTTGATGCCTTCCCACTGCTATTGTGGTGTCATATTCAAACATGAGGGTTACATTCATCTTTTCCATTGCCTGAGGTCAACATTTTGCCTTGGTTATCCACAGAGAAGGTTGCTGTAAATGCTTCTTCTGCAGGCAAACAAGAAACCAGAAAACAAAAGGAATCAAAGCAATGCTTTTCCTAGGGCAGCCTCACTAGAGCAATGCCAGCAGGAGAAGGGAGCTGGTAATAGCAGATTCCCTGCTAGTGGGCTTAAAGGGGAAGGAATCCATAAAACCTCCAGGCATTCCAGCAGGCTGGGTACCAGGATCACTTTCACAGTTTAGGAAACAGCTTCATCTCAACCCCCACAAAGTGACCTTGGCAGAACATTGGAAGTTTGCACATAACAGCCATGTTTGTGCCATGAGTAATCCAGTCCTCTAAGCTAATGCTCCATTTTGCTGGTGGAACAAAACTTCTTGTTATCATGTGAGCTACATCACATTAAAGTGATATTTATGAGAATCTCCTAAGTCCACTTAACAAGATCCTTCTACCCATGGATTTTCATCATTTTGGGTATCTTCATGTCTTTCCCACATAATTTTCTGTTTTAGATATTATTACATTTTTCCAGTACACCAGAAACAAAGCACACATGCTCAGGCTGAAACAACAACCTATGCTGGACATTAAATGGGGGAGTCTCTCCTTCAGAAATAACCCAACATGAACCTTTTGATTAACCACAGCTCAGTGAAAGAAGATATATATATCTCAACAACATACTTGCTCTTATAGAAGTATCTTCCTTTTGCTTTTCTATTTGTTGAGTTTATTGCACAGGTTCAGAACTAATCCCATCCATTAGCAGTCCAGGTTTGAGACCCACTGGCACCTGAACATGAAGGGACACTGTTGCCTGCTGCTGGCCAGCAAGGGAAGGAACAGCACAGGGGACAGCCAGGAGTGGGAAGTGTTGCTTCCACACTTGCTTTCTTAACCAGTCAGCTGGGTTAAAGCATGAAAATACTGCATTTAGGGGTTTGTAGCTAAATTACATTTCTGTTTTTCATTAATTTTGTGTTCCAGTGTAACTACAGTAGTTAAGTTGGTAATTACAGCAACTCTTTAAAAGAAAGAGGCTAAGCTTACACAGACTTATGCAAGCAGAGGGAAAATTCAGGAGACTCATCCTATAAATGACAGAATGAAGGTTGGAAAAGCCCTTTGAGATCATCAAGTCCAACCCATGACCTAACACCTCCTCATCAACAAAACCATGGCACTGAGTGCCACATCCAGGCTTTTTTTGAACACCTGTAAATATGGTGGTTGTCTTGGCATATTGCTTAGATACCTAAAAAACTTAAATTTTAAGTATGTTCACTATTTTGTCAGATTTTATGCCTTATTTCAGCCTCCAAGATGGCACATCAATGCTGTGCACTTCTATCTCTTGAAGGAAAAGCAACTTCAGAAAGTAATCTATGCCAATTAGGTCAGGTACCTCACCTGTATTAGTCACCTTGTAATCATTTCAGAAGCCCTCTGAGATATAGCAGTTTCTGGAAATAAGAACTAATAAATTTGGCCAAAGAATCTGTAACTTGAGGGGTGGGAGCAGGATGAAATATTTCAAAGCCAATGAGGAGTTGGGATCCAGTGGAAGAGAGATGCCTGATTTTCTAATGAGTTGAGGTGCCCATTTCCAGTGCAGCTAGAGCAGGTAACATGAACTGTTATAATGCATTTAAATGTTATAATTCATTTACATTTGAAAGTCTGAAGAGAGAGCCTCTAGAGCCAGTGAGAAGCTGGCTTTGCCACAGCTAGATGCTGAAGGAAGCAAAAGCATGAAGGACAGATTTAAGCTGTGGTATGTCTTTGAAGTTCTTGGGCCATTTGGCTTTAGAGGGATCTGCAGACAAAAGGAGAAATAATGCTTTAAGGAGAGTGTGACAGCCAAGTTCATATAGCTCCTGGCTTTGCAAGTTCTCACAGAATTATTCACATTCACATGCACTAAAGTGTGGGTGTACAAACAGACCATACCTTTGGCTGCAGAATACCATGCTGATTTTGATATTTGTGGCCCTTTTCTCCTGCCTCTCTCATGCAGACACTCCAATATAATGAACTATATTAAGCAGCTCATGGGTAGATGTTTCCAACAGTATCTGAGGCTTTGCCTTCCAAAAAGCCATTCACTGTGCCATGAATTCAGAAGTGCAGGGCCACCTTGCATAGGCTGAGTGCTCTCCCTCACAAGGAATTTGGGATCCATGGCCACAAAGACAGTGGTGATGTGTGATGAGAAAGTGAAAGGTGACTGATGTTTTTCCAGCATTGGGAACATTCCAGGTAAGGACAAGGAGAAGTCCTCAGGCAGTGACACAGCCCAAAGCCATGGGCCAGTTTCTGCCAGGCTGATGCAGACAGAGGGGCAGGCTGTGCCAGAGCTGAGCAGCTGCACACAGCACCCTGCAGCTTTGGGGCTGACATCATGCAACTGCAGCTTCAGCACGGAAACAGGACGACTCCCCATGGTCACTCATGTCCAAGCCAAGGCAAGGAAAAGAAAAAACATTCTCAATTCTGGCTGTCCCTGTACAAGTAGTGAGTGTACACCACTGAAAACCTGGGGCTGAAGAACAGCCCATCCACGGGCAGGGCTGTAGAGGGGATTTACTCCTCTGGAGCAGGAAGGAAAGCAGTTCAGAGGTATCCCAAACAGTGCAGCAGGCACTCTGCACTACCTCTGCTCCCTCCACACACACAGCACAGCACACAGGCTTCCCCAGCCCTTCCCCTCCCAGACACAAACCAGAAAGAGGGAAGCCAACTGAGAAGAGAAGCACTCAGCCCACTGTTATCTGGCAATGCTGAGTGAGAGAACGAGCATGAAGCATCCACTGAAATCCCACTGTGCAATGAGTGACTGACAAGCCCCTGGAAGCTCTATAAAGTGTCCTTTCATTCTTGCCTGCCCTCGGATGGGCAGGTGCAGGCAGTAAGGCAGGAGTGCAGAAAGAAACTCTTAGCCCTGCAGACAGTGTAGTCTCCAGAGCTGATATTATGGTCAAACAGCAGCAGGCATGAGCCAGCCCTTCCCTGTCTGTCATCGCTGCTGCCTGGCTGTGCTGGGCTTTGCTTGGCAGGCTGGGAGCAGCGTGCTCCAGTTCTCAGGCACATGCCAGCAAGGCTCTGGCCCCCTGCCCGCCCCAGGCACCGCGCAGGCAGGATGGCGCCTCCGGTCTCTGAAACAATTGTTAATGTTTTACATCACTGAGCGCCTGCAGATTACTCCCTAAACCCATGAAGCAGTAGAGGATCAGCATGTGGTGTGTTAATGCTGCACAAGGAAATAATGCATGAGGGGGGGGAGATTAGGAGGGAGCACTTGAAATTGCAGTTGGCATCAGCTATAGGGTGACACACAGCATGGGATGACCTGCCCACCCCAGGCTCCACACTGCATTTAACAGTGGACTCCAAGAAAGAAACATACGTGAGAAAATCCTGCCCTAGAAGCAGACAGTTTCACTTCTCCAGTTCTACCCACCCAAACCTTTGAGGAAAAGCCTCTTCAGAATTGCTTAGGGAATAGAAAAGTTAAATATCATTGTTTTCAGAACAGAGGACACAGAGGTCTAAAGTGAAAACCTCAAATGCAAGCCTGCCTCTCATGTAAAAAAACCCAACATAATGGACAGGGAATTACACACTCTGGTTGATGACATACCATGGGCTTCAGGATTACACTCACAAAGCATCAATGGATCATTCTTTCTGTACTAGTGTTAGAAATCACCTTAAAGACCTGAACAAACACTGTAGCTTTGAAGTTATTAAGAGAGTGGTATAAAATGTTCAAGAATAGTACTGTAAAGAAAATATGTCAATTTGTTAATCAGGAAGAAGCTGGCTCAAACCAAATGGGGATATATCAATGCTGGCTGCCCAGCTATATTTTCTTGCTCAGTGATCAACTTCGTTATGAAATTAATTTTGCAGGATTAGTGGTAAGTCCTTTTTTGTTGCCTAATATTAGTCACTCATGAGGCAAGAGCAAGGATCATAACTTCATTCCCAGAACAGAAGCCTGACAATACAAGAAGAATTTGTCCAAGATGAGTGGTGAGGTTCACTGACCTCAAAGTCAGGTGACACTTAAG
The DNA here is from genome assembly GCF_029582105.1 of Oenanthe melanoleuca. Taxonomy (NCBI): domain Eukaryota; kingdom Metazoa; phylum Chordata; class Aves; order Passeriformes; family Muscicapidae; genus Oenanthe; species Oenanthe melanoleuca. The sequence goes on from NC_079339.1 coordinate 13,862,603, forward strand.
GCTCAAACAAATCCTGCAGTTCAAGATGCCACCATTTGCACACCAGCTGCTTGCTGTGAGCTGAGGCTACCCCACAAAGATGAGGAGCTGACAAAAACAGGGGTGAGCCCCTTTGGCACATGAGCAACCACCCCCCAAAATCCAAATGCCTTGGTTCATTCAGACCCTAACACAAGTACAAGCTGTTCTTGCCACGGTGACTATCCCTTTCCATAGAGGCCCTTCAAGAAGACACTGAGGATTTAGCACTGGCTATCAGGTTACAGTCACTGACCAGAAGTGACTGAGCTTGTCATGAACACGAGATCCAGCAGGGAGAAACATCCAGTCCCTCCCTGGTAGTGGGCACTGGCAGCAGAGCAGCTGATCTCTGTACCAAAAATCAAAGAAAGCCTTGGGTGCACTTTACAGCATTTAATTACTTATCTGCACTTACCCTGAACTCAAGTAATGTTGGGCCAGGTTTGACTAGAAGAGCCTTCCCAGCTTATCTGGGGGTGTCCACCTTGCCCCAACTCCATTATTCCTTCTCAGTGTAGGAAAACAAGCTACACATGCATGGGAATTCAGCTACTGGTCCTTCTTATCAGCTTTTCCATTTCATATCCTTCATTCGGTGGTCAGAACTATTTTTGGATGCAGAATTTGAATTCAGAGCCTCTTTCTGCTCTGCCAGGCTCACAGGAGAGCATCTGCACCTTTGTGACATGAATGCTAGCCCTGCTGGACGTAGGTAAAGAGAAAGGGATGCCCACACTCCTTCCCTCTTGAAGCTGCACATGACTTCTGAATTTTACCTTGTTAATTAAAAAGCCAAAAATCCCCAGACAAACAAACAAGACAAAGGGACAGACAAGACCCCAGTTTTCTTGCTGTTACTTAGGAAAGAATAGAAATTAAAAATATCTGGAATTGAAGTAGTGTATGGGTCTTGGAGCACATTAATGCTTTCTTCATTCTTTAAAGACTTTTCTGGTCCCAAATGATTTTTCCTTGCCTGTACAACTATCAAACTGAAGAAAAATAACCAATTATTTGCACACCTCTGGTTTTCTGCAGAAGTCTGCTCAAGGAAATCATACACTTCCCACCACTTTTCCTCTTGGAAGAGGACTGGGTACTCCAGTCACCTTCTCTATTTATTTACAGTAGTGTAGCAAAACACATTTCTGAAGTTACCTGTATCCTCCTAAGTGTCAATATCTCATACACAGTGCAAGTGTTTTTCTTTTTGCACTGAACTATTTCATTAGTGGCATTTTCCTGTTATTTCTCTTTGGAACTCCCAACATTTGCTGGATACAAAAACTCATCTAAAAGCTTGCTCTAGAGACATGCACCTCCCCAAAGACTCCAAGATTATTTCCTCTAAAATTTGATAGGGAGATGTGATCTACTTTGTAGTATGATCCATTTCAACTGTTCTAGCAAGGTAGGTAATCCTATACTGTCCCAGTTTTATAAAAATCCAGGCAATTTGAATTAATAGCATAAAAGTATAGCACTTGCCATAAACATGGAACAGTTGCTTTATTGCACTTGTCAAATGCATTCCTCTCTTTGGTCACAGTTATGGTCGAAGAATTTAACAAAAATTAACAAGCCATTCACAATAAAAAGGAACTAAAAAAAAAAGTCAAAGCTGGAGAAAGCATCACATACCCTACATATTTGAACTCTTATGGTTTTTCCAGCTTGGTTCTCACTTTTAGTTCCACAAGTTTCTTGTAAGCACCATCCCTTGTTCAATACAAATTCAAGTGGAAAGGACAGCAGAGAGGTGTCAACTCAGAAAAGTGAGGGGATGCTGCACACAGGATAAAGATCTGCCCTATTTCTGAAACAGGAACAGGAGCAGCAGCCATGAACAGAAAGGCAGACAGCATTGCCCAGGTCATTAAGCCAGAAGGATCATCCTGTGCAAAGCCATCTGCCCTCAGCTTATCCCACATCCAGGTATCCAAGGGGAGCCTGCAAGCTGCCGTGCCCACACACAGCACTGCCAGAGCAGACAAATCCTGCAGCACTGCTGGCCCCACGCCCTCACCCTGCTGCCAAGCCTCACCACAGAGCAAACACTTCAACAAGGTCTAAAAACTTCTGTTTTATAGCAGCTTAACAGAAAGAAACCTCTAACACAATATTTAGCAAACAAACCCCTTTATTTTTAAAGGGCTACAAGTGAGCTGAGAAATTCACCTAGAACAGCTTGACAGACCCACTACAAAACAAACAATTTGCCATTTTGATGTGGCACGGTGGCAGTAGGAAGCATAATTTTATCTGCTTTTTCTGCAGTGACCCCTGACCCTGAGCATCATAATTTGAGAAGCAGCTGTGTGCTCAGAGCCCCAGGACCTGCTGGCTGCTGTCTGCCGGGCAGGGCGAGCGTCACTCCCGTGTCGCCCCCGGCGATTAGCACAGCCACCGAGGAGCTGCCACGGGAGGACCTGTGCCCCCTGCCCCAGACAGGTGCACAGCCCTGTCACATCCCACACGTGTGTGCTTTGGGCTTGTTACCACTGCTGCCATCAGAGCAGGCAGCAGTCAGCAAGTGCAGCATCGCACCAGGCACTCCCAGCAGCTGGAATCCAGCATCTCAGCACTGCCCGTGGTGGGAACAGTTTAAAGATAAGGCAAAAAGGTGCTGGAGGAATCTTTGTTTTGTCCTCAAACAGAAAAACAAAAAATATCCTCTTAAGGTCAGCAAAAGGGTTTCTTTTCAGGCCTGCCACAGACCTACATATGCTTTGTATGCAAAGTATAAAAGTCATAACATAGCAATGCTGCATGAAGGTTTTGCTGAAAATGAAACGTTTGAGAACAAAAGTGTCCAATGTTAGCCAGTCATGGGTGTATTTCAGTAATCCTCAAGGCCCAGGGGTCCACATGGAGTCCTGAACACTGCAGTTACTTGAGAAAGGGAACCTCCATCACATTAGCATTTTGGCCCCAATCCAAGAAAGCACTTAAGCATGTGCTTAATTTAAGCACGTGAGTGCTCCCACCCACATAAAAGGACCACTTATTCACTGAAAATTAAGCATCTGTAGAAACACTTTCCTGTATCAGCTTCTTTACTGAGTATCTTACAGGATAATACCCTATCAAGTGACTCCCTGAAAAAAGAAAAAACCCACCAGCACCTAAACACAGAGGTTGACTTCAGGCAGGGCTGCCTTTTGCCAGGGGCTGCCCAAGCACATGTGGCTCTTGGCTTTGGAGCCCCATGTCCTCCCCAGCTCCCACAACAGCTGCACAGCAGCGAGGAGCCTCTCCTGAGGCTTATGTTCAGAGCTGCTGCCTCAGCCTTTGCCTTCTGGTTCTAAAAAAAGTCATGTAAAAGCTATTGCCCCTGAACAAAAGCTTGCCTGCTTCTCTGAAGGTTGGGATGTAAAATGACAGACCTGCCACAAGGCACTGCAGTGCCTAAATAAGGTGAGAGTTGCTGCCAGTGAACACCAACAAGGTGTTAGGATGAAAAGTGCAAACTACTACGGGCTGGTGGCTTTGTATCAATCCCTAAAGATCTCAAATTATCTACAGAAGGAGGTGGTGAGGGCATAAGGGCAGCTCAGGAATTAATGTATATGGTAGAGGGTAAGGCAGTAAAAATCAGACAGTGGAAAAAAATTGTCTCATGTCTCTCACATGCATTTTTGGAAGGTCATCACCATCACAAATGTTAACTATGGTTCAGGCTCCCACAGCAGAGCAATACTCATCAATCATCCTCATCAGTTTCCTCATCTTTGGGAAAGTAACATGGGTGCTGAAGACCCAACACTTCCAGTGGGAGCAACTGGGGAACTGCAGGCTCAGTTTTGTGTTTCACAAAAATCTCTTGCCTTAATGCTACAAATTAAGGTTATCGTGACTATTAAAGACTGTGGAACTGAACCCAACCTGTTGGAATTTTCTTGTTGTTTTTATTATATTATATACATTATGTATACAGCAATCATGGGACAGGGCTGCTGGTACAGCAGTCTTAGAGCTTTTATTTCATCAGTGTAATCAGCCTCGTTTTACAGAGTGAGGCACAGGAGATGGTGAAAGCTCTTGCTGTGACAACAGCAGCCAAAATTCTCATTATAAGATCTTTCAACAACTTTTTAGCCAATAGCATAATGTTAAAAGCTGACAAGAGGTTGCTTAAGACAATTATTAAAGCTGCACATACCTCTTGCTTTGAACAATGCTTGCTTGTAATAACTTTAAAAAATGGATAAAGGTTCATTATTAAACTTACATATTTCTACTATCTGTCTAACATTTTCCTAAGGCCTATCTCTACACAGCTCATACTCATTGTTTCTTGTCTTTGCATCTTTACCATTCTTCCATTCTTTCATTCTGAAATTTGCTTTCACAGAGCTTTCTGAGAGTTTTCTACCTTTTCTATTTCCCACATCAACCTGAAGTCAGAGCATAAACAACACTCAATTTAAGGAAAAGCAAAAGCTCCTAACTCTGCACCAAGCTGTGCAAAGGCTGCCCCTGAGCAGGGAATTGGAGCCCTGTGAACAATTGGCCACCCACCAGGCAGGTTTCCTACCTGCTGCTGCCCACCAAGGCACGCCCTGGCGCAGGGTCCAGCACAGGCACCTGTCAGCCCCGTGATTTGTGACCCAGCTGACAGTGTCAGAGACACTCTTTACAGCCTGGTGTCACTTCTGGCTGTGTGTGTTCCAGCTGCTGTGCTGGAGAGCACTTTCCTTACCCATTCACATCAAAGGCTGGGCCCACACAAACACATGAGTTTTACAAGTCACTCAGCTGTGTACTATAATAAAGGTGTGCCTGGGATGCTCCCTCACATTTCTCTTACCATGCCCAAAATTGGCATCAGCTTGTGTGAGGATTAAGGGGACAGGAACTACCAGCCATAATGTTAAACAAGGCTTAGGAAGTGGTTTTGGATGCACACATGACACTGAGCCATTGTTCTTACTCAGCTTTCTATAGCAAACCGAATGCAACTGATGTTTTTTTGCTACCTAATCAGATACACAGTCTACTGGGTATCTGATGCATGGGATGAAGACCAGGCTGAAGTGAGTACAACAAATTTTATTTTCCTGTGGCTCCTAGCTTCCAAGTTCTCCAGGGAATATGACAACCATTTTCACATCTGACTATTTCATTCTGAAACAAATGTGAGCTAGACTTGACTATTTTCTTTCCATGTGTGTCTGGTAGATATATTTATCATCAAGAGATTCTTCTCTTCCTCTTCCCCCCACTTAACAGCTCTTGACTTTGTGTGGCCCCTCCATACCAGCATATTGTTTGTGCTTTTTGCAAGACCCTACTTTAAAGTATGACATGTTTATGTAAGAGGCATTGATGGCTAACGCAGGCTTCAGCTCAGTAGGGCATTTGGGATGGTGTCAGCGAGGAATGCTCTCCCCTGATTTATGAGCATGTTATAGTTATTCAGGTGGAGTGGCAGGACCTGGCAGTAAGCACCAGCATACAGATCAAATGTGTTTTAAGTTCACAGATCAGGCTGAGGTGCTGCCAATCGCCACAGGGTTGTGGCAGGGGAAACTAAGCCTTCAGTTTTTAAAAAGAAAGCAGTCTCTGAAGACAAGGAGCTGCCTTCAAGCTTAAGCCTTACTAACCAAAACCTTAGACTGTTCTTACAAACCTGGTCTGCAATTTCATGATGGCAAATATACAGATTCAGACAGATGCTTATGGCAGCCTACAATACTAACTACACCATTCTTTTGGCAAGACAAGTCTGATTGGCTGTTTCCAGATACTTAAGCACTCAAACAAAGTTCTTCCACTTCTTCCCTTTTAATCTCCTTTATTTAAAATAGGTAAAGGTTGAAGAGATGTTCTTTTGAGGCACACGACTGACGTGCTCACATTTATAAGCCCATTCAACTCTACACTGTGCCCCCTAAAAAAACTGGCTTTCAAGCATCACATGGTTCCCAGCAGCCAAACCCCATCCCCAGTTTTTGCTGGCATCTTTTCTACTCAAGGTGGTTATTTCACATCTTCAACTCTCAATGAAATCAGTTCACTTCATTTCCTTCACAGTTTGAATATCTTTGCAGTTTGCTCACATCTGCATTTTGCACCTTCAATTAAGACATTCAATTTCATGTTTCCCTTATGCTGTTATAACTTCCTTTGGTATTATCAACTTGGCAACATAACTCTGTAAACCTGTTCATATAGAAAAGCCTATGCTGAATAAATACAGCTCCCATGAAATAACAGGAGTGCAAGTCCTTCAGTTTCATAAGAAGGAGAGGAAGAAAGGCAGAAAAACAAGTGCTCCTCAGCATTTCTCAAACACTAAAGAAATTTAACAGGTTGAAAGAGTTGGAGCTGTTCAACCTGGAGAAGAGAAGGCTCTGATGAGATTTTATAGCATCTTCCAGTACCTAAAAGGGGCTTAAAAACCTGAAAACTGACTTTTCATCAGGGAATGGAATGGCGTGGGAGGAATGGTTTTAAAATGAAAAAAAAAATAGGTTTAGATTAGGTATTAAGAAATGCTTTACTGTGAGAGTGATGAGACACTGGTACAGGTTGCCCAGAGAAGCATGGATAGCACATCCCTGGAAGTGTTTCAAGGCCAGGTTGGATGAGGCCTGGTCTAGTGGGAGGTGTCCCTGCTCATGGCAGAGAGGTTGGAATGAGATCTTTAACGTCCCTCCAACCCAGGCCATTCTAAAACTCTAAAGCTCCTGCTGTTGCTTGAGTTAAGCCAGGTAGGATACTACTTCCTTCTAGGAGAAAGGCATGTACTTTACCCATAAAAGTCCATTTAATAATTATGTGAATCTTTTGCTGCTGCTCTCACAATGCCAGTGCAGGTAATTTGGCCACACATGATTCCAAGTTAGGGAGTTACTTTTCTCAACAGTGAGCATACAAGTGATATAACACATCACAAGGAACTCTTTAATTGTTTCTGTTGTCTTGACCAATTCAGAAGTCCTATTCTGTTTCCATGAAGGAAGAAAACACACACACATTAGGGTCAATAAACAGATTCAGAACTCAGCTCAAACCCCCCAAAACACAGCCAGAAATAGCTCCATTTGTGGTTCTGTACACAGCATCATACACAGTAATAACCAGCCCATGGCACATTCAACCATTCCACACAGATTTCCAGACAAGCACTTCCTGTTTACACAAATACAGGATCATTAATTTCCAGACAGGCACTGCTCTGGCAACTACAGGGAAATGCCAACACGGTCAAAACCTGAAAGAAGTGAAACAGATTCATAGTGCAAGCCCCAGAAGAAGATCCAAATCTCGGTGCATTAGAACATACCTGACTGTTTTTCTGCAAGATTTTCATCTGCTAGAGATCAGGTTTAGAAAATTATTTTTAACTTTCTATTCACCAGCTACAAATCCAAAACAACAAATCAAGCTTCCAAAGTCAGCTACATTATAGGCATAATAAGAGGCACCAATTACCATATTTTCTTATACGCAAAGAAACCCAAATCCACCAAAAAACCCCCACCCCAGCCAAACTGCCATTTTATCCTTCAGAAATGACCTGGTATTGATTGTTTATTACTTGAAGATAAAAGCACCTTTTAGAGGCTCACTGTTTCTTTGTTAGCTGTTAATTAAAGACAAATTCTCCTCTTTCCTCACCCCCAGAAGAAAAATGTCAAGAGGCAAAACCTAGAGATACATTAGATTGCAAGGGCTAGCCCACACTGATTGGGGTGAGTAGAAGCTTCCATAGCTTCATTCTGTTTTGTTTGATTTGCTCCAGTTTGAAATGCAAATGAAAAGTCAAGCTTGAGTCCCAGCCATTCTAAATTCTTCTAAATATTATCTACCAACAAAGTGAAAGAGCAATCTAAGATTAGAAGCTAATGAGTAAAAGTCTATTTTCTTGAGGAAATACAGAATTCCATTGTTGCTTTCAATTTGAAATTCTTCAAAATACTCAGTGTGTTTGGTTACACTTACTTTTTTTCCTTGCAAATTTTTTCTAGTAATTAAACAAGTTTGAGCTACTGGAAAGAGTAACATGAACCATTTTAGGTAGCTAAGAAAAGAAAAAAAAAAAAAAAAACATTTTAAAAATCCTTAAAACCAGACAAACAATTTACCTGCAGTAATGATGATACTGAATGCCAGGCAGAGGTCGGCTCATACTTTGCACTGAGGGAGACTGATTGCAAACTATTTGTATGGGCAACTCTATTTGTAAAAGTGACCAGAAAATAAATTCTGTACAAATCACTGTGTTTGAATATTAGGCTGAATAACTGGGGACTACATGTACAATATTGTTTGGATGTTTCCATTTGTTTCTAATAATTAATGGCTGTGCAAAATTAATGGGGTTTACAATTCAACTGTGTCCCCAGACCAGAGGTTCACAGGACCAAACTCACATTTTCCCTTTTAGAAAACATAATTATGATATATTTGCTTTTAATTAGCATTAAAGAGAGTACAATAGTCTGTGTGGCACATCAGACAGCAGTCATCATCACAATGTCCTTGGGCCACCAGACATTCCCAGTGCATTATTCAGGTTACAATGCACCAGCATTGAAAGAGATCTAGAAGCTGGACAGTCTGGAGAGGCCTGGTGAGCCAGTTACTCCTACAGGGCTCACAACTCATCTCCAGGTGTTCTGCCCCATGGGTGATTGTGTGGTACATGGCCAGGCCATGTAAGACTGGCTGGCAATCCCATTTTGGGTCCAGGCTGTGGGAAAGGAAATCAAAGTTTTCTTTTTTGATCTATTGAAATACTTTTAGCTCCTTTCAGATTTGTCATAACAACAATACACTTAAGGAATAATCTAATGCAGGCTTAAACCTCTGTTCAGTACAGACTGCTAAAAATGCCTGTGTCAATTTGATATGCTACACTGATATATTGCACTTTTCTGTATCTCTTTCACTCCCTTATGGTGGATGAAATTCAAATGTGTTACACAAAGTAATAGCCAGCCAAGTGAGACAGCTAAACCCACAAACCTAGATGCACAATGAATATGATGTAGTCAAAGCTAATTAATTGTCCATATCCATCATCATTCTGCCATTACAAAATTCCTTTCCCTTCCTCTCAAGGGCTTTTCTCCTTCAGTCTATAGCTTTTCTGACTCCTTTCCACTGATGTGCAAAGCTCTGAGCTCTCTTACGTGGACCTAGGCTTCTCCCCCAGGTTTGCTGGCATCATTTCCATGCATGTTTCTCTGAATCTTTTGCTGTTTTCTTCCAAAGGATGTGCATCTTGAGTTTAGTCCTGGAGATCTGACCTGAGCAGAAGTCCTCAGTACCTCCTGGATGTGGCTCTGTAGGTGTCTGCTGCTCCTGCTTCACTCTCCAAGCCCTGTTCTGAGCAAGGCACTGCAAATGCCCTCTCTGTGTCTCCTCTCCTCCTGTTTCAGTGGAGGGAGCAGATCTGAGCCTTCCTCAGGGCCCTTTCCCGAGCAGAGGCCCAGGCACACCCGCAGAGGCACCACACCAAAGGCAGCTGGCACTGTCTGTCTCCCAGCAGCAGGGCATTAATAACCATTAACAAAATGCTATACAGTTCCAGCATGATGTCACTGGTATTAACCTCTGTCATTCCTGCATCAGCACTCGTGAATGACTGAATGACTGGTTTTCCTTTTTTTTCTTTAAAACTTACCTCTGGAATACTCCATAGCAGTAAAACCAACAGTGGATACTTAGAATAGCTTTTATTTTCCACTTTTGAAAATGAACTCTCAGGCATCAGTATTAAGTTGAACAACAGCTGAATTTCTCATTCATATCTTTTTTACCAAGCTTTACAAAAAACAAATCAAAGCAAAGCCTTCATGCCCTGCAGACTTGTGAGCATTTTTGAGAGCTACTAAGGATTTGTCACCTTTTAGAGAAAATAGGTGAGAGAGATTTGGGAGTTTTCTGGAATGGATCATTTATGAGCATCTTTTCTCAGTTCAAACAAGTAACCAGAGCAGAAACAATTCCTTTGAAATGGTACGTTCATAAAGCCTCTACAACCTTACAGTATCTAGGTATTTTGTTTCTCAGCTCAAAACAAAATAAATATAAACAGATGAGATAAAGTCTGTAGAAGAGAGAGTTGGTATCATTTATTGTTGTAATAAAGACAACTGGAATAAGATACATTTTTCCATGTATTCAACCACATTTATATTTTTAGATCACTAACAAGAACACCCCTGTTGAATTCCCATGATTCAGGATCAATATGCCTTAAGATTTCAAAGATTGATGGATTTTCAAAACTGTCCTTTTCTTTTTATAGATTAAGAAAGACATATTTCCCTTGCTCATATATTTTGCTATTTACTGGAAGACTCCAAGATATGAGAATGCCTAATCCAACCTCAGTTTAAGTGCAGTTATCCCCCCATCTCCAATGCATTAAAATGTCCACTTTATCACACTGAAATCTTTAATTTAGTTCAGAAAATATGGAGCTTCCAGATAAATGTTTGCATGGCAAACTACTCCTGCCCATCTCCATGTCTATGCTCATGCCTAAAAGCTATTAATAGGTATAGGGAGTGGATGTGCAAGACCAGACTGGGAATGCTTTGTACTCCCATGGACTGTATCAGTCACACAATGCAGTTATTTCTCCAACTTAGGTTCAATGTGGGGGTTTAATTTTTTTTTTTTTTCCTGTCAGTTTTGGGTTTGTTGGGTTTTGGTGTTTGGGTTTTTATTTGGTGTTGTTTCTAGGGAAAAAAAAGAAAAAAATCTTTACCTCTCAAAAACCCCCAAGAAGTTCATGTGATATAGAGCTTTAAAAAAGGTTATGGAAGATTTGCCACTTTTGGTGCCTGTGGGTAGAGCAGCTGGTCCCAGTGGAATAAAGGCAAGGATAAAGCCATCTTCTTCATGAATGACATGGCAACAAGGGATACTGCCACCAAAAGCAAAGCCTGCTCCAAGGCAGCTCTGTACAAACCATCACGAGGAACATTTCAGGTTGAGGGAGCTGAGAGCACAGCACAGGCACTGCAGTCATGTGGGAGCAGGTGACAGGAGGGAAGGGATACAGTGTTTGCAGTCCTCCAGCCCTGCTGCAGACCTCCTGAGGAAGTACATGATTCAGGTTAAATCAGGTCTTGGAGACACTCTCCAGCAGCACCTTGGTGAGAGGCAAATCCACATCCCTGTGGAAATGGCAGAAGAATTATTAATTTAATCCCATGCCCTTCCTTAGAACAGATACTAAGAGATGGTGAGAGCAAAATTTGTACAAATATACCAATTTGTTCTTCCTTCTTTGGCAGAGGAAAGGAGGAGCAGATTCCATATGCCCACCCCTCCCCTGATCACAGCATTTAGAGAAGGGGGGAGAAGGGCTTTTCTGCAGAGCCTGCGCCTTTGAGGCAGCAGCAGGGCAAGAGTTCAGTTTTACGACTCTTGGCCCCAACACAATTTACCATTTACAAACTAATCCTCCTCTGCTGGAGAGCACAAGGCCTGCTAAAGCTCTCATGTCCACTTCTCTGATTCTCCATTGTCCACAGTGACAGGGAGAAGCCGAAGACCTAATCGGTGTGTAATTCAATCGCTGTCCAGGCTGTGTCACAGCACAATGCTCTGCTTGTAGTGCCACGGGCTGAGGCAGCCAGCTACTGTTATGCCCCACAGCAGGTGTGAAGAATGTCACTGGCTCTGACTGTGTGCTGCCCCTCTCTCCAGGTCCATTGCTGACACTCTGCTCACTCACCACTTAAAGGCTGTTTTTCCTACTGGCAGCGAGCTAATTGTTGGCTCTCTGGTGAAAGGGCACTCTCAGTATTTTTGACCCTGAACTGGGAATTCCTGCACAGCATAACATGGGCCTCATATAAAGTAAACCTCTTTGCTGTCCAATTCCCCTAAATGTGGAGGCCTGCTAACAAGCTCTTTATTTCCTTAGTCTTAATCCAGCAGTTAGTAAATTACAATCTACCACACCCAAACTGTTTCACTCTGTTGTTCCTCACCAGACAGGATACTGGACATTGCCAGACGTCTTTTAGGATGGTTTAAATCCTTGGTACTTAATTATATTTTAATCAGCAAAAGACAGATGCTTCAAAAATTCCTATCCACATGTAGGTCATTAAAAACCTCTGGAATACCAAATTAAATGTGCTGCCACACTTAAATACAGGGCCACTCTGAAAATGGCATTTGGTTTGGTTTTTAGCAGAATTTACTACTTCACCAAGACTTGAAAACTGCACTTTCATCCATCTTGAGTTCAAGCAAGCTGAGGAAGAGAAGTGCAGAGGAAGAAGGCAGGGCAGCAGCTGCCACTTGATCAGTGGGTGTGGGTATCACCAAGCCATGGTATCAGGCAGATAAGGAGACAGCACAGAGCTCTTGCTGGCACATGGGAGCACGTCACAGGATGTCTTCCTGCCACAGAGATACATCACACACCGCTAACAGTTGTGTTGATGTTTCTTTCCACGTGTAACAGTGACTTGTCCAAGGGATGTGACAACAGAATGAGCACAGAAACACCGTACTCCTAACACATCTCTTTCCTTAACAGCCTTGAGAATTTCATTCATGCAGTTTTTCTGGTACTATTTCTCTAGTTCCTTAATTTTCAGGTAGAAGCAAACCAAATAGCAGGAATACCTGATGGAAGAGCTACACTGGGACAGAAACTGTACAGGTCTGTACAGCTGCACACTTTAATCCAAAAGAATAAACAACTGAACTGCATAACCTGACCAACCCAAGAAACAAATAAAACAAAATGGAAACAATTTCCCTGCCACTGTGTAGGTAACTTTCAATCAATATATTTGGCTACCTAGACTATTTCTGTGCAATACACATGAATTATGGTTACCAATCTTACCTAATCCTGTAAAGGGATGAAACACTTTTTCACACTTGCAAATTCTGTGAAGGCAGTGAGCAGATGAAGAAAGCCGATCCAGCTTCTTACCACTTGCTACAGAAAAGTTCATAATATTCATTATTCAAAATATGAATTGGACATCTGTATTTACAATGTTTAACAAGTCCTGCTTAGTGTTGAAGCCAAGCTGCTCATTTCACCCATACTCATCTACTGTCATCATCGACGGCTGATTTCCAAACATGGCCAGACACCAGTTTTCATGGCAGGGGTCATGAGACATTCTTGCATCCTGAATCAGGATTCAGCACTGCCATGTGCCAAGCCTTAGAAACATGCAAAGCATTTACAACCGAGCACCTGCGGAAATCCCATTTCCTGACAAAGAGAGGCCTCCGATATTCATATTTTTCTCCTACTCTTAGGCTGTGCTGTAATGAAATCTGGCCTGAATAATCCTTTCACAGCTGTACAAGGAAGTATCCTTGCTTAGCATTTACCCCTCCTTATGGAGGTTCAGTGGTCCTGGTTGAGCAATCAGCAATGATACAAAGAACGAAAAGTCTGGCTGGTGGGATATATGACAAAAACCACACACAGGATAGGGACACAAAATGAGCCTATCAGAGAAAGTAGAAGGACCCTGGTAACTTTAATAACTACAGGTAAGAGGATGGGACCCTCAGGAGTCACATCAAACTTGGCGTTAATGCCAACAGTGACATATGCAGGCACAATCAGAGTGCATGCTCCTGGAAAGGGAGGCCAGGAGCACTGCTGCTAACAGCATGGGAATAGTCAGAGTGCAGGACTGCATGGGGACCACTGCCGGGTCAGTGACAAGAGTTGAAGGGGAATAAATTGAAGAAATGCTGGAAGGGACTTGGAAAGGGCTGTTTGTGATGCCAGTGATGGAAATTACTTTGAACAGCTTATCCTGTGAGACTCCCTGCTCTCCAGGGGAGTACTCCCCACTACCTCTTGCTGTAGGTCGGGGTGGCTCTTACTCCAAGCTACCCTCATACCTCTGAAGTCTATGACTCCCTTACTCCACAAAACCTGCATCCTTGTCCTGTCCCTGTCACTCTAATCACATTGTTTATCACATGGGTTGCTGCTGCTTTATCTCTGACATGAACTATCTGTGCCCTCTCTTCAAACTCTGACCTTAAACTCCCAACCATCACATCTCCATATACCCCCAGGCCATCCCCTCTGCCTCCATTCCCTGGCACTGCTTCACACCCCAGATTATCTCTGCTTTCATTTTCCTCCCTTTAGCAATGTGAGTGTGAAGCTCAAGCTATCACAGGTAGCAGGCCATTAGCCTGTGCACTGTTCTGTGACCAGTCTCAATCTCCCTTTTGCTGGGCCACTCACTGGAGCTTTAAACCAGTAGCTACAACCAGCCCTGCTGATCTTTAGTGGTCCTTCAACCTCTTTTTGGGAACCATAATCCAACAAAGCAGGCTCAGTGGATGCAGAGTGACAGCCACTGCTGCCTACTTCTACAAGGAAATGCTAAAACAACTTCTGTATACTGGGTATAACAACAAGGACTCCATGGCACACATCCCTGTTCCTTCCTTGCTGCTGCTGAGTCCTTTCCTCCTCTGGGTAGTCCAGGGGAGCTCCCCCCTCCTCTTGGCCATGACAGTGTACATTCAAACAGCTGCTCGGGCTGGATGAAGCACCTGCTCTGGGCAGCAGCAGCTGGAGTTCATTTTGGGTCCAAAGGGCCGAGGCCAAGCAGGCTGACCGCATGTGCACTAATCCAGTATCATCACCAGCTCCACCAACAACAGGTGCCCTTTGAAGAGGGGGGGAAAAACTATTTGGGGAGGAACCAGAGCTTTATAAAGGACATTATGGGCCAAGTCCTCAGCTGGTACATGCTCAGTTAAAGCATGTACCCTCTTGAAGTTATATGAGTAATGCTTACATACACAACCACAAGATTTGGCCCACTCTGTGCTGCTTCTATTCTGTTTTTGGTGTTCTTAAGGATTTTTCACCTCCTCTCCTTGTTCTGCATTTATTTTCCATCAATAAAGAAACTTTCCTGTCCCTGGCTTCAGACCAGACAGCTGAAAGTCACAAGCTATACATCCCAGATTTCACCATCCTCCTGTGCACAGGTACCACAATCTTACCATGGTCCCTTGGTCCTGCTCGAGTCCTGGGGTCCAGATCATGAGTCTGCAGCAACAGGAACAAGGGCAATCCCATTCTGGAACAAATCAAACCAAACCTCATCAAGGTTCACTAAGAGAAGTCTTTCAGCACAGGTATCCTAAGAATTGTCATGCACTTGCTCAAGCCAGTGGTCCTTGTAGGACAGACCATAATTTCAATGTATGGTCCTGACAAATGGCACAGAAAGAGAAAAGAAAAGAAAAAAAAAAAAAAAAAAAAAAAAAACCCTGTCAGAAGCTATAGGCCAAACCAACTCCAAGGGAAGTTTTATTCTCACCTCATTTTGCTGGAAATTTGTTTACCATCCAATACATACAAATCTCTTTTAAAGTCCCTCTTAGTGTATTTCTGATAAACACCTGAACTAATGAAAGCCTCTATGTTTTCTTCTTTTCTGAGTCTTGCCATATGGAGCTCCAGAGGCCAGTTCTGTAACTCTGGTCTCACTCATTGCAGTTACTCTTGTGCTTCTTTCTAGAGAACCTGGAAGATCTCTGGAGCCTGAGAATGGAGCTGGATTCACAGAGATGACACTGCAGAGCATGGCCAAAAGCACTCAGCTCACACCACCCAAGCAAAAACAGGATTTCCAATTTCTTGTTGATGCACTATCAGAGGAAAACATGACCTTCCTGCAAGTTGCTCATGTGAACCAGCCAAAGCCTTCATAACTTTGTATTCCAAAATTTATTTTCCTGAACTATGCATCTTTTAATTCTTGACTTTCCAAGACTCAGATTTAAGCCACTTTTCCCTCAGGACCATGTCTCAGCTGGGTTATATTACAAAGAGAAGCAAAGTAATGAGAGAGAGTTGGTACTGTCTCAGAGTGGTAGTGAGAACAGCACAGGCAGAAAAAGCAGGCCCCAATCCATAACAGTTCCTGACACCTCACCCAGAAGTACAGACAAGTGTTACCTGTACTGCATTGGCTTGAACATTTAAATAAGTCTCCAAGAATTTCCCTTGATGAACACCACAGCACAGGCTAGAAAATTCCTCACCAAGGATGAGACAGATGCCCAACCACACAGGAACCTCCAGTGCTGGCAATGTATTCTCAGCTGCTGCAGACTCACACACTCCCTTTGAGGCTTTAACCACAGCCACAGTTCCAAAGTTGGAAAACACCAGAGCATGCACAAACATATGCAGAAGGCAACACTGCACACTTGTGCAGCAGTTTTGTCCACATACATGCCTGAGAGAACCACTTTGCACCCTGGTAGTGAGCAGCAGAGATACCTACACATTCCTGCCCTTCCTAACCAAAGCAATAAAACACTGCAACATTTGAGAGCACAGAGCTCTCCCTATCCCTCTGAATCCTCGCTGCCGCTCGCTGTCACTGGGCACATTTCACGCAGGCCAGCTGCACAGGATTTATTCAACCAGTTTTGGAGTATCAAAGCTAACTTTTTTTTTGTCTTTGCCCCAGGCAGGCACTTGGTATGCAGGATTTAAATCAGAGAACAAAATGTTCTGCGAAATTTGTAAATACTCAGCCCAGTAAATTATAAATTCTAAAAAACCTAAAAACAACAACAAACAAACAAACAAACAAAAAAACCCCAAAAGAGATAGAAACTGAAATGGTTTAAAAATCAAAAATAAAGCATTTCACTGCATCACTGTGGATAATGCTACTGTGTCCTAAGGATCAGAATAAATACCTTCCCAAGATTAATGGTGCTGACTGCTTTAAGCAACAGAGCCAAACATACTTGGACTTCTACCTTATAATTCCAGGTGAAATCAGAATAACACTTAATTCACAAGTGTTCTGCATAAAGACACTAAAATTGAAAAAACAAATTGTTTGATCCTTGCAAATTGGAGGAGAAGACTTTGACTGGGACATACTGCCACAAACTTACTACAATCTAACACCTATCATAGTAAGATTTTTAAATGCAGTTAAAGCCATTAAAATAGAATTAGGCTGAAGATGACAGGGAGAGAGGTAACCCAGGGAATCACAAGACTTAGATAATGAAATGGTCTAGAAGAGGTGCTTTGATCTGAAATGAGCAATAATTGTGACTGGAACTAGAAGAGTAATTACTTCAGTGGAATTTAGAATTGTCTTTAAGGTCCATGATGTTTGAGTGAAATTATCTACTTCTGCTTTATCTGATTCACCACCATGGGCTTCATCTTAATACAAAATTTAAAACAAACATTGAGCTGTTGAATTTCACATTAAAATTTCACATCTCTTTTTTCTCAGGCAGTTTCACCTAGACTTTGAAAGATTCTTTTACAAAAATTATGATTCGTTATTTTTTGGTGAACTACAAAAGCCAAAACATTTAGAATAATTTCCTCTTCACCTGCAAACATTTCACACTCTTCTTACCACAACTGTGGCTTTAATTTCTTCTCTCTCAAGCCAAGTAGTAAATGGCATCAGTGAAACCAGTTACCCCCAGGAGTCCCTGTACTTCAGGATAAGGTGCTCCTGGTCCTAGCAGGGACTCTATAAACATTGACTATCAGTAGCAAACAGCAGCAAGACAATGAATGGTTTCTGGATCTCCATCCCTTGCCTACAGTTTACTTCTGGTAGCCCAGATATTCTGAGTATGTACGAAGTACACCTCCTCATGCAGACCTCAAAGAGGTTTGATGTCCCCTCAAAGGCCACCTGGAGCACTGAGTACACCTCCTGAAGTTTACACTGCCTGTAAGGCATTACCTGGTCACTGATTTCAGATGGCACAGGCTGCACACACACAAAAAAAGGCTCTGCCTTTTTCTATATGTCAAGTCTTATTTTCTCATTTGTCCAAGAGTAAGTACAGATTCTAACCCACAGCTGTGGAAAGGAAGGTAGAATAGAAAGGCAAGTACACAAAGTATACAAATTATGACAGACTTTAGGCAGTTTGGCATTGCACAACTCCCTTATGCAACATATTGCCTGGGGCAAGCCTCATGTTTTCAGAAATTCCACAGAATCTCCTTAAATATACTCCAGTGCCGAGGCCCTGTGCCTTCCACCTGCTATTACTGACTGGATTTATGATATTCCACAGACAGATCATATAGATGAGCCTTACATTTGCTGGCCTATGTTTTTTTAAATGGGACATGCAGTAACTATTGCAAAATCTCAGATGAATCCTGTCAATTTATAGAAACTTAAGCACAGCCTCTTTAGAAAAATGGAAGAGGTAGTATCAGCCAGTAGCACTTGAAACGACTAGTCCACTTAAAACTCAAGTGTGTTTATAAGAGCAGAAATGGAGATGGAAGAGCCAATATTGCCAGCCAGGCTGCCAATCCTCTGCAGGCACCAGGCTGGGAGCACAGACTGCCCCTGGGCTCCAGCTCTCCCTGCTGCTTCTGCCTAATCCCAGCCATGGCCTTCCTCAGTGCTGCCAGAGCCTGGGCCCTACAGACATGGGTGAGCTGATAAGCTGGGTCAGGACACATAATGATTCTGTAAATACAAGGAGCAAAGACAACAGTGAACAACTCAGTGTTGGTGACTTGTCAACATTTAAAACTGCAGAGAGAGTGCTAAGTGCTTAAGTAAAAAAAAGTGACATACAGCTTCTAGACATGAGTGAAACAGTGGCCAGAGCCCAGTCTGACCTGCAGCCCCACACATGTAGGCAGTCACAAAAACACAGCCACATGCAGCTGGATTTGAGACTATGGGAAAGATGAAGGTGGCAAATGCAAAGCAGGCTGGGGCACAACAACAGTCACAGTAAGAGTCTATCAGTGCCTGACTGCAGAGCTACACCCAGATCCAAACCTCCTGTTAGCACAGAGTTTTCCCTGGGGTCCAGAGAAGGGAGAGTGGAGCAAAGGAGAGGATGAGTCTTCCTGAGCACTGTGGTGGTGCAGCAGTGGGAAAGAGCCCCCAGGGAGAGAGAGAAGAAGGGAGGGGGACCTGGGGACCAGCAGGAGGTGAGGGCTGGTGGTACACAGGCAGGATGTCCCTGTACACCAAAGCCCCAGAGCAGCTCCCAACTGAGAAGCAGCAGAGGCTGTCCATCTCCAAATTCTGCTCCTGGAAGGGTCCCATGGTAGGAGCAAGCATTAATTACAGATAATCTAATTTAAATAGTGCAGAGAAGCAAATAGCATGGATTAGAAAACCCTCCTATATGTTTTCTGTGACACAAGGTTAAAGATAAGCTCTGCTTGCATTTCAGAAACTCTTACAAGCTTGTCTCCTATGCTAGCTTTAGACACAGCATAGAGATGCCTGTGGGCTGTGGGTACATTCTGTTTGAAGGACAGATTTAATTCAGTAAAGTTTCAAAGAATTCTATATATATCACAATGTTTAATGTTATCCAGCATTCAGAAAGTTCCTCAAGGAAGAACTTCATTGTGAAAGAAGAGAGGCAATGAGCCAACTTCTCAATATCTGTGCCATGCAGAGTTGTGCCAAAGAAGCCTATGGAAACACACTGCCCGAGATAAGAGTTACAACAGAAGTGGAAAGTGTTGCAACAATATCAAGCTACTGAAGCAACTTGATCAAGATGTGTGGGAAAACTCAATGGAGGCAAAAAAGACATGGCTGTTTCCAGTGATGGGAACATCCTCAAACATCTCATCTGGCTTCAAACACTGCAGTAATGGCAAAAATAAAAATCTCCATGACAGGAAGAAATTTTTGGAACTCTAGAAAAGGAAAGCAAATGAAAACTAAGATTTGGAGTATTTGAGTCGAGTGCCAAAAAAAGGCATTTAAAAAATTACTTCCAAATTAAAAGTTAATCCTAGTATTTTTCAAACAGAATTTCAATAGGGTACCTCTGATTAATCTGAATATATGCAAATTACGTGCAGATCTGGCACAGTATACTTTCAGTACCTATAAACTCAAAATACAGGCTTCTGCCTCCTCTGTTTGACAGCAACAAGACTGACTTCAAAGGGACTAGGCTTTATTTTTGAGCAATCCTTCTCTTGTATCACTAAAACATGCTGATTTCAGAGCACCATAGCAAACTGGCCCTTTCCATTTGCTCAGTGACAAAGAGACAAAAATATTTTCCAGAATGTCCATGTTGCAGCCTGGTCACAACACTGTTCCCTCTCCAGGGCCATCTCATGTTTTGCTGATGACCACTTTTACTGAAAGTCAGTTAAAAGAGGTTATTTTGCTATGCTTACTTAAGTAGTAACATCCCGAATTTCAGGCTTCTTTTTTTAATTTTATGAGTCATACAGTGCAAAAAGGCAACAAAACAACTCAGAAGTCTTGCTGGCTTTTCCTCTGTGGATAAAAGAAGTAAAAAAGATTGAGACTGGATAAAACAGTGAGATGAAGCACCTGTTGAGACTAGAGAAGCATAAGAAAAATGGGTTAAGGGACTTCCAGTCCAATAAAAGCAACCCTGAATTCACGGGTGTTCATATGAATCATTCCTAATTTCCTGCCAGAGAGCTTTGGTTTCACTTAATTACAAAACAAAATGATGAATGAAGAAAGCCAATTCACAAGTGTACATATCGTACATTTATTTGTTTATTACTTTTTCCTCACACAGCCCTCTGTTTTCATCATAGCTATTGATGGGCACTGAATGAGAGAAAAGTCTGGCAGCATTAGACAGACTATTTGCAAAGTACATGAAAAAACCACCACAGTGAGAAATAAGCAAACAGATGGTAGCTGGAGAGAAGCAACAGCCACAACTCTTACTACCTGTGGTGAAAGAATAAACAATACCAACTCCAGATCACAAAGTGCAGCCTAAAGAGTCTAGCTTTAAATGAGAGAATCAGGGTAGAAAACAGCCAGATACAACTAAATGTTTGCAAAGTAGGCTCAGGAGAAAGAATGCTTTGGGGGGGCTGCTAAAGCCCACTGACACAAACAATTGTCTCTCCTGCACTCTGACAAATTAAAAATAGGAGAAAGAGTGGGGAGGAGTAGACAAGGTATGGATTTGTGTGTAAGGGAAGTTATTTTGATGGAATTTAAATTGTACTTCTGTATATCACACTGTGGTGGTTTGACTTCCCACTCTGCCATACACTTTCAACACACCTTAAAATGTGTTGTACCAAAATCATAAAAATGAAAAAATACCTTTCATCAAGGCGTGTGCCTGTAACCAACCCTTTGATGATCCTTGTAGGTCCCTTCCAACTCAGAGTATTCTGTGATTCTGTGCTGAAAAGTTGTAACTAAGAAACTGGACAAAGTGCCTGCTCCCTGGAATGCTGCATTTCTTGAGATCACAAGATTTTGGAGCAGATTATACTTCCCCAGTCCAGACACAAAGAGCATGTAATATCACCTCATACTATGTAGCAAGAATCCCTATATTACTTTGTCATGGAATTTTTCCATTATAGAATTGATAACAGTGCAAATGGTGTGCATTTCTGTTAGTTCTGTGAAGCACAAAGCAAAATAAATTGAATGGTGTTCTCATAAAAGAAACACATGGAGTATAAAGAGTTTTGGAGTCAGTTTTCAGATCAGCTCCGTGCATCATGGATAGCCTTAAGAACTGCCCTTGTCTCTTAGCTGTACATCACTAACATGGGATAAATTAATATTGTTTTCCAAGGCTCCAAAGTCCACTAAAGCAGAGACAGATTCTATGAGCTGATATGCTCAAAAATTATCATAATAAATGCCCAATTAATAAAATACAACTACAAAATTTTCCATGGGGACAATGGCTAACTTGCTTTCTATTGCTATTTCTCACTTCAAGTTATTCAGACTGGCCAAAGGAAGGAGGTTGTCAAGTCTTTCTTTAGGTTGGGAATTCAATGCATACACACACAGAGGCACCACACTTGCTCCTCTTCCTCCTCCTCTGAGAGAATCAGGGCATTATTCTGGAATAATAAAACACTAGCAACTACTTACTACTTTACAGGCCAAAACAAGGACAGTTGGAATGGAAAGAACTAAAAGGTAGCTGATAGAGGTAAATCCTTCCAGCAAAAGTCCCTAATGCTACAGTGAAGAAGAGGATGCTTACTGAGAACTTCAGAATAAGGTCATACATTGTTCAAGTATCTTGTCAATATATTGACATTTAATTACTTTGGATATTTACTTTAGTCTTGCAAAAATTAGTTATACTTTACTCACATGAAATTTTACCCAAATGCTAAATGTTGTTTGATTTTTTTAAGCAAAACTTCTAATTTAACTACAACATGAAGAATGAGAACTAAAAAATGGATAATTACAGCAAACAAAAGGGCTGAATAGCATATGAGATGGAGGCACTGAACAAGAATTATTTAAGTTTCTCATGAGCAATGTTCTCACATCTCTACGTGACTACTCTTAGATGATGCATGTCGGGCTCAAGGCAGTCAGATCCAATTACAATTAAAACAGGCAACAGAAAACTATTCTGCCCATAGCATTCTGGGTTGGTGCAGGAGTGATCTGCTAGAAAAATATTCCACAAAACAGCACGTAACACTGAGCTTACTAAACAAAGTCACTGAACAGAAAATTATTGATTTCAAAGGGTGTTGAGATTATTCATATTTCTGCTTCACTGGTCTGAATCTATTAAAGGTAAAGAAACACTCAAGAAATGCCAAGCTCCATCCACGTGGTAAAACAGTTGAAAAAAAAAAAAAAACCAGTAACATGTATTTTGAAGTTACTGTACAAGGTAAGGATTGAAAATACTGAAGATAGTTTAACAAGCATAGGTAGGACCAGTTCAGCACCAAAATTTTTAGCACCAAACCAAAAAACCTAAAGAATTTACCCTGTAGCCAAGACATAAACTGCAAAATCCCCAGAAATTTCAGAGCTCACTCATATTCTCACCAGCCGCTCAAGCCTCGGCCCAGCTTGCCCACACCCTCAGATGCAACTGCTGGAACTGGAGGCACTGAATGTGACTGCCTGGAAAAGGCCTCAGATTTTACATTAGAAGAGTTTTATCTGTGGTGTGGCTGTCTCATAAAGACAGTATTTAGAGACAGGAAGCAAAGGAGAGCCAGCAGGTTACACTGGTCTGAACACTGGCTCTGCACAGCTCTGATGTCAAAGAGAATGAGAGGCAGCAGATGGGACTATGCCAAAATGAGCAGCATCCTCACCTGCTGCTGCCCTGACCATGGGAGTGCAACACAGCACAGCTTCTGTCCCTTGGACATGCTCTGCACCAGAGTACACATAACTGCATATTGAGCTGTTGGCTTGTAACCTGCTAGGAAGGGCAAGCAACAAGTGTGTGCATTTCCTAAGTTCTTCTGCTTCTGATTGTCTTCCCTGCTTTCCCCTATTACCCTGCTTAAATAGGAAATACTTTCACTCCAGTTATGTTGCTCTGTTTGGAAAGAAAATGAAGATAAGTCAAACATACAAGTTTATGTTTTTCTTTTATGTTTGCAGGATGATCTTGGGATACCCCAAACCTGTGACACATGTACACATGTGTAATCATGAACCACTGAAGAGAAAGTGTTTGATAACCACTTCTTCAGCACAAGTGTGCAGCATGACCCCAGGCGCCACCAGCTAACACAAGTGCCCAAGTTAACGCATCTGCTGTTAAGGTAAATCTTTACGTCAATCACCCAGTATTTAGGATGTTTGCCGGCACCGCGCCGGTTCCCCGGGCTGGCCGGAGCTGCCCGCGCTCCCGCCCAGCGCCGCGCACGCCACGGCAGTCCCCGCCGCCCCCCCACATCCGCACCCACACCCACACCCACACCCTCCTCCTCCTGCCGCTCCGGCGGAGGGCGGAGCAGCAAAGGTGTGCGCAGGTGCCCGGCTATAAGAGGCGGCGCGGCGGCGGCGCGGCGGCCCCATGGCGGCGCCGGGCATGGCCGAGCCGCGCTCCAAGCGGCCGCGGGTGACGCTGCCCGCCTGCCCCGCGCACCGCCCGCTGCCCGCCAGCCGCGTCCGCCACGGCTTCCCGCCCGCCGTGGAGGAGGCGCTCTGCGGCCTCACCGGCGCGCAGCTGGAGCTGCACTACTGCCTGCAGGCGCTGGTAAGGCGAGGGGCTCGGCAGGGCTTAGAGCCGGGCAGGGGCGGCACAGCGGTGCCTGGCTCCTGACCGGGGCGGCTGGAGGCTCTCCGGCCTCCCCGACCTGGCCACGGGACAACGAGGAAGGTCCGTAATGCGCGGGCTGTGTGTTTTGGGTAATCCACACAGGCCTTGTTGCCTGGGGAATTGGGAATGCTAACAGCTTTGGACTAGAACGCGGTTTTTTCCCCAAACTTTGTTGAATTGTTGTGTGTGGTTAACTATCGTCTGTGAATAGCGCAGATGGCTTAGGGTTTCTCGCTCCACAGGCATGAACTTTGGACATGAAATTATAAAGATATCACTGATATAATGTCAAATTCATGCCAGAATTGCATTTGGCTACATATCAAGTGTTAAGGCAAACATATAACTTAACAAAGACATTAAAATTAAAAAAATCAAAATTATCAATGGCATACCTTCTGATGCCAAGCATCCACTGGGAAGCAACACAAAGTGTATTTAGTATATCCCGAAGATCCTTTGATTGAGTTTGGTGTGAAGTAGGAGTTCAATGAAAATTTAAGTATGCTGTAAAACCTGTTAAGCCCATAGAAGAAAAAAGTTGTAGTGACTGGCAGCTGGATGGGATAGAGAAAACTCAGTTAGAAATTGACTGTGGATAAATCAAAAGTAGAAATGTCAACATCTTAAATGGTGAATGATTGACATAAAAGATTTACCTTAACAGTTAAGCAGATGAGTTAACTTGAGCTCCACTTCAAGTCGTGCCGCACACTTGCACTGAGGAACTGCTATAAAACACTCAGTCTTGACTGTGCTGTCAACAGACAGGAATGGGTGACTTGAGGAAAAGGATTCTGCAAATAACAATGAATGTTCTTAATAAAACATTCCAGTATGTATTTTCTCTTCAATGGTTTATGTTACGCGTGTGTATGTGTGTCACAGGTTTAGGTTATCCCAAGAGGGCCTTAAAAATAAAAGAGAAAAACATAAACTTTTGTTTTCTGTTTAACATGTTTTCATTTCCTTTCCAAACAGAGCAACATAGCTGAAGTGAAAGTATTTCCTATTTAAGCAGGGTAATAGAGGAAAGCAGGGAAGACAATCAGAAGCAGAAGAACCTAGGAAATGCACACACTTGTTGCTTGCCCTTCCTAGCAGGTTACAAGCCAACAGCTCAATAGGCAGTTATGTGTACTCTGGTGCAGAGCATGTCCAAGGGACAGAAGCTGTGCTGTGTTGCACTCCCATGGTCAGGGCAGCAGCAGATGAGGATGCTGTAGCTCCCTCATTTTGGCATAGTCTCATCTGCTGCCTCTCATTCTCTTTGACATCAGAGCTGTGCAGAGCCAGTGTTCAAACCAGTGTAACCTGCTGGCTGTCCTTTGCTACCTGCCTGTAATACTTCTCTTTATGAAACAGCCATACTATGGATAAAATATTCTAAATATAAGACCTATAAGATCCGTTAGCATGTTTAAATATGGTAGTGGTTTAAGCTGTTACTTTCCCATACAGAACAGAGCAAGGCCTGCAGAGGCTTTAGGGTTGTAATACTTCTGAAATTATAGAATGACCTGGGTTGAAAAGGACCTTAAAGATCATCAGGTTCCAAACCCCCTGCCATGTGCAGGGACACCTTTCCCAAGACCAGGTTGCTCAGTGCCAGCTTGGCTTTGAACACTTTCAGGATGGGGCATCCACAGCTTTCCTGGGCAGTCTGTTCTGGTGCTTCACCACCCTCACAGTAAAGAGTTTTTTCCAAATACCTAATCCAAACCTGCTCTTTCAGTTTGAAGCCATTCCCCCTTGTCCTGTCACTGCATGCTCTTTTAAAAAGTTCCTCTCTATTTTTCTTGTAGGTCCCTTCAGGTACTGGCAGGACACAATTAGGTCACCAGAGCCTTCTCTTTTCCAGGCTGAACAAACGCAATTCTCTCAGCCTTTCCTCACAGGAGAGGTGCTCCATCCCTCTGATAACTTTGTTTCCCTCCTCTGGACTCACTCCAACAGATTTATGCTCTTCCTGGCATGCCTTCCCAGGCATGAGCTACACCCAATATTGAAGGTGTATAGTTCAGTAGCAGTATCCATTATTTTGGAAAACCATTGTCCATAATAAAGCTGATAAATAGATGCAAAGTTGTGCTTGTTCTCTTTTTGGTATTTGCCTCATCTTTCTCATACCTTTAAAAGCTAACTTTTGACTGGAATGCAGGCCTGCAGGGATAAATTTTATGTTCCTTGTTCTGGAAGTATGTTTAAAAAAAACAAAACCCAAAAATCCTCCACAAAACACAATTACAAAACACACACATGCTAACCACTCATAAATAAAATATTCTGAAGATCTCTTAACTGCTACTGCAAGAGTAATGTCAGTGCTACAGTTTCCTGACCAGTATTAAAGAATAGAAGGAGTTCTAGTACAAGTATAGATTTTTCATTTCATACTCTAACTACTCACTTCATATGTTGTAGAAATTGGATCAAGGTCTCCAAAGTGGCTGTGCTTTGTGAACAAAACACCTTCCATTGGAAGGGTCTCCCAAGTTCTGTCAAAGCCATGTTCTGCTGCAGGTGAGTCCCATCTCTGGCAAATCTTAACACTTCTCTTTTGTGTGCTTAGGGTGAATATTTTGATCAGTCTCATGTGGCTCTACCAAATATTTCAAAGTTCTTCCTGCATCAAGCTCTGGAAGAGAGAAAAGCAGCAGAGGAGTTGATAAAATATCAGCAAGAAAGAGGAGGCCATTACTGCTCTAAAACCATCCAGGTGAGTAGTAGTCTACAAGTTTTCAAGAAGCTGTGATCCATTTAACTCACTGAATTATACTGGTTGGTACTGCAGATCTCTGCATTCACCCATTATTAGATTTCCAGATATAATTTATCTGGCATACTTGTGTACATAGCTTTGTTCTTGATTGTGATGCTTAGAAACTGTCAGACATACAGTCCTAACTTTATGGGGTTGCTTTCCAGCCCAAAAGAATATGGACAGTGTTCCCCTTTTCTTTTGCTCAGCTGGACATTGCTGTTTCCAGTATGCTGTAATGAATTATGACTCCTTAAATTGTGCTGGAACAGCCCACCTGTCTCCTTCACACTGAACCTAAGCAGAAGCTTAGGCATGACTAGCACCGAAGAAGAGTGGTAAGGAAGGAGAACCATCCAGCTTGGGGCAGTAATTGATTTCCAAAAGTACAGCTCATGACAGAATTTGGACTAAGATCTAACTTGGGCTTGCACAGGTACAAAGGAATAACTCAAAAGTTTTCAGGAAAAGAATAACCCACCTTCATTTGTTTATGACCAAGGGGCTGATTCTCCTCTACCAAATTAGTCAGTTGCAGAATGCTTCTCCTTGGTCCATCATAGCAGTTGGTAAGCTGTAGAAAGTAAAAAGGCTATTGTAAAAATCTTTCTTAATACTCAGTTTGCATCAAGGAGAAGCTTAGGACTTCCAGTACTTAAAGGGGGCCTACAGGAAAGAGGGAGAAGGACTCTTTGTCAGGGAATGCAGTGTTAAAATGAGGGATAATGACTTTTAACTGAAAGAGGGAGACTCAGGCAGACTCAGGCTATTAGGAAGGCCCTCATTACTGTGAGGGTGGTGAGACACTAGAAGAAATTTGCCAGAGTAGTAGAGACATTCCTGGGAATGTTCAGAGCCAGACTGGATGGGCCTTTCAGCAGCCTGGTCTAGTGGAATATGGCAGAGGGTTGGGACAAGATGATTTTAAGGTCCCTTCTAACCCCAACCATTCTGATTGGGTTTCCTGGTGTAAGAACTCTCTTCAGGCATAGCTGCTGCTATGTAAATCTGTTTGTTGAAGAAGTGCTTGGGTTCACTTGTGTTTACAGCCTGCAAAAAACAACAGATGCTCCAAACTAGATTGTTACAAAATCCTAGTGCAACTTGTTTAGAGCACCAGGTTAAGTTGCAGGAATCCATTGATGAATACAGATACATGAGCTGTTCTTCTGAGTAAATGCTATTCTGTCATTTCCAGAAACCAAACTGTGACTATGCAGTCGGTCTGATGAAAGCCCTGGAGCTAGCCATGGTGCAATGGAAAACTATGCTACGGTATTTTGAAGAGCTTTATGCCCTGAGTGTTGAAAATGCAGACCCTCATAGCGCAAGCACTATCAAGAAACGATTTATTGGGCCCAAAATCCAGAAGATCAAGCTGATGGGAGATCTGCTGACCAATGCTCGCAGGCTTGACTGTTCCCAGGATGGCAGAAATAGTCTTGGGGATTACTTTATGGACCGGCTGCAGAAAGAGTTCAGGACCAGCATAGAGCCAGAGTCTAGTGATCACTGCAGCCCCTGCCCGCCTCTCCAGCAGTGCACAGGAGCTGCAGAAGGTCTGAAGCGACCCCAGAGAGAGTGCTCCCAGCACAGAAATGGCATAGGGCCAATATATGCAACCATACACTGCACCACGATGCTGCCACAGTGTAACGATGGCACGGGAGCAAAGGTGAAGCAGGGCAGGGAGGGCCTTTAACGCTGAGGCTGCTGCAGCTCCTCAGCAGACCTGTCCCGAGGGTGGGGCTGGGACCACAACTCAGGAGACACGATGCTCTATCACTCCTCCTGCTTCACACCCTGTCCCCTCATCCTCTGCTGAGTCACAGCTCAAAATCTAGCCTTACTACTATTTGCTTTAAATGACAGCAAGGTTGCCAGCTAGATTTATCTATGCAATTCTTCTAGAAGCCAAAAGTTCTTAAGCTTCCTCTTTCTCTTAAATCATTAATAGGATTAGTTAGTGCAAATTATTTTAAGAATATATGTAATTTCTATTAAAACTACTTAAAAAAAAAAAAACACTGCACCTTTAGTGCAAAGAAACTTTTATATGGCAGAAAATCCATATATAGTTTTATATTACTGAATATTTTATATTGCTATTCGGTATTTTAAATTACTAACTAATAATTACTACTAATAATGAACTTTTTAAAAATACTTGTTTGAAAACAAAGTTTTTTAGTCTTATTTTCATCATAATAGCAATTTAAATAAGTAGTCTAATGCATTTACTGATCAGCTACTTCTAGTGGTATACTCCTTCAGGATGAAGGATGCAAACATTTCCTCAACAGTGGGAATAAGAAAATGTGCTGATTTCTCTATAGTTATTGCCTAGTTGGCTTTTTTCATCCTCAGAAAGCAGATGAGAGAGAAATCAGGAGTTATCATTAGATGAGAACTTTAGAGGTCCTAGGGCATATTTTGCAAGTGTCACTGAAGAGAGTAGCTCTAGGACTTTGTCCAGACTTAATATAGGATGATTGCTTTAATTATGATACAGACTCCATCTCAGCTAGCTCACTAAAGGTATTACTGTGGCACTCCTGCTATTTCTTATATTCCCTATTTGATCCCAAGTAGGGGCATGAGATCCTAGTGAAAAAACAGCACACTAAACTAGAATTGTATCAGAGAGAATGGCTACTTGTTAGTTTTGCCTTTCAATTAGGGCAGTGTTAGCCAGCTTGGTTCAAGTGCAGAGGTGTCCAAATTGCTCTCATTAGTCTCCTACTCTCTG
Source organism: Oenanthe melanoleuca (assembly GCF_029582105.1). Classification (NCBI taxonomy): domain Eukaryota; kingdom Metazoa; phylum Chordata; class Aves; order Passeriformes; family Muscicapidae; genus Oenanthe; species Oenanthe melanoleuca. The sequence goes on from NC_079339.1 coordinate 13,892,191, forward strand.
AGAATGAGAGTGCCTCATTCTGTACCCTGGCTCCCAAGGTCAGCTAAGAAGAGCAACTGGCTAGATCAGCTGCCTGCAGTTAGGGATTTTTTGTCATTATATACATCTTTTATGCAGTTGGGGTTTGATTCATTGGAAGATTGCCTCACACTTTCATGTAATACTTCAGCTGATAATGCCTGTTTTGCTTGAAAATAAATTCAGTTCCATGTCTGCATCTCCAGTGTATTCCTCAATTCACCACCTAGGCATGCTGGTACTCTTCTCCAAGAGATCTTGCATATGTATACAAAGCTGTCCAGTATTTTTCTACATCTAAGGAAGTTGTGCATGATGGAAGAGTATGACAGAATGAAAATAAATGCCAGAAAACTGCATTACTATAAAAGCACTGCACAATGAAACATTTTTAGTAAACTCGGATACAGCGGCAGTTAAGGAGCAATTTCTGCAAAGCCCACCTTCTGTTGGTGTTGTAACATGGGACAGAAAATTACAACACAGATGCTTTCCCAATCATTTCTGTGAATGTGGTTCAACTTTGGGGTGGGGATGGGGAACACAACCACTTTAAAACAACCTCTGTATTCATCTATAAGAATACTGCCATATGCCACAGGAATGGCTTAAAGAATCACGCTAGATTTGCCTGTGTTGAGATTGCTGCTCTCTTAATACAGCAGGAGTTTAAAAGATATTTCCATCTGGGCTAGATTCCATCACCCATCCTCATGCTGAGCATACCTTATTCAACAATTAGTTCCACTGACTGCAACTCAACATGAATAAGAGCAATGGAATCCGTCCCTCCCATATTAAAATACAGCCCGCTAAATGTGCACAGAACAAAGCTACTAACTGAATTCTAAACTAGCACCGCATAAAACTACTTCATGTACTACTAGTCATGTTTGACCTACTTGTACAACAACCTTCACCTTTTAAAAGCTGATGACCTTCTGAAACATAGTTACAGCCTCCTCCTAGTTACAGCCTCTTCCATGGTTTGCAGCACTTAAACTTTTGCCTTAAAGTCTAACATAACAAAGAACCCAACTTTTAAATTTTTCCAAACAAGACTTACTTGTCTCTCTTATTTTTCCATGAGTAGTGCCATTTCTGTTTCTCAGACTTCTCATATTCATCTTCTAACCAAATGTATCCACACACTCTAAGAATTTAAGTCTTTTTCTCTCCCTTTTCCTTTGCCAGAACACGTTCTGGGCACTCTGCCTGAAAATACAATTCTATTAATTTCAGATAAACTCACTATCAGCTGTTTCCCCAGCCTCTACCCTCTGAAAAAGAAAAAAAATCAATTAGTTACTGTAGATAATAAGCTCTTCTTGTCCACGTGCTGCATCTGCTAAGAGAGTACAAATGCTCGTGAATATGGTCTCAGATTTAACAGTACCTATCAGTTCTGTATAGGATGAGTCTATCCATGTTTCTCAGCATGGGAAATATAATCTGCTTCTGCCTTCCCAGCTTCCTTTTCAATCACATCCTGAAAAATATTATATCAAGAATGAATGTAGAATAGGTTAAGGGCAACAGCTCTTATAAAAACTTTGCAAATTCTCTTTCCTGAGAAAGAGACAGCTCTGAATAGCTAGTGCAGAACCAGTACCCTAAACACAGCATCCAAACTGGAAGCTCAGGAGACACCTAATCTTTAGTGAAATTGAGTTTCAGTCCCAGAGGCTTCCAAAGAGGTTTAACAATGGAATCCTTGCAAATGCTTGTCATAAGCACTACCTATGGTTGCCTGCTCTCAAAGTGAGGAATGTACTTAAAAGTCTCCAAGTGGAGTATCCTTCATCCTCTCCACATAAAACCAAGAAGAGCATCTCAGAGTTTGTTCTTTGCAAGGATGTGTTTTCAGGCCTCATTGTATGTGGCAACATCCTTCTGAACAAACCTGTCTTTGGGAATTCCACTGGAAAGTGGATGTTAGCAGTGGCAGCAGCAGGGAATCAGACTCAGAATTGTTAGATTGGATGAGACTCTGAAGATCAGCATGTCCAAACCCAAAGAAAGGTGTCCTCAATGGCATTTTCACTGGAGGCCCAGTGAAATTCCCTGTGTGGAATTCACTGTGTGGTCACAGCCTTCTCCTGACCTTTTCACTTGGAGGAATTTATGCACTTGAGCTACATTCATGGGCAATTATTGGCAAACTCCCTGTAGTGCTTGTCCAAGCCCTAGGTTTTTACCACTCTGCCCAAGGTAATGCCTACTCACTCAAGTCCCTGAGTATCTTTTCCTGGGGTCACATATAAGCTAGGAACACAGAGAGGCAGTACAGGTTACAATAACTGCCTAAATATTAGGTAAAATTGCCTTTTTCCAAAAATTAAGCCAAGTCTGGAGAGAATTTAAATCTTCAACAGGTCACTGCCAGCACCAAGCCTTGATATCCCTTTTTACATATTCAGTTGTTACAGCATAATACTCTTTCTCATTTAAACTTATTTTACATATTGTATATCTTGCACTGTTTTGAATACAAATTATTTTTACTTCATTAGCTGTTCAATAAAGATTTAGAACCAAATATCTTTATTCCTTCTGGATCAAAGAATGTCTGTAATAACATTGAAGTGTCTCCACAAATTTGCCACTCTGCCTCTCAGAAACAGCTGGGAGTTACATTTCTAAGTGTAAGGGTAGTCAGTAGCTGATCTCCCTCCTTAGGACATATTGCTTTTCAGCTTTGGGTAAAGTGAAAGAATTAACTTCTACAGAGTCCAACACATACAAGTTTTATCTTTAAATAAATCTTCTGTCTTTCGCCAACGTTTATAACTGCAGTACAGAAATTAATTTTAGCTTGTGGGACATTAAATATATGCACTACTATTTTTGATCATTAAGTCAGTGATAGCTCAATTACTGAATTCCTCTGCGAAGAACCTAATTTCCCATCTCAAATGATACTCAAAAAACCAGAGCAAAAACTCTGGCACCCTTGAGAGACGTTCCTAAAACGCATTTCCCCAAGCTCCAAACTCTCCACTCCTAGAAATAAATCCTTATCGCGCGGGCCATCCAACCGCAGCAAAACGCCACGGAGTGAGATCCGTCTCTCCAGAGGTTTCCGAGTGAAGGTGAACAGAGCTGGAAGAGGAACCCGGAGTGCCGGCGCTCGCAGGGATTCCCGAGGGAAGGAAGGCAGCGCTTCCCGTTGGGACAGGTCCGCAGCGCCACCGGGTGGCCGCCACCGGCCCGTCCCGCACCTCCCGCCGTGTCCCCGCCGTGTCCCCGCCGTGTCCCCGCTTCCCCTCTACCCGCACTATCCCGGCTGCCCGCGGTGTCCCCTGGAGCCCGTCCCCACGAACGCCCCCGCAGTAGTTACCCGTGTGGCCGCGGACAGACCTGTCCAGGGGCTGGCGGCTCGTTCCCCGTGAGGAGCCGGCGGAGCCGCCACCGGTGCGTGCGGGGACAGCGGGGCGAGCGGCGGCGGCACCCGGCACTGTGGGGCATCGGGGCGGCTGCTCTCCGCGGCGCGGCGGCGGGGCGGGCCGCTGAGAAAGGAAAAAAAGCCGGGGGAAATGCAGCCAGCCCTGCGCGCACCCGGGCCGCCGCTGCCCCTGCCCCAGAGGGACACCGCGCCCCCCCCGCCGCCCCGGCCGCGCCCCCCGACCCGCCCCGTCCCGACCCGCCGCACCGGGGGGCTCGGCCATAAATACGGCCCCGAGTGGCGCTCCCGGACCGGCGCGGCTGGGGAGGGGGTCGGGGCAGCAGCCAGCGCTGGTGGCCTCGCCTGGGAGAGGCTGCGAGGGTCTCGGCTGTGCGCACCCGCCCGGCCGCAGAGCAGCCCGGCCGAAGGCCGCTCCGTTCTGAGCCCCTCGCTGTCCCTCCGGCCCGGCCGCTGTCCCCTCTGCCGCCCCCATGGACTTACTGGGCCCCATGGAGATGACGGAGGGCTCCCTCTGCTCCTTCACAGCCGCCGATGACTTCTACGATGACCCGTGCTTCAACACGTCGGACATGCACTTCTTCGAGGACCTGGACCCGCGGCTGGTGCACGTCGGGGGCCTGCTGAAGCCCGAGGAGCACCCGCACCACCACGGGCACCACCACGGGCACGAGGAGGAGCACGTCCGGGCGCCCAGCGGGCACCACCAGGCCGGCCGCTGCCTGCTGTGGGCCTGCAAGGCGTGCAAGAGGAAGACCACCAACGCCGACCGCCGCAAGGCCGCCACCATGAGGGAGCGCCGGCGGCTCAGCAAGGTCAACGAGGCCTTCGAGACCCTCAAGCGCTGCACCTCCACCAACCCCAACCAGCGCCTGCCCAAGGTGGAGATCCTGCGCAACGCCATCCGCTACATCGAGAGCCTGCAGGCCCTGCTGCGGGAGCAGGAGGACGCTTATTACCCGGTGCTGGAGCACTACAGCGGGGAATCGGACGCCTCCAGCCCCCGCTCCAACTGCTCCGATGGCATGGTGAGTGCCCCAGGGAGGACTCCCTGCCGCCGAGGTGCCCTGGGCGCTGTTGGTCCAAAGCTGAGCAGGGCGAGTCGCCTCTTCCTGCCCTTGCTATAGCAGCTGCCTTCGGTACCTCCCCAGGCAGAAGACAAAGTCCTTCCTCAAGCCTTGAGCACCCGCAACGAGGGGAGGTGGGGTCCCCACATGGCAGGATCTCTGGGAAAGAAGAATCCCTTACACATTTCTTCCCTGGGATAAGAAGTTAGGCAGGTTCCCCACGTCCTGGAGGAGCCAGGGCAAAGCTGCTGGGGGAGGACTTTGGGAAGCTACCTGGGGCACTGCCTGTGCTTCCGTAGCTCCTGAGGCATTTCTGTTTCCATGTTCTGCTGTATCATTACCTTTGAATCCTCTAAGAACAGCAGAGAGCAAGGGCCCCTTAGGACATGGTAGTTACACGGGAATTGGTAAGAGTCTCGGTTTTGCTGTGTGCCATTCACCATGACAACAGGAGGAGGGTCTAAGCTACAAGAATTGTTTTTCTTCACCCTTAAGAAAAAGATTCTCTATTTCCCTTCTCACTCACTTCATCCCCTCCATAGATATTTACAAGCAATAGGAAGGAGAATCCAGGCTTTCAGTCCTGTTTGTAAGTTATGGGCATGGGAGAAGAAGGGTGTTGCCAGAGGGGTGTCTCATCCCCACATCTTCTGGCTGGGGCTGTAGGTTCAGCCTCTGGTCTGACTCTGGGCTGGTGGAACATGGTGACCAGAGTCCAGGACAGCTCTCTGGCCATAAACTGCACTTTCAGACCAGAGATTTTTGTGCTCTGGTGGGGATAATCGTTACTAGGTTGAGTATCTGTGATTATGAGATACTCAACAGATTGGAGAGATTTACACAAATGATTCCTCTTCAAGATACAGCCTCCTTTAATAGAGGAATTTTATTGTGGATTAAAGTATTGGAAACAAATATATTAGTCAGTGTTCCAGAGCATTTTCTATACCAAATGGAAATGGGAAAAGAAACTTGAGGAAATACAAAGGGACAAGGTAGATAAAGGCTTTTAAAGAGGAATTCATGTTTAGAAAAATCTTCAAAAACTAAATTAAAAATACATAATTCCACTTTCAGTGTCCCTGTTGAAAACTAAAGATACATGAAGGGCTGTATCTGATCAGAATGCTGGAAAGCCTCATCTAATCTGTGAAGCTGCAGCATTTGGTGCAATAGTGGTAACTTTCCTGTGGAACAGCTGTGCCACATAAAATATTCTGGGGTGGATCCCCTTCAACCAAGTTACGTTCTTCCTTTCTCAAAGAATCCACAGGATTGGAATCATGGCACAGACCAGAGCCTGAAATATGAAATGAGATGGTTACTGGGATTTGGGTAAGAGTGTGAGGTCACTGAGATTTCTCTCCTTCACAGATGGAGTACAGTGGGCCTCCTTGCAGCTCTCGAAGAAGGAACAGCTATGACAGCAGCTACTACTCAGAGTCCCCAAATGGTGAGTATGTGCCCTAATAGCAGTGTGAAACACTGAGAAAGAGGCAGGCAGTGCAGCAGCTTTGCTGTGCCTGCTCCCTGTCCAGCCAGCGAGCCACTGCTGCTGCTAGAGGTGCTGGATTTCCTCCAGGTATATTTGCAAATACAGGCATGTGTTATAGTTGTATTTCCTCATTTGCAAATCTAACAGTTGGACAGAAGTATGTTATTCTCTGCAACTAATTTCAGCATTTAACCATATTCTACATGAAGACTTTTTACTCTATCATTGATCCAAATTTGAGTAATTTATGATTGATTTCAAATCTGTTATTCCCTTTCTCTGGACACAGTGAAGCCCTGGATCCTCCCTGTCCCCACAGCAGCACACAGCTGGCCTCTCTTCCATTTTGAAATTACAATCTGTTTTCTGATAATTGGTGTCCTTCACCAATGTTTGTTTCCTGTGAGTCCTCACATGCTCACAAACGTGTGCTGCCCACTGATTTAAGTACCCACTGGATAATCCAAGTGCCTTTGTGTTTGTTTTTTAGATCCAAAGCATGGGAAGAGTTCTGTTGTTTCCAGTCTCGATTGCCTCTCAAGCATTGTAGAGAGGATTTCCACGGATAATTCCACATGCCCTATACTGCCTCCAGTGGAAACTGTTGCTGAAGGGAGTCCCTGTTCCCCTGCAGAAGGAGTGAGTCTGAGTGATGGTGGAGCCCAAATTCCTTCTCCTACCAACTGCACCCCTCTTCCCCAGGATAACAGCAGCAGCAACCCCATTTACCAAGTGCTTTAAGGACCCCTCCAGCTGGACTGCACCAAAACCAATTTGCTCTGTTTGGCCTCATTCAGGACCTGCCTTCTAAGGTTGAAAAGACTTCTTAAGACATGTTCCAGTTTTAAAATATCACTGAAAATTCCTTCAACTATATAACTTTGCAAACCTGTATCACTTCAAAATACACATAGTTATTTATTGGTTGTTAACCTAAAGTTATTTAATATGTCTAGAGATAAAATTGTACACCATGAAATGGCCAATGTTTAGTCTGGGCTGTGGAGAATAGGAAGTTGGCTTTTGAATGTGGAGGAAAATAGAAGTCTACAGCAGCAGTGGCATGATAGATCCTTCCTATTACTCCTGTTCTGGCCAAAATAAGGTTGTGGACCATTTTTTATAAAACTTTTGTATAATTGTAAATAAGAGTTGCTTTCCAAAAAAAAAAAAAAAAAAAAAAAAAGCAAAATAAATAAATTAAAAAAAAAAAAAAAAGAAAAAAACCCCAAAACTTTAAACAAAAGGGGAAAATTAAAAAATATTTAATATTGCTTGGTTTGTTGTGTCAAACTTTAACTTTATATATTTATACGATGTGGTTGCCAAGAATGTTTTCGACACTATTCTAAATAAAGACCCTTATTTATAAAATCTGTGGTGTTATCTTGACTTTCATTAGGGCTTCTAGAATTACTAGTGCATTTAGGAGTGGTATTAGATATCTGCCTTGGCAGGAAGAAGATACAGGCTCTGATTCAGCAAAGAAATCAAGAACATGCTTCAGTTGCACTACTTTGCATAATTATGCTGCTGATAAGGGGTCTCTTTTCTTCATATTCTGTTGTGGTCATTATTAAACCTATTACTAAACCTACTGCTAAACTAAGCATCACAGATCATTATTAGAGGGATCAGTAAATAAGCATGTTTCTCCTCCTGCCCCAAAATTTACAATTACATTGTAGGATTTGGTCTTACCAGGATGTGTTGAAACTAAGAATCACAAAAAATTAGACTCCAAATTCCAGTGTACCTACTGAAACTTGAAGTCATACAACACTATCTAACAAGAATAGGCACTACATTTTTGGACAAATGTTCTCATTTTTCATTCAAGTTCTATTTTTCAAGTGTTTGTACCAAGTTCATGTATTCTCAGGTATTAGAAACTAATTTTGTTGTAAAGTTCAAGTTACAGATCACAGTTTTCCTCAAGTTCAAGTTGGAATTTAGGCCAAAGATAGGAAGTTTTAATTTGGATTTGAACTTTATGCATCTCTGGCAGCACTGCTCCAGGGATTTACTTCTTGTTTAGAGCCTCTCTAAAAATAACCAGTGGGCTCTGTTTCATTCAGTATCTATATGTAACCTTGAAAGCTGGCTGTGCAACTGAAAAATGTTAAGCCCTGAGCTGGTTGTCATTGGAAAGTAACAATCAGGGCTACAATCAGTAACTACAACCTGTTCCTTATCACATCCCTATGATTTACAGATTTTGTATAAACATCTCAGTAAAATAAAAACAAAAAATACACTGAAAACCAATCTAGGTATTGTCATCATCCCTAAATACTTCGATGGCAGACTAGTCATTGTATTCTCTGTTAGGTGGCTATTATAGAGGGAGTTTGTGCAGCTCTTACCTCTTAAGCAGGAAAAAGAAAGAGGGAACAGCTAATTCCAGGGAATGTCTCCCACTCCTTTAATCATGTATGGCCTTGAAGATCAATGTTCTGTGGAGAGGAGAGGAACAAGCTGCCATGAGTTGAGTAGAGCAATGCAGTTGCTTCTCCTTCTTCTTGGGGCAGTCATGCTCCAAGCTTGGTGATTTATCTGAAGCCAGAGGGGCAGGGATGGTAGCAGCCATGGGTATTCTTCCCTCATCCATCAGCTTGTGGTCATGATGGATGATAAACCAGTGCAAGGCATGGGACCATTCTGTGGAGCAGACCAGGCTCCCATGGATCAGAGTAGACTCCGAGGCAGGACTGACCACTCAGCATCTTCAAAGTCCAACTTTGTAAAGGTCTCCAGTTGATTTCCCTGTGGGAAAACACAGAAAACACTCCAGCCCATAAAGATTGAGCTTACCCCTTTCATTTTTCCATTAAAAATAAAAATCAAACTAATTTGAGAATGTGCTAATTCATACTAACATGAATCCGGAGGGTCTCTACTAAGGCTGGAAAAATGCCCCAGGTTAGTTAGAAGCCTGTGTCACTTGTAAAAACTAAGGAGAGACAGTTGCCTCACAAACCAGGACTTCACACATGATCAATATTATTTTCATTGTCTTCAGCAAACAATCGAGCCTACAGTGCAAAAGATAAAAAAAAATGTTTTTGTGAAATACTAAAGATCTTTTAATCCCAATAATTTGAGGCTGGTAAAAGTACTAATTTTACTGCCGTTAAATGGCAACCAAAAAGTACTTTGGCAGCTCAGGAATTTTGGCAGAGCTCAGAGGCTCTGGCCATGCTGGCAGCACGCAGCTCATGCCTGCCTTGCTTGCACCCCACTTCTGAGGGACACAATGGGGTACCTGGCTGTAGGGCTGGCCTGGCAGAGCGGGCACAGGGCACTTCTTGTGCTCAACAATGTACACGCAGTTCCATGTGAAGTCATGTATATTGCATTTCACTGATTTATTTTAGCCACCCGAGTTTCCACATACTGATGTTAATGTTACAACAGAGAACAGGCATTTAGCACATCCCAAAATAGATGGATGGATGATGAAGAAAAAATATTCATAAGTTTCCAATGCAGAGCCCATCTTTCTCCCGTTGATGTCAGTGAGAAAAGTTCACTGGAGTAAGGCCAAAGGGCATCAGTACTGATAAACATATGTTTAGGTTACAGATATATTTATTTTTTTACTTAGATAAGGAAAATTGTTCCCCTATGCCATTTCTTCCTGTTTATTTCTAAGGTAATAAATATATTTAAAACAAAGCTCTGTGCATCAAGAGGACAGCATGTAACTGATAGAAATATATCCCAGTCTATAGGGAAATATTTTGAAGCTAGTAATATTTGGATTCAGAGTTTTAGTCTAGTTCTGACACAGCCAAGGAGCATATGCAAATCTGATCCAACATTTACAAACTTTGGTTCTTCAATTGGGCTCCTGAAGATGAATTTAGTCATTTAGGGTTGATCCTCCAAGACAAAGTGCAGCCTGCCTTGGTCTACAGAAACACTCCCACATGGGCTCTGAACAAACACTGATGGAAAGTTTATATCACACAGGATCCAGTTCTGTATGATGTTTCCTGAGGAACACTGCCTCCAAAGGGAAAGTCATACAGACACAAACAAATAAAGGAAAGTAGCTGTCTTTGAATATAACAAAAAATGCACAAATTAGGAACGTTTGCTTTGATTTGGTAGCTTAAGAAAGTGCTGCATGACAAATCCAATATTACTGGTCTCACTCAAGCCACTGCTATGGAAAAAGAGGAATAAATTTATACCTCACTTACATATACTACATGCTCCAATTTACATTTCATCAGATCATTTGCAAGTATGAGAATGAAGAGGATCTTTTTCCTACTTTCAATATTTCACAACAAAGTGCAATAAAATTGCTGGGTTTTCAAATAACAATCTTAAGCACCATTTCCTGCATTATCACAGCAATACTGCTACAGAAGTATTTCCCATATGGAACATTCAATTTTAGGTAAGATATATGAACTGTTCCTGGTATATTTTTTCCCTTTAAAAAGATTTTATTATCTGTCTCCAAATATATTAAAGAAATATTAAATTGGCAGTTGCTTTATACCAGATGCTGCTCTTCTAAAATGACTTGTCATTTTCAACTCAAGATAGACCCTATAAAAAAAAAAACCTTGAAAGTGGACAGAAAAACAGTTTTCATTTTGCAGGGATATTTGAAAGGTTCAAAGTGTGCAAAGGGCCAAAACTACTATCTTCAGGAGAACTACATCCAAAACAGACGAGGAAACATTTGTACCTGATACCTCATGAATTTTAACGAGTGAATTAATTAATATTTCCTTTTTGTTAAAAATTTCCTTGAAATCAGTAGGAATATTTTCAGAGTAGTGCACATAATGCTGTCTGGGATAGTGTTCATGCAGCAGTGCAAAGCCAGGACAAACTCCCTGCTGTGACCCATACTCGTGCTCTGGTCACTGACCCATTTCTGTCACAACACTTTCAGATGTGCCGATCCCCCTGAGCACACCCCTCTGAACGAGCTGCCAGGCTTTAGTGCTCACCTGATCTGGAAAGTACAAACCAGAAACTGCCCCCACAGCAGTGCTGAAAGCCTCCAGCCGTTCCTAAATGAGTGGCTGACACGGAGCCTGGGATAGCAGGAGATGGCATGAAGGTCATTTCACATAACTTGCATGTGGCAATCTTGGCTTCACAGGCAGTAGGTAAAAAGGGCTGTGCAGAGTCAGAGTGCAAATCTCTGACAGCACGACCTGGAGATCATCTTGGGAGGCACATCCAAGTACCTCATTAAGCACTATTTACTATCAGCTTGCCCTCCCTCAGCCTTTCAAATCCTTGGTTTTCTAGTAAAACTGTTGAACAGCCATGACCCCCTCTCCTTGATGGATGCAGCATGCTCCTTTTTGAACTGCACAACTGGGAATGTCATTAAGTGGAGACCTTTCAATATTTCACATTTCAGGGCTAACGAGGGAGGGGATGGTCCCTAGCATAATACAGAAGAGCAGTCAGATTGTCCTTTCCCTCCCAGGACCCAGCAGGAATTAGGAACATGTCTGACATAGAGCCACTTGGGCCAGTACAAGGAACCCAGAAATTTCCCTGTGGACCCAGAAACCTACATTTTCCATACACAGACACTTCTGAATAAAGACCTTAACATTGTAAGTTAATGGTGCAAACTGAGCTACCCTGTAACCATGGGGTGATAGAAAACTTCAGGGGTTTCCCAATAATACAGTCAACATGGCACTCAACTCACATTTTCTTTCTACACCACCAACTACACCAACTTTTACTACAGGCATCTTAGCAACATCAGCAAGTGTGCCATTTTATGTAATACTCAATGAATAACCTCACACTTATCAAAACCAAGGCAAATACTGTAACTATTTATTAAAAATTTACTAAAAACTCTAACAGACAGTAACCCACTTAATCATGTGATTGAGGGAGGTTGCAATTTTGGTTGGTGTGTTGTTTTTTTTTTTTGTTGGGAGTCAGATTCACTTAGAAGTCTGTGTTTCAGCACAGTTGCCATCTACTGCTGCATATCCATGGCAATAAAAGGGGGTCACCCAATCTCCACAGTCCTCCCTAACCCACTTGAACTGACCTTGAGCCTTTTCTGGTCCAACAGCCACATCTGCTGGGAAAAATTTAAACTGCATTTCTTCCTGAAATCATTGCTTGGTGAATTCCATGTTCTGTTTTATCATGTTTCCATGATGTAAGGTTTGTTGGTGCAGAAACAGAAAAAAAAAAAAAAAATCAGCCTTCAGACACCCCCTGGAGGCCCATACACTAGGAATATAAAGAAAAATACATTGGAGAAAACAATTTCTTCCCTACCAAGAACCTTCTACAGAAACAGAGAGAAAAAACTGTAAGGATAGTATGGTTGGCTGGGTTTTGGCTTTTTTATTGCTAGACAAATTTTGGGGCATCACTCTCTTTTTCCTTGTAAGTGAAAAATAAAGACAAAAGGAGGGAGAAAATGGAAGGTCTTTGAAGGCATTGTGCTGACAGCAGTGGTCCTGGGGGAGACAGGCTGCTTGCCAAGAGGGCAGGTGGGGAAGATGCACAGGAACTGCAGGTGACAGCAGGATCACAATGAGACTGTCTGGTGACAAAGTCCCTCAGCAGGACACAAATCTTGGCCACTGGACCAAGGGAGGTGATTTTCCCCTTTACTCTGCTCTGGTGAGATCCCACATGGAGCTGTGCATCCAGCTCTGAGTCCTCAGCAAAGAAGGGATATTGACCTGTTGGAGCAAGTCCAGAGGAGGCCACCAAGATGATCAGAGGGATGGAAAGGCTGAGAGAACTGGGATTGTTTAGCCTGGAAAAGAGAAGGCTTCAGGGTGGCCTTCCAGTACCTGAAGGGAAAATACAAGAAAGATGAAAAAAGACTATTTAAAAGAGGATGTAGAGACAGGACAAAGGGGAATGGCTTCAAACTGACAGTAGGTTTAGATTAGATATTAGGAAAAAATTCTTTACTATGCGAGTGGCAAGGCACTGGACCAGGTTGCCCACAGAGAAACTGTTGGGTACTCCATCCCTAGAAATTGCATGGAGCTCTGGTCCAGTGAGAGATGTCCCTTTCCATAGCAGAGGGGCTGGAACGAGATGATCTTTAAGGTAATTTCCAACCCCAACCACTCTATGCTTCATTTTATACTTTGGCCACATACCAATCCTTTTTTTCACATTGATGCTCTATTTCTGAATCCTAAACCAAATAAAGCAATAGCATTTCGTTCTGAATTTTTTCAGTTGTTTTTATGGCACCTATGGGTTTCCTGAGGTGGGAGCCTAGATAATCCACATTTGGGAGCTGCTGCTTGCTGCAGTGTGCAAGTACATTATTGAACCAACAAGCAGTGTGTAGGCTTTTCTCCAGGCCACCGGAGGGCAGCCTTTCCATGAAAAACAGGACTTTGGCTTTTTGTTGGTTTGTTGGGTTTTTTTAGTGCATACATTCCTTTTTCTCCCCCTAAACTCTCACATCTAACTCTTTTTCAGCTCAGGTAGAGCGTATCATTTCACACGGCAACAACTGAAATCAATGAACCAAATTCCTATCCAGTGCAAATTCATCATTCTTGCTGGCAGTTGACACAGTATTAGTACCCTTATCTGTTGGGATTATTACAGCAAGTACCAACTCATGGGTTGAGTTTGGATGCTGAAAGATGCACTTTTATGAAAAACTACAGGGTTTTGTGTCTATATGGCAAGGCATCCCTAATGAGACCTAAAGTTCAGGATGAAGATCATCACAGAGCAAAAAATTTATACAACAGCTTGTAAAAGGAAACCTGTTCTTCATCCATAATGCTCTCATTACAAATCTAATAGAAATACAAATGTATGCAAGGGGGTTCATGTGTCACACATGTTGTTTTTTTTTTGTATGGGACAGGCCACACTTCCATCCCTTTGTTCCCTTTGGAAAGGAAGCATGGTATGTGCTAAGCACACGTGCTCTAGGCTCTAAAAGGCTGTCCTCTACAGAACCACACACTTGAAACAGCTTGCAGTTGAAAGCCAGCTGCACAAAATGTAGTCCCAAACATTCCTTTCAAAAGCTTCACAAATGCCAATTACATTAAGCGATATGAAAAAAGGCAACCAAGTAATGTGCCTAATTAACAAAGCTAGAGATGGAGCCAGCCACTTGGTTTGAAGTACTTCCAAGAGAGATGTTAAATGCAATGGTCAGGGCAACTCTGGAAGAAATAAATTAACATGCTGGGTTAGTATTTCAAGCTCTGTGGGAGTAAAAGCTGTGTGTGGTAAGGGGAAACAAAGGTAAAAATATCACAGGGTGCTATTCTGTTTGTTTGTTTGCCAAGACACTTTAGCTTTTGCCATTTATTATTCTTCATGGTATGCTTGAAATTATTCAAAAAGACATAAAAGTGTCAGCATTGCGTCACTGGCCTTCCTAAATTTGTCTTTTACCCACCTGTTCAATCTCAGCTCAAGGTCAAGAGAAAAACCATTTTGAGTGAATGGACTGTGAAATAAACACACTCATGAAAAATATCTTAGCAGGGTTCTTTTATCTTTAGTGCTATCTGCAACCACAGCTCGAAAGATTCCCCACACCACAGGACAACAGTGGGGTTTTTTTCTGGTCCTCATAAATAAGAACTGACTGACAGCTGCCTGGTTCCAAACCTTAGATATGTGTGGTTGGGAAAGCCCAGGCCACCACAAACTCTCACGTTCCAGCAAGTAGTGTGGCTTGAATCCATTCCAACATTCATCTGTTGGCAGCTGTTCCCATCTGCTCCTTCTTGAACCACTCTGCTCGGTCCCTAGGGAAGAGAAGGAAGATTGTCACGCAATGAACTCGCTTGTTGTGAGCTGGCTGCTCATGTTTTACCCAAATCTGTCATCTCACCTCATCTGCACTCTGGCCTTTTTTTGCCATAAGAATTCCGAGTTCTGCTGTGCATCCAAGGGGGAAAGGGGGAAAGGAAACCCCAAACCAACTATTCCTCAAATGTGGATGCCAAAATGTTATTCCTCCTTTTAAGTACAAATAATTATTAGGAACAAGAGATACAGAAGAGATTGATCAGATCACTTAGTCCCCACAGCTGAATCACACAGTGATTCCTGCATGTATGTTGTGCAGCTAACAGTGTCTGACATACATTCACTTTGTGATGAGAGAAGGCAGATGCCCTTCAAGCACTCCATGACCATTACCTCTGACCTTTTTTTTTGTTTGGTTTTGTGGTAAAACACACAATGGAGAAAGAGGAAAAAAATAAAAAATAACATTTTCTATTTTAGACATCAGTGTTTATGTTGCCAGACTCACAGCTGAGGCTTTAGGAACTTTGGCTCACTGAGCAAATGTCTATGCACATTAAGGCTCCTATCTTAATTTGATCCCCCTGATATTTTATGTACTTGTTAACATGATATCTACACATTAACATTAATTGGCCAGAGTAAGCAAAAGATTTTAATTTTTTCTTAACCAGCCTGATTTCCAACTGGACCAAATCCCCCCAAAACTCTTGGGCCTTCAAAACTTTCAGGTGTACCAAAAAATGCAAACTTTTGTTCAGAAACATCTTTTTTTTTCTTTCTTTTTTTTCAGTGCCAAAGTACCTGAAAGCACATCCCTAAACATAAGCAGCATTCTATTCAGCCTAGGGTTGGGAGGGGAGAAATAGTCAACAAGAGAATACAACAATACAACAGAATATGGAAACAAAGCTGAAGAAGATTCCATTAGTAACACAAATGCAATCATCTGGATTTTGCCCTGACCAGAATTAGACATATTTGTATATGTTGGTCAATATACCTCCTAAAGACTTTATAAGCATAAACTCAGGAAAACTGAGAGTAATTTCACTGACTTCCCCTGTCACCTTTTCTGTGCACTGTCCTCTTCAGCATGCACCTGTCTGCTTGGATTATGCTGTGCCACACAAGAACAGCACCACTTCAGCACTTCTGCAGGAACACCTTTCCATATAATGAGGGCTTCTTCTTTCATTTCCTCCACTTTTTAACTGGCAGGATAAGCTGGAGAACAATTTCAGAAGAACCTGTAGAAATCTATTGAATTTTTTTTTACAGTTGGAAAATTTTCAACTTGGAAAAAGGTCTTTATTATAGACTTAACTGGGCACTGCTTTTTTTCTCATTGCTTCATAGGAAAGCCAATAAACATGCTATTGTAGGCCCTCTTAGGATGAGAATCCATCATAGAAGAGCAGAAAGGTCCAATTTTTTTTGTAATAATGAAGCATTTCTCAAGGAAGACCCAACTCTGATTTCTTGCAGGTCAGCTCTGAATATCTTGTCCCACTGTCACCTTTCTCTGTTTCCTCATTATTGCCCAATTCCTTCTACTGCTGGACTACCTAGAGGCAAAGACCACAACTGCAAAACCTGGCAGAATCCACAGATGAATCAGACTGAATCAGTAAACAATGACTAAAAGTGCAGCGTCACAGGAACAAGCATATCACTGTGCCTCAAACTAAATCATGTAAATACAAACTTGCTGCAAATCTTACCAGGAATTCCAGCCACAGTCTGGAGGGTTGGTATTGTCCTATTGCTCCAGGATTCCTACAGAAGTCTTCCCCAGGTCCTGGAAACTCTGGGTAGAGCATGTTCCTGCTTCCTGGAGTGCAGAGAGCATTTGTTATAGTATGTCCCAGCAGGGAAAGGCAGAGGACAAGCTAATAGAGGTGCCATCCCTTCCCTATTGCCTTTTTTCTAGCTCTCAACACTTCATTTAACTGGAACAAAAAACTGGAACATTTAACTGGAACATTTAACTGCTGTTAATGCTAAGGCCCAGGCCCAGGCATGAGACAAGATAAAGAAACCTGCGTTCCCAGCAGCTGGTCCAAGATTTGGGACAGAAAGCAGATTTTGCTTTCCATTCATTCACATTAACATTGTATAAATCCTGGCTCTTGACAAAAGAAATGCAGCAGATTTCATCCTTAGTGCCAATTATTTAACTAGCATCACTGGAACTATTATACTTTATATCTCTTCATATGCAGCATTCAAATAATTACTTCAACAGGATTAAATGTCATATTTCATGGGACTGGCTGTGTAAATATTTACAGAGCTAGAGAACAGAAAAGACATCTCAGAGTTATTGATTCATGTCAAATATTGAGAAGCTGGGTTAATCAAGGGATTTAAGCAATGCTTTAAACCTTTGAGTCAGCATTGTTGAGATTTATTTAAACTACTCTTACACTTCAACATTTAAAGTTTTACAAATCGTTTATAACAATAAAGACTTACAGGCCATTTTCCCATCTGTTTGTCCGAGGACATTTCAGTTACTGTTGTGAACTCAGAGTAGGCTGAAGAAGTAATAGCAGCTGTGAAAAGTGAATCATTCAACAAAAATAAAGTTCTCATTTCAGCTAAAAATATAAAAAAAGGATAAGAAATGTTCTAATTAATTTGTGGTATTAGAGAAATAGTCAGCTGATGGGCAAGTACATACATTTTATAAAATGGAGCACATTCCCTAGTCCTCAGTCAGAAACAGACTCCATTTTTTCTTATTTTTTTTGGTGATTAAATGAAAAAGATACACTTGCAGCACTGGGAGCTGCATGCCTTTTTCAAGAAAAGACTAGCACCTCCTGTTCTGTATTCTGTATATAGTAGTTGTGAAATACATATGTCTGTATCTATGTGTTTGTGTCTGTTGCTATGTTCATGCACCTGCAAATTGGCTGAGATCTTAAAAACATAATGACAGCATTAGTAGAGTTTTGTTTGCAGAAAAACAAACTGGGCCAGTCTGAGAAAGTCAAGGACCTTCTAGGACTCCCCAAAACAAATCAACAAATAAAATAAAGCTGAGTCCCTGGCCCTTTCTGAAACTCTAGCTGTAGGACATGGCAGGAGTTAAAATGTTCCAACCTGTGTGAGCTTTTGGCAATGCAGATTTGGAGCTCTCAGGATGACTGAGCTCAGCTCATAGTAACAAGTTTAGATAAGGGGTTTTTTTGTTATGTGCTGACAGAAAACTTCCAATTGTGTAAGCTCAATTTTCCTCATCACCAGCTGGTTTTTTGCTGGATCACACCTAGATCAGCACAAAGAAGACAAGGGACAAATCTATATCCTTCCAAAGCTCTGCATTGAAAGAGAGTAGCAGATTAGCTGTATGCCTAATTTCAAATGCTGAAAGTAGATTTTGCTGTGATTAGCCCCATGATTTCTTGAGGAACAATCATTTCTATTTTGGGGAATGTCTCATCCTGACACTTTTACTACAGCCTTGACTCAAGGACGTGGTCCAAGAGAAGCACAGTGCCTCACCCAGGCCAGCTACATGCCAGATTTAAGAAGCTGGGGGTAAGACAGATAGTTCAGCAGATTTTTGCAGTGCTTATTGCCCTTTTTGCCAGGAAACTGCCATCTTCTCTTTCCCTACAGGCAAGACAGTTTGGAAATCTCCCTAGTCCTTCAGCAACAGCAGAACACCACTTCCACCACCTCACCTTACTTGTGGGCACCATCTTCATAATTGTGTCTGCTCAGTTCCATCTCCCATAAAATTTCAGCAAAACCAAATGATTCAGGTAGGAGTTTCTGTTAGTTAATGGAGTGGGTACAGATCAAAGATGATCTCTAATATGTCACAATATTACTTCCATTTCTTCCAGAAAGAAAAATTTCCTTTTTTCCATCCCAAAGGAATTAGCAAATCAAAAAAGAACCTTCACTCAGAAATGTCAGCCCAGTAGAAATGGATGAACAAGTGCATCTCATCAGGCAGATCATAGCAAATGCTTCTCAGCTCAAAGCAAAGCCATGCAACAGCTGGAAAACATGGATGGGAATGAAGTACACATTCAAGCAACACTGAAATAATTAAGAATTAAAGATCTAGCTATAAAAGTGCAGGA
Organism: Oenanthe melanoleuca; assembly: GCF_029582105.1. NCBI lineage: Eukaryota > Metazoa > Chordata > Aves > Passeriformes > Muscicapidae > Oenanthe > Oenanthe melanoleuca. The sequence goes on from NC_079339.1 coordinate 13,911,049, forward strand.
ACAAGCATTTAGCCATAACTTCTGCTGCTCTGGTTACTCTCATTAAAAACATCATGCCTTCCTTGCATCAGGTTTTGGACTACACATCTCTTCAGACATACAGCATCTCTATGACTCCCTCAGTCAACACCAAGCACCAACCCACAATTTTTTTTTCTCCATTCTCATTCTTTCTATGAAAGGCTTTCATCCAATTAATGACAATTCAGAGGGGTAAATCTAGCCTTTCAGAAAAGTAATAACATCTATGCAATTGCAGCTGCTTCATTTTTAAATGATTTTCAAGGACAAAATGAGTACATTGCATCCTGAAGTGCATCACAGCTTTCCATTTGAAGACCTCAAACCAAATGATTTACAAGGGTCAATACTAACAGATAGAGCAATTCACAGCATGATGTAATCTAAAACTGATAAAGAACTGCTCTGAAATACTGTTGAGTTGTCATGAATTCAATACAAGAGAGCACAGCCTGTATTATAGCATTCAAGCATTGCAAAACTGATCTTCCAAACCTGGCTGCCTTTTCTTTTGAGGTTATAACTTAGAAACAATTCTCTGAGCCTCCTCCAGCTTTAAAACATTTTGAATGTACTCTCCAGTTATATTCATAGTTGTGCACAAAGTCACAGGTTCTCTCAACATCTCCTTTTCCTCTTCATATTGTTACAATGGGTCATTCTTTTTCTTTGAAGATAAGCTGACTGATGAAGTCAGAGCTAGGCTTACATTTCAGGAGCGGGAGCTTCTTCAGCTGTCAGCATTGTTGTGTCCTCACTAGAAGCCCCAGTGAAGGAAAAGGCTACAGAGGAGTGAAGAATCAAGTACTCTTGATACACTAGTAAAGCAGCAAAGCACACAGCAGAGCTTCCTGATGTGCATTTCTGTGCCTACACAGCACTGGGATTTGGATCTGTCAATCCAGCCTCTTCAGTAAGCAGAAAAATATCTTCATACAATAATTAAGGTAATGAAATAAAATTTTAGAAAAAGGTTAAAATTTCACTTCAAGTTAATCAGTTACTAATTTAGGAGTATTAGGGAATATATGCTCAGCCATCTCCCATACTGAAAAGCTCTTTTTTTTTTAGACAGAAATCATTGCAGTTTTCAGCTAAAGTAGAGAGCAGGAGGATTAACAAAAAATAACGTGAACCCGCTAGTTTGTTGGGTTTTTTTTACTTTGTAGACAGAATTTAGACTTCTGTCTGAAAGACAACCTACTTTTTCTTGTATATGATTACCCTGAGAATGCTGAAGTATAGGGCAACAAAGGTGATCCCAGTACACCAGAGACAGAGGGGAAAGAAGGACTTACTCTTCCTGTGTCATCAGAACAGTGAGGTGACCTAACACCAGGGACAAAATTAGTAAACAGACTCTCTAACTCAGCTACACAGTAGTTTTGAAACTAAAATATACATATGGCTGAAAGTTATTCTTCCACTCTCACTACTAAAACTTTTGAGTTAGAAGAACAGCTAAAATTATGGATAGACCAACAGGACTGCTCAAAGTGCACATATACTCTCCTGAGTAGTAGGTGTGCTACAAGGGAGACCTTCAGAGAGACCCTTTCTAAACTCTACAGCTTATTTTCCTCAGTTATAACAGATTTTGGTCAGCTCAAGCTCAACATAGATTTCATCAAAATCTCTCACCACTTATTAGAATCAGAAAAAAAAATTATTTCCAAGGTGAATGGCTTTTAATGCATTTAAAAATTTTCTGATAACACCACCTGCTGCTGCTATACCATAATCCTTTTCCAAACAGACTGTGAACTGTTTGGATAACCTACCAACTCTGTGCTCCCTACAGCAGTATTAAAGCTGGTTTAGTTATTTTTAACATGTGAAACTTTAAAAAGATTAATTAATAAGTTAACTTAAAACAACATGTAGTATCACAGAAAAGCTAGATAACTTGTGGACTTACACATCTACCTTCACATTAAATCCTCTTTGAAGATATCAAATATAAACCAGATGTTTAAAGATTTAAAGATGTCCAACATAAACTAGAATAAATCCAGTTGTAATATTGTTATTTTTCATGGGATTAGGAGGATAGAAGTGCCACTGTCAAGTTTGGGATTAATCATAATTCCATAGGAAGCTTTTGTCTGCCAACTGGAACTTGGAAAATTAGATTATTTGATTTTTTTATTTGATTATTTGATAATCCAAACATTTCTAATTATGGAAAATTATTTTTTAAATTAAACTAGAATTTTATATTGCTATATGGCAAGTTTAAAGCAAAACTTTGCTCAGACACAGCAGCTGCTAGACCATCTTAAAACTTCCATTCCATGCAAACCAACAGCTATCTATGTAGTATTGCCAACTATGGCTAATTAAACAAATGCAAATCATGCTATAATCTACCATGCAAAGCAAACTCTTTGTGCCTTAATACAGAGTTATTTTGTGCCATAATCCCTGCTAAATAAAGATATTATTTTTGAACACTTTCCCTCTCAAGCTTCAATATAAACTTCAAACATTATGTTATCTTTCATTTTTCACATGAAAATAGTGTCTAAACTTACATTCCAATTTATATTTCTAAAAGATCTTCTATTTCAGCAGCTATCTTGCTCCAGATCTCACAAGCTCCTGCTTGCCTATCAGTCTCTGATTTGGGGCCCTCTTTCATGTCTTTCATGTCTTTCATGTCTTCTGTTTCTACCAATGCTTCTTCATCAATTACAGCTCTAGTAACTTCAAAGAAACCTCACAGGTCACTTAAGCATGGCCTCCCCACCTGAGTCCATGAAAAATCTTTTTAAACAAGCTTTCTGGCTTTTAACATGTACTCCCAGAAGACTTCTAAGGTCCTGCACCACTCTCCTTCAGTTCCCCAGACAAGAAGGGAAACCCAAGAAAGGGAAGCTCCACAGTCTCCCTTTCATCCCCACAGTCACCTTAGATCCCAACCCTGAAATTCCTGAAGAGGAATCATCCACTGCAGGTAAGGTAACACGGAAGGTGGGAGCTAATGAGCTGGGAAAGAATCTTTACAGCTGTGGATGTGACCAGGAGAACCCACAAGCCTGGGATTCACAGGCCCTTAACATCTTTTCTGGCTCACCTGCCCTCTGCAGCCTTCATTAACTCTTGGAAATACACTACAGTTCTTTCCCATTGGTCCTCAACCTATTATTATCAAAAATAGGCATTTACTATGATGTAAAAGAATTTTTGCATGTATAATTTCTATCAATGAGTCAACATCCTCTTTTCCTTTCTTGATGCCAGGCTTGGGTTCACAGCCCTCTTTTCCCTCTGTGTCCTCTGGCTGGCAATTCTCAAGGATTTTAGATAGTGTTTCTGTACTTGTGATTCTCAGATTCTCCCTCTGTCATCAACCTTTCTACCTCTGTTCAGTCCCAGTGCTGAAGTTGCTGTCTGGCATCTCTTCCTGGAGACTTTTTCATCAGTTTGTGCTAGCTGAAGTGCAGAGTTGCCTTGATTTAGCCTCACTTTCCCATTTCTCATTCATAGCTGATATGAGTAACATACTCCCATTCCTACTGTCTTCCCTCCCTTTTCCCAAGAGTCACACACAAACAGCACCAGGTCCCAGGCCTTTCTTCTACCCCAGCTTAAAGAGCCATCTTCTACCATTTTCACAGACAAATCTGCTGGTTAGACCTCTTTGGAATATACCACCACAGCTACTGCAAAGTTTTCCTCTCTGCATCCCAACCATGTAACGCTCCTTGCAAGGAAGCTGCAGGTGACCAAACACCTCCTCTCACAAACCCGAGCACACCAATTGCAGCCTTCCACTTGTTCTTCACCTGCTGTTCCCATGCATCTGAATTTCTGTCATACTTTGAAGTTCAACCTGACTGCATTCCCCTGGTTCTGCCCTCTTGTGTTGAGTATCGTGCTGCCCCTAGCACTTGTACAATCCATCAGCATTCCCTAACCTTGTACCTTTCCATTGTATGTTTCACCACCGTTCATCAGGACATGACCTTCCCTGGTCAATTCACAACAGCTCAGCTCTCCAGGCTCTCCCAAAAGCCCATTCCTCCCGAAACGCTGGCAGCAAATAAAACAAAATACAGAACAGGTCCACATACCTCTCTTACTTCCTTTCCACACAACCATCTTCCTCCTGCTCTTCAAGCTCCTTGCAAGACAGGAATGAGGGGTTTTTTGAAACTTCCTTTATCATTATTTGTGAATTAACGAGAATAAAAAACCAATAAAAACCACAAAACCCAAATTGTAACTTCCTACCAACATAGGTGTTAGGAAAAAAAAAAAAAACAACAAAAAAAACCAACAAAACAAGTGAACAGTAGGAAAAGATGGAGAAGTGGCGTAGGTGTGTGGGACCAAGTAAAAGCGCGACGGGATAGGAAGGGACAACTCTGGGTACCCCTGCTCGTGAGGCAAGATACTTGCACCTGGGGAGATCTTGAATTCTGCCCTTCAGCCAGTCCGGTTGAGGCAGGACGAGCACAGCGTGACTTGTGTCAATGGTGCTCCAGAGGGTCACTGAGAGCCGAGCGAGGGGCAGCACCGGGACACGCGCGGCTGCCAAGGGCCGCCCGGTGAGCCCAGGGCGCTGCTGCGGGCAGGTGAGCGCGGCGGGAGGGCGCTGTCCGGGCAGCGCGGGGTCCCGGGGCGGGCAGCGGGTCCCGGCAGCGCTGGGGAGCGGCGGCGGCGGGAGCGGGGGCGCGGCCCGCGCTAGGACCCGGGCGGGAGCGGCGCCTGCGCGGCGGTGCCCGGCGGCGGGCGGGCTGCACCGAGCGGCTCGGCGGCGGCGGCGGCGGCGGCGGCGGGAGGAGCAGCGGGAGGAGCAGCGGGAGGGGCAGCGGCAGCGCCGCGGGTCCCGCCGCCTCCGCCCCTGCGCCCGGCCGGCCCGGGTCGAGCGCTTGCCGTGCGGGCGGCGGGAGCGCGGCGCTGTCCCTTCAGCACCGGCGGCGCCCCCCGCCCCGCTCCGCCGGCAGAGGCGCGGGCACGGCCCCGCGTTCCCCGCGGGGGCTGCAGCCAGCAGCGGCGCCCCGCAGCCCCGCGCACCTGTGGGCAGCGCCGGTGCCGTGATTTTTCTTCCCCCCCTCACTCCCCTTTTTTTTTTTTTTTTTTTTTTTTTTTTTTTTTTTTTTTTTTTTCCCTTGTGCTTTTGGCCACGTCCAACCAGGGAAAGGCCCTCCCCCTCCGGCACCGCAGCGCCCGCGCTCCCGGAGCATGGCCCCCCCTGCCCCTGCCCCTCCGCCGCGGCTGCAGCTGCCGCGGACCCCGAGCGTCTGACTCCAGACGGAGGCGGCGCAGCGCCGGCAGCCACCGCCACCGGCATCGCCTCGGAGCGGCCCCGGGGGAGCGGGGCTGGCCGGAGCCGCTCGCCCCCGCGGGCCCGGAGCGCGGCTCGGCTTAGGCACCGACTGCCGCCGAGCAGCCGTCCCCTGACGGGCTTGCTGCCTGCCGTGCTTGCTTGGATGAGTCTGCGACATGCCTAATAAGAGACGAGATGGGCCAGGGCGACGAGAGCGACCGCATTGTGATCAACGTGGGAGGGACTAGGCACCAGACTTACCGCAGCACCCTGCGCACCCTGCCCGGCACGCGGCTGGCCTGGATCGCTGAGCCCGATGCCCACAGCCACTTTGACTATGACCCCCGCACGGATGAGTTTTTCTTTGACCGGCACCCGGGCGTCTTCGCCCACATCCTGAATTACTACCGCACTGGCAAGCTGCACTGCCCCGCGGACGTGTGCGGGCCCCTGTATGAGGAGGAGCTGGCCTTCTGGGGCATCGATGAGACCGATGTGGAGCCCTGCTGCTGGATGACCTACCGGCAGCACCGCGACGCCGAAGAGGCTCTGGACAGCTTCGGTGGGGCGCCCCTGGATAGCAGTGCTGAGGACGGAGACATAGATGGCACCGGGGACTCTGGCGATGGTGAAGATGAGCTGGAGATGACAAAACGCCTAGCACTTAGTGACTCCCCAGATGGTAGGTCTGGGGGCTTCTGGAGACGGTGGCAGCCCCGCATCTGGGCACTCTTTGAGGATCCCTACTCCTCCAGATATGCAAGGGTAAGCTATGCAATCAGCACCCTCATCAAAACACTCAAACCTCCCTGAGTCCCAGCATTGCCAGGGTTCTCTCTGCTGTCAGAGCATCCATGTGTGTGGCCATACAAAAATCATGTGGGGTCTATGGGGGATGTAACCTGCCCTCTCAAGCAGGCCCCATGCATGGGGAACAAGCAGACACCAAGGCCTGAGCTTGTGTACTCAGATGTGGGCTTCCAGAGTCCCTTATTTTCTCATAGGCTCCTAAAACTCCTAGAACAGCTTGGGGCAGGGTCCCAGTCATGGTGTCCATTACACCCGGTAATTTTTCTCTATACACAGATTTTTACAGTCAGACATCCCCCAGTAAAGACCTTGTCCAGCCCTCTTACCAGCCAGCTAATGGCTCTCTCCCCTTTATGAGATGGAGAAAGAATTATGGGAGCAGGCAGTCCCAACGGTACCAGGGGATTTGGAGAGTTTCAGCCTGGACTGGAAAGGGAGTCAGTGCCTTTCTCTTTTCTCTTACATACCAAGTTAAATATTTATGGACATGCTTCTCTGAAAATGGGTAATTCAGCTGCTCACTCTGTGTCTTTTTCCCTTGTGGGAAATGCAAAATATTAATCAGAGGAAAGGGTTTCATTCATGTAGAAGGGACATTGTGCTTGACAGGTTTCTTGCCTGCCACTGAAGGACAGCTCCTCCCCTCCTGGTGCCTGCAGTTGTTTTGGAAAAGGAATGCACTCTGGTGCAGTTCACAGCATAGGTGTGGATAAAAATGGTGTGTAACAGTCATCCGACTCCTTTAAGCAGGCACCTCCTCATGCTGTGAGGATAATTACATTAATTAGGGCCTGATTCTGCTCCTGAAATCAAAAGAACTGAAAACATTTGCTTCAGGAGCAGCAGCAGGATTAACTCCCAAGACAGTCAATTTGATAACTAGGGAAACAGATAGAGGATAGTGCCTTCATAAAGAAATTGGTTGGCATAGGTTTTACTCTTAAATGTACCTTTGTTACAGCTTAATTGCTGCCAGCCCTTGGTAGGGTTGAGTGGTGCTTTGTTGGGGGAGGGTGATCAGTGTTCCTGAGAAGGATCAAAGAAGTGAGATCAGATTAGGGAGAAAATTGGACGGATGGATGGAGGAGGAAAGAGCAGTGGAAATGCAAGGAGCAGGGAGAGAGGAGCTGGCCGTGTATGAATGGGTGGTGGAATAGCAGCTGCCGGAGGCTTGGTCTGAGCAGAGATCTCCAGCAGGGAGACACCAGGTCTGCAAACTGAATGAATGGGGAAAGCTGGAGCAGAGCCTGGAGTTATATCTTGCTGCATTTCTAAAGATTCTTGTTTGCATACCGTTTGGAGACTCCTTCTCTGAACAAAGGAGTTAATATTTAAAATTAATTCCTTTAAACAGCATGGAGGATAAAGGAATAATAGAATATTTACCACAAGATGGAAAGATGATGCTGTTGTATTGCAGCTTTCCAATCCCTGATTTCTGCCGAAGGAATGTGGAAAGGGGAAGGCAAGGCTGCAGGGTATCCTTCAAAATGCTTGGTTTCCATTAATCAGGCTCAGCGTTAGCAGGCGATCTGAATAGCAGATCTCTCTGGTACCCAGGAATCTGTTGGTAAAACACATTTCAAGTAAAAGTAATGTGCTTGTTCAAGATTTTGGGAAGTGGTTCGAAAGCCAAATGGATAATGTTGTCCCAATTAAAAGGAAACAGAGGTTAAAACACCCTTTTGCTTGGAGGCATTATGATATTTTAGGAGAAAGACAAAAATTTGTAACCAATATTAGGAGTCTCTGTGATGTGCAGGCTGGAATTCTAGCAGGATATAAAATCTCTAAGGGTATTTCCATTTAGCAATAGGTGTTTTTATAAAATGAGTTTGTTGGGGGGGAGTGTTTGAGTGGATGATGTACCATTTATTCACAATCACTTGTGCATACCTGTTAGAATTCAACTCCTGATTTACCTCTAACTTGTTCTTTCCTTAAAGAATTGTTAAAACTAGATAAATATGAGTACACTGAATATTTAGTGGGCTAAATATGATTCTTTTACTTGTATCTATGGAGACGTAGGCCACATGAATAATATTTTGCATGAAGGAAGATGGCTTTCCTCATCAACACATCCACACACTGTCCATTAAGAAGACATTATAAGACACTTAACATTTCCTAATAAAAGCCATACTTTATGGTTATGGATGTAAAAAAAGATGGGAGTTTGATTTATGCTCCTGTAACCTAACACAGACATGGCAAAAATACATGAAGCTCACAATAGCTAATTTATAGTAAAATAATTGATAACATCATTAACAAGTGAATGGTATATTAAGGTAATCATTGGTAGAGTCAGGCAACAAATCCACTGTTATCCTACTTCTAATTGAGTGCAATACTGTCGGTTACAAACTGCAATTCAGTTGTGCAAAAAATCTAAATTCATATTGCCATTTTGTCAAAAAAAAAAAAAAAAAAAAAATCACGAAATTTTCTCCTCCTAAATGGAACTGGGACCTGTGCTAAGGGTGGTTATTATACACCTTTGATGTTTACGTATGGCACCAAAATGCATGTCAAAATAACATCTCAATGTAAGGATCAGTTTACGTAACCATTATAGTATTACACTTGGGCAAGTAAAAGGAATACAGTCTCTGAATATTAAGATGAAATGAAAATCTGCATGTCTGTATAAAGCAAGATTCTCTGGACTGTGTCTGGTATGCTAGATCAGAGAATGTTTAAGAACTGTCTATGAAAAGCTCAGCATTTACTCAAATCCAGCCATTCTTGGAGGATTTTGATGGACACTGTTTGCAAAGTACATTAGACTGTTTTGCTTTACCTCCACCTGACTCATACTAAATTACTTCTGATCTCGTTGTAGACAGCCAGGGAAGACTGGAAGTGCATTTGTGTATGTCAGGCAAAATCAGCTAACTCTGCAAATTTTGTTTATTTCTTAACTTACTTGGATTAAGCAAAGCTCCTAGTCACTGATCATTTGCCTTTAGGTGCAACAGTCAACAGTTGCTTTTTAAAACAATAGTGCCTGATTTTAATTAATTTCAAGTTTTCTCCATGCTTATTTATTAATAATGTAGTTCTTTCTAAAAAGAAGAAAAACTTCAAAAACTGCATTATCTTCTATATCTGTAATAAGAAAAGATAGTTTGTTTAAAATGACAGACTGCCTTAGGCACGTATCTCAGTAAGATAAATGGGTATTACACTTCTCCCTTACCTAAAGAATCCACATTTGGATATCAGAGGCAAAGTCTGGTGCCTGAAGATCTGAACAGAGTAACAAAAGGTGATGGGAAAGATCCAGGGATCCAGAAGGACTGTCAAAAGCATCTGTCCAGACAGCTAAATATCACTGCACACGCAAACTGATGTTTCTTTGAAGCTCATTAGAACTGTCTTTTTTACATCATCAGAGAACTTGGTAAATTTATTTTTTCTAAGTAGGCACTAAGAGGGAAATAGTGTCAGACAGAAAGCTATGCTAAAGCAGCAGAGAGTTACATTGTACTAGAGTGCCTGCCCTCTGTACTTACTAGACTTCATAGGTCCCTCAGTACACAAACATGTGCAAAATATTTTCTTGGCATCCTCTCTCCAGACATATTTATGTCTGGTCATGCTGTTCTTCCACTAGTAAAGCTCCCACTGATTTCCTGGGGAGTTTGGCCTGCAGGTATCTAACATATTTATTGCCCTTTCTCCTCCTCCTTCACAGCAGGGTAAGGTTGTGTTTGTGTTAATTCCCATTCCTTGGGTTGCTCAGTGTTTGGGAACGAGGAGCTTTCAGCTGAGGGTGTGCTACTGCTCACACTCAGACTGGACAGTTAAGCTTTATTAATGAGCTCTCAGGAAAGCTTTTGTAGTCCTTCCAAATAAACATTTGTACTGTTTTTAAATAAAAGTTGGTTAGGGTCCTATGGAAAGTCCTCGACAGCTTGACTTGCAATCCTGGTAGATGCTGAACCGCTTTGATCTGCAAGGGGAAAAGCAAAACTCTCATTCACCCTTCCCTCATGTTTCCCCTTCACATCCTGCAGAAGAATCTGCTTTCCTCAGTGGGAGACTTTTGAAGGACAAGTTTCTGACACTGAGAAGGAGACAGGAAAAAGGACAGTTGTAAAGAGATGAGAAAAAGATATTCCCCGGGGATTTCTTCAATCTTTCTTTTGTATATTCAAGACCATTTCAATCTTGCTGTGTTCATTTAAACAGATTTTTCTCTATATAAAATACCACTCATAGGTATAAAAAGGCTTATGGGATCCTAGTTCCTGAATAACCACACTGCCTTGAGGATTACAGCTGGGGTGATTCTGCTCACTCCTTACCCCTGGCCAGCATGGCTTAGCTCAGGAGTTGAGGCAGAAATCAGGGAATGGGAACAGATACTCCTCATTCTTCACAAGGGGGGCTTATTTCAGAGATGTGTGATGGGAGACTTGCTTGGCACAGGAGAGCTCCACTGTGGTCTGGAGACTCCCACCGAGCACAGGGGATGAGAGCTGCCCCAGTCGCTTTCCCCTACCTTCCTCAGGGACAGCTTCACAGGGCCCTGTGCAGCTGCTCTCCCACTTTGAGCCTTTCTGGAAGGTGTCTCCTGCAGAGGCATATCTAATCCTGCAAAGCTGGCTGCAGGAATTCTCACCATCTACTTTGACAATTAACAAGACAGCCTAATTTTAACTGCACGCTGCATTACAGCTCTGGAAAAATGAGAATCCACATCAAATGAGGTTTCCCTTGCACTTGTAGTATAATGGAATTACAGACATCTATTAACTACCATTCTATCATTCATTATTAATACAGTTCCTAAAATTCCATTTTATTCCTATTTTCTCCCATCAAGGAACATGTTACTGCAAATCCTTATATAACCCACTAGTGAGCATGGTAGTCTTCTCTGCATCCTGACCAAAGAAACCTTTGCAATGCCAGTTAAAGTGTTCACTGCTCCAAGTCCCACATCCAGCCCCTGTCAAATTGGTCATGGTGGGAGCAGGTACACAAGTAACTCCTGGGAATTGTCCATCCGAATTCATAAGTAAAATGTTTTTAAACTACCAAACACATACACACAAAATTTAAAATATCAGAATAGCCATGCAGAATCATGACTTCACCAGTTTGAGCTGTGCAGAAACACACAGAAGATATGATGTCTGCCCAGAAAATCTTACAATCTCTTTGAAGTCACGATCTCACAGAGAGATGAGAGAGATGATGTTACCCACCTGACAATTCCATGGCTGCCTAGTACAGACTTAGCAGTTTGGATTCAAGGACATTTTTTCTAAAATCTATTTGCTTATTTCCAATTTTATTTATATTATTCTAAAACCTTAAAAAAGAACAGCATCTGTTGCCATTTTAATTTTTTTATGTCACTTAATTTTAATGTTTCTAGGTTACAAAATTTACTTCATTTAGCCAAGGCTGTGATTGTATGGATCATACCATCATATGCATACACATATATATGCCTTCCTATTGCTGCCACCTCCTACGATGCTGAGTGGGATTTCCATATGAGGAAGGACTTCAAAATTAAACCTCCCCAAAATATTTCTCAAAAGTAACCGTGGTGCCACTGAAACCAATGTGAATTTAGTGGCTGGGTTCAAAAAGATATTTGGTCCCTTCTCTCTTTAATTCATCCCTATGTACCTTCAGTTGTTTTCTTTGTCCTTCTCCTGACATTTGCTATTTTGGTTTTGGTTAGGGCAAAAAAGGCAACAAAACACTGGTAATTCTTTGTTGGTCTATCATGAGACAAAGGATAAAAAGATCAGTGGATCAATTATAATATTTCTATTTTAGAACTGCTTGCAGAAATGTGGTATATTAGACTATACCTAGGAAAACTATTTTGCCATCTTGTTCTTCTCTTCTGCTGTGCGACCTAGTGTTTAACAGTATTTTTCTTCCTTATTTGTAAAAATGTGTGTATATTTATGGTAGTGCTTTAGTAAAGTCTATACATACTGCCTTTCTCTTAACATAAGGAGAGATGTTAGCAAATCAGCAACAGAGGGCCCAGCCTTACTGTTATTGAAACTCAGCCAAAATTACCACCAACTTCAAGGATAGAAATGAATTTTCCTTCAGTATGGTTCAGGATAACAAATTAATTGCTGTGTACTGCTTTTTTTAATGGACACGGTGCATATTTCCATTCCAAAGCACTAAAGTGCAATATGTCTTAGCAATTTATTAGGAGCATACATATTCAAATACATGTTTTCATAATCTTTTAAAGACATGAGCATCTTTAGCACACTGCAGGAAAACACAGAGCTCTAATACTGACAATGCTTATCATGATCTTATTGGCATTTTTTACTGTGAAAGACTGTAGAATGCATCCCCTTTAACCACAGGACTTCAATTAATGTTCAACTAAATCATATCTAAGCGCTGTGTTTCGTAATAAAAGGGCAGGCAGGGGGATTCAGATTGAAAAATTGGGCCCTAATTGATAATCAAGTAATTCTTTCTCATGCAAATACATATGGCAAAACTGAGTTTCCATTTTGTATAAGCTTGCTCTTATGAAATTTCAGTGCATTCTTGGGGTATAAAACTGATAGAAAAGCCATTTTGAGATCTTTGCAATTGTCTTACAATTAGCTTCTCAGTTACTATATGCTGAATCTGATCTGAGGAAGGAACAGTTTAGAAGGCTGACTTGGCTTTCCCTGCTGAATATTGAATTACATAAATATGTGATTCACTCCAAATGGTACACAGAAGCAGTAGGATCGGATGAAATTACGGAAATCTATGAATCCATGGAGAACCACCTCCTCCCCCTGGAATATAAACCAAATGCTGTCATTTCTAGAATAATTTTTACATCTCTCTCCTGTGCTCACTAAGTAACCAGATTTTGCTATCTTCACTCCTACTCCTGTAGTGATAGCTTACTCCAGGAATATCCCCATTTCCGTCAGGCTCAGAACAAGGTACCCCCCAACATGAGTAAAGGTGAAAGGCCCCAATTGATTTTAATTTCTTTCTGATAAGCTTTATAAAATGTAACAGAGATGCTAATAAATCATGCAATAAAAATTATGAATAAATCGTGGGCCAAGGCTTTTTGCAGTGATTGCTTGTGATGTAAGACCCTTTAATGACAGTAAGTTAAAATTGCATTGTAATGGCCTTTTGTAAATGCAATAAATCTCAGGTTTCAGTGCACTGCAGACAGGCAGCAATGTGTGTGCTGCACATGAGCTACCAACACAGGCACACGCTTACATAATTATGTTGGTACTTCAGGAGCAGCAGTAAATCTCAGCACTGCTAGATTTACTTTGAAAAATCCTGGGTCAGGACCACTGAGGTGTTGTGACTACAAGAAACAGCTTAAAATATCATACTGGCTTTTTACTTGAAAGGCTGTGAGAGAATGTCCCTTTTAAGAAGCAATAAAATGGATTATTTGGCTTTAAATAGAAAAGACAAAGCCTGTTGCTACTGAGTCTTATGATTTTCAGAGGCAAATACAAGTTAAAACATGCATTTTCATCTGCACAACCAGACTGATCTTTTCTGAATTCACAAAAAAATTAAATTTATGCAGATACATCAACAGTTACTTAATAATTACTTGTTTCGACTGCCACAGAGTTTCTCTTGCTGTCCACCTTTGCCCTCAAAAAACGTATTCTTAAATACAGTAAGATCTGGTCAGCTTGGGTTGCTTATCATTTGACATGCCTAAGAAATTTAGCTGCAGATTTCCCTTGAAAATTCATTCCAATACCCCTGTTCTATTTTTCAGTTTGGACTTCTTGCAGTCTTCATTACACTGGATCAATTGACAGGTGTAGATGGTGGAGGCCAGTTCTGTGATTTATCCAGTTATTAATTAAATTAAAACCTTCAGCAAGAATGCTTCAGACTTGATAACAGACTTGAAAACAAAATGAATAGGAAAAAATCTCTAAAATGCTGAGCACCTACAACCTCCAGCAGAAGGGAGGTCATGTCCTAGAGCAGAAAAGGACACAGGCAAGAAGCAAACAGACCATCACTAAAATCCCACTCCACCTTGTAGGTCCATGGTCCCAACTACCACTGATTTTAGTGGGATCAAGCCAGAGATCCATGCTCACCTATTTCAGGTAAGATTTTTCAGGACAAGGACAATTGTGTAATTGCCACAACACGCAATGCTAAAGGGTTTGCCTTCACAGCAGCCTTTGATCTCTACTCTAAAAACACCACAACATGATCTCAGCCACACTGCGCTATTCCCGTTTCCCTTTTTAGCATGGATCTCCCCTTCGCTTCTAGCGTGGAGTTCTGCAAGGAATCTAGTGACAGTACGTCTTAGCACTTCTGGGGAATGTGTCCTGCATAATGCAGAACTGATTTGAACTCTGGGTTTTGCAGTGAAGCACTTGTAAGGACAAACCAAGAACAACCTGGCTGTGCTGTGATTGCTCAGCCAATACCCAGACTGAGGCTGTGGGGTGCTGTTGGATTTGCTGGTCTTGGGGCAATAGCAGATCAGCTTAGCTTGGAATGTTGCTTAAATGATATTGAAATTTAGTGTTCTGTTGTTTAGTGTTCAGTTCATAGGAGTTCACTGTCTATCCTACCAAGAAGTCCCTGAGGTGCTAGGGATTTTATTAAAAGACCTAATGTAAATTTCAAAACCGTATAGATTACTTAAAATGTTAGTTATGTCTAAGCAGCAGGAAATCAATAGTGCAAAAGTGCATTCACTGTTCTAAAGAAGGCATCTTTTGGGGAACCTGCTCTACTAAGCAAAGAAGCTCAGTTCTCACTGTATCAGTGGCGTGGATACAGGCAAATAAAAAGTTTGAAATTCAGTAAAAATTCTACGGCGTCTTCAACTCCAAACCAAAAATTTATCTTCATGTCCATATTACCATCGGCTATAGGAATGCCTAAAATTGTGCATTTACTGTTCTCAAAGGATATCCTGGATGGGACAGGAGGGCAAGCCTTTGTTCTTACTAGGTGATTTTTAACATTCATTCAGAACATTCTCACATGTCCTCAGACAAGTACACAGACCTACACAGTGGAAATTTACTAGAAAGTAAAAAAGAAAACCCTAAAAAAGCCCCCAGACTTGAGATTTGGACAAATGATTACAAGCAACTGAATTAATGTTGTTTATGGAGTGAACATTTGTTAGAAGATCTGACCAAAGCCCTGCTAGCTTGCCTATGTTAGCTCTGAAGGATTCTCTCAGGAGGAGCATCTGCAGTGTGCCAATAGTGCAAAGGCAGGTCACCCACATTTAGCTCAGCAAATGAACATTTGCAATGGGCTCAAGCACACAAACACCACATTTTATTAGCTCAGTATGGCACATCATTTGGGTATGCTCCAGACCCTCTCCTTTTCTATGAATTTTACTGTGTGTGAAATCATACAAGATGTTCAATCTTAGCATGTCATTTTCAAAATAGAAAACTAAAATTTCTCGGGTTACTTGCTTTGCACTTTTTCCTCTCTCCCTTACTATATGTTTATTTCAGTAGCTAGCACAATAGAGTTATAATTTCTGTGACACCTCTAAATGCCTGTACTATAAAAACAGCAAGTTGACAGCATCTAAGGGAAGGCTTTACACTATACTCAGCTATAGTGTTTTCCAAACCAACCTGGACTGCAGCAGCAAATCACCCAAGGCTGTGATCCTTCCAAAGGTGCAGGATGTGCCTGAGCTGTGGTGGCCAGTGCACAGACAGCAGGGCTTCTCCATCACCACCTTCTCCATCACTCCTGCACCCAGGAAATCTACCAGGCACTTCCTACATCTTCACTTCTGAGGGCAGGCTCATGAAGGGGTGTCACCATGTGAGCTCAAACTTAGAATTCCCAAAACACTAACCCTGCATTTGTAATTTTTTTAAATGCTTATTAAAATCTCTCAGTGCCTACAGTATTGTTTCTGCACGTGCCCAAAACTGCCTTAGTACTGTTGGCAGCTACCTTCTATCCAAGCCTTGATGCCCATCATTTTCCTTCACTAATAGGAAAAGTCCTTTAAGTGTTCTTGTCAAATACATACTGAATATAAGCTGTTTTAAAAACATATTCAAATAAAAACATGAGATACTTGTAGTATGAAAAAGTTCCCAGGATGCAGTAATCTAGTGGCTACTGTTTTTTGCTTAGAATGTGAAATTTCAAATTTAGTATTTTCCCCCAAGTGCGTGATTTCAAATTTTCATCTGTCTCTGCTTGGAAGCCCTCCCCACTTCCCAAAGGTGCATAATCCAGGCAGTTAGTGAAGTTAATCCAATTTGCACAGCATGAGGATCACAAACCATTATACTGGGAAGATGGCAAAGCAGCATTTCCCAATAATGTGGAAGAGGCTGTTCCTCTGTGGTAGTTCTGGGCTACTGAATTTAGCAAGATCAATAGCAGATATACATAGTGGCATTATCAGAGACAGTCAAATGCTGGCATATGACAAGACTGGCTTTTTTATTTCTACTCACTTGTTGGAAGCCAGTTCCTGGTAGGAAATAACCATATGTTATCCTCATGCCTTGAAGTTCAGAGTGAGCCGTGCTCCATGATTTAGGGATCTCTGTGCAGCCCCTATGGAGAAGAAATGTGCAAAATGCACAGAAAAGTAGGAGACGATATGCAGACTAGATGATATGCAGTATTATAGAGGACTTTTTCACCCCAGAGCCTGAGCAGTTCTGCCATGCTGCAAAGCGAGCTCCAAAGTCAGTGTGAGAACACATCACATAATTTGTTTTGAAAAGACCTACGTTTCCCAGGGCTATCAATCTGTCACCTTTCAGTCGTGCCATGGAAACACAAGCATTCTTAAAATCTCTGAAGACTGCCTTTTCATCAATATTTTAACATAAATATTCTTTTAATTTAAATGGAGATTGATCACTTACATTTTATTACTTTTTAATAAAAACCCATGATCACCATTAAAGGCAAGTGATGTCAATGAAACTATTGCCAGGATAAATTTAACTTGGAAAAGCACTAGAACAAGTCTTTGCTAGATCAGAGCCTTTTACAGCACGTATGCTTAGTTCTGGTTTTAACAACCAACACAGAAGTGATCAATGGGCATTCTAACTATTACATTCACTGCTTTCACAATATACTTAAAACTAGTCCAGAATCTTACTGGAAACTGTGAAGGGTATATTGTTAAATATCCCTCTCTGCTGTAACTTACCTTATATAGGAATACTTGCCAGGGGCGCTAATGAAGCAGAGACAGTTTTGCAGTATTACCATCTGTTATCAAATATACTCCTGCTATAACAGAAACACAATTATATTAGAATTCAGAAGTGACAAACATTGAAAAAAAATATTTTCTTTCATTGTATAAATGGCTTTGCTGCATAGTCCAAAGAATAAAATATTTGGACAATTAATAAAACATTTCAGGACTGCTTTATTTAAAGAACAAGATACAGCAAAAGAATAATGATAGAGTAGAACATAATCACAACACAATAGAGAGGTATAAATAAAAAACCACATTATTCCACAGCCTTCAGGTTTAGATTTTAATTCAGGATAACACACCCTATTTTTATATCTTACAGAAAAAAAAAAGTCAACAAAACAACCCATTTGAAATGTGAATGTCATTGAAAAATTTTAAAATGCTCCATCTACACTAGCTAATATTTGATGATTGTAGAGTGCTGAAGAATTGCATCCTCATAACCCTCTTTCCATCCTAAGTAAAGACCTTCAGGGTAAAACTCCAAAGAACTCTACAGTTTAGCTTCACTTATGTGCACTGGACTAAAAATGAGCACTTAATATTTATGTGAATCATTGTCAGTGTCAAGTGAGATGAAGCTTATAAAAATAGATCCAAATCAGGCAATGAGTTTTAAGACTCAGTGGGTAAATGCCTCTTTATGTACGGTATTATTTATAGATATTTTTTAATCTGTTCTGTCACCTTGTCTATTACATTATTAGAAAGTAAGAAAGAAGGAACTACGGCAAATGTAGATGAAAGAGAAATGTTACTGGGAACTGTGGCAGGAATATGAGCAAAATCCAGGAAGTTTAAAGCTGTGCTTCTAAGCTGCTTTCTTTCTGTATGTTCTGTATGAAAATAATTCCAGCCTATTTTGCAATTAAATATGCACTTTTTAAAACTAACTACATGTTGAAATAGGAAAAGTGGTATTTTCAAGACTCTCTGGCATCCAAAAGACTTGCTACCACATCTGAAAACAAGCTAATCACAGGCTGGTTTCAGGAATTGGGCTGAGTCTTTTCTCCATGGTCCTGTGAAGATGTTGACATCCTACATTAATCAAAGTCCCCTCTAGACATAAATGTTGAGCTCACCACAGCCACAACAGAAATTTCAGCATTGGATCCCAATTTGTATAGCTCTCTTAGAAGTCAGTGACAACTGCAGGCAGTCCCTAAGTTGATCTCCAAAGGTTTGAAGCATTAAAAATTTAAAATGTCGTCGTGGTAGCTTTGTACATCTATTTATCATCATCTGACAAGGAGACTGCTGGTACTAATATTGCCCTGCATCAACAAGGTTCTGTGAGTCTCAACCATTTATGAAAATATTTTTAAAAGCTGCTACAATAAGGCCAACAATAACAAAAATATGATTAGAATTTGAAGCAAGTATTCAATATTGAAGGGCAAAATACTAGGGACAATGGATGCAGGTCACCTTGTAAGAAAATTCAAAGGAGCAGGGCACATCCACAAGGCTTCTGCTGGGTTCTTGCAGGCAGAGGAATGTTATGTATTACAGGTAGGAATCTGGGGAGGTCATAGTTTCCTTTTGCTAGCAGGTGGAGAACTCTTCTTTGAAGCAATTGGAGCCATTTCGTCCTTTATACAGACACATTACACAACCTCTATCCAACAGGAAATAAAACTGGGTAAAGCAGGCAGCTGCTCTCTTCCCTGGGTCTATGTGGTTATGGAATACTGCACAGGGTGACTATGTATCCATAGGATTTTGCTTTGACCATTCAGGTATCATTTTCATAAGTACCAGGGTGAAGTGGTTTTTTTGTACTCTCTTCATCCAGGTAGGATTTCAATGTAGCTGTATGTCTGCTGAGAACAACACACAGAGCTGCTCTTTGATTTGAAGGCATTTCTTGCAAATATAAGCTTTTCCTGCTCTTGACTTCAATAGCAAGATCTAATATAGACTAGTGAGAAATTGCATCTAATATTTTCATTCTAATTGTCCTAAATCTATTTTAGGAGTGAGATGTATGTGTTTACAGGCACAAGAATTGCTGCAGAGGTCATAGATGTGAATGTTAGGAATAATTGCTATTTTTTTATTGCCACAAGGATATCTGAGGATATTGTTCATCCCAGTAGTCAAACAGATTTTATTTAGCAATATCAGTCTAACAGATGCAATTTCCACTTACTGTAGGCACATCATTAATTTTAGCAACTGCAAAACTTCTAGTAGAAATACTCTTCTGTGACACCTCTTGCTCCTCACTTTGACAACTGCAGAAAATAAAAAATAAAAAGAAAAGAGAGATTCCTGCTATGAGCTTCTACAACTGTCCAACTGCTTGTACAACTTGCACAGTAGTTTATTCTAAAGATCTGTAGTCTACACAGATGGCAAAAGGCTCACAAATACATCCAGAAATTATGTGTGAAAACTACATTCACAAGTCTTGCTCTGTGTTTATTGAGAGACCAGAAACTGTATTTTGACAGGAATATCAATAAGGACTTGGATTCAAATGAAAAAAAATGTTTTCCATTTACTACCTACACTGCATAGCATACCAGCTGTAATCAAGAAAAATTTCAGGATGGCATGAGGCTCTCAAGCTGCATAATTCTCAATAACACTCAGTGGAGTCCTGCTATTAAAATGCCCACAGGCCACAAAAATGCTTTTAAGCCAACTCAGTAGCCCAAATTACAAATTCTAGTTAACAAAATTCACCACAGGGTCACAGCTTAGGGTAGAATATATTCTTTTTCTTAAATACATCTGCCTTCATCAAAATGCTTAGTGGTCACTCATGGTTTTCAATTCCTATTATGCTGAAGCAATGACTTTTTTTTTTCTTAAAACACACAGAAAAATATGAGGCTTAAGTAAAGTCACCATGCTTGTCACCAGCCCCTCTAACATTTATTGCACAAGATTGTCTTTCCAATTCAGCTACACGTGAGAGTTGCAGGGAAGGGAAACCATCCATTACTTGATCTTTTTGGAGGTTTACATTTTTGGAAGTTTTGCAGATAATGTTTAAGAAACCTTCTCACAATACACAGACATTTTGGCTAAGAATATTGTATGTACTTCAGTTTCAGATCTAGGGCTGGACAAAGAAATGTAGATACATTTTGGCAACAAAATATTTTTTCCTCCAATTTCTTTCCCTCCTCTCAAATAGCATTTATTCAAAACTTTATCCTTTTCTCCGTAAGAAAAAATCTCAAAGTTTCTCTTCTCTCTCCAGTATTAATTTATTTATCTCCTCTCACACTGACTTAATAGAAAAGTGAAAATGGTAGTCAGAAAAAAAGAACAAAGCAGCAAAATTTAAGAAGGAATACCAGGAGATAAAAAGGAAATAAGTTTCTGCACAATATTTTGCTAAAAACTTATTATAGACCCTTGCTTGTTTGAAGTCTGAAGGATAAATATGACAAACCTTGTTGAATGTTTTAATGGAAAAAGGATCTCCTTTTTTTTCCAAATTGCTTTTGTAGTTTCCATTGAGTTACATACAAATACACGTGCATCTTCTTGCAGTCCTTTATCCTGATTGAGGTGAGGGATTTTTGTTTGCTTAGTTTTAAATTAGTTGGAAATATAAACAGCTTTCCATGTAGGTCAGAAAAAAAATACCTTCAAATGATTCTCTACCTGGCACTCTGCTTTTTTAGCCTTTTCTGGACACGAAAATACTCTCCCTTTTAGAAGCATCAACATGTTCTTGTCCTTCTGATATGTGGCACCAATTCTGGGTTTTAAGCAGCATTTTAATCACTGCTGAATAGCTGCTCTCCTGCTTATAGAGCATGGGGTGCTATGCAGTGGAGGAACTGCAGTCACCATCAGATGTGAGAAGGACACTCCTGAAGTGGAACTGCAGAAAATAGTGGGTGCAATGTAAGCAGTGAGAAGGAAAATGCCTGCAGGAGGATATATCTCCTAGAAATAGGAGATGGAAGGAGTCTTCAGAGCTAGAAAAACAAATCCCTGTAGGGAGAGGGAAGTCTCACCCCTCAATATTCACTGGACATTGAGGGACAAATAGAGTGAGGAGCCTGGAAAGGGAACACAAGATGACAAATGAGCAGCTTGCTAGGAGAGAAAGACAGTCAAGGGTTTGAAATCTCAGGCTGTGGCCACTTGCAGCAATTCCTTTTTCAGCAAGGTGAGGACAACCTAGTCAGAATAATTCAAGTGAGTTAGCAATACGCTGCAAGAAAGAAAACAGCCCTCACAAGAGCCCAGGAGGAAGGGGGTTTGTAGGAAGAGATTTTGTGTCAAAAGAGCAGATTTTGCTGTTGCAAGTTTGCCAAATAATAAAAAAAGAATTAGGCTCCACGTGAAAAATTTAATGTATTGTGACCAGTGCTAATTCTGGAGAAGCTTTGCTGTAAGGACACGTGAGGATTTTGGACAGCGTGTTCTGATGCACTCATTTTCTTCTGTGAAGGTCGGACACCTTGATGGCTGGCACAAGAGCTGGGCAGGACAAAAAAAGAGAGAGAAAGAGGCCAACTTCATTTCCTTAAGAGCCCTAGAGTGGGTATTTCAGCATTCCAGCCTAGCCAGACTATCTTCTCCACTCAGGAGTCCTGCACATCAATTATGTCCTTCAGCACACACACAGACTCTTTTCAGCTGGGATCCAAGACAAAATGGGATTTCAGGAGAAAACAACTGGCTTAAATATATAAGGTGCTTGTGGAAGTGAGAGAACACCACAGGCACTTGTTCTGTCAGGCTAAAAGATGCTGTGATGGTTCCAGCAGTGATCCTCTTACAGGAATTATTCTGGGTGTGATTCTCATGTACCCCTTTGCCCTTGTTTGATCACATTAATTAAAAAAAGGTCTAGATGAGCGATCTTTAATTGAGAATATTTGCTGTCTAAATGAAAAGCTGTGGCTTCTTAATGTGTTCTCTTCACTGAGGACTCCAATACGAAAACATGTGTAAGATTCAGTGGCAGATACAGTGATGGAGCTGAAGCAACAACCAGATAAGGCAGCAAACAAAAGTGTTATAATCTTATTTGGGAAGCCCAGAAATGCACCAGCTCTTGATATGACTTCAAATGAGAATTCTGGCATGCCACAAATTCTTGGTAATGATTTACATCTATAATCAGGATAATAGAACATTATTTATCTACCTCTTCTGGGTATTGTGGAGTCTAACAGTTGCACAGCAATTTGAAGATAAATTGGAGACACTAGATGAATTTTCACTATCATGTTTTCTCTGAGCGGGTGAAGTGAGGACACCTTGACGCAGAAGGAACCAAAGTTTTCTCAAAATAAATCAGAGAGATCAGAAGGCAATTTTATCTTTGCTTCATTCTGATTATTCAGCATTCCTCAGCAAGATTGACAGGAAATGAGAAAACAAAGCTTTTGTGGATGGGGGAGGTAAAATCTAGTAACATTTAACACTGCATCTGCAAAACAACAGTTTAAAATCCACAAAATTATTTCTGCTGTTTCAGATGAAAAATAAATGCAAGATGTACCCAGCAGATTGTGCATAACAAATTATCAGCAGCTCTAATAAATAACTTTAATTACATGACAAAATTTAAACGTATATCTCCTCATATAGGCATTTTAAAACAAAAACATATAAAGTTAAACCCTAACACGCTTTACCAGACCCCACATTTTGGTTTGTGGCAATCCCATAAAGTCAGAAAACAGTTTAAGTGAATTAACCCCTTGTCTCCATAATCCGTGTATTCTGACCAGAGGTTCTGAATGGAAGTTATACATCAGCCCTGAAGTGCAAAAGAATGAGCCTTTGATTTTATCTTGGCTGTTGTCAGAAAGCACAGTCAGCAGGCAGACTGAGAATGAGCTGAGTCTAGCAAAGTGGGTCGGTTCCAAGAGACCAGCACCCTGTGGAATAAGATGCCAGAGCAGATGCTGGATGTGCTGGAGGTGACATACACTGGGGCACCCTGAACAATCCCAGGGAAGCACAAAGCAGAGTGGGAGCATTCACCTTTTTCTCAGCTGGGCTGGCTCTGACTCCAGGATCATCCTTACATTACAAGACCTCTGACACAAAGGCATCAGGCAGATATTGAAGATGAGCTAATCACTTCCAGGGAAACATTCAGCCAGAAGTGACAGAGGTACTGTTACAAATCAGGGGAGAGGCAGAGAAGTCAGGAGAGACATGGCAGAATGACACTGGGACCTCTTCTGGCAATGTGTTGGGACAAAAAGTAGCCCAGTTATTGCCCTGGAGACTCAGGGAGTGAGGCAGATGATAAAACACTTGCCCATCTGTGTTGCAGATGCCAATGTCTCTGAAAATGCCCTCTGATTGGAATGCAGACCAGAGGGCATATTGCAGATATGTGAGCAGCACAAGACACTCCACTGTAATAATCTGGTAATTCTTGCTAGAGGTGAGCAGAAAATGGCTGGATGCCTTGGGCATTGCTCAGGGGCCATTGTGTTCCTCAAAAATACATATGTTGCTTTTGAAGGATAAATTCTAACTCATATTTACCATGGATTTATTCCTTATAGCACACAGGGATAGCCTGAAATTGCTTATATCATTACCTAATTCAAGGAATCAAAAGTGTCAAATTTGACTTCTCTGTTAATTTCTTTTTTCTTTTTTTCTGAAAGGAGCAGGAATTAATCCGTTTCCAAACAGAATAACAGCAGAAAGCTGCTGGAATTTCAACCAAAAAACCAACCAAAACGAAAATCCCAAATGAACAAAACCATCCCTTTCTTCCTCAGTGTTCACTGATTATAATTAACGTGAAGTTAATCAAAACTCAAAGCAAGACCAACAAAAAAAGGTCAAAATGCAATTACATTAGAAATATGTTCCCCAGTCAATTGCTCACTTTTCAGGCTATAGCTGTGTGGCAATTTCAGCACTTATGCAACCACCATAGAATTTTCTAGGTCTGACTTTTACTTGAGAAGCAGAAACTTCTCACCAACCAACCCCTTCAGGCCCAAGTCCAGGAACTTTTTTGTCATGGGGGTGGGGCTGGGGAAGGAATGAGCTTCCTTCACACCGTCAGCCCCCTCAGATGCCACCACTGCATCACAGAAGAAACCACCATGCACCTTCCTGCTACTGCAGATCCAGTCAAAGACACTTGGAATCATCCAGCAGACGCTGCCTCGTAGCACACAGCCCTTGCAGGGAGAAATCCTCTGGGGAAATCAGTTTATGGCAGATTTCACACCGTGCCAGGTTAACAGCATGTGTATCCCTGTCCTTTTAGCACAGGTTGGAAGGAACAGTATTTGCTAAGGCTACACAGCCAAAAAGCACACTTTAAAAATACACGCTGTAGTCAGATGTCTGCTTGTAACATTTATGACTTGGCAGATTGACTCGCACATCAGGCACACATTTGATGGTTAATTCTGAGCCCTAATGCAGCAGAGCAGTCTTCTACCTGGCTGGTGTCTATCCTTTTCAAAAGGCAAAGGAGTGCATAAATTATGTTTAAAAAGAGGTAGGCATTTTCTACCCACAGAGTGGAGTCACTGTAGGTGGATTATTATCCAGGAATACCGAAGAGGCAAGAAGTCTGTGATTTAACCCATTCTTTGTAGTCTCCTTGCCTGCTACTGTTGGTACTGCTGATAGTCTGAAATTATCCATATGATACGATTTTTAAGGACATTCTTCAGCACAGCAGCTGCATTTCAGACAGTCAGCAGGAGTCAAAGCCCTAAAGAAAGGAATTTATTCTGAAACAATACCAGCTAAACCCTGCAGCAGCATCCAGTTGTCTCTGCTGATGTTGGCAACTATGAGGTTGTTCCAGTTTACTCCCTCACCAGGCCTGCACTACAAATGTAATGTCTTAACAGAACAGGATGAACTCTAAACCACAGATGACCAGCAGGATTTTGAAACCTATTTCTTCTGCAGTATGTTTACTACCGGGAAAACAAAAAACAATAGTTTTCACAGTGCAAACTGAGACATTTGTACATCAGGATACAGGCATGACCTTTATCTAGAACAAATAAGGCATAGAGATGTTCAGCTGAACACAGTCACCTGCATTTACTCCAGCTGAGAACCTGGTCTTCAACATGAACTTAAAGAAAGCATTGTAAATTGTGATGAAGAAAAATAATCAGCATTGGTGCTGAGCATGCCTAAATTTCAGTGATTTGTCTCCAAACTGCTGACAGTGAGCATCTTCAGAAATAGGAACTATAAGAATAGCCAAAAAAGAGGAGGATTTATAAATGTATGAGATGAGTTTTAGATTATCATAGGTACTCCTGCTCTACTTCAACATTTCATACTTATGCAAATAGAATAATATTGTCCTTGTCCATAACAATTTTCAGAAATTCAAAATACTTTACAAAAATTGCTTAATCCTTTTAGTATCCTTAGTGAGATATGCAAGTATTCTTTCAATTTTCTCACAAGATGTGTGATCTGTGGCACAACTTATTTCTTAAATTAATCCAAAAAATTATTAACAAAAATGAGAAAGAAGTCCTGGCTCCCCTTTCTTAAAAAAATTTTTCACCAGACTCACCACTGTCAGTAGATCCAAACAGGTCAAAAGCAATAACACTAAAGCCAGGAGTATCTCTGCTGCATCCAACGGATGCTGCTGTAAAATCTGGGATTCTTCCTGAGAAGGGTAGCAAAGGCTTAGTATTTTCTGGGCAGATGGGCATCTGTTACATCATCTTGGTCTTTTTCTATGCATGCCCATCTTTGTTCTCTAGCAAATGTGCAAATCTTAGACTCACCAAGTGCCACTGAGGTGCAGGCAGGGGCATGGACTTGTCTCTGTCCCCTCCTGACCAGACACAGGGAGAAGGCCAAGAGCTTCTGGCCAGTACATCCTCCAAGAGAAAGAAACCAGGCAAGGTGAGCCAGAGCCACCTCTTGAGAGGAGATAGGAGAGATTTGCAATGAAAAGAAATGCTGTGCCATGTCAGCAGAGCTGTTCATGCCTGAGGGCACAAATAAGAGAGGAATCCCACAAGAGGGAAGGGGAGTGTACAAACACTTCTTTCCTCAACATCAACCTAGCAACCTGCCCTTCCCACCTTCCTCCTCACCATTCCCTGCAGATGCTCCCCTTAGTGGCTTGAACATAATGGCTTGCAAGGTGCTCAGTCTAAAATTGTTGCCAGTAGACTGAAATCCTTTTTTCTGTCCTGCACCACAGAGACACTGGGCAAAACTTGCGTCATAGTCAGACATCTCATACCCCTTAACAAAGAATACTAAAACTTTCCACAACTCCTTCACCTTCCTTCAGCAGCCTCTACATGGGATTGCCCAATGGTCAAATTTTATATCCCAAACATGCAGGATTCTCTTCAACTTTCTTATAGCAATACTTCAGTTATTTAGTTGATCTCAGTCATCATACTGAGAGCATTGAAGTTCAGGCTCCTTGCTAAACAGAAATCTGGGCAAGGAGCCTGAACTTTCTGACTACCTGAAGTAACCTCCTGAAGCAGCTCACTTAAATAAAGCAGTGCTTAGCTCTTCTCTTGGAATTCCTGAGTAGTTTTGTATTTTGTTTGATAGTTGACCCTAGTACTTCCTGGTACAGCTGAGCTGGAATTCTTATCTGTGATCTTGTCAGGGTTGAAATTTTTAATTTGCAACTATGTTAACTTTTTACAAAAAAAAAAAAAAAGTTAATATAAAGAAAAAAGAATCCTGTTTTCATAATCTTTTGTAATACAAATTGCAGGGAATGATTTTAAGATAGCACATGAATTAAGGGCACCATTGGCATAAAACTGAATTCTGTTTCAAGACTGCCAAATGGTGCAGCTCGGGAATAGATATAGAGATTTCCAAAAATAACATTTCTACCATGAAAAACTCCCACAAAATTCCCCACAAAAATCCCAAAAATTATTTTGAACTCATACTACTGCCTTTATTACTTTATTGTCCTGAATGTCATTTTTTATTTTCTTGGAGGAAACTCAGATAACCCCATTACAGAACAAGCCATGCTATGATGTCTCACTTAAGCAGGGAGACTGAGATAGTTTTCAGTGATAATCAGTACAAGCAAAATAACCTAAATGTATATAGGTACATACATCCATATACATATTTAAATTCTGAGAACTATTTCTTTATTTCCTACAAATGTGGAGTCTAGTTGGAGAATAAGGAAAAAAATCTTTCTACAGAAAATAGAGGAGATCCTCTCCCAGTATTAATCCCTGGGACCCTAAGTCATTATGTTTTTTAATTGTGATTGTTAATGAGTTCTTGTACTCTTCTTGATCTCTCAAAATATGAACTGAAGGCAGTTCACTTGTTTCTACAGGTGTGACCTATGAATAATTAAATAATCCCTACACATTTGTGAATATTTCCAAAGCATTCATAAAACAGTTTCTAACATAACCCAGAGACATCTTTGACCAACCCAGTTGTCCCTTTGCATATTCCCAAGGTTGTGCCCCTCCATGAGGAAAGGATAACATCAGCAGAAACAGGAACCTAAATGCTGTTTCTCAATATCTTTAGCTTTTTCTTAGCAGAATATTTTCCTATCATAAAAAGACAGAAACTGAGGCATTATGTTAACACCTATGCATCCAATTTTAAATCCCATGCTATCTGGCACATTAAAATCAGTTTACCCAGGGAGAAGGATCGTTTCCCCAAGGATGGCTGTCATCTTGGGCCTTACCAATTTTCAGATCTCTTAGCTGACCTTTTTTTTTAACAGTAATGTAATTAGTACTTTTTAAAATCATCTTTGGTCAAAGTCCAGTTGAAGGAAAAACAGATTGAGAAGGTACTGATTTAAGAAAGTGAACAAGGCAGGGTTAGAGCTTGCTAAGGCATCTGATGAACTGAGATATATGCTGCAATGTACCAGGCTATTTGTACTGGAGAATTAGATGCCACATTGCTCATGTGGTGCCCACAGACACTGGGACTTTCTCAGGAGACTGGCTTTACACAACCCTCATTAGCACATCCTCCATTCAGGGAAGCAAGTGAGGGAGCACAGCAAGGTAAGGTTTTATCTGACTGGAGCAGGACA
Organism: Oenanthe melanoleuca; assembly: GCF_029582105.1. NCBI lineage: Eukaryota > Metazoa > Chordata > Aves > Passeriformes > Muscicapidae > Oenanthe > Oenanthe melanoleuca. The sequence goes on from NC_079339.1 coordinate 13,939,432, forward strand.
CGTTGGCAACAGCAACACTGGGAGATCCAGCGCAGCAGCCTGGATGTTATCCATCTAATTTCAGTATCTAATCTCTCTAGACACTTATAATCTGACACTCAGTGGTGTGCTCCATCTTAGCTGATAGTGAAATCATTTAATACAAGTGGGTAGTGAGGTAGATGACAAGCTGATTGATGGCAATATCTTCATTTAAAGCTATATAGCACCACCAGACAGAGGTCTAGAGCAGCTCAGGAGTTCTGCCTAAATTTGTTGGTATCTGTGCAAGTTTATCATGCCAGAGTATGGCTTATACCATCTACTAAATCATTTTCCTATAAAGAACATGAGCTACCTCAAGCCCATTAAAGCAGAGTGTCAGCATCTCACAGGATACTCAGCAGTGAGATTACAGTGAGCTTCATCATTTCTCCCTCCTGGCAGTCTGAATCTTTTCCACTGCCTCACAGTAACCAGAAGGAATGCTGGCTCCTTGAAGCTACCTGTGCTCCAAGTGTGACCTCAAATGCCCCAGCAGCAGAGATGGTGCTGTCTGAAAAGCACAACACTGCCCATGCTTGGGGTCACAACTGTCCTGCACATCCTGCAGTGGGGCCCTTGGAGGCAAATTTGGTGTCCAACATTTGCTACAAATGGATGAGGGGTCCAGCAAGCACCAGGAGCACAGATGAAAACATAGTGATGCTCCTGCACATAGAGAGTGATTCCTGCATATTAAGACACATTAAAGCGTGGAAAAGCCTTTGCCTCTCTACTTCTTCATAGAACTCCTGCTTGGAGAGCCCAGAGAGCAGACTGGATCCCACAGGGAATCCCTAAAAAGTCCACTCTTGATGAGTCTGCAGTCAAGCTTAAAGACAGGCTCATGTAAAGGAAAAGGGTGCTGTGCTGAGTTTATGAAGAAGAAATGTCTGTTTATTTCCCTTCTTAAGGGCCTTAAGCACATCAGGTTGCCTACTTGCACAGCTGCTTCTAGGGAAAGCAATGGCAGAAGTGTGCCTGTCCACCCTTGTATTGCCATGAAGACACAACCTGACTACTACTTCTGCAGCCACAAATTCCCTCAAATCCAATGGGTTTTTAGCTCTGTAGCCAACCTATTGTTCTACCTTAAGGAAAAATATATGGGAGAATTAGGGTTTTCTCACTTCCATCAGCACTCTTATGGAAACCAAGTCCACACAGTCCCAAACTTACTCTTTAGACCTGCACAAGAGCATCTTGAATGCATTTCAATCTAGCTGCTGTGGAAAAAAAAAATAAAATCAAAATACTAGAGGTAGTGGCTAATTTTGTCCAGATTCTTCCATGCTTCATTCAAGGTCCACATCATGGGGCTTTTTCTAACCCAAGAGCAGCACAAAGACGAGCTTTCAGTAAAAGCTGCACTCTCCAAGGTGTTCCAATGGCCATAACCAACAGCATTTCCCTACAAAAGGCTGGATTTACATTGTTTGCAATGAGGCTGTGACATTCCAGCATTTTACACCCTTTGAACAGCGGGGATAAGATGAAGAGAGTTTTATGGCTAGTGACTCCCTTTCTTAATGAAGGAGCTTTGTCTCTCCCGCTGCTGCATGTTGTTGCAGTTTCTGTGGTAACACTGATTGCACGGAGAAAGAAGCCAGTGTAAATTGCTGGCATGTAAACAACAGCTACCTTCGAGTCTGGTTTACATATATACCTTTTCTGACTCCGTTTATCATCCATTTTTACAAGGTAATTGTTAATGCCTACAGTATTTATTATTTTAATTTGCAGGCTCCTATGTGACATGCTTTACATGCCACACTTTGCCAATACAGAAATAAAACTTTTAAGTTAGGATAAAACCCATCTGATTTTTGTCCACATAGAAACATTAATTCTTTAGAAAATCAGATGTGAACTCAATGAAAATGACAAAATAGAAAACATAGAAGTACAGAGTATAAAATACAAACACAAATATACTAGCAAATAGAAGATGACATGATGTGAAAGATAAGAGCAGGAAAAGCTTTTTTCCATCCTGTTTTCATGGAAGAAATTGTTGTGTGTGAATCTCAGGGAGTAAAGCATTTCAAGTGACTGCCTGGAAGCAACAAAGAAGTCCAGACTTAATAGTTTTCATTTCAGAAAGAAACAGTTCATATTCAGAGTTAAGGTTACAGTAACCATACGTAAAACCTTTAAAATAACTCAGGAAATGCCTTCAGAAATCAAGACTGCAATGATTGGTGCCATTTCTTTCACTACCCACATCTACTCACACCCTACTTCTCTAAAAACACATTCTCAAAATGGAAGCAGCTTCTCAAGCACCAAGTTGTGTTTCTGGTTTACTGAATTCCCACAGAGTACTGAAGTTTCATTGAGCAGAAACTAAGGCATCCAGACAAATCTGTTTAGTCATGAAAGGAACAGAAGAATGGAAGACAAACAAGTTGCAAGAATGGAAACTCCTGAACTAGTTTTCTACCAGCTTCTCACCATCCACATATGCTTTATGAAATGTGTTTGTGTTGACTAAGATAGGACTAGCTCCTTAAAAAAAAAAAAAATGGGGCACAATCATTCATTTCTCTCAGTCCAGCTCTGAAGAATGCTCCTTAACACAGAAGTTTCAGGCTACCATAACCACAGCATTCTCAACTAAATTACGTTCTTACCTGAAGGGTAAAAGTGATACCAAAAATTCCATGGAAATATATTGGCATACACCAATCACTTGGCAGCCCAAATCCTGCTACAGTCAACAATAGATTTATGCTGGCAGAAGCAAGATGGAGCTATTTCTGGAAGTTGCTTGATGTGCTAGTGACATGGCTGAAAATAAACAGCCCCAGACCCATATATTGGGCTGGAAAACCCCAGTTGCTGTAGTGTTAGGCCTGACCATAGCTTCACTTGGCTGTGGCACCCAGGAGCCAGGGTAATGGAGAGGTCCGCTCTTCCTGGAGCATTCAGACTCAGCAGTGCTACAGCTGCACTTCCAGCTGTTACAGTACATTCTTTAATATTACATTGCTTCAGTTTCCGAGTGCAGATGGACCTTGAGCTGCTTTTCACAGGGGAGTTCTCCTGGGCAGTGCTGCTCTTTGGCTTTTAGCATTTCCTTTCACAACAGGCAAGAGCTATTCCCGTCACCTCCTGGCTGTTTGTCGTTGCTCTCCAACATCATATCAAGCTGTCACAGCAGGACAGCTACAGAGCTGCGAGCACTTTGAGTCAGCATGGCTTCACAGGGAGGGGGATGGCCCTGGAAAGGCAGGAGCAGCCTCCCCTCCCAGCTCAGCAGCTGCTCCAACAGGGACAACCTCGGCTCACCCACAGCTGCTCACACACCAGAAGCTCCAAAGGCTGCCCAGCACGATCACATAGGCAAGGAGAAAAAAAAGCAAAATCCCAAAGGCCACACTAAAGATGTCCCCTATGGATTAGCTTTGTTTTACTCAATCCAAATGACACATCTGCCACATGTCAACAGCTTTCATTTCTCCTTGCTTTAGCCTCTCCTTCTTCTCTCAGTAGTTCAGATGGTCAAATCTGGACCAAATCCACTTTCAGGATTTCTGGATAAACCTGTGTTTGAAGGCAACTAGGATCCAACCCATGTCCCTGGAAAAGGGCAGTCAGCAGATCCAGAGGCCTGATTCTGAAGGAGGAATTCCATGCTCAATTCGGGAGCCCATTTCTGTGAATTGTTATTTTCTGGCAGATGTTGAAAGGCAATGCTTAAGGCATCTGATGGATATTGAAGGATGCTATTTGATTCTCAAATTTAAGTAATAATTATTTCAAGAGGAATTGGTACTTAAGTTAACAAATCCCATTACAGATTTGTCCTTTTGAGAAAAGACCATCCAGTTAATTTTTTAATTGCACAACAACTTAAGTTGATGCTTTCTTAACGGAGATAGGAATATTTATTCTTTTACAAATGGCTTTCTCTGATTCTACTGAAATTAAAAGCTGTTTTTTAAAAATAAATAAATATGATTTGCAGGTTAACTACAAGTTTTCTAATTATTTAGCCAGCATTTCACTATACCAAGAGAAACATCTCTTCCTGTTTTCATCCAGTTATAGGGGAAATATATCTCATTGCTTGAGTGCATAAACCATCACCTACTAGATGCTTTAGGAGACAAATATTTTTAATTATGATTGGCTAATATTTAACCTAGAATTAAAACAGTGATATATCTATTCTATTTCTCAGACTTAAATAATAAGACCACTAGCCCAAGGCAAACAAAAGGGAGGAGCAAGATAGGTGCAAAACAAACATTTTATGATACTAATTAATATTTCAAGATGCCATGGGTTTAAACATTTCCCTGTACATTAATTACACTGCCCTTGGCCATCAACAAGCATTTTATTATTGACTGCAATGGGAAGAGAACCTCACCTGTATTCTGTCCTCCATATTAACCAAACAATTCATCTAGTGTTGACAGATGTCTGAGACAGCAGGACTTTTATTCTGCACTGATGCTAAATACAGCAATTGGCAGCATTGACTCTGGCCAAGTGAATTTGGGCCATCAGAGACAGTGTTTCTGTAACTGCTCCTGACAGGAAGAATTAATTGTTTTATCAATTTTTCCCGGATTTAAAAACCTGTATTAATAATTTGCTTGCTTGTAAGCAGAAAGATAAATTGGTGCCAATAGTTAATTATGGTCTTGTCAGAATCTCGTAGCAGCCTAACTTTTCCTTAAAACATAGATGTTCTTCACAGGTTTTTGGGATTTCTTTCTGAGAACAAAGGACTTAGTGGAGCAGTGCATTAATGGCCAAGGTTTCATGTTTCTGTTTATCTGGGAGGGTTCTGGCTAGAAACAAGCCTTGGATGCCAAGAGATCTATATAAAGAACATCACCTTGGTGATTAGGTCCTAGGATGTGGCATACAAAACACAAACAAACAAACAAGAGCAAGAAACAAAGATGCAGATTTATGATCCAAACCAAGAAGCCAAGAGTACTTGTGGAGATTCCCATAGCAAAGGAAGAGGAATGAGTGAGAACACAAAGTACTACAAAAACTGTCAGTTATTTAAGGCAGAACTGGTAAAAATGAATTGGAAAGTTTCCAAAGAATGCCTTTTTGCTTTATTATTTATAATGGCAACTGCTTTGTATAAACTACCTTACACAATTTTTTTTGCCTTCACCCTGATTTATCTTACTTTCCTTGACAGATTCTGCCAGAACTGTTTAATAATAATTTGATGTGCTACATGCAGATTTTCCTGTCTACCCTCCACCCTCACACACAACCCAGCAGTCTCACTGCAAATCACATAGGCATCCACCATGCAGATTCTCTAAGGAAAAGATGTTGCTTTGCTTTCAGACAGAAAAGGTTTGACTTTTTTAATGTCGTCCAGAGACTCAAGAAATTAGGGGGGAAAAAGAAATACATTACCACTATGATGCTTAGACTCTTTAGGGATACTCTGCACTCCCCATTCCCATTCTCTGCTTCATCTGCATGCAGAACTCTCAGAGACACCAGAAAAAGGCCCAGACAGGGGGAACAGAACTGAGAAGCAGAGAACTGAGAAGCAGAAAACTTTTAACAGAGTTTTTAGCCTTTTGAGCACATTGCCCAATTAAAAATTAAATTAAAATATATCTCTTTTGCATGCACTCAATGTTTTCTGAAATGCCCTGCAGTGTTTGAAAAATAATATAAAAAACCAAGGAGATTGGTTTTATATCCCACAAAGGGATATAATTTCAATTGAAATATTATCTCAAATTCAATCTGAAATCAAAAACCAGAAGAATAAGTACATAGAGGATGATACAAGTGACAAGAGCTGCAGGAACTGATAGCAATGAATCGTGTGGAACAGCTGAGACTTAATTAATTTTTAGGGGTAGCCTTCCATGGACATAAATTTTGCTGGACAGGTTGGACTAACTGCAACTTCAGATATAAGAAAAGAACATAACTTAATTTGTTTGTAATTTTGCCGCAGTTGACAGTAAAAGGAAACCATAAGCTCTTTCTTTCAAACATGGTGGGCACAGGAGGACCTGTCCAAATGTTACATGCAATTTTTTCAGTTGAGTGTTAAAGTTGCACATGTGTGCTTCCCCCCGTTTACTGAATTAAATCAGTTGGTCATGGTCTTAATTTGCCCATAAAATGACATCCTGACTAAGCGTGTGATTTTTGTATGATTCTTTAGGGCTGGGGTTGTTTCTTTTCAACTACACTGAATTAAGATTTTCTAGGATGGAAGGAAATAAAAGATGCCAGATCTCGATGTGACACTAACTCAAGTAGGAAGATGGTGATTTCATACACACCACCTGTTAACTAAAGTCATTCACACTTACAGGTAAGAATTAGCAACTTGACTGTTAACTTGTGTGGTGCCTTACCACAAAAATCTTTCTTCCCTGTGTCCCCTCTGTGAAGCCATGACTTCAGATACCTGCAAAGTCCCTTCAACTAAGAGCTTTAAGTTTACTTGAGACCACAGCACACTTGAAATGTCATTATTTATCACCATTCATCAAATAGGAAGCAATTAATTTTTAACTGAAAAATCAAGTCAATACATCAAGAGGGGTTCTTTTTTGACATGCTTTATGAACTGCTGGGAGAAAATGAGGTGGCCTGTAGGGAAGCAGGAAACCTTTTATTTACTAGTGAGAAGAATCCTAACAGGTCTCTCTTGTGTTGTGGTATGTAAGGTAAAACACAACCAGATAGTACAGAAACACTTAAAATCACATAGCTCAAATATTTCCCTCTCACATACAGCCTGGTTTCTTTCTTTCCAAATATCTGCAGTGAGAGTTCATTTTCCTTCCTGCTTACCCTCTCACTGAACAAAAATAATGCTAGCAGAAGGACACTGCACACAACAAGCTAACAAATATAAAGCAGTCAGAATGAGCCAGGCTGGTCTAATCTCATTCTGATTTAACAAGGTTGTTTTGTTTAACAATTATTCTATGTCCTTTGGAAAAAAACAAAAGCCAGAGAGAGAGAGAGTGCAACTGCGCTGCTTCCAAGAAGCAATTCATTTACACAACTCTCCTTTGAATAACATAAGAAGAGTCTTGTAGTCTTCCCCCTCTCAGGATGTTCCTTCCTGGATGAAGTGCTTTCAGAGGGATGCTAACCCGGAATATAGCCACAAAGTCCTCCTGCCTCAGGCCTGGCCCTCGGGCTTCAAAGTCATTAAAGCCTCCAGAGGCAAAGACTCTCCAGGAAGATGGTGTTTGTATCAGCTTCACTTCAGACAGCCCCTACAGCTCGCTGTGGGGACGGAGAGAGGGAAATCCTGCTGTGTGTAGGGATATCACAGCTGCTGTTGCAGATGTAAAGAGACCCTGGCAGCTCAGGGACTGCCTGGTGTGGATGGAGGCACCGAGCATTCAGTACGTGCCAAACGAAGGGGACGGACGCGCAAATGTTCCGCAAATGCTGCATCAGAGAGGACTAGGGATACTCCAAACTCTGCTGACACTCCCCCAAGACACAGAGTGAAAAGCATATTCCTGCAAAGTGGAAATCACACTCCTGATTCCTCCTGGCTGGGGAAGGAGGGAAATACCACACACAGAGGAACGAAGCTTTTCCTCTCCTAAAACATCTCTAAAAGATCAGAAACTCAAGTATAGCAGAAAGCCATAGAGGTCACTGAGGGGCTGTGGATCCTGGGTCCGGCAGCCATCCAGAAGGGCAGATGGTATAAACACAAAGGATGAGTCTACCAGCCACCTGGGACTGTAGGAGAGAAAGGTTCAAAAGCCAGCAATGGACAACCATGGTCCAGAAGCAGGCACAAGGTGGCCTCTGCAAGGGGGCACAACTTTTATTAGCTGTAACAAAAGAAAGTCTTCCCTTTTGCATCCCACAAATCCAGCTTTCTTACCATCTTTGATGCTTTAACATGTCTGCCTCTCTAGAACAACTATATTGTTGGGACAGAATGGAAATAAGATGATGCTGTATTTTCTAGCCATAAAGATATAAAGGATGCAGAGCTCAGATTAATTCTCACCAAGATCATCTAACCAAACATAGCAGCAACAAAACATTTCATAGTCCTTTTGCAAGTATTGCAAAAACATTTAAATTGGGGGCTGTACTAACTTGGGTCAGGGTTGACCATTTTGTCAGAGGTCAAAGAACATTTTTTTCCCAGAACAGGCTTTGTGAAGGGACAAGATCCTGAAAATACTTTAGGGATAATTTTTTGATACAAAAGGAAATCAATTAGGAGTGAGATTTCTTTCCTTTGAATCTAACAGGAAGGCATATTTTGGGAATGAAAACCTCTCCAGTATTGCACTGATCCTCTGAATTTTTGGAGCAGCTATGTGGCCTACACAGGTAGGCAGATACTAATGGTGGTGGCTGGACCAGCTGGGTATAAGCCACAACTGAAACACATTTCACAGTGTTTTGAGTAAACACTATGTTCCCAGCCCTTTTGTAGCCACTGGAATTAGGAGTTAATGGATCCAAGTATGTTCTCACACCACTTTTGCCATGGTCACTGCATTAATTTTAGATTATTGCCTTACTGATTTACAGTGAGTCCCAAGAGATCAAAACCAAACCACTGATCTCCCTTATCCTTCCCTTCTTATATCTTACTGCCAGAGAATCCATAAGAGCTAGTCACATTTAGCCGTGCCGTAATTCTACTAATTATGGAGCTATCTGAAAGCTCTAGTGCAATGTGAAATTTGGTCTTGCTTACTGTATTTAAAGTTCTAAAGAGATTATTCTAAGCTTAGTATAAATCACGATAGAGAAAAGTCTGCACCCAAGAGTAGGGATTTACAGGCCATTAATGATTTATCTGTACTCTCTGTTTCATTCTAATGAAATAACGGAAGTGCTCTGACCCTGTGAAATGTCTTCAGTACCAGAGAATCATTATTAAAGATACGTAACTGTGATGTTATGAAAAGCCCAACCTCAACCCTCTGTCCCTTACTTTGCATTTCTAAAATCAACTCCAGTTCAATGTAGTCCAAAAACTTCACAAAGCATTCAAAGTCCACCAAATGCCAAAGGAAGATTAGTGCTAATTGGTAGTGATCTTCGAAATGAAATCAGTTCAGAAATGTTAAAAGAAAATTATAAAGTGGCGATTTACCACTAAGTCCTGGGGAATATCTTTGCTAAGTAATTGCACTAATTAGAGAGAAGGAACAAAAAAAATATGACCCCAATCTAGCTAAGGGCTCAAATAACTTAAACCCATTTGAACTGGGCATCAAAGTTATTCGCTCTTCAGAATTAAACATGTAGTTCTTGCTTAGCTGGACTAAGGCTTAGAAATAGGAGACAACATCTCTCCTTTTCATCTTGAAAACTGCTTTAATTATATGTTGGTGCTCCAAGTAAGGCTTAATCCTCAGCTCTTTGAAAACAGCCATTTCTGCAGTTCTCAGTTTTCCCACTTTTATCCCCATAGTACAAGACATTGTGCCTGGTACTTGCTGGTGTAGCTGGCCCAAGTGCCAAGCATGGCATTGCAAACTCTTGACATCTGCCTCCTCCCTCCCAAGAGCTGAGACTGATGCATGCTGCCTGTCCCTTACAGACAGTCAAACAAAATTTCCAAGTCTTCTAAGCCACCTCTGGCAGGTAGGCACGTCATCTAGCAAGGGGCACCTGCACCCCCCAACTGTGTCTGCCCAGTTGTGCCCATCTTCACATCCTCTAATTCTTACAACTAACATTTTCTAGAGTTTCTAAAAGATATGGCTGTTTCTGGGTACCATTACATCAGTTAAAGTGCAAAGGTCTCTGGGATGGGTCCCTTCACCCCATTAAAGAGACAGTGATAGCATTTTTAAAGATATTTTCATCCCAGTAGAAAGGGAAGTTATTGAACAGTTTTGAAAAGCTGGTCAATTTTTATCCAGATGCCAGCTTGTGTTCCTAAGAGCCCCAAAATCCAAATAAAGGAAACTTTCCCTGAAGTGGCATCCTATTCTGCACTCCTGACTTTAAAGGAAGCTATTCAAGATCCTATAGTTCACTGCATCCCTTTCTCATCTGGCAGTTAAGGCAGGATTTTCCCCACAATGTTCATTTTATCGACTATTTTTCCCCTTTCAGAAGTCCTGAAGTGAAAGGCAGGTTTCACTGCAATCAATGACAGCACTCAATGACTTGAGACCAGGTCAGCATTTCAAATCACCTCTTCTTGGGGTTAATTTCCAAATTAGTGTAAGGAATATTAAGGACTGCATGATGATGTGGCTCCTCTATAGGAATGTGAAAATTCAAGGCTAGTGATAGGCCTGAAACTCTGGGTGTACCCTGGTAAATACTCCATACAGTATGCACACCTTGTTCTCATCTCTAGCATGGAAATATGGCCAACACCATTTATCTGCTTATTCTTAAGCACAGGAATATTGGTGTTCTTAGGAGAAGATTTCAATATATTACAACACTGTAAAAATCACTGAAATGCAATAACATTGTTGCACATTTATTGCTTCTAACCAACTCTATAAAATGTAAGCTTTACTTCCCTCCAAGGGTTTTGGGAGAAAGCCGATCCTCACTCTACAAAGTGTTATTGGCAAAATGCTCCTACCTTGCCAAACCATTAGATGTAAACCTTTTTAAATAGTGTATAGGATATCATAAACCCTAGATAGGCTTTGAATGACTCCACATCTCCATTCGTTCCCTTTGGAGTCATACAAGTGCTATTTAAACATGATACATGTTTTAATACACTATCATTACTTCATATCTTTAGTCAATTACTTCCCAAGCACAACCAAAGTAATCCTTTTCTCTTAGCATTAAGGGCTTGGAGACAAGGCTGTTACAAAGGAAGAGGATCTGCCTTAAGAATTGCCCAAGATTTTCTAGATAGCCCCAGAGGAAGGATGAGGTGAGCAGTGGGGTCTGCAAGTCAATTAAACCACTTGAAATCCACAGTGTTACTTTAATTCTAATGTTAAATTACTGTGCATTAACTGGATCGGCCCACGCAATCATTTTGTCCTTGTGAGGTTATTTTTACTACATCACTTTAATGACAAAAAGAAAGAAAAGGAGGAGAACCTCAAGTCCAAATCATTTAACTTTTAAAGTTTGACATTTAGCTTAAAATACAGTTTTGCTTCCAGGTCCCACATTTAAAGCTGCAAGGAAGCACACCTACTTTTTATCAAGGAATTCAAGAGATTTATGCTTATTTATGCAGAGCCCGAACATACAAAACACAGCTGGCAGGATTTTAATTTCCATCAAATTCAAATCACAATGAGTCCTCCCAGCCTGATTTAGCATCAGTACCAAGACTTACTTTGAACCCAATCAGGACTACAAAAATCAACAACAGCATCTGGTAGGAAACTTGAAAACCCTGCCATTCAAAAGGTAAGAAAAATCCCAGTCAATGTCAAAAAGATTAGGAGGAATATCTTATCAGTAATGTTTTCTTGGCTTTCAAAGAGACCACTCTTCCTGCCTGAAATCCATTCACTTGGCAGACCAGAATTGCCTAGATACAGTTCTCTACTGCATAAACTTTACATTTTTAGTCTCTTTTAATTACTTTGATTTAGACAAAATGAAGCCACTTAAGACCTGGCAGAAAATTACCCAATTAATATTTCCCTTCTCATCAAGTCACAAGATTAATTATGCATTCTAATAAAGGCTTAAGGACTTGTTTCCAACAGCTGCTGACCATTTTCATCTTAAACCAAAAACGCCTTTAAACACATGCTTAACTTAATTGCCTAAAACATCCTTCCAGACTAAATGGTTCTATTGATTGTCCTAAGAAGCTGGGCAGAAGAGGTGGGTGGAACCTGAGTGCTTAGAACCCAGCAGGAAAAAAAAGGGGAAAAAAAGGAAAAAACTTTTTAAAAAAATCAAACCTAAAAAAGGAGATTAAAATATCTAACTGGAAAACTTAATAAAGTAGGCAATCTCATGTCTCAATGCATCAGAGTATACAACACAAAACCAGCAAATTACCATAGTTTGTGTTGCTAGAGTAAAATAAGTTAGTTGTTGGAAAATAGGATAACAACAGACCAGGCGACAGCAGTAAGTATTGCTAAAGACATGATATTTGAAAAAGACTTGGACAAATTAAAATGTAAAGTAATTTTATAGCCATCAGTTGAATGAGACTGATGCTTCCTTTAATCTTACTGGCATCTACTTGTCAAACAAAGAGTATACACAGTTTTCCTTCTAATTTGAACAGAATGAGCAGGACAAGCATATGATGTACTGCTCAGCCAAGAATTCAGGGATTGCATTCCAAGTCCAAAGCTTCAGTACTCTTACATGTTTTTACAAAAGAATGGCTGCCTAAAAATAAATAAATAAATAAATAAATAAACAAACAAACAAACAAACCCCAATACAAACCCCACAGCTTCTAGCCAATGTAGTTTTGAACTAACTGTTGGTAGGTGGGTAGCAGCTGTAATCCTGACTGTGACTGCCTTTGGCTCTCGTCAGCAGATTCCTTAGAAAGGATCCAAGTCAGAAATACTGGACAATTTCATTTTTTTCCTTTGATTTCCATGCTATAAAACAAGGGTAACTAATCGCTGTAACTGCCCCATTAATAGAGAAGGTAAGGATTTTAAGCACTTTAAATATTAGACAATTTCTATGCATTTTAGCAGTGGCAAGATCCATTGAAATAGGGCTGAAATTAATCTGCACTTTGGAATTTTACCACTGCAGTTCTGAGGCATCCCTAGCCAAGTATGGGACTCACAGTGCTGCAAGCAACCCTGCCATGTGATGTACTCTGCCTCCCCCTCTCTTGCCCCCCAAAAGACAGTGCAAACCCTCTGCGATTTTAAGGGAGAAAAAAAAAAAAAAAGAAAAGGAAAGCAGAATCAAGATTACCAAGTGTGTGATTTCACAGAGTAGCTGGTCTGCCTTCAGGAATAGATATGAAGCTTACTGACATCAAGGGCAGTCCTTAAACCAAGCATTGTGACAGCTCTGCCAGGCATGTGCATTCATGACTGGTATTTTCTAGAAGAACTTTGTACCTTAGTTTGCTGAAGGTATCTGAAAACAATCTCTTGGAAAACATATACAGCAAATGCTCAAAAAAACCCCAAACCCCAACAAACAACAAAAAAATCCAACTAAGGAGATGCTCCCCAAAGAAAACCAAGCCACTATCCCCCTCCTCTCCAGCTAGAATCTTCAACCTCTATTTTTCACGTTTCAAGGTGAAAAACAGTTGGTCATCAGTCGGGGAGAAGGGCCTTAGCAAGAGCCCAGGATTATATAAATACTGCTCACTACAACCTCCACTACAGATAAGAATACCTTGATATAGCCAGATAAAAACAATGTGACTAAGACTTATTTCAGAATCCTGACAATGTAATCAAACAGAAACATTATTCAAGAATTATTTTCTAGTGTCTTGATCCAGCCTTATGCTTTCAGTGTTTGCAATACATTTCTTTTTAATGAGAAAAAAAAGGCTTTCCCTCTTCACTCTTCTCCACTGGATTAACTCACTGAGGTTCAACATGGCACAGGCTAATCCAAGGCTCTTGGCTTATGTCCTGGTATTTCTATATGCTGTCAGATCATTACTTTTTTTTGCTGTGTGTTCAAATACTCCTCATGGGATGCAACCTAAATAGAAAACAGCAGGAGCCTGAGATATAAGAGTGGAAGTTTGCATCGACACTTAAAGGGGAAAAAACATTCTGCAGTGCTTGCTCTTTAAGGATCTTGAAACTTATAGAAACCATTTTGGTTTATGCTAAGACAATATGCTATCCACTGCTCTTAGCAGTAGCTGAAGAACTAGCATAATTCTTCAGGAGAGTGTGGACAAAGTAGAGGTGCAGTTTCTAAGTGCTGGAATTCAGTGTTCAGCTATGAAGGTTTAACTTAGGACCCATATGAAAAGTAGGCATGGGTCACAATATCCAAATCTCCTTTCTTAAGGACCTAAATGGAAAGAATGACAAATCAGACTTGGCATCTCCACACCCATCTTTATCTGGAAAAGTTTTCACATGAATAAAATGATTCTGTCACATGACTGGATGCAATCTAAACTACTTTCCTGGGTTACAGAAAATAGAATATGTGCAGGAAAAGAAAATCATCTGAATTCACTGCAATGACTAAGTCTGGGCTGAGTTCCAGTCTCATTAAAATCAGAAAACCATGGACCAATCCAATATCTTGGCAGAGACATATAAGCAATAAAAAAGTTCCTCCCTGCTTTCCTCATCTTGACATTCATCAGCGAGGGCAAGGGCGAGTGCCAGTCTCGTTCCACACACAAATATCATGAGTGGCACAGTACAAACAGGTTGGCATAAAGGTTTGAAACTGATGGTCAAGAATGCAGCAGGTAGCTCTTTTGCAGGTATGTGTAGTTAAAAGTTAGTTTGGCTTAATAGTTTGCTATTTCAGAGGCACATCACCTTACTGCAGTACACAGCTTCATCCTTTTGGGTATCTGGGAGTTTTGGGGGTTTTTTTGTTTTGTTTTTCATTTAGACAGTTAGGCCTCAGTGGGGGAACATGGGCAGAGTGTGACTTTCAGGAAAACGTGAGCCTCCAAGGATGCTTTCTTCCTTTCTCAGCTCTGCTCAGGAAAATGCAGCTGCCCAGTCTCTGGGCTATTTGCAAATACTATTCTCACATAGAGGACATTTCCCCCCACTTCTATGGTAATAAATGAACTTCAAATTAATGTGATCAAATGATAAATAGCTACTTTTCCTCCACAAATGCCATTGATCTTAAAAGACAATTGTTTCCTCAGTGCCCAACACTAAGAAAAGATAGCAGCATAAGAAAGTTGGGCATGCTTTGTGCTGCTCCTCTCTGAGTTGGAGATCCCTGCTGAATTAGAGAGTGATTTCTGAGAGATCAATGCTACTGCAACTTGTCTGATTGTGAAGTTGCTATGGAATATCATCATTTCAAAGAATCTAATACAATTACTATTAGTCTCCTAATTCACTTTCCTGTGACATGGATTTGTAATGCAGAAGAGCTTTTGATAATTGACCTTTAACTAATGTGAAGGAAAAACTAAGATTTGCTTAGTCGTTCTCCTTTCATCTAACATTCAGAGCCATCCTCCAACTGGAAACAATACTTTTTAAAAAAATAAAATTAAGATGTCAAAGACAGTTTCTGATACAAATGAAAAGATCCTTTGAAAGACAATCCTTACAGATGTACCTTGCACAGAGCACTTGCCATTAATATCATCATAAACTTGCAGCTGAAATTAGAAACAGTTTTAACATGCAAAATGAATCCATAGATCAAACACTACAAAGGAGAAGAACATAATGTAGCTTTCAAACAGATGTAGATGGATTTGACAGAGGAGAGGTTAACTTGGGTTAGAAACACAAACTGTGGGGAAGAAAGCTCAGACCACACAACTCATTTGGTTTCTTTATTAATTTCTTTACCTGGGCCATCTTTAAGTTATTCTTTTTGTGCTGTTGCTGTAAAAAGAGAGGAAATGGGAAGTATTGCTAGTATGAACACAACCTTTGATAAAACTCAAGTATATGTAAAATTATTCAGCTGAAAATCCAAAATTATTTTCAAACACTTAAATAAGTGATTTGAGCCTGTGAGACTAATAAGAGATATGAAAGGGAAATATACAATTGAAAGGGAATATACAATTTGGTTGAAATTCAATGACAGAGTTGAGATTAGAGAAACAACTTTTTGAAACAGGGGAGCTGGTAAAAATCACTGGTTTTTCAACAACATTTGGCTCTAATCTTCCTTAGGGGTAGGAGAAATATCCAAGTGCTATTCTTATTCTGCTCTCCAGATCAAACAACTTCTAAGTTATGCTGTAATTTTTACCTTTAAGGTCTGGGGGAAAATATCCCCAATTCTCATTTTCTCCAGTAATGAGAGCTCTCTCATAGGAATTACAAATAGCTGGCCTAAAATTTCAAAAGCACTTTTTTCATTCTGGATTGGAACTTTTACCATGTTTGCAACATCTTGATGCCACCACCCCTCAAACAGTCTACGTGCTGCCAAGATTTGCCTTTGACTAATCCAGCAGAAGCAGCTTTGGCAGTCAGAGGGTGGGGGCCTATCTTGGTTCACACCAATTGCAAAATTTCTCCATGCAGAAGAGCAAGGACAGGGGCAAAAGCATCAAGGTGAAAAAGAGCAGTAAGGTGAGAAGTAGTTTTAACTTATCCAAGGGAAAACCCCAGGCAATTATAAAGGAGATAGATACATTTTGTATTCCTGTAAAATTATTTAAATCCTGAATTTGCAGCCACACTTTCGCAGCTCAGCTCCTGTGTTGTTAGCTCCAAAAGAATGCTGAAACTGCTAGATTTGGGTGACATTAATGGAACTTCTAACCCAATAAAACACAGCTGTTTCTGAGGATTTTAGGAGGCACCTTTACTGGGAAGCTCTGGAATATACTGCATGCTGTTAAGTTTAACACTGGGTTTTAACTGAATTTCCTTGATGCCAGCTGAGTGAGTCAAATTCACTCTCAATGCTTTGTGCAATCCTCACTTTTAGGCTCAAGCTGGAAACATAAACAGCCAAACACAGCAAAGAGAAAAGCAGGAAAACATGTAGAAGTAGAAAGCAACATTAAAATGCTATAGATATAATTGTAGAGCTCCTTTTAATAAAATTTGCTCACTAATTACCCACTTCTCTGAAGTTTTCAATGGTATCTTTCCTTCAGAACAGCTGTGCAGAATGTCCCCCTGCACCTCTTTGGGGCTGGCTGTTGGCTGTGGGCTGTGTGCTGCCATGGCCGGTCCATCTGCCACCGCCACCCGTGCCAGCACAAAGGGCATCCTTATCCTGAACAAAAAGCCAGAGGAAGGAAATACCTCTGGCAGCAAAACATTCCTGCTTTCAGTACTCCTCTTTGCTTCCTCCTGTTCATCAGTGCTCAGCTCTCCATCTGCTCTCCAGGGGTGCCACGGCAAATGTTGGGGACAATGAACAGAGTGTAGCATAAGGGAATTCACTGCCAAAAAGGCATTCTTGGGTCTTTCTGCTCTTGTCCTGAGAGAGGAAGGTGAGTAGGTGGATTCATTAGTCTGATGTTTCAGGTCTAAATGAAGGTACATGCCAAGAAACGTGGGGAGGGCTTGAGGCAGGTCCCACTCTCTCAGAATCCAAAGAAGAGCAGCTTTACTAAAGCTGGAATACAGCAATTTTTCTGTGGCCCAAATTGAGAGAGAGCACTAATATGGATTACATGAACTCATGGAACAGCTTGATTAAAGAAAGGCTGCTGTGTATCATGGCAAAAAACCCAAGTAGATTGCACAAGCAAGAGTCAAAGCAAGCACTAGTAGAATTCCCACCAAGAACTGAACTACCATATAAAGCCTAATTAATTCTGCACAGATCAGAAGCCCTAGACTTCAATTGTTGTTTCTTTGAGAGAAGGTTGAAGTATTTCAACAGAACTGAAATTTTCAGGGGTAATACAAAGGGGGAATAAAAATCAGATTTTCCAGAATATGCAGATTTCTTTAACTGAAATCTATTTCAGTGGAAAACTCCTGAGTGTTGCCACTTAGTCTGGAATGATAGACACAAACCCTCCACTGCTGCCATTATCAAGCTCCTGCCAACTACATTTTGTGCACAGGGGTGCAGGAAGCAAAGGTCCCTGTCTAATCCTGCCTTCCACTTCCCAGAACTCAGAGGTAGGCAGCCAAACTTTTCTTCCCCTTTCCTATATCACACCTCAGGGCAGGACTGTGGAGCAGGAAGTGAAGAGAATCAGTTAACTCTCAGCTGACAGTCCTAAGCAGCAGCAAATACCTACTCCTAAAATTGCCAATCCATATTTTCCATATCAAAAATACTATTTTTACTCCTCCATTAATGGGACTAGCATGAGACAACAAACACATTCTCTTTTTAAGAAAGGCATGAGAAATGTAATTTCACCTTTATGTTGCAGATTTCACCAAAAACAACTTTGTTTTTATGCTAAGATGAAACATCAACATTACCCTTGGAAACCAAGCCTTCCTTACCACTGCTGGAGTGAAGCAAATAGGGATTGAGATACAAGCTTGAAAATTCACAAATCACTTCAGTTAAGGTATCTAGAGCTGAGGTCAATAGAGCACAGCCAGCTGAAAATTGAAAAACTAGAAAGCTATTGCAATTTATAATGATTAAGGATCTGACTCATTGATTCCAGTTCTTTTCTTCTTATTAATGGAAAGGTAGAAGTTGTCTTCTGAGAACAAAGATAGGCATGCAAGCATAATTGAAGAAATGGACCCCTCGTTTCTGGTAAATAACAATCCCTCCTTCTCTACATGCACTGGCTGAAGTACTGCAAGTTGGCAGTCAGGAAATGAATTCTTTTTGCAGTTACAGCTGGATAAATTCGATGCTTGGGATAAATTGGCCTCGAGCAAACTTATAAAAAAAAAAAGTACTTCCTTGCTAAGTGATCCCAAGAGACATATGTCTCTATAAAACAGTTAAGGGGAAGCTGCTGACTTGCACTCAGTGGGTTCAACATTTTGAAAACGATTTTGTTTTAAATCTTACAGAACCAGTTACATAACAGACAGCAAGGAGAGATTTTTATTTTTTTTAAGACACTTCCTATTTGGAAGATTAAGTGATGGAATCAGTGGCACATCACAATGCAATTTTAATTATCAGAATTTTGGCACCATGATAAATTTCACTGCGTTGCTTTGACAGTGCACTCTGTCTCACAGAGACTAAACTTCACACCCAGCCTTTAGCTCCACATCATGCAGTTTGGAGCTTACCTCTCTCCATGGGGCTCTGTTTTGGAGCTGCTGAGAGAGGGAGCAGTCATTTCCCATGGGTAGAGACCTCCTGGGAGCTTTCCCAGGGCAGATAGCTCCTGCAGCCCCAGGGGAGTGACTCGTGTGCCTCTGACTTCAGGGCTGGTGGCTCTGGGGAGCAGCTGCTGCAGGATGAGGTGAGATGTGCAGCAGGCTATCCTGACAGAGGGTTAGCATCTCTTGCACCCTCTCTCTCTACACAGAAATGCAGTGGGACAGCAAGTGCAGGAAGCAGCTCCAGCAGCTCTGTGCCAGCACATGGCTCCTTTTTGCCAACTGAATTCCCAGATGGCCATTAGCACCCAGCTATTTGACTTGCATGCTTCCAAAGGCCTGCCAGATCCCTGTGGGGTAACTGCAGCCATACCATGTTCACCTCAGCTCTTCCAGCAGGTCTGTTCACAAGTGGAGCAAACTTAACAATTTTCAGTCCTTCATTACAGTGGCTAACCATATGCCACATTTGATTCCAGAGGTGAGAAAATTCACTTGTGCACATATTTTATACATGCACATATTGTATATGGATTTTATATTTATTAGGGTAGGATTCTCAGTTGAAATCAACTGGGGTAAGTTTAGAAGTGCTCTGATTCATGGCAAAAGAATTCTTGGGGATAGAGGCTCTAGGCTGAAATATGGTATACAAGAGACAGGCATTCTTATTAGTCACTGTTTTAGCCCTCACATGCAAAAGAAAGTGATGTAGAAGCATTTGGGAGAAAACACTGCTTTAATAGTAGGAGCTAGAGATGAAATATATTATTAACTACAAACTCTCTGTGTGTTCTTTCAGCACCTACCGTGCTGTTCACAGTCACTTTGTTCATTTAGGACAAAGCTTTCCCTGGGGACTTCATCCAAGAGTAACATGAGTTACTTAGGGTATCCCACAAAGAATAAACCTGAAGAAAGGACATGGATAAGGTTTGATCTGGAAGGAAGGTACAACTCTCTGCACATAAGCAGAGCTGAAGAAATTCATGTACTCTTCCTGGATGGCTGGGAGTGAAAAGAAATAGCCTGTTATATTAATAAGGAAAGGCAGGTAACTAGAGAGGCTTAGAAAATCACACCCATTCATCTGCAAGGAAGGAAAATTTCATGCTAAAGCAGGAAATACAATTGTTGTTGACCTCCATAAAAGCTGGGAATAGCATAAGTCAAGTGAATTTGATTGTAGCTTCACAATCTATATAAAGAGAAGCCAATTTTTCTTTGACTAACATGCTTATATTTAGGATCCTAAATCTGTATTTGGAAACATAAGGAACTGACCTGATTTTTCTGAAGTGTTCAGCACCCAGTGAATGAGTGGAAACATTTTCAAGTGGCTTCTGCAGGAACTGTTGGATTCAAGAACTTTGGGTGGGGAGAAAGAAATCAAAGTTTCATTCTATTTCATAACTTTGTGCTTACAAAACTAAGACTTGCAATTTCAGAATTCATCACTCTGCAGCAGTGTCTGGTTTTGCTTTAACTAGTGTACTGCTAGAAGTACTAAGTGTGTGGATTTTAAAAAGCTTTCAGACTCTTTCACTATGACTTAAATAAGGATTTTTAACACAGAGTAAACACAGATCCACTTTGCTGCCATGCTAGTTTGAAATCTGAATAAAATAATCCCTACAGCAAAAGCAAAGCTATATAAACAAAACCATGGCAAAGCCATATGGAAGTCAGGAGTAAACTACATTTGGAAATGCTCACATTATGTAAAAGAAAAATTCCTGATATATCAGTTGAGGAAAAAAAGAAGAGTTCTAACAATTTAGTAAATTGTGGGGGCCTGCATTTCCCTGCAAATAGCCTTTCCCCAGCAGATACTAAAGTGTTGAGGTCACATTGCTGGTGTCTTAAAAGGGCACTGGTATTAGTCCCCCTCTCATTCAGAAACTTTCTTATATCCTTTGAAGACCACAAGATGGTATAAACCTATTTGGAAAAGACATTGTATAAACCTATAGCCTAGCCAATCTTTATCCAAACATAATTCCATGGATAATTCATGAATTACTGCTGTATTATTTCCTCTAATGGCACTATAGCATGAAAATCCCAGCATTCATGCTACACAATATTTGCAAGTGCAAACATTTTTTAGTGATACTGCCTTTGAAAGTTCTGGAAATTGGGAAAAGAAAAACATATATTGTCACTGAATTCTTGTTTTTATTTCACCATGACCATTTCAAACTTCTAGCGTAATTCATAATTTAAGATTTTGGTTGAATCCCACCAAAAATATTTAAATTTTTTTTTTTTTCAGTCCTCTCTGAATGCCCTTCACAGTAGCATTGGGGTCTACAAATCTCATAGATCTGCCTGATAAATGAGTTTTACCCATACCAAATTAGGCACCTTTCTGCAGAGATAAGGTTTACAGGTTTGTGCACTTTTTCTGATATAAACCACTCATACACACAGGGTATCATTACCAGCAGTCATGAAGCAACGCTCATTAAATAAAAAGAAATTTGAAGTCTTGCTTTTCTCAAAGCAGAAATGTAACTACCCAGAACAAGAAACATATCAAGACTATTATTTCCAGCATAGAAATGTCTACAGGCCCCAAAAGCAGCATTGAGAACCTTTATGGCAGGCTCTGCACAAACACCAGCTAGGGGTGGTCATTACCAGCACTCATTACATTTGTCAATGGATGGACAAAAGGCAAAAAGTTGAGCAGAACAGAGACACATCAGATGAGATGAGTGAGGAATTAAATAGAACTTGAGGTCACCCCTCCTGCAGCACCAGCAACTTCTAACAGGTCAAATTTAGCCCCCAAATATGCTTGTGTCCCTTCTGTGGTTTTTGAGAGTTTGTGTGTATGGAGTGTTTTCAACAAGTGCAGCTCAAGCAAGTAAACATGACTGATTTCTCTGCAAGAAACCCCATTTTTGAAGTCTTATCACCTGTTTCCAAATTCCCTATTGACCATGGATTGCCACTGTGCTCTGGCAAACAACTTTGCAGACTTTTCAGGCTCTCTTCTGTCTGAAAGCTTTTCTGTCTCTGAGGCTAAATTTCCAGCAAGATTTCCAAAGTACCACAAGGAATATATTCACTTAGTGTTTTTTTCCATGGAAAGCATGTGACTCAAAACCTGTCACCTCTCAAAGAGCTCAGACTGGGCTTTCCTTCTAATCCTGGCCAATGCTTACTTGTGCAGAGCCTTTGAGTAAACTTGTCAGGCCCAAATTTGTAGTAGATACACTGTTCAAGAAAATGTGCAAAAAAATCAGATGACCTGTAAAAAATTAGGAGGGTTTTTTTTTTTACTTAGTCAACAGAGTTTTCCCTTAAAACAGCACTAGAAGAAATATATGATCATTATCTCTACAAATGAGTTTATTTATAAAATCTGTCATCCAGTGATCCTGGAGAGCTAGGACAAAACCACACATTCTAGGGCAGGTGATGTACTAAAACACATGCACTGGCTAGACAGCACAATTACCTTGCAGTTATAGTGCTGCTCAGGAGTGTGATACATCCAGTAGTAGAGCCTTCAGGCAGTGTAAAGCAGTGATTTAATAGAAAAGCTGGCTATTAACAAACTTAATAGTCTTAAGATAGATGCCAAGTTTCACCATTAGAATTCAGGTCCCAGCTGGGACTGAAAGTTTCTTCCCTGAGAACCATTCAACTCATAATTCAGCAGTGGCTGCCATTTCTGCAGGCAGGCGGGCAGTAAATAGCTCCCCACTCTTGTCTCCTGTTCCTCAGAGCTGAGGAGAGCTCTTCTGCAGCCTCACAGAGAGGTGAATGTCTCATTCTCCCCTAAAACTGGTGCAGAAGTGAACACTCATTAGCAGACCACAGCAGGGACTGATGCATCTCCAGGTATCTGAGATCCCTGGAGGAAAGGAATAAGAATATTGAAAAGGAAAGGAATAAGAATATTGAAAAGGAAAGGAATAAGAAAGGAAGCTTTAACTCCTTGATTTAAAGGCATTCCTTTAGTGCCATCCCACTAAAGTACAGTACAGCCCAAACCACTCTGTCCCCAGAATCAGCAGGAGGTGCTGCAGAAGAGAAGGGGTCTTAGGGATGTCTAAGTCACAAAGCCCAGAGGAAATGCATCATAAGTAGACTGGTGTTTGCAGAAATTATGCAGCACTGATCTGTCCTCTAAAATATGGCAAGACTTTCCATTAAATTATTGACTCATCTGGAGAGGAACCTACAGGAAAGGAAGTTGATTTTGGGTGTTCAAAGGTGCAAAAGTTAAATGACAGTGCTGCCTAACTGGAGAAACAAGTGCATTAGAGTCCACACAGCAACGCTCAGAGCTGACCCTCTTTGATTCCATCTCCCACATGAAATATCTACTGAAAGGTACAAAAATAATCACTTTATCACCAGAAACCCAGTGAAACAATAATGACCTAGACTTCAAGTGTAAGCTGCCTGTAATTGTCCTTCATACTGTATGTCAGCTATTTCCAAATGGATTTTTGAACAGAATCCCACAAATCCCAGCACAGAAAGGGGACCAGTATGATCTTCAGAGACAAAGCTGCCCATGCCTGGTGAAAAGCCATAGAGCTTAACCTTCTCTACACTGCAAAGGGGCACTTTGTGGTACTTAAATTGGTCAGCCTCCTTCCCTCTTGATGGCACAGAATTCCAGTGTAAAAACAAAGGACACAGAGAGTGATTTCCTCCTAAAGACACTTCAACACCAGGAAAGAGAAGCTGCAAAATAGGCAGCCAAGTTCTGCTTTCTCCTGGGGTTGTGTCTGCCCAGGCAGTTCTTTAGGGCACAAACAGGATTGGCAAAGTCTATGAAGGAACAGCTGACAGCAAGGCATTACTCAAAAGGAATGCACAGATGTTACAAACACCTACGCTTCCTTCCAAAATTACCTTTTTTATTAGCAAACATTTGACGGTCTCAGGTCTGTCTGCCTTAGAGCAACAGTCTGCTTTTGAATTCTCATCAGGAAAATGTTACCTATTTTTTCAGGCAATTTGATCTTGGAAGATGCACATGCAATATTTACTGGAACCAATGGGGAGAGGGGAAAACAAAGTGCTATTTACCATGTACTCAACACCACTAATTGCTTCTTCCCTTGCTTACAACAACTGAGTAGTTATTTATTACACATGGTGCTGTGTCCTGGATGGTTCAAGTGTAGGGTTGTGATGGTGAAGTCAGTCCTGATGAAATTCTGAAGGCAAGCTTCCTACCACTTTTAGTATTTATTTATGGTCCCAGGTTTAGGCTTTCCTAGGCTGATCTTATGTATGCCTTGCACTGTCTTCCAGGATATTTGGTCAGACTCTCGTCTGATGTAAGTGAACCTGGCAGCACTGCAGGGAAGAGAATGATTTCCTCTTCCACCAGTTGAATTTCTGGCACATACTTTCTCCTAATTAGTATTCATCCTTAGGCCTGTTGAATTTGTGGTAAAGAGTTAGCTTTCCATGGAAATCCTAATTATTTAATTGCTCTAAAACAACAAAAGAGTCAAAGTCCAAGAAAGTGACACACCTCTAGTTCCACAGACATTCTCTCCACCAAGAAATATAGCCGGGTCTTCTTTATATTGCTCTTTGACTTTTGAGTCATTTGGGCACATTTAACATTTTCAAACAGGATAAACACACAAAATACTGTAGACTTTTAAAATCACAGGGCAAAACCATTCATAAATGAAAAAGAGTTATAGAAATACTCAGGAATTCTGTCTGCTCTCTCCCACCTCCTGCCAAAATTGTGAAGTAGTATCTGATCTACAAAAATATTCTGCATTTTCATTCTTTAGTCCATGGGTCATTAACTTTTTGTCCCAGCTTCCATTTCTTTTAGGTCATTGTTTTCCCTGCCTCTTTCTCACTTTCCTTTATTTTTCCTAATTTTTTTTTTCTTTTTAGCTCCACCCATGAAAAGAAAAATTATTTCAAAGGCCAAGTCAGGCCATGTGTAATTTGAGTGACTTTCACAGCTGTCAGGCACAAATGCCAATTTCAACATCTGGTCAGAGTGGACAACACAGCTGGAACTGTTACCAGCTTCATGAAGCCTAGTACTTGATTTTGGACACTCAGTTGTAACTTATCTCTTCCTTCTCCTTGTCCCAACACTGTGAAATTTGAGTGAGATCTTTATTTCCGACTACCCTTCCAGAGGAAGCCACTGAGGCAACAAACAGAACAAAAATTTTAGAAGAAAGTGCCACCAAATCTAATGCCAACACAATTTCCAGAACAAAGGCACACCTACATATAGTGCAGGAATCTTCATTTTTTAGAAGTAGAGTTTGGAAGGCAACCAGGATTTCAAAATTACAGGTCTGCAGCTAAGTCTGAATGAATGTATTGGATACCACTGCAAAATAGCACTGGTTTTCAAACTCTCTGAAAAAAATTCATTTGCTTTCAGTCAAAGAACTCAAAGTAATATGCAACATATCCCAGCCCTATGCCAAACCCCACATGCTTCTTTAATCTTGGATACAATCACATAAAGCCGTTAAAAAAAAAAAAAAAAAAAAAAAAAAAAAAAAAAAAAAAAAAGAGGGAAGCTGTTTTTAAAAAAATGCACATTCACCGCTAGAAAATACTTAGTCTATGAAAAAAAAGTTAGAAGGTAGTAGCTTCCCCCAGGGATTACCTTCATAAATATCAAGTTCTTGATTAACACAGGAAAGTTGAAGTGATTTGTGTGAAATTTTCTTCTGTGAATGACAACTAAGCTCTAATGTGTATTCTTTTCTGGGAGAAATAACTGCTGTATCCTATAATTAGAATTGATTTAAGTTGTTTTTTTTAACTAGGTATCTCCAAATAGAGTGCTATATGTTTTTGCATTTAAAAAATGCATAAGTGCAGTGTCTTTACACTGGTACAGG
This sequence comes from Oenanthe melanoleuca, assembly GCF_029582105.1. NCBI lineage: Eukaryota > Metazoa > Chordata > Aves > Passeriformes > Muscicapidae > Oenanthe > Oenanthe melanoleuca. The sequence continues at coordinate 13,965,137 of NC_079339.1, forward strand.
ATGTTGATCTGTCTAACACCCCTGAGCAGGGTCATCTGGAGCATCCCCCCCCATCCTCTCTTCCCCAGGCTAAACTGTCCCAGTTCTCTCTGCCCTTACTTACACGAGAGATTAGCTATTTTCCTAATCACTTTTCAGATTGAGACATTCCACCACACAACAATTCCTTTTTCTTTTTGTTTTTCTGGTAAATCTACTAAAAATGCTCACCTGAACTACCTAAGCATACTCTTCAATTCAAAATCACAGCAGATTATTTCCTCTGAATGATACAGAACCTTCACTACTTCAGGGATGAGCAAGGAAGAACACAAGTTCTCCAGAAAAGAGCACTTCAAAACAAATAATCATATTTTGCATGTTTGATTTTCCCCCTCACCTCCCCATATTTAAAAGAGAACTTTTAAGCAGAGGGCATACACAATTCATTAAATCTATGTTTTGGATACTTGCAATTAAGCAGTGAGGATACGATGTTTCATCAGAGCAAAATTATTTTAATAGCCATAATCAGCACAATCAAATATAATCAGACTGACAAGATAATAACATTTTAGAATCATTGACAATAATTTTCTGCCTTGCCAGTTCACATCTATATGAAGATGATTACCCCTGGAAAAGAGATGCAACTTCAAAGGTTTCTACCTCTGTTTCAATACAGTGTTAAGTTATGTATTTTCATTTTTATTCTTCTGTATCCTCTCTCACTTTTTTAACTTTTTGAGAGATGTACTTTTGGTCTTTTCCTTCATTCTTTACATTCTCCACCTCTTCATGCAGATCTATACCTTTATGCAAGTAATTAGGATAATACACAGACATTCTCCAACAATCTTAAGCATCATAAACCTCATGAAAAGTGGGGAAAAAGGTTTGCTTCCTAATGTATTATTTTAGATCTTCCCCCAAATCTGTATACCAGCTTTCCCCATTTATCTTTAACCACACCTGAGATACATGTTGGCCAACTTCTCTATTTCCATTCCCTCCAGTGAAATACTTGGAACCTGTCACAACATGAATATCATCTCCTACCCTTCACCTGCTCAGTCTCCCATCAAGTCTGCTCCTCTGTCCTGCTGTCATCTCTTCCACTCAGTCCCTTTACTCCTATCCTGCTCTTTAAGAGGCCTTTGTTTTCCACTGGGAAGTAGCAACACTGAATTCAAGCTTACTTTTCTTTCTCAAGTTTCTTATTTTGAGCCTGCTCACACTCTGCAGACTCCTCCCTTCCCTGCCTGTGGCTCAGACATTTCTTTGCCTGTCCTCAGTTTCTCCTGAGCTCCTCATCTTTGCTCCTGACATCCCATAAGTCTTTTCTTCTACCTCTGCCTTACTCCTCTCTTTTTTAACTAGAACACTTGTCTCCCCTTTTTCTTCTTCAAATCTTTAAAAGCCCCTAAGGAGCCCTCCCCTTAGCTTTTCAACATAGAGCTGGAGTGTGTTGAATTTAGCAATGCCTTTGGAAGGAGCTACTTCACAATGAAATCTGAGCCCAGACATCTCCAAAAGATGCTTCACACTCCAGCAGGGAGAATCCTCTGCATCTAAATACTGGATAGACCTCAAGTCCATCTGCAGCAGGTCATCTTAACATAAGATGCAAAATATATTATTACTATTATAATAAAACATTAATACTACAATTGTAGCTTTGATGTTGAGTGCTTTCAGATGCAAAATATTCCAAGAAGGCACAATTTCTTACTGCCTCCCATTCACAGGGCACTTTCCAAGCTAAGTTTCCATGAACAGACAGTTTTTCTAAGCAAAAAGAAAAGAACTCTAAAGTTTGTTTCACCATGTGCTGGGACCCAAAAATGTGTCTTTATCTACTCTCTTTAATTAAATTGATAATTTATTATATCAACAATTTCCTAGAATAGCTCTTGATTTAATTAGGAGCAAACAACCATATTTTTGTAGTCATAGCTGGAAAAAGAAAGCCCAGAACATTACAATAGACAAGATACAATCCTGTCCTGAAGACAAGGTTCTATATTTGGTTCTTGAAGTAAATCTAATGGTTCCAAGGAGAGGAAAATTTATCTAGGTACTCAGTAGTTTTTAAAGAGAAAGTTAAGGAGAAAAAGGCACTTGCTCTTGTTTAAATAATCATGATTGCTAAAGGAAGTAGAACTAGGTTGATTTGCAACCTGCAGGAAGTTGGTCTTCTATCTTTTCTACTGTCTGCAGATATTCAACAAAACATGCAGCTATTTGCCTCACCTTTTGAAGAAGACAATCCTGTTCAAAACCATAGGTTAGAGGCATGGCAAGGCATGGTTTCATACTGAGATCACAAGCACTGTAGCAAAGGGAAAGGACAGGAAAGAGGCAGGACTGTTCAAAGCCTGAAGACCAGTGCAGTCATTCTTCAAGGAAACACCACCATGTTTGTGATTTCTACTTCTCATGGACATGATTTCATTAAACTGTTAGACTTATGAAAAAGTCACAAGTCACTATCAGACCCATATTGCCCTATCCTTTTTTGTTGCTGTTGTTTTTGAAACACAGAGCTACCAAAAGCAGTGCAAGAAACATGGGCAGTTTTATAGGGTTGTTTCTTATTCTTTGTTATAATAACCTTCTTTTCTAGTCATTCAATATGTAAAAAAAAAATAAAAAAATCTTAAAATACTTGCAAACACTTTTTTTTATTATTATTGATTCTCCTCTATGGGAATGAGAATAAAGAATATGATAGAAACTGTCTGGATATAAAAACTGATGACAGCAGTTATAATTCTTGGCTATAGTTCCCTTTTGCTAGAAAGAGTGTTTTTTATGAAATCCTTTTGCCAAGAACAGACCTAAGCTTTCCCGTCAACTGGTTTTAATTTGCAAGAGCATCTGTACTGAAAGCTCAAAACACTACAAGCTAGAAAGGTCTGGACTGTGATTTTGAGGAGTGTTGATAATGCATCATGAAAGTGCAACAAAAAGCTTCAGATGCAAAACACTTCTCAGTATGTAAATCACTTCCATCTACAGGTCCTTTCCTGAGCTCCTTGCCTGCTTCTTCCTCCTTTGCCATCAGCCCTGATTATGACATGAACCTTTGCCTGTGCCAACATGAATGAGGCATTTTATTGCAATTAGCTGCTGCATTTATTACTGGCAGTCTCTTCCCCAGACAATCAATGCAGTTATAAGCATAGCAAGACATAGTGAGATATGAATTATATCTAGAGTTTAAAGTCTGCAAAGGCCTGTCAAAAGGTAAGAAAAACAGAAGTAGAATGAATCACATTTTGCCAGTAAGTATTGAAAATAGACCAAGACACTGCCAGAAGGAAGTTTGTTGCAGAGCTATGAAAAAGCCTTTCCATCATCTGAGTCTTGGCCCAGCACTTTGAGTGACTGTGTACTTACTTCATTAGAGGCTTTTGTGGGTGGGAGGATCTTGAAGTGAGGAGGAGGGTAGCATGGAAGAGGACATTATGCATTGCTTCTTGGGCTGTGAGCTAAGGTAATTTATAACAGCATTACCTAATCCGAGTTTTTCAGGATTTTTTTTTAAAAAATTGTTTGGGGTTTATTTTAAGCAACACAAAAAGTAGCAAGAAGATATTACAGTACTCAAGGAGACTCAAAGGTACATAGCAGGCAGTCACAGCCCTAAGAGTTCCTTTGAACAGGACAGCACAGTAACAGACTGGATTGTATTCTTTATAAAAATGCATATTTCATGTAGAGAAAGTGATGGAGATACAGATTTTTTTTAAAGCCACAGAGATGTGTGTCTGTCAGACATTTTACAGACTCAAGCCAATGTCAATGCAGTAGCACAGACTCACATTCTACATATGGGTGCATTGGAAAGCTATCTTTCTTTCCAAGGTATATAGAAGCAGATGTACACCTGTACCTACTATAATGAAGAAAGATCTTGTCATTAAATTACAAGGCCAAAAAACCTCTATTAGTTCCACTTAATTCATTTCAGTTTATTTACTTGCAGCTGTCTTTAGACAGCTGCTGGAAATTGTACTTCTCTTCAGCCTTGCTTTCTTACTTGAGCCAAATAATTCATGGGAAGATGCCAAGGCATGACTTCAAGTTTGTTTCCTTGTTTAAAGAACTCATTTCCATCATTCTAGGTCATTGAAGCCATTCTGGAGACAAAACAAGTAATTAACTTACATCCTCAGCGTGGACAAATGGCTTGACATAAATAACTTGTTAAAACACAGTCTACCTGTAAGTATATCAGCAGTGGCATTAATGCAATGACTTAAAAATACATTCTGAACCGTAAGAATTAAACCTGCCAGCTAATATGAAAGTTATCAATCCTAGCCTGAATTCTTAATATTCCTCTAGAAGACAAGATATCACCTAATATTTGAAAGCAACATGTTTGCCTTCAAACTCATTCTCTGTTGTCACCTTGACTGCCTGGTGTGGCACCTGGCTCCTAATTAAAAGGCATTTCAGCAGGACCAGCACCAGTCCTTGCATTACATGTTCTGAAACGTTTAGCTGAGTGTTAACTAGATGCTGAAAGCCAGGTGAATTCACAGCACCACTGAAGCTCTTATTAAGCAGCAGCAGCACTTTCTCAAAGCAGGTGGAAGGCAGGGAAGTCTGGAGCAGAGGGGGAAGGCAATGCTGTGACTGACTGGCACAAAACACCAGAGAGAAACCAAGAAAGCATAGGGAAGGAAAGAGGATAAACACACAGCAAGATAAGCCCAGAATTCTAGAAGAAAAAGAGGCAGCAGGGGGGAATAATCATTTCTACCCTACACACTGAAGACTGCAAAATTAGGAGAGCTCAACCAAGGATGAGATTTTAGCAGATGTTTTCATTGTACCGAGTCAGATCATCAGCCAGTATAAGTCAACACAATGGAGCTTCACTCAAACACACAAAACCCCCAAATCACCACAAATAATTCACTTCCTTCACACCCTGTCCCCATCTTAGATTGTGAACTCCTCAAATCCATTCCAAAATCTTTGCTTTCTAAGCAATTCCATTATGAAGGTGCATTGGTGTCACTTAGAGATGTCCCATGCACCCTGTCAATATGAAAATTTCTGTTCACTACAGCTTAAAAATTAGGGAAATATAGTATTAAGCATTGTTTAAACAGAAAAAGAACATCCACATGAGTAAATGCTGACTTTCATGTATTTGGTTTCATAACCAAAAAATTACTAATTTTCTCTGTAAGTAACATGCCTTTCAGTAAAACTTTCAATGTATGTTTCCATTTTTAAAAAGCTTAACAAAAATGTTTTCTGAAGTTAAAAAAGAGCTTTGCTCTTTCAAAATGGAATCTGCTTTTCTGAGAGAACCAATCTATTCTTGGTTTTATTCTCTAGAACATATCTGTGCATTTTTTTAGTATCATGAAGGTAGACACCCCATTGCTAGGGAGGATGGCGTCACAATATGAATTGTGAATTTAAACTGTCACTAAAATGTAATTATATCTAAAATTACTTACACTGGTCTCTAATCTGCATACTGAAATAAAGTACAATGTTTCTGCTTTATTAACAGCCAAAACATTTTGGCCAAAAGCTGCAAAATTCCTTTTTAGTTGCCCAGCATGACAATACAAAGCAAGGTGAACCCAAAATTTTTGCAAGTGCTGTACACATTCCTCCTGTCAGTTAGGTGCCTCATCTTGCTGCATGTAAAATTCAGTTCACAGGTCTTGGTCTTGTACCACAGCAGTTTTATAAATGGTGTTCTACTTAATGATCATTTTGTTGGAATTGGAAAGGGCTGTGCATAGCACCACTGCTCAATTTCCAATGAAACCTCTGTGGTTGGCAACAATGTCTTTTATAGAGAGAAAATTAGGTTTGGGTCCTTAGTCTTCGTGTGTCTTTATTGTTTTAATACACCAGACTCATTTTTCCATGTAAAAATCGTATCTGTGCTTGCTTGGGAGCTGAGTATGGAAAAGGATATCTGAACATTTAAGTCCTTGCACTGCCTGAGCAGACATCAGTGTTGGGAAAGCAGCTGAATGTTCATGTTACCCTGCAAGAGTTTTAGGCAACTGAATATGAAAATCTGCTTCTAAAATGAAACAGCTCTTCTAATTTTGTGAGAACAGTTACTATAAATATTGGAAAGAAGAAGAGTGGAAGTCCAAAATGTATTTGGTAGATAAGCAATTGCTCAGTTCTTCTGCCCTTTATCAATCTAAGCAAGCATTTAATACTGAGATGGAATATCAGAGGAGATTAGGTCAAAAAGAGATAAACTTGGAGCTAATTAGAAATCATGCTTCATGTTATTCTTCTAGTAAAAGCTGTTTGAAATATTGCTATAGGGATGAACCTACTGCAATGCTGGCTTTTGAAAGCCTTCCAAATCCTGTAAAATGTATTAATCTGTGACATTCATATGAATAGCACAGACAAACGAAAGCAATTACTTTCTGCTCTTTGTTCTGATTTGTTATCTTGGTTTGATGTGGAGAGCCTATGCCAAATATCTATCCCTGATACTTCTATGATTTGATTTCAGATTTACTTCCCTTAAATTATGTGGTCTATTTTGGGGCTTCAGCTAATGGAAAAGCAAAGACAGCTAAACAACTTCACTATGTAGGAAAAAATATAACTTTCTTCCTTCAGTTATCCCTCAGGAAGCCTGGATTTGGAAGTCTCTGTTAAGCTAGTTGTTGAAATAATAATTTAAAAAAGCAGGAATGGGAATAAAGGAAAATGGAGGAAAGATGTTTTTCTGAAGTACTGCAAAACCACTACCATAGACAGTCTGTACAAAAGTCAGAGGGGAAGAGAAAAATGCTGCATATCATAATTGAGATAGATTTGTAGAAACAGGCAGAAGAACTGCAGCAGAGAGCCTGCCTGCAGAATTCCTGAGGCAATCCAGCAGATATCCTGCCTACTTTGGTTTTTCTTTCATTGATTTAATGTAATTAAGAAGAAAGAGGCTCTTCTTTCTGTCCTGAAGATGCAACACAAAGAGGGCTTGGGTGTGGGGGCATGAGGGAATGGCACCACAGACAGCTCCTGCTCCTTTACAGCAGGACTGCTGCAGCTCTGCTAAAGCATATAGGGGATGTTTGAGATCCCCAGGAGCCCTGCTAATGGAAGCCCTATTCCCTAAGGATATTGGTGAGCTCTGCCTGGCCATCCCAGCAGAGCTGGGGAGGACAGAGAAATTAGATGTCCTCAGTCCCACTTCACAGTGACAAGGATACACAGACTGCCCCAGGTGCTGCTAATTTAGGAACTGGATTTAGCTTCCCATACCACAGCAACAAGACCTTTTTTCTTTGGGAAGCACCTAGAAAAGCCTGACAAAGCTTTCACCAGCCATATTTTGAAATAATAGAAACAAGAACCATTTTCTAACCAGTAAAAGTGTAAGGAGTTGAAGGAGAGGACTGTGGTAAGGAATGACCTGGAAGTCATGGGGAGAGCAAGGTTAGAGTCAGATCTTGAAAGGCTCAGAGCCCAAAGCTCCTCACTCTTGCTCCTTATTTTCATCATCTCTTTAAAGCAGCCACATTGACCTGGCTGTAATTTGGATGCTAATTTTTTTCTCTCAACATCCAATTTGTTAAGAAAGAAAACAAAGGAGAAAATGTTTCGTTTAAAAAGGCTTCTGCCTGCATTCTCCTTGAGAAAACCAACAGGCCTGAGAGATTAGTGCCATCACAGCTACATGGACCAATACTTCATAAATACAAATAAATCAGTGACCTGAAGCCACACTTGCTCAGCACAGTCCCAAGCCTTGCTGCCAGCCTTTAAAACAGAAAAAGATTTGATCCAAAAGTACAAATGGCTTTGGATCATACCCTAAGCCTGCAGCATCTTCTGTCCCTGGCACTTTGAAACAACATGTGAGGGGCAAGGCTTCCAACTGCCCTGGATCAAAACTCAAACAAATGGCAGAAAGGGAAGGGGCAGTCCAGGACAGGAGGATCTGACAGATGCAAGCCTGTTGGGAGTGCTGTTCTCCATGGACACAGCCAAGAAGACAGGAAAAGAGGAGGCATGAGCAGGGAGGAAGTGGGGTGAGCACACCGGCATTAAAAATAAATAGTTGTGTCATATATTGTATACAGGGCTTAAAACTAGTGTTTGCTGCTGACAGGGGTTTTAGGGAGGTTTTTTGTTGTGGCTATTTTTTCCCCCTTTTAATGCATACATCACATTACCCCAAAGTGACAACTCCAGTCATCCGTGCCGCCAGAGCGGCAACCCTGCAGATCCCCTTCTGTGTGTTCTGCTTGCCTGGGCACCCTGACACTTCCTTCATGACAGCTCTGGAGACCTCAGGACACGAGTTTCCCTAATGCATGCACAAGCTCCCAGCAATGCTGATCATCAGCTACCCTCCTTCTTTTTTTTTTTTTTTTTTTTTTTTTTTTTTGAGTCCACAGCAGGTATCCTTTCATGAGAAATTGGAATCCCATGTTGCTAAGTCACTCAGTCTTTCACTACATGCTGGAGAGGATGTCTGATGTTTCTGTCTGCTGGTGCTATTCCTGGCCCAGTTTTCTCACAGAACCTTTAGAAAATGACATCCAAGAAGTAGCTGTTCATAGTCTGCCACAGAACACAAGAGTAGGGATAGAGAAATAAAATTTATGACTGGATTCTCACACTAGATTCCTGTTTTCCATTATTTCACAACACCTGAATGCATCTCTTTGCATTTTGCATAATTAGGCAGAATCAGATTTTACAAGGAATCTTCAGAAATCACATGTTCCATCCCACTTACCTGTGAAGAGTGCTGGGTTTCTAATCCACTTAGGTTCACTTACAAAAATCCCAGCTAACACCCTCAAGTCTTTTAATCTATTTCTAGGGATTGTCATCACCTGCAAATTTGAACAAACCCAGAATTTTCTGAATTACTCATCCCAATCAACAGGGCACAGCAAATACTCAGCTCCCACTGCAGGAGAAAAGCTAAGAGTACCCCCTAGTGTTCTGGGTGCAACCTGAAAGTCTGGCCAGAGTGAAACCAGTGACAAGCTCATCTTAGAACACAGCCTTTAGTCACTTGGCATCCATTGTTTCCCTCTGGAAAAGGACCCCTGTTGCAGTGTGATTACCTGAATGTGCCTCCATCCCATCACATACCCACAGCTTGGTGTGTCACCACTTCCAAGGAGAGGAATTAATAACCACCCTTATGATTTAAATATGCCCATGTGGATTTACACCAATGAACCTTTCTTTGCATTGGCAATGGTTTAAGGGCGCTCCCAGACAGCTAGAGCTGCTCAGATGACGTGCAAAAGTCATTAGGGTTTGGGTAACTCAACAGCTTTTGATGCTTTATGGAGCTCCTATGAGAGTCGTGCATCTTAATTAATCTGTCAAGTGCTTCAATATCCACTGAGAGAAGGTGAAGTACAATGCAAGACAAGGTTATTTATAACTCTCCCTCCTTCCTGTGCACAAAGCCACATTACTTCAAATTAAATCCTTTTCTAACGACAGAAAAGCAGAAAAGTTTAAAAAAAAAAAAAAAAACCACTAAAAAAAATTGTGTAACTTCTGCTAACTGAATCCATTCCAGACACCTGTTTCTTGCCCTGCCAGGTCAGGAGACCAGCAGGTTCTGCCATTAACCTCCTGCTGTGAGAGCTCAGCAAATCTTTTCACTTTTCTGGGCTTCTCTTCCAAGTCATCTCTCTAGAGATGTTCTTCCTGTCAGGGTGTATTACTGTGTGCATTTACTAAGTAGTAGTAATTATTTTTTCAATAACAAAGGAAATTTATTGTTAATCATAAAAGCAGTCTTAATATACTTTGCCTTCCTGGCTTTTTCTGGAATAACAACAACTGGAAGGCAAGTTTAATTTAAATCCAGGGAGACACATGTGGAGTGCAGCACCCAGCAATATGTATGCAGATGATAACATGCTTGAGCAGCCTGGCCAATACAGTACTTGCAGTAGCCCATCCATCAAGGCTTAAGTTATAGCAGATGATGCAAATTTAATGATGAAATATAAAAGCATAAAATTCCAGCTAGTAGCAGCAGCAGCTTATGACGGGGTAGGGGAGGGCAGTCATGAAAGCCTGTCACCTAAACTTCATCTTAAACTGGAAAAGTCTCTTCCTGGAGCAAGGCAAGCATATTAATAATGCAGCAGTGCCAGCTGAGGGAAACGGTTGGTTTGTAAAAGCAATTCTGACTGTAAGGGTCCAGGAAATGGAATCTCAACAGGATAAGCCACATTCACAAGCTCCTGCTAAGATGGCTCCTTTAACAAGCCAGAAAATAACTTACAAACAGATCACAGTTTGCACTTTGGCAGCACACTCAAATGCCCAGTCTGGAGAGAAATACACTGCAATTATAGGGACAGTGCAACTTGTGCAGGCCAGGCCACCAAACTCCTCTTGTGGGTCCTTCAGAGCTCCTGGATCTGCAGGGCATGACTTTAACACAGAGCTTATAGTGGCTTTTTAACAGACCCTGTAAGATGCAAATTCAGCACTTCCTGTGATTTTTTTCTGATTACTGATTTCTGGGATGTTTACTTTTTTCCAAGAGATCGTTTTGCAGTTTTGCTGTGATTTTAGTCGGTCCAAATAGCTTTGCTATTAAGTTATCTCATTGCCCATACTTAGACTCTAAGTGCAGCTCTGCGGGGTTTAAAACCAGGAACTGAAATGAAACACTATCTGAAGCAACAGAAGGTGAGCTGGAATCTTCTGGTTTTCCCTCAGGGTTCAATGATGCCCCTCACCTGTTTCTTTTTCCTGGTCTGTCACATGAGGTAACAGCAGCTATCCAGCAATGTCAGAAGTAAATTGTAAGGATCAGCTTGTCAACACTCACTTAAATCCACATAAATTGCTTTGACCATAGGAAGCAATAAAATGCTGAACAGCATCACTGCTGTGGTACCCAAATGGACCCTTATATTGTCTTGCCAGGAAGGTGCATATACAAAGATGCAGACAAGATCAAAGTTCTGTTGGGGTTTTTTGGGGTTTATTTTATGGGCTGCATAAGGATTGGTGTCACCTAACACATGAAATCTCTTGGAAAAATAAAATATCTATGGCTAAACATCTTGAAATATAGCTAACCACTCCACAGTACATAAATGGTCTGTGGGTGTTCCCCATGATAATCAAGCACAGGAAAGTGAGGAGGAAGGGAAAATCAGTACATACTGAGAAGATCTCTCTCCCAGGTGGCAATGTCCTAACTGCAGACTTCTCTGGGAAGCTGGATTATCTTTTATTACCCTGCTATTTGGTGAGTTTACTCCCCTTTTTAACTGGCCTGTTCCCAGTTTTAGTACATGTGGCAAGGGTTGTTGTTTCTGTATTGCTGCACGCGCTCCAGCTCAGCAGCACTGAGCAGCTCTCCAAGGAATAATGGGAGCATGCTCCATGTGCCATCAGGTGTACACAGCACAGGGCCTGAACGTGTGTGTCACTGCTCAGGATTACACAGCCCTGAGCAAAACACAGCCTAGCCATGGTTTGTTCTCCTGTCAGGGAGCTGAACCCACAACAAATATGAGGCTTGCTTGAAAAGATAATGCACCTTTTCTAGCCACACTGAACACAACCAAGCAAATGGAATGTGCCCTACCACTTACTTACACTCCAATTCCCTTGTGTATGCCCGCTGCTCCAGGGTACATCCACAGATAGCCCACCCTTCTCTGCTGCTCCCCCTCCACACAATGCACTGAAATGGCCACTTCAGTTCCACACTGAGTCCCTCTGGCTCTGTGTGACCCTCATGCCAAACTCCTCACTGCTGGAAATGCTGCTGTGGCTTCAAGGAACATTAGGGAAAGAACATTTTTGTTAAATGGAGTCACACAACAATTTACTGAATGCAGAATTTCTCACATAATTGTGTGACATCAATTTTCTGTGACAATATCTGCAAATATGCAGGGTGCTGGGAGGTGGTGGATGGTGTCAGGCAGAAGGCATTTGAAATGAGAACTTGTGGATCAGGGATAGCTGCTTGAACCTCTCTGCTGAGAGATGGGGTTCAGGAAGTCTGAAGATTTCTGAGGGGGTGCTGTATCCACTGTCAAATATTAATTTTTGTGTATAGAGTTTCAGCAGTTTTGGCCCTGTTTCAATGACTCTTCCTTCTCTCCACACCATCACTAATTCCAATTTAGCAGGGATTACCAAGGCTACAGCATACTGGGAAAACACAGAACTTCTCCAGGTAACAGCTAGGAGGGATGCCTTGCCTCAGACTCAGTGGAAGATCAGTGCAGATGGCTCTGGAGCTTTATTAAAGAAAAGGGATGCGTGAGATCATGAAGAGCTATTAAGCTTACATATTTCCTCCACTTTATCAAGATGATCTGTCCACAGGCAAAGCATTAGCTGTGAGGTTTCTGCCTTCTGGTACCTGCTGTCAAATGCCCTAGTTTGGCTGGTGTAAAACAAATGCCAGCTGTACCCTAATAAAGAAAAAGGCTTTGGACTTCACATATATAACCAAAACCCAAATGACACTATAAACCTGCTGCTGTGGCATTTGTTCTCTCAAGGGTATTACAGTTCAGCATAAACTGGAAGACAACAGAGGAAGATATCTATATCTTTGTAGCACAGACCTAAAAAATCCATGAAAGTCAGCATTTCGAAGATTAAGTTAATAATGCCAACTTGCTATATGAATTGTGAAGTAGGAATTGGCTAGAAAGAATTGCATATGTATCTTTGTTTTAACTGTGCTTCTCTTTCCTCTTGCAAAAAAATAAACAAGTGCCAACTCCCCACCTCTCTCCCACCAGGACCTGGCTGCTTTTCTCCGTCACTGGCATTACCCTGTCCTGACTGTGCCCAGGAATTTCACTGCCTGTCTCACTGATGGTATTTCTCAGCGGTCCCTCAAATATATGGGACATCATGTTCTGCCCTCAAGAAACCCACAGCATGAGAGGCAGGAATCTATTTTAAAAGGTTAGGTATTCCCCAACCATGAAGGAACAGTATTTCTGGCTATGTGTGTTTGAGTGCATCTTCCCTGGCAAAATAGGACAATGGAAAGGGGATGAAACCAAGACTTAGTTGATATTCTAGTCCTCAGGCTGGTAAAATGAAATATTTGACAATTACTCTTCAAAAACAAGTGAATTAACCAAGCTGCTAAGTCTGGGTAGTGGTTTAGATGAATACTTCTAACCTTTTGTTATCCTACCCAAAATCGTGACAAATGGCTTTCACTAGTTGCCCTCACAGAGTACCAAAATTCCACTTCAACAGAAAGATGTGGGGTCTTCAGAGGTCCCTGCTGCATTTGCAGATGCTAGAGCATTGCCTCTATTACTGAGTACAGGTTGATCCCAGATGAGCTGCCTGGTGCCTTCACTCATCACCAACATGCCCCCATGACACAAAAGATATCTTTCCATCTCTACAGCAACTCTCATTTTTGGGATCACTTCAACAGCTGCTTCAAAGTGTAGTTAATTGTTTACAGGTAGAAAGGATAATTTTTCCATGCACTGTAAACTCCACTCAAACACATAACAAGAAACTGAGAAAGAAAAAAGCTGTGGACTGAGTTTTTATGAGTGAGTCTGGCTCAATAATGAAAGGTTCACAACTGTTCAAATGACTGAAAACAGCTTTGGACAGAACACACAATTCACTGCTCCACGGACACCAGAAGTTTAATTTTCTAACCACTGAAACAAGCCACAAATTACCCACCAATTTCAAAAACAGCATGACTGTGGCCTACACAGATATTTTTGCTGAAAGAGGAAAATATGACAAGAATAATAGTCTTGCAGCTGTAGTACTGAACTCTAAGGACTTGCATGTAGCTCCTGACTCTTCAAGGAGCTTCTTATTTTACTCAGGCAAATCACTTCAGAGTAAATTCATCTCCCCTGGAATGTGACTAATTATATATATATATATATATATATAAAGTTATTATATACATGGGTTTCTTATCATTCCAAGTGAATAGGAATAAATTATTTACAAAAGAAAGCAGTCTTTAAATTGTGTTTGAATGCTGCTAAACATATACTCCTGTGCAATAAGCAGACAAACTCCACACTGATTTTTTGTTCAGCCACTTCAGAAGGAGAACCTTACTTTTCTGCCCAGGTTAAGAGACAAAAAAAGTGTGCACACTGCTTTGTAAATATAACCCTATATGACAAAGAAGTCTATTATGAATATCTTGATGCCCAAGTCAAAAGGACAGCCTGACAAGAAAATTGTATCATCCAGTTTGCAAAGTCTCTACCTATTTCCAAAAGTTCTATTCTGCACACCAGCAAAACTTGATTTTTTCTAGAACAGAGCCAGTGAGCAAATTCATACAGCACATAGAGTTTGTCCTTGCTCTCCCCCAGTCTTGCCACTCATTATTAGCTACTTGGGAATTGGTATCTTAAGGGGCTACATTATCCTCTGTTGTGACATTCCTGTTATTTTGCCAATGTCCTTTTTCACCTTAATTTGGTCTGAAGTGAACATACTGATTTTAAGGCCACAGCTGAGAGCTACACCCTGAATGCAACCTTAAACATGAAGTTCTTTCCTGCAGTCTGCTAGTTTTAGAATCATAATGAGAATAAAAACCAAAGCTGTCCTGACCCACTTCATTGGTCCTTTTAAATAAGTCACAAGTCTACACATGAAATTGTGACGTGAAGCCTGTGTCTTTTACCAATCTCATCAGTTCTTTAAATAATGAGTCAGGGAAAAAGAAGGCAGCAGGCCCTATTCTTTTTTAGAGTCACAACATGGTGCAGAAGAGTGTTCTTGTTCCAGTTTTAAACCAGCAGGAAATGGACTACAGAACTTGGTTTTCTGAATGACCCTAGACTCAATACATGTCTAACAGGCTAAGGCTACTAAAGACTGACATTTGCCTTTTCTTTCACAGTTCCATTAAGCTGTACCATTAATGCAGCAAATGAATAGAAGCATCATAAGCCACAGTGCTCCAATATTTGGAAGTTGCCTGGGCTCCTGCTCCATTTCTCGTTCTATCTGAACAGAATTTTCAAAGAAACAGAATTAATGAATCATGTTTAGTCATGCCTGAATGCTCACTGACATTGTAGCTTAAAAGCAATACCTGCTCTCAAGGGACGTTTTTGTCATATCTACATTCCACATAACATTCTGGATTGTGTTTATTTATTTCCTAGAAGCACATATACTTCACTAGTGAGCAAATACAATTTCATCTTTGCAGCTCAGTCCTCCCCAACCACAAATGGGGAGTTAATGCTAGCCTATCTCTTTTATAAATCATTTTGAGGTATGCTCATGGGAAAATCTGTTTAGCACAATAACAATATTAATCTTTGCCACTGATTTCTAGGGAAAGGTGAGCAGAACTCCATCTTTTTCTTCCCCCCTTTCCAACTGTCTGCCATTCCCACATTTCAATTAGGTCAAAAACCTACAAGGTATTAAGTGTAAAAAGTTATTAGTTGAAACTTAAAGGCCAGTTCTGCAGTTTGACTCAACACTGTAGAATAGTGGGAGGACTGGGGTTTGTGTGAGCAGATCAGAACCTCCCTAACTGTGTGAGACGAGCGACCAGGTAACAGGACTCCATTTCTAGGATTTAGTACTCAGCACTGTGGGACTTTCAGGGACAATGTCTCAAGTTGGTCTTTTGTTCAGGAATTCCTCTGCTTCACCACACCTTTCTCCAGGCACAGAACCCAACAGCCAGAGTGTGACCTTCAGTGCCATCAGGAAAGGGTCTGAAAGGATCAAACCAAGCAGAGCTGCTCCTGCTACATCTGCTGCCAATGCCACCTCACAAGTGAAACACCGATTTATAGGGAAGACCACTGAATACTAAAGACTAACACTGGTCTACACATTTTCCAGGAATGCTTTGCTTTCCTCACTAATACATTGTTTTCCAACCCCTAAGAGTTTTTCTTTAATTTCATTGTAGGTTGGTTGCATTTGATGTTCTTTTCACACAAACGTACCCATGATCTGGCCACTTTTTTTTTATTTTTAAAGCAAAAAAGCCCATCATAGTGGACAAAAAAACCCCACTCATTACTGACATCTGGTAGGCAGCCTCACACATCTGAGATTCCACAAAGCATTCATATCAAAGCCTGCCAGAAGTATGCCTTGTGCAGCAGGGATCAGACCGAAAATTAACGTGTCACTTACAAATGGTAAAGGCATAAAAGTGACTAATCTAATTCCATGGTGCAAGGAACAGCTGGATCAGCTGAGGGCAGGTGTGTGAAAGGAGAGCCAGACACCCCTCACTGAGGCATCACAGGGGAGGTGGACTGAGCATCAGCTCCAGGCATTCCAGGGAGCCAGGCAGATGCCATCAGGAACAAACCTGGCTGCAGGGAGTCCCTGTAATCCTCTCTAAGTCTCAGTGGCATGTTCTAGATAATTACATAAAATGGTGATGAAGATTTTATTTTTATATGCTTTCTACTTTGACAGTCTCTCATTTCAAGCAAGTTATAGCTAAAAAAATTATATTATTTTCCCATTCTTTTCCAAGTGCCACAGAGCACCTGATCATTTCTGGCCTGACCTTGCTGATTTCAGGGAGACAAAATATTACAGATCTTCCTCTTTTAGACTTATCTGAAAGCTCTACAAAGAGCTCTCTCTGAGCAAGGTATATAGAAATATAGATTTGCACAATTTGTTTTACTGGAAAAGGGAAATAAACCAAGCAAACAAATAAGGTATCCAAAACCAAGAAAAATTATCATGCTAATGAAGTAATATGTGTCTAGACATGTCCATCAGTCAGGAAAGGAAAACCACATCTCATGACAGCTTCACTTAGTGTTCAATGCACAAGCCTACATGAGCATACACCATTTGGCAGTTATATTTTCCCAAAGAAAACATGCAAGGACAGGAAAAAATCTCACCCAGATCCTTATTCTTCCATTCATGATTTGAAGAAAGAGTAAGGAGTAGAGGATTAAAAATTTTTAAAAATTAATAAAGTGTCAAATCCTCAGTTCAGCTACCCACTTTTCCTTTCAGTCTTACTCCTGTTGCTCCCAAGCAATATTTAGTTGCTGACAAGCAGCAGAAAGGTAATTAGCACCATGCCATGTTTCCTTGTTTTCATCTCTTGCATCTTCTACTTACATGCACACTGCTCCTCAACATTCCCAAAATAAAGGCAATTTGGCTGCAAGAAGGAAGAGAATTGAAAGCATAGTTTTGCACTCAGCCTATGGAAACACTCCCTTCCCTAGAGCACTTGCTCTTATTAGTGCAAATCACCCTGTAAGCTTTGGTCACAGAACACATTAACATCTCCAGCCAAGCATCTGGCAGGGCTGTGCTGCTCACCTACCCCCAAACCAGCCAGCTGAAATACAGCAGCTATTCCACAGGAGAAACACTCCCTGCAGTACTGGTGAAGCTCCTGTTGAGGGCAGCTTAGAGAATTTAGCATTTGTGCTGCAGTGCACATAGCAAAAAAAACAGGCTGTCAGAAAAACACAACAGCTTCTGTCAATTCATTTGCTAGGATGAAAGAGATGCCCTATTCTAAAGCTACCCACTATAATCCATTTAAGCACACCACCTTCTGCCCATTTTGTATTTCTTTGCTTCCAAACAGTAGTAATCTTTTTCAGAGAGTGGAGAGCAAAAAGACTTTGTCTTCCAAGCTACATACTCACTTTGCATCAGCACTCTTTTTTTAACTCAGCGATACATGTCCCTAGTAGCATGAGAAGAATTTATTCCCTTTTCAGAAGACTCAAGTCTATTTCTGTATTTGAAATAGCAAAAGGTCCTAAAAACAACTACTGCAACCCTTTCACACATGGGCACAGATGAGAAAGGGATCCCAGAATGCAGAAACTGACTGCACATAAAAATCTAATAAAGGTAAGGGGGCAAGACAGTGAAAATAAGGCAGACAAGGCAATGCCAAGCAGAGTCTAACTGCACTGGAGATTGAGATCATCTACTTGCAGCACAAAAATGAGGGGAGTTTTCCAGCTCTCACAGCCACCATTCATCACCATTAGCTAAAACACTTGAATTCTCCACCTTCTTTTCCACCCCCAGCACTTTTGCTAAGTGCTAGATTTTTGTGGTAAACCAGAGGCTCTATCAGAATTTCTGATTGCAAGACCATGGCCTAAAGTCAGCCCAACAGCCATTTACAACTTAGAAATATCAACAGTTGTGAAATTCATTGTGTCTGGCATCAAAGTAAATTCCAGTGTTGCCTTTTTGCAGGAGATCAGGAGTTAGTCTCTGTTTCAAAACCGCTGACATATCACCTTCCATGACATGGGCTATTTTTGAAAAATATAAAGGCAGGTGTTACACCTCTCTGCTTCCCCATTTTGACCCAATTACCTTCTGTTTTAGCTCTAGCACTAATGGCATGGTATATCTAACCAGCCATGGCACATCCAGGGTCCCTGGCCCATGAGATTACTGAAACCAGGCATTTTCCAAACATCTCCCAAGGAAAGTTCAGCCACGTGGTTATCATGAAACTCAAGTGAGAGCTGGGAAGAGAAACACTCCAGTCAATGTTGAAAATATTTAATCCAACCAATCAGAGATCCAAGTCCACTTAGAAGAGCATGACACTGTAATAAATGCATTGCATTGTGTTTCTTGCACCACAGAGAGCCACAGAGTCACTCTAAATATTCTTTATGTTCAGGCAGCTCAACTATCTCGATAGAGTTCCCGGTCTGGCAGGGAGGGGAGGGCTGGATGAGTGCAGTGAATCTGTCACTTGCCACAGACAAGAACATCTTGTACTTGAGCTGCTTGTTGAGAAGGTTACAAAGGCAGACATGGCAGCAGACTTATTAGATTTTTTTTTAAGTGAGGTATTGAGAAGTAAAACCCTTGTAACATTCTATTAATTTAATGTGTAAGATATCTAATTATCCCCACCGATAAGAATAATAAAATTTAAGGGTTAATATTAAAAATTAAAATATTACAGTCTAAACTGAGCTTTGAGGAGAACTCAACATTCCCAATCCTTATTTTTCAGGCAGTCATCAGTAAAATCAAGACACCCCTGCAGGCTGGAATAGCTGAAACTAAGGAGACAGATTGAACTAACTCAATATTCCCATCTCTGCTAAGCAACAGACTAGAGAGGAGAGGCAGGAAAGTTTGCAACAATCTGAAGGGCACTTTGACCAAGGAGAAAAAAGAGAAACAAAGCAGTATGTAAATAGAAATAATAGAATGAAAACATTATGAGGTTAAAGATAATTGAATTAAATTATTTCATTCTGGAATTCCCCCTTAAAGGAAGTGAAATTAATCCCTTATAATACCCTGAATAACCATGGAAGGTCCTCACAGTTGCAGCAGGATGTACAAATACACCTTCTGGGATTCCTCACTTCCAAGATTTGTAAGAATGATGTTACATCTGATATGCTAAAATCCTAGGGGTAAAGCACCATCTAATAACTCTCAATTGCTCATCATTAATACTAATGTGAGTTGTGTATGCATGCTTGTGAAGAATTAATAGGATTTTCTGAGCAAGGAGAACAATTGCTAATGGTCATTACACTACATCAGAGGACTGTAACATCATTCTCTTGAGCAAGCATATATTTTTCAGGGAAAATAAGCACCTTTAAATCCTAATGGTTATATTCAATCCCATGACATCTGCCTAAATATCTATGGGGTTTTAAAAGCAGCTTACAGCATTGCTGACACCACTACTTAAAATTAGCAGGCCTGAGAGAACTTTCTACAACTCAGCTTTTGAGACTTTTTACTTGGTTTCAGACTGTAAGCTTTGCATAACTACTGAAAATCATGGCTAGAGACACAAGAAATGAATGCAGCAGGCACTGCATATTTCTGAAGAGCTACATTTCGCTCCCCTCCCAGTGATTTGCCTGCCACATGTCTCTGAATGAGTCATCAGTGCAGGGGAAATACCTCCAAATTAGCAGATTAGGAAGGCAGATCCTGCAGATTTGGGCACACTGTCACAACTATGCTCCTTCCAGATCCAAGCCCTCTATGCCATGCAGCTCTGGTGACCTTGGACTGCAGGGCTCTGGACATCCTCCTGCCAGCATCAAGCAGTAGGCTCAGCACAGTGCCCCACCTGGACAAAATGCATTCTCCTTCAAGGATCTACTCTTCCTTGGGCACAGAAGCCAGTGGCAAAGTGGGGAATTCAGATGGAGAAGAGGGAAACAAAGACACACGGTGCTGGTACCCAGCAATGCCTTCAGAAGCAGGTCCTGGCCCTCATGCACATCCATACCAGGACACAGCAGTGCAAATCTATTACATAACTTACACTGAATTATGCAATCCTTCAGTGCTCATTAACAAGCAGAGGCTACCACAAGTTACTAGCAAAAACAATCTGAGAAACGAATAAACATGAGTAAACATGAATAAACTGTTTTATTAATAGCCAACCCATGCTTTTGGGCCAAGAAATTGTGCATATTACCCCTGGAATAAAAGTTGCTGAGCTTTAAAGAGTAACAGGGGTTCACTACTAGTATTAAAAAAGACAAAAACAGGAATACTCTTGTTTGCATAAGTTGCAGCTGATCTTATTTGGTAAGACTGTAAGTGTCCTAATTTGGTTTTAAAAGTAAAATCAATTGTAAATTTATTTAGACCAATTTACCTGCCTGCCTGTTGTACATCACTGGGCCTGTATTGATTGTTTGAGATGGAACTCATTCCAAATTGTATTGATTTAATTCATTAGCAAATTTTTAGCAAAGCATATTTTGTTGTTTTGGGCAGAAGTACATAAAGCTCCATTTAGAGACTGCAGGACTGAGCAGGGGAGGTATGGGAGGGAGCTAGAATTTCTCAAATAAATGAGATTTACAAGCAGCAATATGAATCATCTGTTTCTGATGAAAGAACCATTTTCTAAACAATAAAGAAATAAAACTAGGACTGGAAAAACCCTAGCTACATTGATGGGGGAAAAACCCAGTTGGTGAAATAAGAATGGGGTGAATAATTCATAAATAGTACAATGCATTGGTTGTTTTAACAGATATTTTGATTTACGGATTTAAGTGCCTGAAATAGCTCAACAATTTATAATTCATCTTAAAATCAACAGATCATGAGTAGATTTGTCTGGCTTTACAGCAAGGCAGTCGAGCTGCATTTGTTACCTTGGCAACTGAAGGTACCTCAGTTACCATGGCTACAGCTCCTTTAAAATACGGTTGGCAATTCCTCCCTCCCCAACTTTTGTGACTATTTTGAAAAGGAATTTTAAAAACAAAAAAAAAAAAAAAAAGAAATCCTACTACTCTGTCAACACTTGCACTGAGACAAAAGGTCTGCAAAATGCAAATTTTGTAGATAAGCTGATTTTTCTGCTGCAAATCTTTACCTCAGTGAGACACTGTGTTATGAAGAGCATAGGTCTGGGAATCCACAACCTTGGATTGTGAAGAGCTTTATCATCACATAGTCAGCTCAACATTTCACATCAAAACCAGCTCTGCTGCTCCCTGGAAGAAGTGATGCAGAAATGCACTCCTATCACATTGCAAATTCTCTGTGTATCAAAGCTCCCCACAAACAGGCTGGATTGCTTAGGGAGATATGGGAAAAAGGGTCAGAAATACTGGATTCTTGTTTCTGAGGCAGATGAAGTGGCAACAGGGAGTGAATTCACCTCCCCAGGCTCCAGTCAGCATCCAAGATGTGCTTCCTGTGTCTGGAAAGGATGGCTATATGGAGGAAACCATTTACTGACTCCAATCAGTGTCCTCTGAATTATCCTGGGGTTAGAGTGGCATTTATGTTGCTAAACTGCAAGTAATCTGTTTAGGGAAGTTGCTTGCACCTAATGCATCAAGATGGGAAAAGGCTTTCCATCTTTCCAGAAAATTGTGCACCTTAATCTGAGACACAGGGCATTCAAGGGGGAGGTCACAATGCTTCTTTCACCCCATTGAGGTTACACTGCAAGTTAACTATAAAAACACTTCAAGCTCGGATTAAGAAATAAATAATTGTTTTTAAATAATCACAATTTGATTTGGACATCTGATTCCCACTAGCTCTATGTTTTAAAATCACCTTTAACTCCCTCTCCCTAGGAAACAGTTTTTTGTGCTCTCCCAGAACGTTCAATTGCACATAGTTGGTGTTATAAGCAGGCTCATGGCAGCACACAATTGCCACAAATCACTTAAGAATTAGAAATGGAGTGAGTGAAAATAAGCCCTCCAGGGTAAATGCTATTTTTCATCCTTGTTTGCTAACAGAATACCTGGCTTGAACACAAGTCCTGCCTTTCTTCTCTCTTCTCCAACTTCACCCCCAATCCCTTTTCATTCTCCCTTAAATTTTTATGCAGTTTTGTGCCTATTACATGGATACTTGCTAGGGAAGATTTCCAGAAGTGATTAGTGATTTCTGGTGATTCACAGTTATTGAGTCTCCAAATCAAAATCTCCTGAAGGGCTTAATTTTAATAAGCCACCAGTCTGATCACAGTAAAATATCTGATAAGATTTCTTAGTGTTGAGGACTTCAAAGTCGCATGACAAAGTATTGAGGACACTAGAAAGGGCAGTGGAAATGTTTTCATCCTTTTCTTAACCCAGAGTGCCATTTCCACAGTCAGTGATGTCACAGGGTGGCACAAAGAACAAAACTCCAAGAGCCTACACAGATCTGAGCACTGTCCCCCATTCTTTACACCCCACACACACATTTGCTGTGTGTTGGACTTGCTGCACTGCAAGGTTAAAAGGAAGAAAATGGCTCAAGGACTGAGCTGGAATTTCACAACCAGACAGCTTTGAACTCTGCAGACACAGCTTCTGGGGGACCATATCTTGGCCAACAGGCACACTACCCTAGCAACAGCCCAGCAATCTGAATTTCACAGATTATCCACCCCTGGGGAAGTTTAGCTATTAAGATACAGATTTTGAACACTATCCCCTAATTTTACCCCAATTCAAGACCTCAGTACTGGTAGTTGTGTAGTCAAAGTTAAAACATTATACTTGAGAAACCTTGTCTGTGGCACAGTAGTAACCACTTGTTTTGCCTTACAAAACAGTTGCAGAGGTTGATACCTACATTAACATCTCAACAGCACTTCCAAGGTGTAGAGCTCCACACTGTTGATATAGAGTGTTTTGGATTCTTTGTAGTGCACATAGATGCCTAATACTCAAATAGAGTTATTTCAAATAAAAGATACTTCCTTTATGTCTGGGGTTAGAATTCAGAAACTGAGATGGTTCTTCAACCACACTTAGCATCGTACCTGCATATGCACTTGAACAAACCTAAGAAATGAAAATACACCACAGATGATACAGCCAGAAGACAGCAAACAATAACAGATGAGAGGATCCTATAATCCAACAAGATGTTGAGTGTAGTGCAGAACTCAAGCTAAACACAGTTGCATAATATTGCTAGCAAATCTTTTAGAATATTGTACATTCCTTTTACCTTCTGCAGAAACCAATTTTCTCCAGGTTTAGGCTATGACTTACCTTGTGATCCTTTCTGAATATTTCCATCTTTCTTTTGACCTTGACTGCACAAGTGGTTGGTTTTAGAAGTGCCTGCTTGCTGTTTATGCAATACACCTCCCAGGAGGGGTTCAAAGGGCTCCTCCTGACCCATCCGAAAGGGGTTAACAGAAAGATGTACTTAGTGCAGCACCAGGAGAGAGAGTGGCTCTCACCTGCAAAGGGCTGTTGGCAACCCAAAAGGGTTTGACAATGCCAAACAATCAGGTCTGCAGCAATACCTCTGAAAATCTCCACTCTGCAAGGCCTCCACAGCTCCCAGCACTGAACTGGCTTATGGGAGAGGTGAGGAGAGGTGATCACCCGGTGTAGCTGATAGCAGGGTTGGTATCACAGGTGTGGATGTGACTCACCAATTTAGCCTTAAAGACATAACAATGAGGACAAGGCTTTTTCATTGCTTTCCTCCATGAAAGGACAGAATTTTTGCATGTCTGTAGGCCACTACTGTGGCTAGATTGGGTACAGTAGGAGAAAACATTGTACCATGAAAAGATGCTCCAACTTTCTCCTTGAAATCAGGATGCTGCTGTCAGCAAGGGGGGTGGCAATGTGCTCTAACTGCCCTGTGCCACTTACCATGGTGGCAGCTCATGCCAGGGCAGATGCCCTCATGATTCTGGGTTGTATGTTATGCTTTCTGTAAATTGCACATCTATACTTGCCCACAAAACAGTGGAATCTCACCAAAACCAAAATGGGCTGTTTTCCATAAGATGGTAGAAAAATAATTTAAAAATTACTGGGGAAGCAAAGTGTGTGACTGCCCAAACAGGAGACAAGTGGCCACCTTATGGCTCCAGTTGCTTCCTGCTGACACATTGAAGAGTGGAGCCACAGAAACAAAGGAATAAATATTTTCTTCTTCAGAGACACAGGAGAAGTGACATTGAAAAAAATACTGTCAATCTTGCTGGTCTGAGTCAAGACAGACTATACAGAATCCTTTAGGCTGGAAGTGCCTTTTAAAGGTATCTGGTCCAACACCCTGCAATGGGCAGGAACATCTTCAGCTACATCAGATTGCTCAGAGCCCTGTCTAACCTGACCTTGAATGTTTCTGGGGATGGGACATCTACAGCCTCAGGGCAACATGTTCTGGTGTTTCACCAGTCTCATAATGAAAAAACTTCTTCCTTATATCTAAGCCTTTTTCCCTTGTTTAGTTTAAAACCATTAACTCTCATGTAATTGCAACAGGCCCTGCTCAAATGTTCGTCTCCATCTTTCTTATATGACAAAGGGTATTTTGGAAATTGCCTAAAAGAGCTACCAGCACAGTTTTATAAGTTATGTTGTCACTAATTTGGATATCTAAAATGGCTCACAGCCAGTCAAAACCCAGTACTGACAAAGATTGCTGTCAGTAGAAATTTTGTATGTTCCCATCCTGTGCATTATCCTTGCACAAATTAAACTCTGCAAGAGCCTCTGCCTAACTAGGGAATGAAAACATCCTCTGCTTTCCAAAATACTCTCTAATTCTTTAATAGTTTTTGAATTTTCTTTTTTGTTTGTAATAGTTGCAATTATAAATAATGTGGATATACTTTTACATAATTATATAATAATGTTGATATTTGATATTTAAGTTTTGTAGAGAAAAAGCACAAAAGGTCTCAATATTTAGTAACATATTTAGGCCACCTAAGAGCTTAACAGGACTTTTGTGCTATGCACTGCCCAAGGATAGGAAAGAACTGTGGCCATAATGCTTTAAAAGCAAAAAATGGTAGATATGGATTAAGCTAAGAAAACAATGTGGGAGGGAAAGTGCCTACAACACACTGCTAGTCATAATCTGGAAAAAAAATATGAAGAAATGGTTTCTCTGAATTACGTGAGATTACCCAAAATGAAGTAGTTGAATTGCCTGAGGTTTAACATCCTTATTTTTAACCACCTTGTTAAGAACTCTGGCTTTTTGGGGAATACATCATCTGTGACATCCATCCACATAGACTGCAGTGAAAACAGGAAATCCTGAGCTCAACATTTGCTGGCACTATAGCGATCCCAGGGCTTCCAGTTTTCCAGGGTGAGGAGTTATTTTGAGTGCCTCTGTTCTGAGGTGCAAAATTCAACTATCTGAGGGTAAACACTCAGCTGCTCCCAGAATTTAAATCTCTTTGGAACATATCCCACAGAGTCAGAAACTGAGGTTTCAAAATCCGTGGTCAAATAGGAAATAAGTTGGTCTGTAGAGGAATTCTGTCATAATTATTTTTACTATAGTATCACTTTGGGTGAGAAATTGGATTAAGGATCTCACTGCAGACACAAACTGCTCACCTTTGGGGCTTGATGCATTCTGGACCTTCCACTTCATCCTATGTAGGAGCTGTCAGCATCATCCTACAGCCTGCCACATCCCAGCAGCTCTGTGTGAATGTGTGTGGAAGGTGTGCAGACAGACCTCACACCCTGTCCAAAGCTGGTTATGTAGCCAGCCCACCCACATGGGAAACTAGAAAAGGTTGGACAGGTACTCAATTCAATTTGTCTTGAAGCAGAAGCATTATTGTCTGCACATAAACATGATCTGGAACACACATCAAATACCTTAGCTTAAAAGCCCCAGGGAGAAAAGTTGGCCTTGCATGTTAAGTTCAAGAGTTCCACATTTAGGGCAAAGCCTCCCTGTGTTTTAGGTGTTTCCTTATGGACTTTTGCACTCAGTACTCCCACGCACTGGAGGGTTTCCTCTTGCAGAAAAAGGTAAGTGAGCAGAGCATGCTCTTTCTAAAGGAGCTGGAGACCATCAAGCACCCTCTGCCACCTTCATACCTGTAATAATTTCATTCCTGGGGGCTGCTGGGAAGCTGAGGTTGCTGAATCAAACCTTACCAAGGGTGGATTCTGAAAGGCTGCAGAAATAATGTCTCCAGCTCTATGAAAGGCTTCTAGCACCACCTCAAAGTAGGTTTGAGAGAGGCTGCACACCATAGAAGCATAAGCATATGAATTAAGCCATCTTTGGCCAAGACACAGTGCAGAAGCTGTAACAAAAAGGGGAAAAAATAGACCAGCAGCAAGTTAGAGAGGAAGGAAGTGTGATTTTCTCAGGAGACAAAGGTGGTGAGGTGAGATCCTAAAAATCCTAACACATGACATCACCACCATTCATTGCTACAGAACTCTGTTTCAGTTTAGAACAGCAACTTGCAGAGTCCAGAAATTGTTACCAACTGCCTCACAGAAAAAGATTGAAGCTCCTAGTATTAATGGGCAATTAAAGTCCTCTGGTTTCTTTTGCCATGTGTTAGTTTATGAGATATTACACGACTTTCTCAGTTTTCTTAATCCTAAAGCTTTTGACAAAACTGACAGCATAAATGTGTGTGGCATCACCTGAAAATGAGGTTAATGATTATATTGAATTTATGCAGCAAAACGCATGTATAGGACTCATGGGATGTTTGAATGTTTAGTGGTTGTTAGCTTACAAAGGAAGGAAAACACCTGAACATTTCTAAATGCTTAATTGTCTGTGAGGGATAGGACAAAAGTGAAAAAGCTTAAGATGAAGGTTATTTAGGTTAGGCATTAGAAAGAAAAATTATAGATAAAAAATAGTGAAGTACTGGGATAAATTTCCTGCAGAATTTCTATGATATTCACCAGTAGAGATCCTTAACAACAGTCAGTGTAGCTGCCTTTCAGGAATGATCAAAGATTGTGCTTTGGGACAGGGAAAGAACAATTTTGAAGGTCCCTATCAAACATACATTTCTGCAGTCCCTCAGAGATGGAAGGCTTACTTTCACACTTGCAGCTCCTTCTGCTGTGTCTCCTATACTCAGCTGCAGGAGTCTTGGGGCCCTTTTGGATCAGGAATCTATATATGTTAAGAATTTCCCACTGCACCATTGCTGAGCAATATGAAACATTCCTTGGTCTCACCAAACTGTTCCCATTTAGTTCTCACTTCCAGACTAGAGAGCAACAAGGAAACTTTGCAAAAAATTCACTTACCTTTTTTGTCAATGTTCCTATTAATTCACAAGACTTAATCTTTTCTAGATGAAACTAGAAGGCTACAAAGAACCATTCCAGCCCTTGCCTGGTGACCACCTGGCTGGCTATGTGGCCCCAGAGGAGCACTGTACATACCCCACTTCCAGCTCTGATGCAGCCTTGCTTATCCAGTAACTGCTTTGTCAAAGCACACAGCTGCCTGCTAGGACTAACATTTGAGAGATCAGCTTCTAATTTATTTATTGCAATGTCAACACCGAATAACTTAAGCATATTTTCCACAGATGACTGCACATTTTTTTTAACACGCTGTTTCATGTCTGTGTGCCACAAAGCATTCCAAGATTTTTTTGCAAGCTGTCATATATTTTTTTGGCATTACATAATCGTTTGATCCATGAGCTGCTGGTGGACTTTTTATCTGACTCTAGAGCAAGCTCTATCTGCAAGGCTCCTTCTTCCATTTGTCTCAGCTACGAAACATGAATTTGAATAATCTTGTGAGTGAAGCAGCATGTTTGCTGGTGTGAGCTTCTCTGTCAATTGTTTTATCATCTCACTGAAAGGCAGACTGCTGGGAGGGTCATCTCTCCCTTCACAGAGAACAGTTTGGTGCTAACATCTGATTGTGCTCTCATATCCCTACACCACATCCATAAAAAAGAACTGATTTTTTTTTCCCATGCAAATAATTTCCTTTTCATGATCATTGCTCACAGGATCCTGAAACATCTTCCATTAGGGTTCTTAATGAAATATTGCAGAGGTTGGTTTTTTGACAGAGTCCCAGCTTTTGCTCACTTTCCCCAGCATTATATGGTTGTTGGTATCATGTGCCCACATTTAGTCAGCCGATCAGTCATACAGATTCAGTATTACTTTCAAAAATTCAGCAGAATTACTGGCACATTAAAAATGAGTCATTTGTTTGAATCAGGGTCCATATCTCTAAGAAAGCCTGGAAAATTGGTCTTGACATAAAAGAGTGTTTATAAAGCTAAGTATTTTAAAGCAGCTTTCACTTAACCCATACTTTGGATGAGCTGCAGCAAAAATATTTGTCTCGTTAAATAATTTGGGGACACATGGGCTGAACTAAATTAATTTTAAATTGAATGGTCAAACCGTTTAAGATTAAAACAAAAACTAGGCAAAGCTTTGAGATTTGAGTCCCAGATGGGCAAATGCTGACATTTTCATGGAAGTGCAGTAGTTTTGAGACAAACCTCAATCAGATGAACTACTGTAAAAAAAAGCTGGTAAAGTACTTGAGGAGATACCTTGTAAATAGAAACCCCAGTGCTTTATGCAGGTCTAGCACAGGTCTCTGGGTATATTTAAATTACTGATGTCTTGTAGAAAACCAACTCCTGTGTTGCCAGCATATGTTGTTGAAACTCCTCAGAGCCTAACTTTTTTCTGCAAGTGTGTAGCAGTGATAGACAAATAGAAAAATTACTAGACTTGGGATTTTTTATATTATTCTGCCCATCCACACCCCTCAGCCCTCTCCCACTACCCCAAAACAAGCAACAATACCCCAAAACAAACTAACCCAAACATAGGAGATATCATAGAGTCACAATATACTTTTCTGGGAGCTCCATGGCAGTAAGACTACCATCAGTTCTCCTCCAGAGACAAAGTTCTGTGGTGAGTTGTATGTTCTCACCTCCCATTTAGTCTTGGCAAGCCCTGGGTCCTCCTAAAAGAGAAGCAGCAAACCTCCTGCTGCTCAGGAGCCCTGCTCATACAGACTGAGATGACAACTGCTCAGTTCCTCTTCTTTGCTGGTTCAACAGGACCAGGAGTGTTATCATGTAGTGATTTAAAACTTTTTGTCATCAAAACTGAAGCTCATTGAAATAGATCAGTAGAAAGAGATGGTGCTACTTATATAGAGAATTTCCTGATGCTTTAATAGATGTAGTTCAACCAAAATGCCACCTTCCTCTGCTTTTCATCCAGAGGTTCTGGGGAGGATACAATTTCCTGAATTCTCCTATAAAAGGATAGGGATTAGGAATCACTTTTTAAAATATTTCTTATCGCAGATTGAAAGAAAAAGGATGGCAGATCTTCTCTGAGTGTTCTGTGTTTCTTTTTTCCCATCTAGCTTGGGTAGGATTGTTAAATAATTCTGAGCAGTATAGGAGGAGAAGAGCACGTGTCTGCAGCGTGCAGCTGCTACTAACTCGCTCTGAACGTGTGATCTGGAATGAATTATGAATAGCGTGTCGTGTACACCACTATTTCCTAGAAAACAAACTGGAGTTGCTGAAACCTGACTTGCAAAGCCCTTCTGCTTCCACTGCCACCACACACTTTCCTTGTTGTCTCTGATCTGCCAAGACTCAGCCAAGGTCTCCCTGCCCAAGTTCCCACTCCAGACATACATTGGTCTGGATGGAGCAGATGTAAGCTGGCAGACAGTTCCAAGCCCCAAAGAGTTTATTATGTCAATTAAATTATTTTTAAAATAGGCAAAGGATGGTACAAGAGATGCAGGCCCACATGCTTGAATGTGTCAATGGTGGAGGTTGGAAAAGAGCCTAACTCATCTGATTTCTGTCCTGGTATTTTCATCACCAGCCTTCACTGCCTGTCTGCACTAAAGTCTGGGAATTCCAGGCACCATATCAATGAATTCTAGCAGGTTACCCAGCATATTTGTGTAGACCTAAGCACAAAAAATGTTTCTTATCTCCAAGACCAGAACTATCTAAGACATGCAAGGCAAAGTGCTGTAAACTACTCCCAGAAGTAAACAGCAAAACCTGTGTATGTAATACTCTCTTGTCCAATACTCAGTCCTTTTATCTAAGTCTAGCCTCTAAATCCTCATGTATTAGAAGGTTTATTTGGGTTTTTAAGGCTGTTGGACTTTTATTTTCTTTCCATGCTGAGTGGAAAGATGTTGGCTAATTATTCATGAGTGGCTACATCTGATTCCATTATCTTGCTCCTTTTACAGCCACACAACTTGGTGTGAAACACTACTGTTATGTATTAATTGGTACTTCATATTCCCCCTGCACTGGCAAAAATGGCTGGGTTAGACACAAGGCAGGGAGAAATAGATAGATAGATAGATAGATAGATAGATAGATAGATAGATAGATAGATAGATAGATAGATAGATAGGTTTAATCAGAGGCAATATAAATTAGGTTATGAAATTGTCCACTTAGGGGCATGACACCTGTTAGACTCTTTCAAAATAAACTTATTAAAATACAGCTGATATCAAGAGAAATTATGCAGGAGTGTAATTTCTTCTCTCTCCAGAATGAAAACATTTTAATGTAACTTACATTTTAATCCAAATCTCCCCCTGTTAAATCTCCCCTCTGCCTTTGATTATGGCTTTTGCGGTTTTGGACAATCTGAGATTTTTCTTTGTTGGTATTAGAGCCAGGTAAAAAAAAAAAGTGATAGCAGCAGCATTTCTAGTGAAATAGAAATCGTTAACATGTCAAAGCAAATAAAAGAGTTTGGATCACTTCAAACACTTTACCTAGGTATATTCTTTAATTATAGAAAATTTTAAATGCCATTATGTAACTCAATAGCATGTGACATCACTTCTTAAAATCCTCACTCTTTTCCCTCAGCCCATTCAGGTTCTAGGAAGAAGAGAAACTGCTAAAAAATGTTAGGAGAAAGAAGATTAAGAACCACTAAATTATACAAGAGCAATCCATTGGTTTGATTAGTTTTCAGACCATTATTAGTGAAATAAAAAGAGACAGACTTATTTTCAAAGACAATAGAACATGTGTGAGTTCCACAGCCTCACCAGATTTTATCATCTCTGGATTTGACAAGTTATCACGTTAGGCACAGGGGGCCTCCTATGGTGGGGCAGAAAGAACTCTCTTTTTTGAAATCTCTGGCAAAAATAAATGCTGGTCTGCCTAGAAAAACCTACTCACCAATTTTTGTGCTGTTAGATCATGCTTACAGTTCACTAAATCTCAGATAATTAACAAAGAAAAATACTCAGAAGAAAGAAAGGGTGAGAGCAATATGAACTGGGGATCACAAACATAAATTTATGCCGGTGATACTTGTGGTAAGCTGCTAAATTCCTGTGTTCCAAGAAGCTGCAGGTGATAAATCTATCAGAGATGGATGACAGTGAACAAATTGTCAGGCCTGACTTTCAGGCATTTCTGGAGGAAAGTTAAATTGGAGAAAAATACTGGGATTCTTCCTGTCAATACCATTACTCAGACATAGTTTTATGAAATCTTGAAAGCAGACTCACGCTTTCAAAGCCACAAAGTCTACAAAAACATGCCCATTCCTGGGAAAGGATGCTGTTAAATCCAGATAGGAGGAAGCAGACACTTCACACTCATTTAGGAGATGCTTCCTGCTCTGCTGAAATGGGGACTAAAAGCTCTCAATTACCCTCTGAAGCCAAGGTGTGAGCTTCACACAAGGGCTAAAAAGGAGAGAGATCATGGGTGTGATGTTCTCTACCTTAGCACTGCACACGGATACCACTGCAGAAAACTTAATACCTGGTCAGATTTGGGTCTTTGTTCTGTTTAATACAGCAAAATATCAGTTTCAAGATACGTGCTGTGCAAGGTCAGCCTGAAGGTTGTCCCAAGCAGGAAAAACTCACTCAGGAGATATATTTGTATACAAGAAGAGGTATTGCATTCGGAGTCAGGATAAAGAGAGAGGCCATCTTCACAAACCCTTAAAATGCAAAATGGTTTTATTCCCCTCTCTCTCCTTCTCATCTGTAAGTGCTACCTGTCTTACTGGAGTGTCAGCACTTCCCTCTGCAGCCTGAATTCTCAGGGCTCTCTGACTCTGTGCAACAATCTGCCCCAGGCTGGAATACAGCAGGCATGTTCAGGCTTCTAGGAATATCTTCCTGACTGCTTGGTGCAAGATGCTTTTGGTTTCTCATTTGCCTTATATGCAGACAATTAATCTCTGAGTGTTATTGATATCGTACACAAAAGTGCTGTGACCACTTCAAAGTCTTCAACTGATTTTTCAGAATGATTGTTGATATACTATGGCCACTAACATTTAGATAAAAGCATATAGAACCTGCACATTTTTATATAGGATCACAAAGCACATGATTAACACCACCAATTTTACAGTTGGAGAAATGGAGCATGCAGAAATTTCCCTGTTTAACAGGAGAATCTGATAAAAATATACCCAAAATCCTGCTTCTCAATTTCCCTAATCTTCATATTGTTTATCTCCCAGATATATTAGGCATTGATTTTAGCACATACCAGCATGTGTAGTAGATCCTCACATAGTGCTGTGAGAACCTGAAGTGTTTAGGGGAAAATACTGCTTTATTTTTTAAATCTGTGACAATGGTTCTGATCTCTTTGGCAGCAAAGCTGAATTTGGAAAGCAGAAGAGTCTGTTTGCTTCTGTATCCTTCCGAGCTAATTTGCTCTTATTGGCCTAACACTGACATAGGCTGCCCAGAGAGGCTGAGGATCTCCAGCCTTGGAGATACTCAGACCTGGACTAGGCAAGAGCAACCTGGTCCAGCTTTGAAGTTGTACTAAACAACCTCCAGAGGGTCCTTCCAACTGAAATGATTTTGTGATTTTATTCTCTTCCATTTTCTTTGTATTCTATTAAATGGATCCCCTCAAACTGTGGCAAATCCATGCTTTTGACTTTGTTTGCTAATATAGAAGGTCAAGTGTAATTCTGCATTAGATCTACCCAGGAAGGCAGGCAGGAGGAACATCTTGATTGCAGGAGTGCGGAGTTTTGATTGTTTGAAGCATAGGTTATTTTTAATGGGTCTGTTCATTTGGCAGCTGTTTTGTTCAGATTGTTGCACTGCATTCACTGGCAACATACAGTTAGAAGAAACTAGTTCTTTTAAACCACTGTGTTAGCTACACTGTTGAAAAAGGGATACTATGAGTTACAGGAAACTAAGAGTATTTGATCATGTTTTTATTATCACAGATGCTCAAGCTCATAAAGACAGGGAAATACCTTATATGACATCTCTCATCAAGGTGACACACAAGACAAACAAAAAGATAACAGATGTGGGGAGTGGAATGGCAAAAGATATTACCATGACTGTACTACTCCAACACACAAAGAGACTTAGATATATGCAAATTACTTAATTGATTAAAAGAGAATTGAGCAGGGCAATTGTGGTTACAAGACTTGAGGATTTTGGCCTAACTGCACTGACTATACCTCTCAATTATCATGGAATGCAACCAAGAGATCTCCTTTAGGCTGAGGAGAGACTGAGGAAAGCTGAGAAAGCTGGCATTGATCAGCTTGGAGAATAGAATTCTCTAGGGAAACCTTATTGCTGTCAAAAATGTCTCCCAGTCATACTTAAAGGGAGGAGCTCATAAGAAAGATGCAGACTGACTTTTTAGTAAGTCCTGTTGTGACAGGACCAATGGTTTTAGACTAAATGAGGGAAGATTCATACTGGAAGAGATTCTTTTACAATAGTGGAACACAAGCACAGATTTCCCAGATAGGTGGTAGATGCCCCATCTGTGGAAACATTCAAGGCCAGATTGTAATTGTAATCAAACATCCTTTAAAAAAAATAATCTCATTCTGGTAAAGTCTTACACTGTAAAGAAAATCTCTTCAAGAAAATTGTATCTGGTGAAAGCCAATAGATCTGTGTGCTTTGGGATCAGCTGACAGGCTTACCTGAAACCTCTTTCTTACCCTCCCTATCCACCACTCCCAAAAGATCTAGAGAAGGGACATGAGAACAGAGGCATTTGAGAGCTCAGTTTGATAATGTGACTCCTCTCAACCTGTGTCTGGGATTTGCCAAGAAAGTCTGATGATGCCAAAGACTCTGCTCCTTGCTGTAGAGCCCACCTGAGACTGACACTAGTATTTACTAGCACCTTTCTGAGATCTGAAATATCACAGTTCTCACTAAGCTGGGAGCAGCCACAACACTGCTGAGAACAGTACTGCCTGGCAGTTGTCCTGGAAGGTGTGCTCTCTCTTTAAGGCACAGGAGTAATAGAAGACCAAGTTCAGGAAGGTACAATTTCAATATTAACCTTAACCTTAAATCCCACAGAATGTCCTGAGATTTAAGTGCTTGCTTAAATTTACACTCACACGAAGGTGCTATCTATAGAAGAATGGATTTTAGCATGTACTAATATACTGCTTTCCCTCCCAGGCTGAATGTTAGGCTGTCTTTGCAGGTGAGACTTGGCATCTGAAGCCCACAGGGAGAAGGCTTGGCATTATATTTACATTTAATACAGCTCTTGCCTCTCCCTGATGTTTTAAATCAAAGCCCCCGTACTTAACCTACTGTTTAACATTTCTCTCATGTCTTTCTTTCCACAGTATGTGGCATTTGCCTCCCTGTTCTTCATTTTGGTCTCCATTACCACCTTCTGCCTCGAGACCCACGAGAGATTTAACCCCATTGTGAACAAGACAGAAACAGAATTCATCGGGAATGACACGCAGGTGCGGCACTACAGGGAAGCAGAGACGGAAGCCTTTCTCACCTACATCGAAGGTGTCTGTGTGGTCTGGTTTACATTTGAGTTCTTGATGAGAGTCACTTTCTGCCCAAACAAGGCGGAATTTATCAAAAACTCTTTGAACATCATTGACTTTGTGGCCATACTGCCTTTCTATCTAGAGGTTGGACTCAGTGGCCTGTCTTCCAAAGCTGCTAAGGATGTCCTGGGCTTCCTCCGCGTAGTCCGTTTCGTGCGAATCCTGCGAATTTTCAAGCTGACCCGCCACTTCGTTGGGTTGCGGGTCTTGGGACACACCCTCCGTGCCAGCACAAATGAATTCTTGCTGCTCATCATATTTTTGGCATTGGGCGTCTTAATCTTTGCCACGATGATCTATTATGCCGAGAGAATAGGTGCTAAACCAAATGACCCTAGTGCCAGTGAACACACACACTTTAAAAATATCCCCATCGGCTTTTGGTGGGCTGTTGTCACCATGACGACCCTGGGCTACGGAGACATGTATCCTCAGACTTGGTCAGGCATGCTGGTGGGGGCCCTCTGCGCTCTCGCTGGTGTGCTGACCATTGCCATGCCTGTCCCTGTCATTGTGAACAATTTCGGAATGTATTACTCCTTAGCTATGGCTAAGCAGAAGCTACCAAAGAAAAAAAAGAAGCATATCCCGAGGCCACCCCAGCTGGGATCCCCCAATTATTGTAAATCTGTCGTAAACTCTCCACACCACAGTACTCAGAGCGACACTTGCCCACTGGCCCAAGAAGAAATTTTAGAAATTAACAGAGCAGGTAGGAAACCTCTTAGAGGAATGTCCATCTGAACG
The DNA here is from genome assembly GCF_029582105.1 of Oenanthe melanoleuca. Taxonomy (NCBI): domain Eukaryota; kingdom Metazoa; phylum Chordata; class Aves; order Passeriformes; family Muscicapidae; genus Oenanthe; species Oenanthe melanoleuca. The sequence continues at coordinate 14,000,983 of NC_079339.1, forward strand.
TTAACCTCCATCCCGCGTAGTGATTTAAGATTCAGCCAGACTGCTTTCTTAGAGCAATGGGTAGCACATTTATCCATTCTAGTCCCACCATCACACAGTGAATAATATGTGTGAAGTCTAGGTTGCAGGGACAAATGGTACAGTGGAGGCTGATCAGCAAAACTAAGGATGAGAGCATGCTCTAGGAGCCCAAACTTTGGCCCTGGTTAAGGGCATACAAGTCTCAAGATATTTTGGAAAGCTGTTACATCTAGTGGAAGAATTTTGAGAGTTCTACAGCTGTGTTGCTGGACTGTGTAATGCATCTCAGAGGCTCCTGAGAGCTGAATGCTTCATAGAGCAGAGTAGGAGCCAAGTACTCAGCAATTACAGAGCTTTCTGACAAAACAGGGCTGGAATTCAAAACAGCCAGATGCTTTCTCATTTGTTCCCATTTGGGACCTTTCAGCTGTTTTAAATGGCAGATATTGTACATCTCATTACAGAAACTAGGTGCCTAGTAAGTTGAAGGGACAACTATAACACCATGCATATTCATGAGACAATCCCGTCTCTTTCTGATGATTAACTGCAAAGTAGAACAACAGCTCAAATTCTTGACACTAATGCAAAATGACTCACTCTGAGACAAGACTAGATGTAAGGATGTTTATTCCATGGCATGCAAATCAATCTATTCTATAATATTCCACTAGCATTTAGCTTTAGATCTATGAAGTGTTTTGAACCACATTTTCTAAAACATGCTCCTTTTGCAAGTATGGGTTGGTGAGTTACAGCTCTTTCAACCTTCTAGCAGCAAAGGCCAACTGGAAAAGGTCTGACTGGTCATTACTGGCTGGTTTGGCCTAAACAGTGATTGCCTCATTGTTATTTTTCATTGTACTGATTCATGTTAGCAATAGGTGAAACCAGAGCAAAATTAACCATACTAATTCTACTGGGAGGGGGGAGGGAAATGGAAAGAATACTAGTCACCATGGAATATATTATAATATCCCATGGCTAGTGGTTAATTATGGGAATATCTCAGTTCTATGAGACTCCTATAGCACACAAAATTACGGGGCTCCAATTAGATTTTTTAAACCCCATAATCTACCTCTACCCATGGAATATCACTATTTATTCTATGGAGTAATTTGAAAGTAGATAACCATGTTGAAAACAATGCCAACTTCGTTTTTGGCAGATGTTCCAGCCAAGTTGCATAGTAGACATTCTTCAGCCTTTTCAGAATATCCCCCTGTGTCGTATTAGAAAGGACAGATCGCCAGCCAAGTGATCTCAACTGACATAGAGTTCAAAAGATGTGTTTTGGAAGAGCTAGCATATACCTATGATGGTCTTGTGTTATCATTTTTTTGCTTTGAAGAAAATTCTGATTTGTTACTCATTGTGAGTGAGATATTTTCTCGTCATCTCATAGCCATGCATGTTGATGTCATTGTGAGAAGCACAAAGAAAGTGAGACTTTCCTTTGTGTGTGACTTCACCAATGCCAATGCTAATTTTGGAGGGGAAGAGCTGGTGGGAATCTTTCTCTTCTTTCCTGTTCTCTTTTCTCTTCCTTTCTTATTTCTTTTCACATCTGTGCAAGTATGTAAAATCCATTCAGAAGGTAAATAGCTTTCATTTTATTTTTGTTAAAGGCTATTTCCATTGCAACAGGCCAATCACAATTCACGTGACCGATAGACTGTACCGATTGTATCCTTGGCGCACATACGCGATGGTTTTATCATCCATTCCCCTCAGGTTGCAAATGCTTATCACAGCTCATGTTCAAGCAGCAAACTTCCTCATAAAGCAGATGCTTTTGTGGCATCATGGATCAAGAGGGAAAGAGGGCACAGCAATATTGTGTGTCTCCTACCATGAGCAATGTGCCAACTGCCCCGTGATAGGGTGCAAGAGATGCCAGACTCTGGGGTATTTAGCAGTCAGCTAAGAGTGAAATCAGCTCAGAAATCCCTGGCTTTATAAAGCTCCTTCCATTACCAACCCTGGTCCTCTCTGGGAACTGGAGGACCAGGAACTCAACGAGTTCAGTACAATTCCACACTGGTATCCTGAGAATATGTGTAATTTCGGTTCAATGTGGAACTGTTTCGCCACCATCAGTGCTCTAAACTCAGCTGTTACTGCAATATCCATGAAGTATGGTAGTAGCAGCAACTTATCTATTTCTGCAATAATTAAGAGAGACTATTTTTATATACATATACAAACATATATATTTTAAGAAGTAACAAAGCACACTTACACTTCAGCTAACAAAATTGTAACAGTGTAGCTGGAGTTCTGTTTCTGATAATTATTATGCACCACGAGCAGCAAAAAATATTGCCTGCATCTTTTAGCTTCCAAATAGGGAAAGATCTATATGAGTGCAGGAGAAAAGCAAAAAAAAAAAAAAAAAATACTAACATCAGAACCAAACTGTTAAGACAAGATCTGCATTGCCGTGGATGTTAAGTTTCATTTCTGGAACATGAAGCATTCACAGGCACAGGTTTTGAAACCATTACCTGCACATTATATGAAAACAGGGACTTGTAAGCAGTGAAAATCTTTAGATGGGTTAACATCACTTAACTGTGAACAACTGCTTGATGCTGCACTAGGAACACGGAGTGGGTGCCTAACTTTTCTAAAATAGTGCCCAAATTGTCCAGCATATTTCTTGTAATTTTTAACCGTAAAGCTTCAGTGTGACAGTGTCTAGATCACATAAAATCATGTAATTTGTATCCAATATGTTTCTAAAAAACTAAAATCCTGCTTAGTTTCTCAGGTGTAAAGGACATCACATGAAGTTATTAATTCCATCTATTATTTGTGGTGGAATGATTAAACATATCACCAAACAGGGCTGAGCACGAAGGAGCTCTGCACATGGCTCCCTCTCTCATGCATGGAGTCAGCACTTCACATCTGTTCCTGGCCCATGCCCTCAGGGCCAGGGGGGCTCTAAGAGAGCTCAGCACAGCTCTGCCCAGTGCCTCCTCCCAGGATAAGGAGCACTTTCCTGGCACAGGCATGCAAACAGCAGAGCTTTGCCCACAGGCTGCACAGCTGCTGCCAACGATGCTGTGGTCATTTGCAGGCAAAGCAAAGATGCTTTGAATTTAAAGTCTGGCAGGTTTGAATTAAATCTTTTTATTGCCCCCAACACTCTCAGCAGCTCAGTCCTGGGCTAATCTACACCTGGCAGGAGGGTATCTTTAATTAACTGCACTTGGTTTTAATCTGACACAAAGAATGCCAGTTTCATTCTACCATATCTCCAATTCCTGCAGCAACCCTTCCTGTTTTCCATCCAATCTGATCCCACCAGTGAGTGGCTGGGAAAGCAGCAGGAGGGAGGAAAGGCATTTCAGAGTAGAGAATGGCAAAGCTAGTCTGCAGGCAGACCTTCACCAGCAGCACTAAGAAAGGAAAAATTTCCTCTATACAAAACATTGTCTTCAAGGCACTTTCTGCTGCTCATAAATTCTCAAGATACTGTTTAAAGAGTGCCTGGTGGAACTGGGCCTATACAAAGCAGCAGATTTCACCTGACCAATTTGACCCAAACTCCTTGACCTGGGCATATCTCAAACTATAGAGAACTGTGTGTCCCCTCACTTAACATAGACACAGCAAATTCTAGCACCTGCATGTCCAAGGATTAATGTTGTTATATTGCAGTGTTGTTTACAGGCCCTGTTTAAGATCAGGGCTTCATTTTGGCATCATTTTATATAGGACAACCACTATAGTGCAGTCAAATACCCAACAGGCTAAGGGACAGCAAAGGGAAAGTAGAAGTAAACCCCAATATTTTCAGTTGACATGGGGCTTGATTTAAATGAGGAAGATTACTTGAAAGGTCTGCGGCAAAGCCACTAGTTGAATATAACTAAATAAGCATCAGTCAAACACAGTCTGCTGTGCTGGAGTGTCTTTTATCTCAAGGTTTGAGTATTCTAAACAGTCAGTATCATAACAGAAGTTAAAAAAAAAAAAAAAAAAACCAACAAAACAACAACAACCAAAAAAACCCAACCAAACCAAACTCAGAAAAAGACAGTTTCACTTAAACATGATTTTTGTCCCAAGCCTCACACTGTCCTACAGGTATAATGATTTAATTCAGTATACAGTGAAATATTTTAAAGCTCAAGTTGGTAAGACGACCTCAAAACATGCAAAACAGATATTAAAAGCTCTCAGTTTTGCTTTTAAAGCATTGCCCAGTTCCTCAGCCCCCCTCTTACATGAGCTGTGTGCTTACCTGCTGGACAGGGTGACTGCATGGTTACATCTCAGAGTTGTCACTGGATGAAGCAGCGAATGTAACTTCCCAGCCCTTTGAAAGAAATTTAGAACGTGAGTGGAATTCATAACTTCATTTGATGCCTACAGTACTGCCTGGTGCCACACAGCAATGATCTAAAGAATGCATTTGTCGTACATAAGCCAAGGAGATGGGTTGTTTGGGATTTATTGAGAGAACTACCCCACCCTTTTATTATTTTCATATATATATTTGCAACAGCAGCACACAAAAGGTTTATATTGACTTTAACAAGGCCAAATTAAGAAATTGTCACCTCGCTGATCCCCACTGCATGCAGCTTCACTTAAGCTATACTCCAAGGATATCCTATCTTCATACAAATGTACTGTGCAGCCTCTTTCACAGTGTACTGGTGGCAAAATTCTCTATTCATTGCATGGCTGTAAAATACAGAAAAAATTACTGGAATTGAGGCACCTAAGAGGAGAGGGGAAATATCTGTCATTACAGACTTGAGCTTCAGAAAAACATTCAGTGGTTCTTTTACTTCTCTGCCCCAAAGCCAATTTTCAATAACTCACTCCTAGACAATCCTGATGTCTGAATAGTTAAAGTAATCCAAGTCTCTCCCTGATAGAAGGGAGCTACAAAGTTGCAGTGACTCCAGTGTACTCCATGGTCAGATGAACTGGAACAAGCTGTGATGTTAGGAACCCAATATTTCAATGCAATTTCCTGAGAGAGAGCTGATCTCCTTTTAAAGAAATCATGTGGAATTACCCACTCCAGCTTTATCCCTCATGCTTTCTGAAGGAGCTGCTCTTTTCTCAGGGCTTCATTTTTCATCTCTTCTGTCATCATAACCTAAATAACCTGTATTTCTTGTGCAACACACTGGCTCTAACGTCAGAAGTGTGCTGAGCACTGTAATTCTAGTGCCAGGGCTCAGTGGGAGCTGGGAACTCATGGCAGCTCTTCTCAGAGGCTCATTCTGCTGCCTAACATTTCACTGTAGCTTGTGAACCTCGGTGGCTTTTATGGAGAGCAAAGCATTGTTAAAGCCATAGGTATGTAGCCACTGTGGTGGTCCTTCAAACCACAGGGAAGCAAATCCTCTGATCAAGTGTCTCTGAACATAAAAAAAAAGTCTTGTCTAATTTTAGTGTCATAAAACCTTTGCTCCTCTCTGTAAGATGGACAGTAGATGGCAAAGTAACTTCTAAGAGTTTAGGTCAGTTTCAGCTCAAAAAGCTCAGGTGTTTAAATATGTTTGACATAAAAAATACTAAAAAGGCAATGGAAAAGGTATTAGGGAGGTGTTTTTTCTTTCCTCACTATACTTAGCCTCCCTAGTCTTTAAAATCTGAAACTCCACACTCCAAAATAGCAAATGAGGTAATGATCACATCTTGATATCACTGATGATGGAGTCTTTGGGATCTAATGGATAAATTACTAACACCTCAAAATGAAAGGAGTAACACTCAAATATTCTCATCTAACTTAAGTTTCATTTGTCTGAGGTCCCTCTTATATTGGAAGAAGAATCAGGCAGCCTCTGAGAGTAATCCTCTCATATATGACCTGAGTTATTCTCTGGGGATGCCTTTCTCCATAAGATATCACAGATGACTGCAGCTCTAACTCAATATTCTGTAATCAAGTGCCTACAGTTCTGTGGAAGCACTTTGGATCTATTCCTTGCCCCCTGCCCCATGTGGCATTCCTCACAGCTGGGGGTCACATCTAAAGCAGAATCTATAACTAATATAACATAATATCTCATTGTACAATTATTCATCTGTCACTTCCTGTAGAGATAAAACCCGTGGGTGTCACTTGTACTACTGTTGACTTTTGAATGTGAGTAAAAAATAACATCCTCTAAGCCAAGTAATATGAAAACAAAAAGGAGGAGCTATGTATTCAAGCACAGTGCTTTATGTTTCCTGCTTTTCTATGGCACTAGGTGAGACATGAAAAAAAAAAAAATTAGAAAATCTCCCCACACAAACCCTGGAGCCAGGGCTGAGTGTGTTTAGGGACTGGACTGCACTAAGCTAAAAATCAATTGCAGAAATAAATAATAAATTTTAGGAGTTTTCATGCCTTAATAACCTAATGAGCACAAGGCACTTTTCGTCATGGGAAAACACAGATACAAGCACTTTAGCCAAATAAGGCCAACCTGTGCCAATCCTCCAGCACAAAGCAGATATAAATATGGTAAATCCTCTTTCTCAAGCACACAGCTCCCGTGCCATCCAGTGCAGAATGCATTCCTGGAATACAAAAGAGATACTCTTGGCATCTCTTCCTTCTGTTGAGTATGGTTGGTGTTTTCAGGACAGATACAAGAAAAGGCACCTCTGTGCAACAAGTACAATTAAACAAGATCACTTATTTGTTACTACAAAAGGGCAGGGGCAAAAAGGTGTAGGGTATGAGGTCCCAGTTCTGTGCCCAGTCCACTTGCTTGTATCCCTCTTGGACTATACTTGCTGGATATTTTCTCTGAGCCTTTTGTTTACTTGCTTGTCTGTTTATAAGCACAAAGCCGAAGTAACAAGCACTCTACCATTCCTGCTGTCATTGTTCTTTGTATTCATTAATCCACATTCCATGTCTCAGACACCTTCCATACTGTATAGATCATCATACTGTATTCCTCAGCCAGAGCAGTAACATAAGATGGTAACGTGACTCACCTGACTGCATTTTCCTGTAAACACTACCTGACCTGTCAATGACCCCCTGGTGTTAGTGAGACTCCCAGATGTTCAGGGTAGGTATAAGTAAACCCCTAGAAGGATCAGGATGAAACTAGGAAGGATCTTCCAGAGCTCTTTGCAATGCAGGATTTCCAGAAGCAACCGTTCTCAGCGCTGCATTAAGCACATATCCAATAACGCCTGTAAATAGCAATATGCACTGGATCGACTTTCCTAGAGCTCCTGAACTTCTCTAGCTGTACCAGTAGGTAGGCAGCCAACATACTGTCACCTCACTTCAAGAAGTAGTACCTGTTAAGGGTGATATTCTCTGGGAGTGATGTTACTATGTTGGCCGAGTTAGTACTGGGAGAGACGGTCACCACCGTCACTGGAGTGCCTTTCCTGGGGGACACGGCTTCCTGGAGGGACCCAGGTCGACATGGTGGTGAGTAAATGTTGAAGAGGTAGGTTGGGTTGGAAGGATTCTGCATAATTCATGTAGCATACTAAATTCTGCTCTCATGCCAGTGTAAAGTCCTTCAGTACGATCCACGCAGAAGAGCTTCATAACAACCTTCAAAATATGCAGTAATATAAAAATCAGGAAACTAATAAAGATACCTAGATAAAGATATTGATTTTAATGGCCTTAGAATATTGGGGTAACTAAAATGAAGTTGTTATATAGGAATCTTAATTCTTTTACATGTTCACATTTCTCTCTTTTTTCTCTTTCTCTCTTTCACTCTGTTTGTTAACATTTACTTGTTATTGCTGTACGTTGCTTGCGACTTGTGTATGTTACAGACTGTCACATTTTATTCTGTGAAGTTTTTCTCCAATTCCCATCAACCCGAGCTCCATGTTGGGCAGCCGAGGAGATTACAATACAGTTCTTTATTGCAAAAGAACCAGCAATGTCACAGACTATAGGTAACTTCACTGAGGTTGTGACACAAAACCTGATGCGAGGTATTAATGCAAAGAGTAAGTACTTGGTATGAAAATAGAGCTATTTAGTCAAATTACTTTCTTTTTTTTCAGATAGTCTGCATGGGAAAAATTAATTTTCATTACTCTCCAGAAGAAAACACTCACAAACCTACCAATCTAGGATTCTTGTCACTCTCATTTGAAAACCAATGGTGCCTATGTCAACATCTCATTGCTCATTTTCAAAGGCTTAAACCCATACTTTCTATGCTGTTCTTCTCTATGCTAAGCTTCCTTCTACACTCTCCAAGTCATCACTTCATCATTTTGTCATCCTTTGTCTGTGGTTTAATATATCTTCTACATAATTCTTTTTCTAATTTAATATAGTTATATCCCTTTCACTCAAAAGACCTGATTAAACAATAACATAAATGAGTCCCTACCCATGGGATTCAGGTTTCTTAATCCTGTGTGAGGCTCTGTAGCCTATAAAATTGATTTCTGTAGCCAAAGATGGTCTGGCACAGAAGCATAATTGTTACTTTGCTGAATGATGTCTGAAGCAAAGCATTTTGTTTTACAATCTCCCCCAATTACTCCCATAAACTAGTTTTAAAGAATGGTAAAAAGTAGCTGATAGACATTCTGATCATTTTCTAGAGGGACAGCATGAAGTTTATTGCTTATTCTTAATTGTCAGGAGCTCAGAAATCACTACAGTCATGTACCAACTCAAGAAAAGTGTATTTGTCTCAGTGTGAAGTTCCTTTACTACCTGATTTTCTGTTATGCCCTGACTCTCTCTAAATAATTGAAGAAGCACAGCAGAGTTTCCATAACGTCCAGCATAAAAAATAGAGTAATTTAAACTGATGCAATTGATGAGTGGACAATGAATATTAATGCAGAGTAAACACTATCCAGGCAACTAAAACAGAAACAACTTGCTAACAGGACTGGAATTTGACTTAAGGAGACTCAAGAGAGTTGGGAATTTAAATGTATTTCTTTTTCATACAACATCTCAGAGATAAATCATTGAGTAACACAATTTTTTAGGTTGGAAAAGATCTTTAAGATCGTCAAGTCCAACTTCTAACCCAGCACTGCAAGTCTACCACTAAACCATGTCCCAAAGTGCCACATCTACACAACTTTTAAATATCCCTGGGGATAGCGACTTGACCACTTCCCTGGATAGTCTGTTCCAGTGGTGGAAAACCTTTTTGGTGAAGAAATGTTTCCTGGTAGCCAATCTAAACCTCTCCTTTTACAGCTTGAGGTTATTTCCTTCTGTCCTATTGATTGTTACTTGAGAGAAGAGGCCGACCCCCACCTGGCTACAGCCTCCTTGCAGGTACTTGTAGAGATCTCCCCTCAGCTTCTTTTTCTCCAGGATAAACACTCTAGACTTCTCCAGCTATTCTTCAAGACTTGTGCTCCAGACCCTTCTCCAGCTTCGTTTCCCTTCTCTGGACTCACTCCACCCCTCAGTGTCCTTCTTGCAGTGAGGGGCCCAGAACTGGACACAGTGCTGCAGTGTGCCCTCACCAGTACAAGGGACAGTCCCTGCCCTGCTCCTGCCACACCATTGCTGACCCAGGCCAGGCTGCCCTTGGCCTCCTTGGCCCCTGGGCACTGCTGCCTCGTGCCCAGCTGCTGTCACAGCCCCAGGTGCTTTAGTGCCGAGCAGGTCCCAGCCCCTCTGGCCCAGCCCGTGGCCTGTCTGGGCTGTTGTGGCCCCAGCCGGGCCTGGCTCTGGGCCTGGCTGCCCCTCACGCCATCGGCCCAGCCCACGGCTGCGGCCTGTGCAGATCCCTCTGCAGAGCCCTCCTGCCCTCAGCAGGGCAGCACTGCCACCAGCCTGCTGTGCCTGCAGCTGCCTGAGGGTGCCCTCCATCCCTGCTCCAGAGAATTGATAGAGACTGAACAGGACTGGGCCCAGCACCCAGCCCTAGGGAACACTGCTGGTCCCGGCTGCCAGCTGGATGGGATCCCCTCTCAGCCATCCAGACAGGTTTTTACCCAATGAACAGTGCACTTTTCCAAGCTATGTGCACACCATTTCTCTAGGAGAATGCTGTGGATAACTTTTCCCTCATCCACTAAGTGGGTCACCTTCTTGTAGAAGGAGATCAGGTTGGCCAAGCAGGATGTGTGTTTCCTAAGCCCCAGCTGGTCTGATTCCCGGTTGTTCTGCGTGTGCCACGTGATGGCTCTCAGGACAACCTGCTCCAGGACCTTCCTGGACGCCTGTCAGGCTGACAGGCCTGTAGCTCCCCAGATCCTCCTTCTGGCCACTTTTGCAGCTCAGTGTCACATTTGCCAACCTCCCGAGTGCACCAGTACTGCTGATAAAGGATGGAAAGGGGCTCATTGAGCATTTCCATCAGTACCTCAGTACCTTTGGGTGGACCCCTCTGGCCTGAAAACCTGTGTGTGTCTCACTGCTCAGTGACCATTTCCCTTGGACTGTGGGGGCTTCATTCTTCTCCCCATTCCTTCTTACAGCTCAGGGGACCAAGCACCCAGAATAAAACTGGCCTGACTATTAAAGACTGTGGCAAAGAAGGCATTACACAGCTCAGCCTTTTTCTCTTCCTCTGCCACCCTATATCCCCCCCACAACCAATAAAGGACAGAGATTCTCCTTAGCCCTCATTTTGTTGCTAATGTATTTATAGAACGACTTTTATTGTCATTTATGATAGTGGCCAGATTGAGTTCTAATTTTCTTCAAATTTTCACCCTGCATGACCTGATTACATTCCTATAGCTGTCCTGAGCTGCCTACCCCATCTTCCAAAGGTGAAAAGTCACCCTTTTTTTCCTGAGCTCCAGCCTGCTCAACAGCTCAGCTGTGCTCAGCCAGGCTGGTTTCCTTCCACTGGCTCATTCTTTGGCACACAGGGACAGCCTGTTCCTGTGCCTTTAAGATTTCCTTATTGAAAAATGTCCAGCCTTCCTGATTTCCTTGCCCTTCAGGATTGCCTCCCAAGGGACTCTGTCAACCAGGCTACTAATGCTCAATGTAGCAGTTCTGCTGACTCCCTCCTTACTCTCTGGGAACCAAAAACTATCATTTCATGATCCCTGTTGCCAAAACAACCTCCAGCCATCACATCACCCACAAGTCCTTCTCTGTTCACAAACAACAGGCCCACTGAGGTATATTCCCTACTTAGCTGACTAGAGAAGTAAAATCTAGGGATAAAAAGTCAATGGATATTTTCAGATAGTGAGCAGCTCTTAACTCCTCCACAAATCAAAGTAAATATCTTTGAATACTTGAATTCCTACTCCTAATTTCATCCTAATCATTTGCTTAGCACAAAAAGAATCAGGCAAAAATGGTGCTGCAAAACCAGGATGCAAAAAGGAATGTAAAATCCTTGCCTTTTTTTTTTTTTTTTTTTTTTTTTTTTTTTAAGAAAAAGACAGCTGGGAAAATCTGTCCTCCAGCAGCCTCACGGCTGTTCTACTTCCCACTTGCAGATAATAGGCTTGTAGCTAAGAAAAGCTAGAGCACAGCAATTCTCCACCCTCACCTCAGCCGTGCCACCCCTGTTCCTGTAGCTTTCTGTCACGAGCCCAAGAGCCAGGGAAACCCATCATCCCAAGAAGAGTTTCCCACTGCCAGCAGAGTATGACACAGCTAATGTTTGCCACAGTATCATGGCTTTTACACCACCAGGAGAGTGTGACAGGACTGAAATACAAAAGAGTAATTAACTCATGGAATATATACCAATACTTTCTTCAGGGAGCCAGCTGGATAAAGGTCTCTGCTGTTAGGGAACCTCATGGAGATTCTTCTTCATGAAACACTTCAGGCAACTACTGCAAACATTAGAGTTAGTGACACATTTAAAGTGAAAATGACCCTCATGTTCTGAAAAAGAACCAAAGGACACTCATTGATCAGGAGTCAGACAGTAATTAATGGCAGTCCCAGGTTTGGATCAGGACTATTAAGAGCACAGTTGAGATCTAGAGAAGTAGTAGGTTGTTTTGCTTTTTTTTTACATGAGGTGAGGATGTGAAATGTAACTTTACTCAGAGAAGATTTCTTCAGAAGCAAGATCTTCATCTTTCAAACAACTTACTTTCCTGGCCCTGTTCTCAGCTGCTCCTGTCTGCTTCCTGCCTGTCAAACCCTTCCCCTGTAACAGGCTGCAAAGCTCTGAAGGTCTGCTTAGGAAAGTTATAGGTACTCTGCTCTGTCCTTATCTCTTTAAATCTTTAAACAAGGGTAGGAGCAAGATAGTCTCTGTTCTTTTGGAGGAGATTGTCAGTGACCTCATTTGACCAAAAAACCAAAACTATGTCTCTTAATCGCTGTGTTTCTGATCTAGAGCTGAGAAAACCCCATCTTCTTCAGCAGAACGTGGACAAATCTGTCCACAGATCTGCATTGAGACATTGACTAATGAGTGACTATACTTGGATTCCATGCTGTGAATTGTGGGGTTTATCTCAGCCCTGTTTCAGCCAAAGTGTTCCTATGAACACTGAAAATGATCCCTGCTGAGAGCACCTTTCAACTCATGCAGTCATTTGAGGGAGTGACCCCTGCACAGGTCTGTAGACACATGGGAGAGGTGAAAGAGGTGGAGGTTGGGGGGGCACAGCTACAGTCCTGAGATGAAGCAGTGAGAATTGGCACCATGACCCACACATGACTTCTGACAATACGTGCAGTAAGAAGGTAGGCCAAGAACTTGTTTCTCGGCAGCTGTTGGAGAACAGCAGAGTTTGCTCCAGGGAAGAAGACTGGGGTGCCTTTCCCTGTGCAGGAACCATTTCAGTGCAAGTGCCACATTTCTAAGCAAAGACTGAGGTCCATAAATGTATCATACAATTATGTCCACTGATACTCTGAACATAAGGTGCATTCAAATAGTTGGAGAGTCAGTGCCAGACTTTTGCTTGTAACCAAAACCAGCAACACTGGTAAAAAACACTGCAACAATTTGCAACCATTTGCTGTGGCAAAAGAGATGAGTAATGGAGCAGCAGGTACATGGGCAGCTCTACTGTGCTTCTCCACAATAAGCAGAGTACACTAATGCAAAATCCAGGGATATTTTTTAGAATTGTTTCCCGTATTTTGAAATCCAGCATTTGCTTGGAAACACACAAGGCATCTTCATATACTTTTCTACAAATGAAGAGGGATGAGATAGGAAAAAAAAAAGCAAGTGGAAACCACAAAAATGAGGTAGTTGTGAAACAAACTAACTCACCTGGGAAATATGCTGAATATTTTGTTTAGTGTCTCAGCCAAATCTCTGCAGGAGAATGTTTTGTGCTGGTGCAGTTAGCTAGGTATTCACAGATAGGACAATTAAGGAGATAAGGTGCCAAGCTGAGAGTCAGAAGATTTTGTTGTAAATAACCCCTTACATAGCAGTAGGCAAGTCACCTCACTGCATGGTAGTTTCACCCATCTGTAAAACAGAGATGATAATATTTACTCCTCTTCATAGAACAGAACCTAAATAACAAAAAATGCTCTATGAGCCTAATTCAGGTTCTGCTAGCAGGGATGGAAGGACTCATGTGAATTTGATAGGCCAGAATCAAACCTTAGAAGTTTTAAGCACCTAGAAATAGTTGTTATTAGTATAATGAGACCCAGAGTCTCCAGGCAACGTTTGCCTAGTTTTTCTTTATTTGGAGTTCTCTCAAATACAAGGTCAGTTTTGGAAAAAGTGAACATTAAATGAAAACTTAAGAAACCAACCTGAAATAATGTAATTTTATTCCATCTTTAGATCTTCTTCCTAAAATTGTCCAGCATCTCAATCTGCTAGATAAAACAATAGGAACTTCTAGCTGTGGACTGATGGCATTAGTGATGTTTATGTTTTCTTTACTCCCATAACAGACTAACCACATACCTCCAGAGAATTAGTGCTGTAGCCAGTGATTTGGAACACAACTATCCTACTCAGCACTTACTTGTATACACAGCAATACATGCAGTGTTCTGTGCTGGCAATTTCTCTGCTTCCTAAATGTTCACCCAAATTGTCATTGTGGATTAGCATGGCTATCCAGAATGTGATCCCTAAGGCATGGCCCATGACTGTAATGTTCAAAGGACATTAATAGGATAGTTCAGTAATTTGCCCACATCTCCAGCTGCTCTGTTCTCTTTATCTTGAATGGAAATAAAATAAAAAGGTTGTGGATTTTTAACAAGCATAGAGGAAAAATCATCAGTGCTAAGAGACCCTGAAGGGGCTGTAAGAGCAAGTTCCAGCTCAAGCTACTAGAAATTTATAATGCAATTTAAGAAATTAATTTGAAGAAGGTCAATTTTGTTGCCATTCAAGCACAACAGAGCCTGCAACTGCTTCCAAAAGAATCAGTGGCTGTTACCAGTGAGCAGCCTGACCCACAATGACTCTGCTCAGAGATGTTTTGAGCTCCTGAGACAGACCAATTCGCCCTCCACCACCACCAATTTCATTTGCAAACCTGGGCTCAGGAGCAGCCGTGGGTGTCTCAGAGATTTCAATGCAGAGCTCTGCTGATTCAGCTGCCTCCCTCATTTCAGGATCAGAGCCACCAGCTTGTAGCAGTAGAGGCTTATGAAGCAGCCCAGTTCTTTGCTCCTCCCCAGGAGCACTGCATCTCTCCCCAAACACAGTTAAGTGATTTTTAAATACACGGCTCAGTACCTGCAGTGTCACGGTTTCTATGGCAGCCGTGCCAGGTTTTTGTTCAGAGTGGCATTAAATAGCAGTGAATATTATGAACAGAAAGGAATTGCAACTCAGTGAAACCCTAAAACTGTAGAATCCTATTGAAATTAGTGTCCACGAGTATGAAAATGCCCCTATAGCTTTTGCCACATTTTTAAATGTGTTGAGAGATCTATTTACTTCATTGCTTAGAGAACAGAACAAAACATTACTACATCCCTCTTGGGGGAAATAATTGGCTGGCTCTGCACAGAGAAAAATGGAGGCAGAGGTGAGATGTGCAGCAAGGACTATTCATGTTGTGACAAATCAGTGACATATAAACAGAAGGAAAAAATAAAGGCCTAGAATGCAATTACTGGTGCATGATAGATGCATTATATGTGTCATGTATGTGTGTGTGTGTGTGTGTGTGTGTGTGTGTTTGCAAAGTAACAAACATAACTTGAAAACGCTTCTGCCTTCTACTCATCTGTTCTCCATCAGAGGATCAAAATCATACCTCTAAACCCTACCTAACTGTATTTTTTTTCTTTGGGCTTGTTTTATTAGTTGGCTTCAAAATAATTGCAAAATAAATGACAATATTATACAGCATTTAGAACAAGCTAGTACATGAATGTAGAAGGGGAACTGAAATTAAGTCTATCCATTGAGTTTCTTTCCTTAAAGACTTGCAGGATCACCCATTGCCTTACAGTGTCTAGGTAATAAGCATTGTGCAACCGAGGTGTAGGATGCTGCCAGTGCCACTCAGTAAACATATCTCAGCATTTGTGGAGCTTCAGAAAGCACATTCTGACTGTTTTTCCTTCCCTTTAACCAAAATACTCATATTGAGCTGTGCCATATTTCGAGTATATTCTCAATAGCCTAATTTGCACTTTAAAACCCTAAAAAAAATTCCTACACTAAATAGCACTTTAAATTGTGTTATAACTGTAAAAATCAGTCACACAGAGAAAACATGATTCTCAGTCTATCCTCATGGGAATGTGTGGAGCAAAATGGGCAAATCTGACAACCTATTTTCATTATTTACAGCCAAGAGTAAATTTTACTCTACCTCGTTTCCAAATTAATGGCCTGCTGTAGTGTTTTGTGTACGTAGTGTCCTGTGCTGGCATTGCAAATACTGTATGTGTTCCAGAGGAGAACATCAGAAAATGGATTGGTTTTCTTTAAATCCACGTTCTGCTGTCGTATTTCCATACGTAATGTACTCTGTGTGTCTAAAACGTGTGCAGCCATTCTGCATGACTGATGCTGGAAATGCTATAAAACCATCTGGGTAAATTTTGGGGAGGGGAAGAGCAGGAATTTCCCCCTCAGTAACACCGCACACGGGTGCAAACCAGCACAAACAGAATATACTCAAATAGTAAACCACAACTCTCAGTCCACTGCCTCTCCAGAGCTCTGAGCGACAGTAGGCTCCACGACCAGCAGGTCATCCATGCACCATCCGATGCCATGCGAAAACATACTCTGATTTCTAACCGCAGTCTTCTGCTCGCAGGACTAGGAACCACTGCACGCCCCTTTCTGAAAGGGCCCCTCAGTGCGGACCTACAGGTGGCTGCTGTCACACCTAACGGGATCACCTTTTGTTTCTCCTCCCACTTAACAGACTTTATTTTATTTTGGTGCAGTGCACACGAACGCAGTGTCTAGGACAGATGTGCTACCTTTTAGAGTGTCGCTATAGAAGTCTTTAGCTGTGAACCCTTAATTTGCAGCTGGAACTCTAATAAACAGTGCATAGTGTTTCAATAGCCTTCTGCTTATATGTTTGAAGATTCGAAACTGAATGGTGAGGTGGCCAAGGCGGCGCTGGCAAACGAAGACTGTCCCCACATAGACCAGGCTATTACGCCTGATGAGGGCCTGCCCTTTACCCGCTCTGGCACTCGGGAGAGATATGGACCCTGCTTCCTCTTATCAACCGGGGAATATCCCTGCCCGCCTGATGGAGGAATAAGAAAGGGTATGTAGCTGGGGCCCTGCGACCACGTAGCTAGCAACCGGTTTAAGTAACGAAGGGAAAGTCAGCTTAGCTGTAGCACGCGATAGTGCGCTTGCTGTAGAGATGCACGTTTGGGCTGGAAACCACCACCTGATGTCTGCATTTGGAGTTCCTAACCTATTTCTTTCAGAAAGAAAAGCCTGAGGAGCTGTAACTACCCCGTGCAGCTATGCTAGGGAGTTGAGTCTTCCACTTCAGCTGGTGCAGAAAGCTTTAGTGGAGGATGTCCTTAAATTAGCCCATCCTCTAAAGAGAGGCCAATTAATGTATCATAGCAATGAAGGTTTGCCACTTGGAAAGCTCACAGAGCTTACCAGACTCTGAAGAGCACAGATTTGGAGGTGGCAGACAGAAGAGATAAAACACAAAAGCAAAACATACTCAATAAAATGTGAAATGATTATTTAGTGCCCTTAACAGAGTACTAAAATAAAATATTTGGATATTCATAGCTGGTTAACTCAATAGAGGAAGAAAAGCATGAACATCTGTTGGCACAGGTGTCTTAAAATTAGAAAATAAACCATCTAAAATCTTTTCATAAATAAATCATTATTAGTTTCCCAGACTTCTGACAGGTACGAATCTCTCAGAAGTAACTGCATTTTAGTTTGCTAATGGTCAGAACAATCTATTCAGCAACAGAAGCAAAATCACATTAAAAAACCTTCCCTTCTTAATAGAGACTGTTTTTGCTTAAATAATTTAATGTGAGGCAACCATACAAACCTAAAATTAGAGCTACATCTATATGCATCAAAGTTGATAAGGAATGGGATTATTGGAAAAGAACTCACTCTTCAAATCAGTGTTTACCACTGATGTACTGTATATAGTATAAGATAGATTCAATATTTTAAAACTGCAAAGATTGTATGACATAACCATACCCTGAGTATGGAGTATAGAATTCCCATGTGCCATTGTATGATGGGCAATAGTTATAGTAAATGCCAGTTATAGATAGTGTATGTATTTATAAGTCTAAAGCTTATCATCAACAAAGATACAGTAGGACCACAAAACTTTCATATGAAAGTATATCCTCTAAAATTTACCTTTGTAGCAAAGCATTTTACTTGATTCTGTATTGGATAAGCATTGGCCGTGTTCATTCAGCCTGGGCGAGTTCAGGTGGTTCCAGTGGATCAGGGGAACACTCCAAATGGCACATCCTTTGGGATGGGGAATGTATGGTTTTCACGATGCACTGCAACCTCCTCTCGTTCCTGAATGAAACAGAGGCTGGTTGGCTAAAGAGTAATATACGTCAGCATATTGTTGGCCTGTTTGAAACATGTTGAGAGCATCTTAATTGTTGTTCCAACAGAATTTCATCCATAGTTTGTGCAACTCTCTGTACACTTGCTGAGCTGTTTACGTGCATGCCTGAAAAAGAAAGGGGGGAGGGAAGGGAGGGAAACTGAATGCATGCAATTTTGTTTTCTTTCTTTTTCTTTTCTTTTTCTTTTTTTTTTTTTTTTTTTTTTTTTTTTTTATGCTGAGAACAAAGGAGTAGTATCTCTATAGCAACACATTCAATTCTGTGGATTTTGCTTGTCCCCCCTCCTGCCCCACAAAGATACCACAAACCTTAATTTTGCCTGTGGTCACAATGCATGAAGTGGAAGGGAGAGGTATGTGTGAGTGTATGACAGAGACGTAGAAAATCCCTCCCACTGACTCTTTTTTTTTTTAGGGTACAACCATGTTGCTGCCTGTAGGATCAATTACATAGCCTGACCATCTTGAGAAATGATGATTTTTTAAAACATGTATATATTTTAAACTTTTTTCTGTATTTCAACGGCCTTCTGAGTCATGTTGCAAGCGATACTACTCTCGGCATGTCCGTGCATGCAGATGCTATTGAACTGGCTACAATGTTGACCTCATTCTTAGTCCATTCTGTCATTGATCCAATGCTGTACTCTGCATTTTTCTTTTAAATGAAGGTTACGAAATGTCACGGAGCCTTAACAGCATAGCTGGCATAAGTGGAAAAGCGATAGGATTATCCTCAGTGTCTGCGCCCTACAGCTCTCCTAGCCCAGTGAGACGTTCTTGGTCTCCCATCCCATCTATTTTGTAGCATGGATCAGTAGCAGAGAATGGTCTAAAAAGCTTTATTTCAATTAGCCTATGCGATGTTGCATATAGTCCAGGTGACTAAGTCTGAAGATGCAATGTCTCACAGTAGCACCCGCTGCAAACGGTGTTACTTCTGATGCTGAGGTGACAACACTCCTAAATAGCACTCAGATGACAATAGGCAGGCATTGGCGTAGTACTGGTGGGCCATACGTGCTGCATGGTATCAGTACATAGGATGAAGGGTAGATGCACCAGATGGCTTCCTTCCTGGTGCATCCTGCTGGCATATGCTTATTGTGGCTAATGGTGGATCTACTGGCTCTGTGTGGAATGGGTTAGGCGTTTAGTCGATGCTGAAACATGCCAACGATGGAAGATTTTGCTTTTCTCAGGATATTTTTGAGCCATAGGAACCCTGCAGGAGTTTGAGCAAACAAGCACAGTAGGATGAAACTTTGCATGGGCACCTATTTTAAGCTGAAAGCAATACTCAGACACACTGTAGAGAGGTCTCAGTCTGGCTGACTGCATGGGAAAAAAAAACCCTGTTGAAGAAGAATATGGCTGCCTCTGCATGTAGCTATTTCACCTTTTCCTCCTTCCTTTAACACTAAGATGCCGAGCTTGATGTGAAAAGCGCAGGGAAGAAGCTCAAGTACTGATTGTATTCTTTACATGCAGATCTTTGCAAAGAAAGTCCAGTCATTGCTAAATATATGCCAACAGAGGCAGTCAGAGTGACCTGACAAGGCAAGATGGAGATGAACATTGATGGCTAATAAACATCTCTGTGGAACTGTGCAGGCATAGAAGACCTTCTCATTTGGACAAAGTTAACTCGCTCCATGCAGGTTTTATGGATGATTCTTCGTGGTTCTGGAGTTGTACTAGAGATGCAGGCTTTTTCTACGGCCAAAATGTAACAAAACTGTAGAAGATCTTTTTTTTTTTAATCTATTTTTTTGTTCCATAGCATGACTTGCATGAAGACAAAAATGAAAATGAAAAAAAAACAAACAAAAAAAAAAAAAAACAAAAAACAAAAAACAAAACAACAAAACACACACACGAGAAACACTGCAAATGTATGATTAAGGAGAAAAAAGAAAAAAAAAAGGCAAAGTTATATATTTTCTTTCAAAGCTCTTTACTTTTACATACATTGTTGTAGCCAAAATGTAAAACATTATAAAACTGTACATTTCTTTGCTATGGATCGCTTCTTTTTGTATACAAGATACAGAGTAATGGTTTTAAAAAGTGCAATCAGGCAGTCATCGGTCATATTGACCACGCCTTCACAGTTCATCACACCGACATGGAAATCAAGAACTTTTAATCCAACTAGAAGTGTATAAAAATAAGAAAAACTTTTTCCTGTCTGTTTTTGTTGGCATGCTTGTGACACATGGGACCTTCCTTCGGACCTGACAGTAACAGCTGGTTAATTTTCCAGCTCTGGTTATGTTGTATTTTATTGATGTATAGATCCAACGTAAAGACCCTTCATAAATTGTTCATATTAAGTAATCAGTATGAATTTTAAACAAAAGAGGTGTTATTTTAAAACTGGGACTTATAGTACAAAATCAGGAAAATACTCAAGTATAAATGGTCTCAAAGTTTAAGAAACAAGACAACAGCATTGTATGCAATTTAGTACTGAGTAAAATGCATGCACAATGTTATGCAAAACAATTCTAGCATGAAAATAAATTTTGTATCATGGTTTCAGTGCCTGCTGTATAGTGTAAAGGGGAATCCTTTTCTGAAGCAATCAGGGGTTTCCAGAGACTTGCTTCTAAAATCTTGAATAAATACAGTGTTCTCAACAGAAATGTAGGAGAAAAGCTTGGTATTGCTTTGGTTCTACAATGCTAATTTTGGTTAGTAGATAATAAATGAAGCCTGCAAACACTTGATACAACCAATGTCTAAAGAATTCACACCATTAGTAATTTTACAAGGGAAGATTAAAAACCCCTATAATGATCTAGGTATCTTCCTTTTCCCTCCTCAACAATAATAAATGTTTGTCTTTTTAGCTGATTAAATGAATTCAGTTTTTCTTACTTCTTTGGGCCCCGTCCTTCACTTGTTCTTCTCTGAGCCACAGCAGTCCACCTGATACGAAACTGAAGGAAATCCAGGTGTCTGAGTTGCACTTGGTTTGCCACACAAAACATGCACCAGTAAGAACTGAGAAACACAATGGGATTAAGTTTCATTTTAGATGCTACAAATGACAACTATGAACTAAGTTGCCAAGAGCATTCTAGCTGCCTGAGCATTTTTGGTAAAGTACTTCTGTAAAAGAAGGATACACACCTTTTTCATCACGTGAGGAACTTCAAAAGAGTTGGCAGTCTTCTAGGCAAGCTACAGCATCTGCAACTGCTGATGGGAATGGAAAGGTAAAGGAATAGTATCCCTACAGTCTGGAGGAAGTAGAGATTAAACCAAAAAAACCCAGAAGAAAGACTCATGGCTCTGGTAAGTGCTAAATTTATACACAAAAATCCCCAACTGCAGCTGGATCTGGTCGTCACAAAACTCTACTCCAAAAGAAAAACAAGGAAGACCTCAAGCTGTGTTTTAGGAATAGGGAAAAGGCTGATAATCTGAATTTGTACATAATTAGAGAACTCCTTTGTAGTCCTTGATACAGCATCATGTACTTGATTTCTGCTTTAGTTTCTCCCAAGAACTATTTTTCTCACACTGTTTCTATGCCGTCATTCTCAGAAGACAAATTTCTTACCTCCAGAGGTAAGATCCAGATTCATCCAGGATTTGCTTAATTAACAACTTTTCCTCTTACAATGTATTAAGAATCCAGAAATAGATTTATCTGCCCCATTTTTTATTTAACACTGACTCAAAGGCCTAGTGCTAATTCTCCATTACCATAAGGAATAGCAACAATTCAGCTCTGTAAATCCCATGTAGGTCTTCACCTTCCACTGCACTTTGCATATATCTGATCCTTGGAGAACAAACTGGGTAAAACTGTCTTTCTGTGCTACTTTTTTATATTCCCCACTCTCATTTTCATTTAGGTTCCCCTCTCTGCTCATTCTGATTTGAGGTAACCATGTCTTCTGGGTGACTTCTATAAACCCTTCAGAAACAGAACCCTGCTTTCCATCCACTGCCCTTCAGGAGATGCTCTAAAGCTTAAGATCTGTTTGACCCCAGAGTTCCCCTTGCACAGCAGTGGCAGCTCTGACAACACAAGGGAGATAGGAAAACAAGAGAAGTGGAAAATCTCAGAAGCTGTTGCATTGAATCCTACAAGAAATTTACCACATCCTCCCAGCTGCCTTGCAGTTAAGGAGCTTTTGCTCAGGCATTATGATTAAAACATTAATTCCTTCAAGCCTGCCCCCTCTCCCTACAGGAGGTACATATCTTATTAGAGCATTAAAACTATACATGTGGGTAGATTCTGACTTCAGGCTTCAGAAACGCCACCAGCTACTTCTGAGTTCACACCACTGCAAGTAAGAGCAGAAGTTGGTTTTGCAGTTCTGCCTGTTTCCTGCTGGAAATGAATATCTGTGTTTCCTCCTCTGTAAACTCAGTTTTCAGGAGTGAGTTCCCACCTCTAAGACCCAGTGCTGTTCCTTCATCTGAACCCATTGGCAATCAGTGGCTTTTTACTTGCTAACATTTAAAGCACATCTCAAGCACACCTCCTACACATATAGCCTTTCCTCTGACTGCATGAAGGTACTCGTTTTCTCTGGACCAACCTGATGGGTCTCCACAATGGCAATTTCACACAGAAGGAATTTCTGAGAAGAGGTTTCTGCTTTCTCACTCCAACAGAAATAAAAAAAAAGAAACCCTAGCTAAAACCGCTGTGATAACAGTCAAGCGCAGCAGTCATTAATCTGCATAAAGTGATTTTTCTTGTAAATTGCCTCCTCTTGCCTTAAAGTTTCAGGGCCAAAAAGAAAATACATCACTGAAACTAATGTCTGCTAGGACAAATGAGCCAACTGAAATACAAAAGAGAGCAAGCAGGGCTAAGGCAAGAGCATTCAAAAAGGAACTGAGCACAGAGCTGCTTACAAAAAAGATATCCTGAAGATATTACCCTGCCAGTTTGCATATCCCTTTCAAAGGTTCAAAACAAGGCAGCCTACTTCTCTGCTTTCCATATATATCCTGGAAGGAACTTAGCCTCTGAGCTCACACACAAACTACCTTCACTTCATGAAAACATGCTTAAATTATGCAGGCTATTTTTAAGTCACTCACTTACTTGAGTTTGAGCATAAAATACCTGTCTGTTCAGGACTCCCAAAGCCTCTGCATTCATCTAGGACTACCAGTGCACAACTTTTCTCCTAGGGAAATACAAATGTTCATTTGCAATCAAGAACAGTACTTGCATTCAAATTGACCTAAATGTTAAAAAACAGGTCCAGAACTGCATCTCTTGACTCTATCTAACAAAGCAAATGCTATAACAAGATATCTTCCCTGTCTCAGCCTGGCAAAGCCAGGTTTTCAACTCTCAGCATTCACTTGCATATTTAAAAAACTTCATGCAAATGCATAGGTCCAAACATCTCCAGGTACCAAACATTAAAAGCTTGTGCTCCAAGGCTTCCCTCGGCTTTCCTGCTGCCCAAGCTAGAGATTCTTTGGGCAGCAAAAGGCAAAATGTTGGATTTGTGTTAGCTCAGCTGTCACTGTGAGGTACCTGCAGTGGCTCTGGACTCCAAGGGCTTGGCAGGGATGACACAGCTTGTGCAGAGGCTGCTGACTGTGAGTCACAGCTGCACAAGAGCAGGCAAGGCTCAAGCCCAGGGAAAGCAGCTCCGGAGGGGCCACGCTTTGCTGGGGTGGTGTCACTGCAAGTGGGTGACTGGAGAAAAGGCAGCTCAGGAGGTGGGAAATGAGAAGGGCACAGGATGAGTTGGGAAAATGGGTTATGCAAGCAGGAGCAATGGAAACAGCAATCAGCAGTGAGTGGGAAAGAAGAGCAAGGAGAGAGGGAAAGAGTGGTAGTGAGATTTACCCAAAATAATCATCAAGAGCCACTAGCCTACAAGGTAGAGCCTTGGCCTGGGACTCAGGAAATGAGAATTTTATTCTTCACTGCCCTGTGGACATGCTGGGTTACCTTGGTTGGGGCCAATTTAATTTTTTGTGCCTCAGCTTCTTTTTCTGTGAATCCTCTTTTTAAAGTGTTCTGATGTCAAAAGAGGGAAAGCCATATTTAAGAAGGAATAGTTATTATAATCTATCTACTCAGAATTAAGGCACCAGAAGGAGAGAAGTGTCTCTTCATTATTTAAAAGATGCCATATTTCCTTGTCTGCAGAAGAACACAATGCCCCTGCAGGAATCCCTTTTCTTTTGTACTTTAAAGCAGAGGATTATTATGGAAAATGATTAAGCACCCACACAGTTAAAATGACAGAGCATTTTCATTACTGATTGGCAACTCCTCTGCTGCCCTAATTTAGGTACCACATGTCTTCATGCATTCAAATCAGTAAAAACAAAACAAAAGCTAAACTCACTTGACATTTGCAGCCAAAAACTAAAGTCATGTCAGAACATTAAAAATCTCTCAGTTTTTGGCCTCGCTTCTAAATACAAAAAAAAATGGTAAAAACACATTCTGCTAGCAAACTGTGCATATACACTTAAAAGAACTATGGTGACCATGGAGTACTGGCACAATGTTGAATTGAAATTCTGCAACTCCACTTACAAAGTCTGGACCAAGACCTGAAGACACAACTCCTCCTCAAGTAGTATCCAGATAATCAGATGGTCTACAGGCAAAGCAGCCTGGAAACAGATGAGGAAGTTGGAAATGAACTGAGAGAGAGGCTAGCCAACACAGGAATTGGACTTACACTCCACCCCCTACCAACCTGCAAAGGTGCATCTGGAAATGAGATGAAATCCAACATGTCGCAAAATAAAAATGCCAGAGAAAATTTTGCAAAATAAATGTTACCCTTGCATTTTCTCATCCTTCAGTCAGCTTTAATTCAGGAACAACTATTTTGTTGTTCTTGTTTCCAATCAAGAATGTGAAGAATGTGTTCTCCCAATACTCTAAATTTATGCTTCCTCACTCTCCCACAAGGAAACACGTGGTTCATCCAGGCCATGATTCAAACACAGAGACTATTTTCACGGCTGAATATTTTCAGTCACATACTCTATTTCGATGTTTCACAGAGACACTGATGAGCAAAAACTGCTGCTGCATTAAAAACAGGTGAATGCTGAGACAACAGACTGATGAACCTGAATGAAATGGACAAATAGATCAAGAATGTGCCTGGCTTCAGTCCTTTAACATCTAAATGGGTTACAAAATAACAATGGCCTTACACATGCAGCTCCTCCAACCTAACTTCAAAGGCACATACGGCACAGACCTGCATCTTCAGTTATATTCCCCCAGTAGAAGGCCACTTCCACAAAAGCAAAGCACTTAAATTCAAGGCGATTATTCTTTCTAACACAGAGCAAAACATGCAAGATCAGCACTTACTGGGAAATAAGACCTGCACAAAAGCTAAAGGAAAAGAACAAAGCCTGTACTACCTCTTTTTTGCACCTGTATCAAAATACTGGTATGTAAAAAGTTAGAGTGGCCAATTATTTTTATGTTGGCTGGAGCTGTCAGCAAATTCCATGTAAGCACCACTTTTCTACTGTGCACATTTTGAACCACAATCAAAACCACACAAGATGATTCTCTACCCCAGGCTGTACCCATTCCAGGCCTTTGGAATTTTCAGCTAGTAGTAAATGGCATAAGAAAGACTCAAATAATGATTAAAAATTCTGGAGTCCTTTTCAAGAAAATACCTAGCTAAAAGAAAAAGCCCAAGACTTACCATGTACCATAAAAATATCAGAATTGCTCAGAGTGACCAAGATCTGTCATCGTCCTTATTTCTAACACAGAGAAAAAGAAACTGGAAGTCCCAAAATTACTTAAGTCTTGTTTAAATCAGATCTAGAGTTCATGGAACCAAATGGGAAAAATAGTAAGTATTTGGTTAAATGCTGGACTAGCTCAGAGGCCTGATCAAAATATTTCTGAGTCTGCAAGGTGAAGGCACATGTTGCTGTTTTGGCTGAGGAGAACTGGAAATTTCAAGATATACTATGAAGGAGAAAGAAACCCAAACATTGCAGGTCAACAATTCACATTCTTATAAATAAACAGTGGAAGAGGGAGAACAATAACATCCATGAGACAGAATAGTTTGTCTCTCATCTCACTCCCACCACACCGGCAGGCTGGAATGCTGTTATGCTGTGAGATTATTCAGTCCTCTGGAGCTCTGTCCTCCCCCTCCTTTTCCCTATGTTTTAGCTGACTGTATCAGGCTCTCTATTGCCATTCATTTAAATATTTTTCCATGGGCACCTTTCCCTCAAACTGATCTTCATCAGTTGTCCATCTCTAAGTGTCACGACTCAAAACATGCCATAAAAAGCACAATCAAATCACCTTCTCCCACTCTCCCCACAATTTCTCTGTGCTCAAAACATGCAGCTGAGCAAAAGCTCCTGCCACTCATTTAAAAGTGACCTTTCTGGTGATTGCAGATGGTAAGACTAGTCAGACACCAAAAGGACTGCCAGCATGCAGAGAGAGAAGTCAGTGTCGTGGAAGAAGTGGTGACTGGGCAAACAAACCATCTTCCATCTCTCAAATCAGCACACTTCAAATACAGGGCCTGGAATGCTGAGCACAAAAGCATCAAGTAATTCAGAATGCCACACCAAGCCAAATAATATCAGTGACCACCAAAAGCCCCAAACAAATCCCCTAAGAGACAAAACTTCTGACACAACACACACATTGTCCTACCAACATTCATTCTTTGAAATGGACTGTCAATGGATTGTCTTGCACAGGTGCACATGGAGATTGCATGAGTAACAACTGCAGATCTCTTAGGACTTCAAATAACAGAAAGGCACCAAACAGCTTTCTTCTCCTTCTCCCCTTCCACCCAAAGGCCTGAAAGTTCTCTGGACTGAAGGTCACCAGTTCACAGCTTATTCTCCCTTATGAATGTCAGCTCACTGGCAGGTTTACTTATCTTCTGAAAATGGGAGGGGAAAGCAGCTGCACAGACACTTGCTTAACTTTAAAAAAAAATATATATATTAGAAACTCAGTCCTTTTATTTCCATTTGAACCAATGCAGAATGCTTATGTAACAGGCTTTCTGCTTTGTTTATCACAGAAGAGCTGTTAAAGAACTCTATGAACCACAGCACACTGGGTCTGCATTTTGCCTTGCAGAGACCAACCTTCTCCATGAGGATTATCAACAGGCAACAGTCATAAACTCCTAACATCAGCATGGAAACTTGTCTTCTTCCTCTTGATTAGGAACTCTTCACTGTGTGTTCCCTTCCTCACAGAGAAAGTCATAGCTGATTTTGTACAGTGCTTTATTCTGCAAACAAAGCCACTGACATACAAAACAGGGCATTCACTTCTGAAAGAATGAGCAGCAACTTGGTTCTGACATCCAGCCATGTACCTTCTACATTGAACTCTATTCACTCTCTGTGCTACAGCAGCTCCTAGAAGCCCTGACTGATGACAAAGCACTCACTACGTCAAGAAAAGTCATTACTTCCCAAAGTCTTCAACCTATATAGGCACAACAAAGGAGAGAAAAATGCAGTTCTTGCCTTTCAAAGATGAAGACCAGATGCAGATATGAAACACCAGATCAGGACCAGGAACAAACTGACATATTCCTTCCTTTCTTCACCTTATCACCCCTAAACATTCTTTGTGTTCCAAAAGCGTGTTTGTGTTAAAAATGGGAAAAATTGAAAACAATTTCAAATATTCAATTCACGTTTATTTGTTACATAATTTTTGGACTCCTCTGCAATAAACTGCAGCAACAGCACACAGAGTCAAAACATGTCCAGTCCAGTAAACCTCATGTAAGGCACATATTGGCTGTGATTAATCAAGGAACAGACTTATTTAGAGGAAATGATTACTAAAGCAAGAGAACATGTTTATTTGGTACACAGATTTTGCAGAAATCACAGATAGAAACCTCAGACAGGACAAAGAAAGCATGAGAAATTGTTCAGTGCAGATAATAGAGAAGCTTTGGTATCCAGAAAGTGGCACTGAGAACAGTCAATAAATATCAACTTAGATAATTAAAAGTGCAAGAGGTCACAGCCTGACACAGTACATTGCCATGAAGAACCACAACTAACACATGAATTTAAAAAAAAAAAAATTTACAACTGAAATCTTAATTCTACATATTTTGCAGAGGACCCACTTGATTATTCTTTTGGCATCTGTGACAGATAAAATCAGCTTCATAGTCTGCTCAAGTTTCTCATCTGTTGAATAGAAAAATAAAATTCTCTTGAGAGTGAAGCCAAGAACTGTAAGTGCTGTAAAACCAAGGGTGAAAAAACCCATGCAGCCCATATTATCACCTTAATTGCTTCCTCTTCATGTGTAAGCTGATACATCATTAGAAGGTCTTCCTGTCCTATTTCCTAAGAGCCTTTCTCTCAACATTTTGTAATTCTCTAAGGCTTCTTCCCTGGCAAGCCTGCCTGAAAAATTAAACCACTGTTTAGCAACAGTAGGTCTCATTAAAAGGTGCATTTACTACACAGTAGAATTCTCTATATTTAGAACTTGAAATATGTTGAATGCCACAGCAAATGTAAGTATTGTGGGTGGTAAACATCCAGTTTAATGGCATCCACTGTATTTGTATGGAAAAAAATCAGTTTTATAAATAGCTTCCAAAATTTTGCTCAACATAAGCAGCTAATAATACCCAGAGACAGCTCATTCTACACTTTTTCCTCTCTCCTACCAAAACAAGTGACAGGCCTACATCCTCTGTCAAGCTCCCCACCTGGAACAAGTACTGTGGGCATGCTGTGAACAGCATCTCAGCTGGGTTGCAAAACAGAAGTGAGAACTAACCTGAAATTGTCAGGAGCATTCTGGTCTGCCTTTTAGGCTGGAGAACTTGTAAAATCTTTCTGGTTAGATTTTGATGTCTTCCTTTTCCAAGGCAGATGGAAACACAGGAGGTACATGGGATCAAGCTGTCCTCAACAGCTACAACTGACTTATGCCTTTTGATAAGAACTTTTTGCTTGTTTCTAAGAACTCTTAGAAGTTTTCCTTCCCTAAGCAGTAGCTTCAGAAAATTCATGTTTGGTTTGCAGGTTAGTGATAATTCATGCAGATCTGCATCCCTGTAAA
Source organism: Oenanthe melanoleuca (assembly GCF_029582105.1). Classification (NCBI taxonomy): domain Eukaryota; kingdom Metazoa; phylum Chordata; class Aves; order Passeriformes; family Muscicapidae; genus Oenanthe; species Oenanthe melanoleuca. The sequence continues at coordinate 14,030,030 of NC_079339.1, forward strand.
AACTGATGTCTGGCACAGAACATAATCCATGAAAAATATTGCTCCTTTCACAGTTTAATCAAGACAAAGCTAGTTCAAAAGGGCCTCACTTTCCCCTTTTGCCAGCCTTCTAAATTATATTGCCTTTTTTAGATTTTTAATCCTAATCTTCTGCTTAAAATATGTGCATGCATCTAGTCATGTTCACTGGCATTTCTTTGTGACACAAACAATTTTCTGAGCTGCTGGGTGCTCAGTTGCAGTAGAAGTTGGCAGGTGTAACATACCATGATGTAAAGACACAATAACAAAAACCACCTTCTCAGTCAATTTCTTCAGACCGAATTTAAACACCAATAAGCCATTAAGCAGTCTGTTTCCTCCTCAAAGACTTCTCAGAAGAGCAAGAAAATGTAAATCTCTCTCCACTTGTATTGCATCAAGGCAGAATGTCTGTAATTCTGTCTGTGGGTAAGGTAGTCAATTCCTGTGACAAGAATCCAGGAAACAATTTTTAAAATATTACAGCTTTTTATGCATAGTTGTTCCTTTTGGATTTAGGAAAAGTATCTGCAGTTTCCAACTACTGTGTTAATCATGGGCAGTTCTCTGTAGCTGCACAATCCAGAGATGTCCATGCACATCCATGATGCTATGATTCCAGGTGTGCTGGCCCTAGTGAAGAGTTTGGCAGAGGGCCATGGAATGTCCTGCCCCACATCCAATTAAGATCTGTTTTGTACAGCCAAGAGCTTTGACTGGCTTTGGGACACGAGCGTTTGCTTCTGTGCCATCACCACACATCCCATGTTCATTCCATCCCCAAGAGAAGCACTGGCCACCTGAAAGAGAGCACAGAAAACACAGAATAAAGACCACAGAAACACAACAGCTTTGGTTAGTTTTGAGGAGCAGATTTGTCAAGTCATTTTCTATTTAAGTTCTAAGAAATTCTGTTAAGGTGGGAAAAATATTCTGGTTTTCTTGAAGATGGAAATAAACCCAAATGATTCTGATTCTCCATCCTGTTCCATATTGTTAGCAACACGAGAGATTAAAATAACAAAGGCATTTGAAAATCACTTAGTAAATACATAGCTCAGTATTTGTGCAGAGCCCACAGAAATCTCTCTGTGTTTTAAGTGCCCTCCCTGAAATGATGTAGAATCTGTTTTTCAAGCTTCCCCTAGTAAGCAGAAGTATGATAAATCAAGAGCAGTGATTTTATTCATTCACAGCATGATCTGCAGGACTGAGGAACACAGAGCCACAGTTCAGCCAAATTGCATTTTGTTCCTAGCTTCAAGTTCACATGCCACCTTTTTCCTTTAAATACAAGTCCTCAACAGCCTGCCCTATTCTTAATCATCCTACTTCTTCTGCTTGCTTTGACATAAATTCACTTTTTATTATTCTTATTTTCCCTCATTATTATTTATTTTTGCAAGATCTACCCTTTCATATCCCAAATAACAATTCATGTATTATGATTATTACCCCATAGTATTCCCTTTTGAAGCACAATATGCAAATTTTGTTCTATAAATGGCTGGCATAATAAAAAAAATCCACCAATCCTCCATATTCTGAACTACAAGTGCTATTTCTTGCCTATTTTCTATTCTTTATTTGGCTGCCAGTGACTGTGTCTGTGACTTTCTGTACTGAAAAAGAAAGCCATCCTGCTATATAATCATGTTTGTGATGCCATTGTTATTTTTTGAAAAGCAGCAGGTATTAACAGCAGGAAGTAGCATTCTGGATCCAAATAATGAGAAGAAAAGTGCCCAAATTCACAAACTCTAATCTCAGTCATGATTTTACTTTTCAAAATTCAGAAACAAATTATTGCAAAACTAGCAGGGCCATCTTCCCAGCAAATCTTGTAACATTTCACTGTCCTCTGCTCTCTCTACATTATTAGTATATTGAAGTTCCTCTCTTCTGTAATGAAATGTAAACATTACTGAGCCCAGATGTAGCTAAGCAATGACATTTCATTTTCCTGACAATCTTTAAGGCAATGGAACACAACAAAGCCCCACCAGAACATCACAGTAACCAAGGCACACCTCACCTGATACAGAAATTCTGTCACTCTTATCTCAGGAGGCACCAGAGGTTCTCATGATTGTGCATGTGCAATATTGACAGCCCAACCTACATCACAAATGCATTCAAATGTGCTGCCAAAAAGTGCCAAAGTCTGAGTTGGCAACATATCCCATTTAAATATTAACAGAGCATCCTACAGGTTAATGGGATTTTGCTTTTTGGTAAGGTTCCAGGTAAAAATGTTTATGTAAATATTAAAAAGCAGAAAAAAGACACCTCAAGCCCATACTGGAGACACATCTCAGACTAATTATTCAAGGAAGCTGCACCTAAGAAATTACTTTTTTGGGCACAGTTAATAGGTGAACCCTGCAGAATAAGGCAAGCTTACAAACATAATGAAAAGAGAAAGTAACATGCCCTAACAATAAGATGTTAAATTTTTGTTACTAGATACCAGCAATTACTACAACAATTGACATGCTTCTATGAAGACTCACTATTATCTGTTTAAAGGGTTTCTTATTTCTTTTTTCATCCTGTCCCATCAGGACAAGAAAGAGGAAACCAGAAATTTTCTGGTCACTTTGTATTACAAACTGCTCAGTGGAACATTAATGGTATAATAAACAGTCAAAGAAACAGTGCATCAGGACATTAACCTCTCTATTCAATAAAAATATCCAGTGAAACATCTTTTTGAAAAACATCATAGAAAAATTTACAAGCTAGGAAACCCCAGACAAGAACATCTCCCCTAAAATAAGGACTGTGAAGTCTTTTCCAGGCTTTACTTCTCCAAGTATGTAGAAAGGCCATCAAGATAGACTATGTAATTCCAGTGATCTCTGAGGTTACTGAAATGGGGCAAGAGTGAAAACTGGCAGAAGAAAAATAGAAAGGAAGCAGGATTTATGAATGGTCTTACACAAAAACACCTTGTACATCCATGGCAGAAATCTGAAGAGATGAAAGGGCAGCTGACAGATATGGAATGACAGGCCACAAAAACTTTTCTCATCACCATCAAGTCAGAATCAGGAAAGCTAAAAGGCAGAGAATGTTTGCTGTGAAAATGAAAGGTGTAACTGTAGCACATCTGCCTGCACAAGATTCAGTGAAAGGTTTGTACACAGAAATAGCCAAATGCTTGACTTGTGTCAGAGAAAGCAGATTTTTCAGAAAACACACCCAAGTCCATTTTTTGAGCAGTAAGATATTAGCAAAACTTGGAGGAGGGCTGAGTAAAATGAGTGTGGTGAAAGTGGCCAGGAGGGAACAAGCAGATCTGTGAATCACTGGCACAGAAGTTGAAATCAGTGAAGATCGAAGGTAATGAAGCATCTATTCTAAAATGACATAAAAGGAATATCTGCAGAGTTAAAGCCAGACCCTAAGAAGAACTAATGGCTAGCCTCTGGACAAAATTCACCATTTAATGTTTCTTTCCTTTTCCCACTTTTTTTCCCCCTTCTTTTCTATCTGATTGCTTCTATTCCCAGTTTATTGCTGATAAAAAACCAGAACCAGCAGTCCTACATGTCTTCACAAGAAAATTCAGTTTCTGTGTCTGTGCCAGACCTTTCCAGGATGAAATAGCATTAGAATGATGTGTATTAGCATAGATACAAATTGCTTCTAACAAAATTAAGAATTAAGAAAAATTAAGCATTGTAGCATGCTCTCAAACCAAAGGATTTGGCAAAGTGAGGGAAGGTTACTCCATGTTACTGGTTAAGTGAAACCATATCACATGGTGCATTTACTTTTCTCTTCTAAAACATAAGCACTCAAAGTACAAATCAAACCCACAGAACTCATATGGCAACACAGCAGAATCCCAAAGGAATTTCAGTTGTGTTCAGTCACACTAATCAAGGTTTAGAGTAATGCTATGCAGGATTTTTCCCAAAACATTTATTATACAAGACATAGGAACAACAAAATTCTTAACAGAAGTTTGACCAAAATCTGTTTTGGTCAAACAAGCAGAAGAATACTGCCTACCTTCTGTCTGCAATAATTATCCAGGCTTTTCTCAAGGTAACTGAAGCAGCAACAGAAATCTAGAGGTTCATTAAACTGGAGAAAAGTATTTCTAGGGAAAATAAAGCTGCATGAGGTTGGAGAGAATTCTGGAGAAAGAAGAGAATTTAGAGTCACGCCTTACTGAGTGGAATCTTCAGATGGAAGAATTGATGTTAGCAAGTAAGGTGCTCTGGGTGAGATTCACTGCACTTAACTTCAGCCACCTGAAAAATCAAGCAATTTAGCTACAGATCATTATCCTCTGTAGTCCTCAAAAGCCAATGGAGACATCTGCATCTCTCCAACAGAGCAAGAGATTCATCTTATCCAAACACTGGTGTGAAAATCAAGTCTGTCTCACTTTGGTGATGATAAAAGGGAGACCAAAGTGATCATCCTAGCCTTGGCATATCAGTTTTATGCACCTGAATTCAGATTATATTAAATCACATCTTCACAATTTCTCTGAAGGCAAAGCAGGGAAAACTGGAAACAAGCTGCAAATATCACTGCAGCCTAGCTTCAGGCTACAAGCAGTCTGCTTCTAAACCAGCCTGTGCCCTGGAGGCTTATCACTGAAATCTTTGAAAGCTCCTCTTTTCTGTTTCTCCTCTCCCATTCTTTCCACCAGCAAACAAACAGAAGTTGGCCTTAAAGACAAGCCAAGTATCTTGAAGTCAAGTTATTCTAGAGACAGCTTCACATTTTAGGGAAATGTTAAAATGTTTTAGTACAGCTCTGTTACATTGGCTCTGTTCTCTTAGCAATACTCCACAATACTTCAAATTGTTATTTCTTTTTTGCCTTAAATTAGTGCTACTCTACTCTTTTGTTACAAAGTCACAGTAGGCAGGAGATCAACTCAGAAAGTGACTTACTCCTTAAACAGCATCAGGGTTGGACCACTAATTAACAAAATTCAGATGTCTCAGCCACCTTTCCTTGATTATTTGAAAGCCTTCAAAACAAGGAACAATAACACTACATAGAATGAGATTTAGACTATACTTCTCCCAGGGAGTTGAAAAAAAAATTAATATGTTTTCCTGTTTTTTTTCAGGCCATCTGGTGGTTCACGGTGTCACATAAAATAAAAGACAATAAGCATCCCTTTAAATTTTTATATTTTTAATAGCAACAATTCTGCCATTAGTGCAAAAGATCTACAATTTTAAATTGTAAGAAATAGTATTGGTATCAATTGCTTTCTGCAGAAAAACATGGAACTGTATTAGTAGTTAAAGGCAAATCTAGGCATTGTGCAAAATCTCATTAAAGGCAAAGCTTGGTAAGTGGAATGCATGAGGGCATCCTCTCAGTACACAGCTGTACCTCCAAAACTAGGAATGAACTATGAGACTCACACTCAGTTTGCATTATGGAGCCACATTTTCAAGGAGAAAGCTGTCATGTGCCCCAGGCAGCACATCCAATTGCTGTTCAACCCTCAGAAATGGGTTTCTGGCTTTCAAGTGAGTAAGCTGGATAAAAATCAGACACATGGCAGTGCTAACACAATATACAGGTAAGAAATACCATGGATTTTTGATATGAAGTACAAAGACAAGCTGATAAAGGCATGCTGATTTCAAAGTTAGCCTCCAGTCAGCAACCTGCCCTTACTCCACCTTTACATCATTAGTAGCTCTCCTCAGGCAGTGGACCTAAAACCACTGAGTCCCCTCCTCAGCAGTGGTTTTACACAAGTGAAAAGTCAGCTGACTTCAGGTCATGCATCTGTGGTTCATCCTGGCACCTGGAAAGAACAACTTTCAATGCCCTTAAAATCCATCACAGCAAATGTACAAAACCTGCATTGTATGGACGTTCCTGACTTGGTACTTTAAATTAATATCTTATGTGAACTATTATTTTTTCCCAGCAGAAGCACTAGGAAGTGCTGTTAGAAGTTTTGTTATAGGACCTTCTCTCTGGCTAGGTTTGTATCTTGTGTAATACAGCAGGGACTTCAAACTGGGTCATGGCCTCAAGGCCAACTGTCAGAATATCCAATTAGAATCCATAACCACCTACTGAAGAGAGTCAGAAAATCTAATTGAGAATACAATATACCTAGTAGGAGCTTAGGCATGTGCAGTGCTGCAAAATGCAGCAATAAGGCTACACATCTCCTTTGGAATTAAATTTCACTTAGGAAAGTCTAATTTCTAGTTTGTGCTTCGGTATCTTCAATGTCTGTCCTACAAACAGCAAAGAAAGTGCAATACAGAGCACATACAATTTTTTCTGTTTCATTTCCACAGCACATAAGTAGCCAAGAGTTACAAAATGGGAAGGGGAAAGAATCATGTTTATGATAATTTCCAAGGGCAATGTAGCACATCTGCCACAGCCTGGAAACTGTCTACGGAGAAGAAGCCCCACATCCAGCAATGCAGAGAAGTGGGAAAGACACTAGAAGATGTCACTTAGCAAAAAAAGCCACAGCACATCCATGCAAACATGCTGTGCATTTTCCTGTGCACTGTTTTTAGCATCAGGAAAATAACTGAGCCCACCCCTAGAGGAAGTGCTATCTTGCCAAATTACAATGACAATAGAAATTTCGTTCTGTTCTCACAGGGCACTTCAAAGCAGGAGCTGGACGGCTCACTGCACAAATTAATATGCATCTATTTGAAAGAATCACTCTGCATTAAATCAAATAAACAGTTTAGGTTACCACTCAGGCTAGTTTATGATAGAATTTATTTTTTTCTTCTCAGTTATGCATAGTCATTTTGAACAAAGAAAAAACAAGTAAGAGGAAGAAATTCACAAAACTATATCCCTAGGATTTTAAAACAACAGACTTCATAAAACAGATTTCTTGGGCTGCTGCACCTGTGTAGTTTTTGTGGTGGAACTGAAGCCCTGTAGGATGGAGATGGTTGCTTTGTTGTGTGTAGGTAGCAAGGACAGAAATCCACTGCAAGGATTATCTGTTCACATTTCTGTTTCCATGGGGAAACACGAATGGTATTAACTATGTCTAAAGCTCACAGGTGCTGCATGAGGGTTTTGTTCTGGTTTTACTCAAACTTGTCAATTCCTTCCCAACAGGAAAGCATCTCCAACTCAACACAGAACAAAACCTGGGCTCACGACTTTGTGCAAGACTGAACGTAACTGGTCCACTGACAATACATGAGGATTATATCATACATGAAGCAGCTGCAGTGCAGAGAGGATTAAGCATTAAAGATGCTTTTTTCTACACCTGTAGAAGACAAGAAAATCTTTGAGTTTTGGTCACTTAAGTACAGGACAAAAACACTTGACAGAAATTAATTACTGGAGAGATTTGTCCTGAGGCTCTGACCGTGGCACTAATGTCTGTAACATCAGGATTTCAGAAATGGCAGAGAGTGACATTCATTCAGAACTTGCATCCTGCCTCTCACAGTGACAGGCATTCAATGTGTCACAGTGCTTTAACTTTGTATGACCAGAACTAGACAATCACAGTCTCCTCACAGAGCCAGAGACTGCAGTCTCATGACCCTCTGTGCTATGTGAAACAGAACATGCAGAAAACCCCTTACACCTAGTGCTTAGTGAGAGGTCATCCATGCAAGGCAGGATGTTAGAGCTCATCTAGAAGAGTGCAAGTCACTCAAGTGTCCCATAGGATCAGATGGTGCCATGGCCATTTGTGCCCATGAATTCTGGGTGGCAAAGCATTAGCATTTCAAATTTGCACACACTTCAAGCTGACCTAAGTGATGACACAAAGAAAAGGAGGGGACAGCTGTGATTCATCTGACCTACAACGTTACCTCCAAGACCTAGAACTGAAGGGCATCTTCAGCACAGGCCTAGGAAAAGTCATAGATGAATGCAGAAGCAAGAATCTGAGAACCCCCTCAAACTGCATTCCAGTTCTACATGTAGCTTTCACAGCACTAAGCAAATCAAAGAGCAGGAGAAAGGACAGTCAGTGGGATGAGCAGGTGCATGCAGGTGAAATGGTGCTTCCTCCTACTTTGCTGGCTGAAGTCAAAAATAAGAGACCCCACTGGGCTCTCAGGAATTCTCTCAAGAAAGAACAGCTAGATTGGAAAAGGATATTTCAGAAATGCTTTGGTGCTTAACATATTTCATAAGGCAAGCCTTTGTAGAACACTGGTCTATTTATAAGCATGAGCTTTAAGGCAATCACACAGACCAAGCTAGAGATGACTGTCAGTCCTTGGCATCTTATAAAAAATACTTATGATATAACAAAAGCTGAAGAGAGAGTCCATATGGTCACATTTACCTACAATTTCTTCTCTCCTGATGGCTATTCTCTTCCTCTGAAGGGCTGTTTGCACTGAACAAAAGTGAGCGTTCTGGGATTTATCTCTGAAGGTGTTCTCTTCTGCAGAATACAGTTCTCCAACTCAGAACCAAGAAGTGAAATGTGTAAACCCACATGGACATCTTATGTAAAATAGCTTTGTGTTTAAATGGGCTTTAGTTTGAACTTCTCCCCTTTCATTTTCCCTTAGCAATCTGCAAGGCTGCATTTTGGCCAAGTTTCAAGACACATAATATGAATGTGCATTACTGTTGAGTGAAGTCTAAAAAAAACTGCTTGTTGATATTAAACAAGTGAGGGCTTTTTCACCCCCATGCTTAACAAGTAATCTGAGATCAATTCCAGCAATCAAAAGCAAAAGTGTTAGAATGCAAAGAGAAAAATCAAGGAAACAAGCGGTGACTGAGTTGCTCAGTTTCCATCTTACTGATTGAATTGATAGATTTTCTTACAGCTAGGCAAACATTGCCACAGAACAGAAGTAGCTGCAGCTCAGCAGTAATGATTTAAGGATGCCTTATTTTGCAAAGTTTCAAGTTGTGATCTTGGTGTATCACAATGCTCAGATGATGGCACCCCTGCAAGTGTCACAGTGCAGCTGTAACAGTGACAGCCTGTAGCAGTGCGCTGTGAGAGCTTTAAAACACATAGCTCGATAAAAACTATAGCATAGCTGTAGTCAGAGAGAGTTCAGGGTGAACTAACCCTCCTTTCTGGGCAGGATTTGTGGATTACAAGTTTCCTCTGTGCTGCAACTGTTGTACTTGAGTTAACCCACTTGTATCCGGTTCAAGTGTGCCTACAGCACACCGTACTGTAGTGCGAGCGCACATCTAATAAAACTCCTGTGGGTCATGTGCCTTGTCTGTCTGTCTCAGTCTGTGCCTATTGTTACAGGAACTCCTCTACTCATCACTGTGTGGGGGTCTGGATGAGGTTAACTCTAGATCTGCTCAGATACAACAAGGATTGGGTCATTTGAACACCTAGAAAGGGAGTAAAAAGTGGTAACATCCTCACGGTCACATTGATGCCATTTGCAGCCACCATTACCTTCTGCCTCACACAATATAGCTCAGGACCCCTTTCAAAGAAGAAAACAGACAGCTGACAGAGCTGTGACAAAAGATGAAACCAAGCAATAAAAAAATAGAAAAAAATAGAAACCATGATTCAGACTTCAAACACAAAGCATAAGAGAGGTTTACGTCAAGTGTGTGCACCAAAGGCAAGTCACGTTTTCTCAGACGGGCTGATGAAACACAATGCTCTTACCCAAGGCTGTGCAGGGCTGGGCTGGTGTCAACTTTCAATGGCGAGTGAAGCTGTTGAATACTGAAGTAAAACAATTCAAAAAACCCCCACAACTAAACCCCAAACAAACTGAAAGGTATTAACACCACAAACTGCACCCTGAATCCCATCCACATGGCTGAGCCATTAGTCTGATTTCCCAGGTGGTCCAGCTCTTCCTGTTTCTTAAGGGCTAGGAAAAGATCAGGAACTTCAGTCATATCACCCTGTCAAGAAACTTACACAAAATAATGAGCCAAATAATGTGTACCAGATGGGAATTTTCTCCACAGGTAATCAACAGCTAGGGAGACCAGGACTACAGGAAATACAACTCTACTCTTTTAACTGTACTTTTAAAACTAGAGTTCACCAAGTGTCAAATTCCACTAAGAGTTCTGGAAAAAATAAGCAAATGGTCAATACTGGCTACAAAAGAAAAAGTAGGAGAACAGGCTTTGTCAGCTATAATTAAAAACAAATATTATACCATTAGAATTAAAGATGGTCAGGAAGAGAATCAAAGCAGACAGCCTCAAAAGGAAAGTGCCTATAAGGCAGGATTGGATCTGCTTCTCCAATCATCATTTCAAAATCATACATGACTTTTGAGTGAGGTCTGGGGGAATTGCTTGTTGATATTAAGCAAGGGAAGAGTTCTGCCATCAATATGTGTTAAAACCAAAGACAAGATTGCTTAGATAGAAACCGTTTTTGACATAATTTCTGGTGCAGAACAGAGATTCTGGGCAAACTTTTACCATTTTTTTATCTGTACAGACAAATTTTACTCTATACTCCATTACTTTTATTCACTGAACTATTTTGTTACAAACTCATAATCCTTGTTGGAAAAAAAAAAAGCTATTAAATTTCAATACCAAGCTGGCAAAATACCAGCACTTCAAGCAATACACAGGGCTAAACAGACCCCAGCTCTGAGTGGCACAGAGTAGATTATGGGTGTGCAAACACAATTTTTACATGTTCAGGCCAGGTAGTCAGAAAATAACCTTGCTGCAGCACAGCTTCTTCACATTTCTACCTTAACCCTCCTCTACGTGTGAGATATACATACATTCGCTCTTCACGTCCTTCTCACCTAATCTTCCCTAGAAGTGCATAAGGCAAGGAAACACTGGCAGAATTTGGGATGCCACTGGGTGCCAAGTGACACCATTTTAGTTGTTCTGATTAGGAAGGGCACACAACATCCCTGACACACAACATTTAAGGTACATTTGGGGACACATCACCTCTGTGCTTCCATCAGTAGAAGATGCACTGAAATTCTGAACTGGAGGAAACACCTTAAACAGAGGGAATATATCAAATCAGTCCTTGAAAGAAAGGCAAACACAAAGCAGTGTCCTGAGATAAAAAATTCTGCCATCAGTGCTGTGAGATGTTTTCTGAAAGTTTCTGCTCTGCTACATTTTTTGGGTTCTGGCAAATCAGCTACACTGAGAACAGCATTCACGCATCAGGTGCAGGGATCCGAAGCTGGGAAGTAAAATCTGTCTTTGGCACAGCAACAGGGAGAACAGCTGATGGGCAGAGGGAGTCAGAGGCACCATGCCAGCTCCAGAAGGTTTGAGACCAGAATGGACAATGCAAGCTGGGTCCCTGATCTGATCCTCTGCATAACCTCGGGGAGAAGAAGAAACTAGCTGGATTGAAAACAGGAATATCTGACACCATTTTGGAAGGACTATATCTGCCAGGGACCTGGAATAACAAAGTATTCTTCAGAATAAAAAAGATAAACAGAACAACCATGTCTATCTCTGAAATAACATTTGACCAAATTAAGTATTCAGAATTCTTTGCTCCCCTTACTTTGGAGGAAACAGAAATACTGGAAATATGAGGTCTCCATACATTGGCCTAACTGCTCTTTCCTGTCCATTCAGAAAGCCAGTTTCTTCCATTTTATATTTGGCACTAGACTAATTACACATCAGGAGCAGCTATAGAAGGCAACCTAGAAATATTTATCATTACTCACAGAGAAAAAGCAATAGCATGAAAACCTTTTAAGTGATGGATAATAATACTGAGAAAATAGTGTAAAAGACCAAAACCCAATCAAGCCCAAACTTCTGGTAAAACAGCAAGCTTCAGTATGCAGCAAGAAAAGCAATAGATGACATGCTTGTGTGCCCACAGGACTGTGTATATAATATGCAAACAAATGAATACTATACAAAGGAGCTCTCACTAACCTGCAACAGGAATATGTGAGAAGCTGGACAAAAGAACAATCAAATACAGAGACAACAAAACCAGGCAATGTTGAGATGTTTTCTCAAATCACTTTGATGGTTTTTTCTCTGGTTTTGTAATATCTTAAGACCTGCTGAACACCAATCCTGAAAATATTCCTTGTACAGTACAGTATAGCTAAGAGATCTTTACTTTTCAGGCTCACTTACTAACAGAACTGTAGTTCTGTTCATGGGTGAACCAAAATGCAATTCTCATTATTCTGGAAAATGAACTCAATCTCAGTGAGAGCCAATACATGGAGGCTTCTCAAATCTATTCAGGAATAGATGAAGCAAGAATAAGAATTTTAAACATCCAATCAACCTAGCAGAAGTGATTCATGTTCCAAATTAATCTAAAGATTTAAAAATGCTTGGATTCCCTAAATCAGAGTCTTTTCTCTTTTTTTAATCCTTTTTTTTTTCTTAGGGGGAGGAGGCACTATCAGCATTTTTAAGCTGCCTGTAATAATTATTGACATAGAAGATTATAAATGAAGACTATAACCTTTACTTAAAAACACTACAAAGGATATAAGAACCATCCAGGTCAAAGTATTTCCAGATGACCACAGCTACCCATATGTCTTTCTTTTTTTATTTTTGTCAAAAAAAGTAGATATTAAAAATTATTACAACACAAGTGGCAATACTACATTTAATATTTGTGTTTGCAGGATATTTCTATGTACATACACAGACGTGTATTCTACATATAACCAGGGATGTTTGCTAAACAAATTTCATGCTTTCAGACCCTGCATTTGTAGCAACAACACGATTTCTGTCTGTGCACACATCCCTCTGCAGAGGTTCACTGCTGTTTTGAAGTACCTGAGTTTCAGTGAGTGGGATTCAATCAGTCTCAGCCCAAAACATCCATGGTGTATGTACCTGTGCATGCATGCAGCCATCCTTCACAGAGGAATCTAAATTCATCTCACTCAAATGTCAAACAGGCAGAGTGGGGTTCATCTCATCCAAAGCATATCTCTGAAGTCAAAAGAATCCTTCTACCACCACCCTTTTACCCATCTCTTCCTCTCCACTGCCTAACAGAAGTCTGACTAGCTCAGGCACAGTTTAAAGTTAAAGCAGACAGAGCTTGCCCCAGATGCCCAACCTGCTTTGCAAACTCACTGCCAGAAGACAGGAGCTTTCTGAAAAATAAGATGCTTCCCAGGCAACATCAGAAACCCAGTGAGATTTCAACTGTCCCCCAAATCCTTAAACAATTTTGAACATACTTATGTAACCTGATCATCCAAAATGCCATCTATGCACAGAAAATTCTGAATGTTGTGCACCTAACAAAACCTTCTACAGCAAGATGACAAGCTCTGCATTAGGAGCCCCTTCAGCAAGCACCAAGCTGTGTCTTCCTAGTTTCACTGCATCTTTGGTATCTAGTTCATTCCAATATACACCAAAGGGACTTCCTGAGCTTTTCCAGCTACCTGATGGATTGTTACCAATTTCTGCATGAGAATGCCTATCATTATGGAGGAAACATCTTACATTGGAGTAATTTCTTAAGAAATGGGAATTATGATTGTGTGGTAGCTGTTGCTTCAAACACTTTAAATCACTATGCTGAAATATGGTTTGAATAATTTCAGTTGCTCTGATTTTCAATACCTTCTCTCCTAGCCAGCATGTCTTGCTGAAAGGTTGCTCATGGAACTGTTTACTTTCCTGCATGAAAGGTTGTATTTTTCAGAAATTTCTTAGGAAATCCTTCTAATTAATTAGTCTACAGTTCCCACAGCACTTTGTTTATTTTTATTTTTTTTTTAATTAGGTGTTGTGGGTTTTTTGGCTTGGTTGGGGTTTTTTATTTGTTTTAGAAAGCTCCCAAAGCTCTCTCAGAAATATTTCTCCCAAGAAATATTTCTTACTCTCTCTGCAAGAGATGCTTTTTGGATGCTTTTGCTACTGAGAAATTTCTTTTTTGCTCTCTAGGGGACAATTAAACAATGACAACATTGTATTCAGCCCAAAGCATAATTCTATTTCTGAAGGTTTCATTTGACTAACATGATACTGACCACAACTTTCTATCCACAAGGCAATGTAATTGAAGTTCAGCCTCGTGTCAGTGTGCACTGGCTCAACCCAAGTCCCAGGAGGTGCAAAAACTACAGAGCTGGCAATGTGATTAGGTAACCAGTTCTCCTTCAGGCTGACTACATGGATGGATTCAAAGCTGCTTCTCCAACTGGAACTCAGCACAGGTATTAACAGGATTTAAGAAGCAAAGGCAAGCCTTGATGGGAAAGGCAAAGGGGACCAATTGCTTATCCTTGAAATGAAAAAAGAAGCCATGACAAAAAAAGTTTGAGTGCAACTGAAAGCAAAGCCCTGAGTCATGACTAATTCCTTCATTTCCAGCTATCTGGAATGCTTTGCTCCTTTTAGCCATGTGACTCTAGACTTTCTCATTATAGGGGGAGAATTACCCTGCACAAAGCAGAACTATAATCCTCCTTTCTGAGCTCTGAAGGGATCTGGTCAGACCTTCCCTCTGACAAATGGGCAGAAACCATCACAAGAAGCAGCAGACAGCAGGGGACTGAACCTCTGAGTGCTGCTTTACAGGCTAAAGGCTACTCACTGTGCTCTTTCTATATTTTCCCACCTCATTTTAACTACTTCAGCTATTTTAGGTTGTTATCTCTTTAGACCAAGTGTCTACTGCATGGTCTGACCTCATCTTGAGCCCATGGATGTTGTGTAATAAAAATAAATAATGAAAAAACTCTAAAAATCTCTATTGTATTTAGTCATCCATGGATTCATGGTGCTCTGTAAATCTGGTATTTGGGAAAGAAGTTAATAAAAACCCTGAAGAGAAGGTGTTACTTGGTTTACCTATTTATTTAGAATACACTTGAAAAAATGAACAGTTAAATTTAACATGAGACATCATGGACCTTATTATCCTTTCTCACATGGTTACTGATATGAAATAAACCCATATTACTTAATTCAGTTATGAAAAGAACTTAAGGAAGGAATCATTAAAGCAAAGCTGACTTATATAGGCCTGCTTTTAAAGAGCAATTTCAGTGCTTTTTTTTCCCCACCTACAGTCCAGGGACATTTGACTGTCCCAGGAAACATTTTAAAAGTTCATGATTTACAGCAGCAATTCATACAACATTCTTAAATTAATGGTCATCCAAGACAGAAGAAAAAAATAATACAGAGTGAAAGCAGAACTCAGTTAAGTACAGAGAAGCCATGCTAAAAGCCATTTAAGGGCTCCTGAATGCATATGGGGTCTGTTGAGACAAAAGCTATTGCTAGGAGTCAGTGTTGATTTCCACATTTGTGCTGTACAGACCCTGAGGATGAAGTTAAGCACTGAATCCCAGAGTCAGGAGAGCAGCAATATCCTGTGAGGTGACATTTCTGCCTCTGTGGAGGGCTACGACTCACAGGGCTGTAAAAGGCAACTTACTCCTTTTTATGGAGCAAATACCATCTACGAACTGAGACTATTTTTAATTCATTTTGGCACTTATTTCTTACCTTCCATTTTCTGTGTCCAGCACCTCTTTCTCCCTAAAAAGATGTCTTTTGTCCCCTCTCCCTGCTGTCTAATCCACACATTTCTGCAGACCTCTGCGTGAAGACAGCACTAGCTGCAAGGGTATCAGTGCAACAGAGAATCTGCTCAGTACCTGCTCACCAGCAGAGTCTCTTTCAATCTTTCTCTGCCAATAAAGGATTTTAGGGGATTGCAGGAGGTTCACTTTCTGTGCAGGAGGCTAAGAGCTGCACTGTGTTACTATAGCGACAACTACCATGAAAGCTCCTGATTTTTACTGACACGCCTTGCAACACCCCGTGGAAAAATTCATACAATTAGAGAAAAAATCAAACATCCTAAAGGCCAAAGGAAAATATTGTGGTGATCTGCATCGCCATGCATTGCATAAATATTTCCTGGTGGTAATTTCCTTCTTTTACTGTATAGTGTAACATTAAAATAGCTTTTTAAAATTCGCAGTTTCAACAGTGATTTAAGCCTCCACAATGCCAAAACAGAAGATACACTTGCAATCAGCTCAGAAAACACTGTAGCACATTGCTGTATTTGACAAAGATTCATCACTGGGAAACTGACACTACATAAATGGAGAGGAAGAATAAGGTGCACACATTTTTTCATAGAGTAACAAACATTTGCATAGGGATATACTGAATTATTCATCTCCTACAGGCAAGACAAAAGACACATCTTTCTAAAAGGTATTTCTCTATCCAAAGGATATGCATTTTAAAGGGTTTTCCTGTGCTCTCAGCAGCTGAGAACTGTGTGAAAATGATACTGAGATGCTTTGTCCCAGTCTTAGGAGTTCTGTGACTTGATAGACAAGTTTGACATTCCCAATCCAACAGAACAGTTTCAAGCTCACAGCAAAATATGAATATGCTGCAGTCTGAAATTGCCTCAAATATCCTGGAAAGTTACCAAATCGCTTACGTCGAGCTTGAAAATGCCACCTCCAAATGTGCTTGCAGGGCCATGATCCACAGTGCTGGAAAATTGATCCTTGCTAATGGCCACCATTTATAGCCTTAACCTTTACTGCATTGCTTCAGTTCTCTCCAACAGCTTAAACAATATGAATCGAAAACACTTCCAAAGATTTTAACAATTGCCACCAGACTGAGAACTAGATCTGCAAAAACCTTGACCTTATGGACAAAGTGGATTTGTATGGTCACAGGAATTGCCAGTTTTGCAGTCAAGGAATGGGACCAAAACAATTTACCCCAGCTGCCAGTTCTCATTTCCTGCTCTGCTGTCATGATTTATTTCTCTAACAAAGCACAATAATCACAACTACTTTCTTATTTTAATCATCATCCAAAGCAAAATATTTAACAGCAAGGTTTAAGGAAAATACTGAGCTGTTAATAGAGGTCTACTGAATCTAATACTCTTGCAGTACACAATGCAATCCAGGCAGCCTGGAAAGGATGAAAATGATGTGTCGCTATGGAAACAGGAAGGCACATGTTTAGGTTGCTCATCCCCATCAGTATCTTTAAAGGCTGCTAATAAAATTTTAATCAATGATTAGAATAAAGTGAATTTCACCTCCTGTTGGACACCAGAATCCTGGTTTACATACTGTCAAGATCTTTTAATGTTCCCTACATCCAACTATGCCCTACAATATTAAGAATGAATTTATGCACAAACATAATGTCAAGATGCACTTTTCTAGTTCAGCTACTTAAAATTATTATTCCACACAGCAATAGGTACCAGCTTACCAAATTAAAACCTTGTGCATGTAGGAAGTTGCTTTGTAATTTATTAATCGATATGCCTTACCTCCCCCTTCAAAAAAAACAACCATACTGACTCAACAAACCAGGTCTTTGATTATTACTGGTTAAGACCATCAACCAGGGATATGCCCATGGAGAATGTGACAATTAGCCCAGTGCCAGTGTTGTCACTCACCAGACACCCTAAACATCTGCTATTTCCTAGAAATTATAGCTTCCATCTAACCATGACATACCTGCAGACAGATCTTTCAAAACACTGGGGCTTACAAAGTAAAAATGCATTTTCAGACAGCCAAATAGAAAACAGGCCAAGTTATTTGCTGGCAAAACTCCACTTATTTCACTATTATCATAGAGAGCATCTGGCTCCAAACATGCAGCCACTAATTATCTGTATAGTTAACTATGTCAGTACACTTATTTTTTATTATACTGGGAAATCAATAAGCAAGACTTGGTTAATGCCACTACTAATCCATTAAATCATTCTTTATAAATAACTAAGTACAATATTAAGACTACCAGTATGACAATAAACAGTTAACAAGCTCTGTATTCTGGATCACAAAACAGCAAAGCAAAGCTGAAAAGACAAGAAATCCATACTGTGAACAAACAGGTGCAGTTTTTTGTTGTTTGTTTTTGGGGTTTTTTAATGTAGTTGTGGTTTAACTCAGCAGGCAGCGAAACACCACACAGCCATTCCCTCACTGCCCCCCAGTGGGATGGGGGAGCACACTGGAAAAAGGTAAAAATCTTGATAGGACAAAAAAGGAGGAAAGAATGATAATAATGATAGAAGAATACATAAACAGGGATGCACAATGCACAATGCACAATGCAAGTGCTCAGCACTGATGCCCAGCCAGTCCCCAAAGCAGTAGCAGCTCCTCTCCCAAGTTTTTGCTCAGAATGATGCCACATGGTATGGAATACCCTTGTGGCCACTTTGGGTTGGCTATCCTGGCCATGTCCCCTCCCAGCTCCTTGTGCCCCCTCTGCCAGCCTATTCAAAACAACTAAATCATCAGTGTGTTATCAAAATTTTTCTCATCCAAAATCCAAAACACAGCACTTCACCAGCTACTAGAAGAAAATTCACTGTCCCAGTTGAAACCACTACAAGAGTCATACATTATAAATTATCTTAAAATTTTAATTAATTTCCATTCATGTATACAATATTCCTCTATTTCAGTATTCCTAGTAGAAGGATTCCAGTGGTCCATTCAGACAAGTAATTCAGGAAGAAAACCAACTCTCAGACCTACCAACCATAAATCTTTACTGCACTGAGATCTTGAATCAGAATATTAGAAGTGCCAATGTCAGAAGAGATATGAGTGACAGCAGGAACAATATGTGCTTAAAAGAGGCCAGACTTATCTGGTTTCAGCTTCAGAGATATGGAGTAGGGGTGATTTTCCACACTCTGCTCCCAGAACATACCAGCACTTTCAAGAATATGGCAGTCTCTCTATCCACTGCTATATTCAGGATTGAAGTTTTCTAAAAAAACCTTGACACTAATCTCCTGATCTCCTGTACAAGATTTTTAAGGTGTTGGTTATTTTTAAATTAAACCTGAAATACACTGATTTCCACCAACAACACTCCCATTTCCTTTTCCTGGCTTTGTAATTAACATGAAGACATAATAACTGCAGGCACAGCCCACCCCCAAACCAGGATCCCACTGTGTCAGCATTACGCAGTAGCTATATTTTTTCTTCCCCTAAGGTATCCATTGTGATATTTTAAAAGATTTATTTGCTTACAGCTAAACAGATGATATTTACTCCTGTCACACAGCTCCAGCATTATTTAACCACCTTCTCTTAGGAGACAACCAAGGACAGCAGGTCAGGACAATCACACGCTGTCTGGAAAGGCTCGCATAAGGTGCACACATATTGTCCCTTCTCCAGCCACACAAAAATAACCTGGATAAAATCATCATCCAGTTTCATCAGCAGTGTAATATACAACCAAATTTCTGAGCATTTTGCTAAATAAGTATGTTCATTTACCCCTTCAGCAATAAAAACCAGGATCTCAGCAGTACAGCAGTTCCCCTTGTCTCAGAAGGTCAATATGACAGTGCTTCATTCCTGTTACTTTTTAAGGGTTTAGCTGCTGCCTGGGCATCTCCACTGGCTACCAAACTATTTCCAAATGTCCTTCCACCCAGGCATCTGTCTCTCCAAAATTCTGGAGACAAACAGCTTATGGGAAAGTGAGAATGATATAGTGACATTTGGAGTACAGTGCCCCCAGCCTCCCTTCCTCATGAAGGTTCCTTTTAGTTGTGACATTTTAGCTAATTCATATCACTTTTACTGTCAAAATCCAGTGTGGCCTCACTACTCTTCTTTTTTCCATGTCTGTATTTTAAACCCAACGTATTGTTCAGAACTTTCATGGATCCTAGGCATGAACAGCTGCAGGACATGGAATAATTTAGTTTGAACCTCCAGAGATTGTCTGCTTAACCTCTCTGCTTGATCACCCTCTACTATAACTACTCCCATGCCTTGAAATTTCTGCACTGCTATCTTACACTTTGCACCAGGCAGAGCACCCAGAGACTGCTGGATGCAGCTGGGTACTCTGAGGCAGATTAAGGTTTGCTCATCTCCACCAACTGATCCATTTTTCCAAACTTGTGGAATCCTCCATTCACACTTCTTTCTGGACAACAATCCTCATTTTTTGCTAAGAAACTCAATGCCACTCTGCAAAAAATCCTAAGCACTAGCCAGCTCCAAAATAGTGTAATTTTCAAAAAGGGCTGGATTTTCAGCTCTTTTTTCCTTTACTTTAAAAAGCACACATAAAGCTACTTTCTGCAGATGGAGTAAAACGTAAACCATGTGAATGAGACAGACTGGCTTTCTCACTGGGCACTGAAGGGTTGCTATGAATCAGACATAGACATTACGCTTCAATATTTAAACTTCCACAAGCTGCAGATATGCTGATATAAGAACAAACGTCAGAAGGCTGACGTTTCTGAGACCCATCTCAGAAAAAAGGTCAACAACACACCCTGAAATCAGGTTCTGTTTCCGTCTATTGGAATTTGACAGATTTTAGTCACTTGAGTAAGAAAAAACTGCCAAAGAGAAATCCAACACTACAGTGCAGCTTTCAGTCGTGAGGAGACACTCTACTGTCATTTCCTTTGTTCTTACTGGGAGATGTAAGAAATAGCAAATTATTTTACTTATATACATTGGGCCCCTTGGTCCTCTTTTTTTTTTTCCAAAGTCCTCTTTTTACACAGATTCACATTTATTTACTGCTTGAATTTTGCAGTAGTACCATACCACTTGACTCCACACAGCAGTTATTTCTTGCCTTCTCTAAAATTTGGCAGACCTGTCCAAACTGGGAGATTTCACAAGCTCCCTACAGCTCAGGGCATCAGAACCATGAGGCCTCAATGTGTTTGGGTTTGGGGGGTGGTTATTTTTCCTTTCTTTCTTGATGATAGGACCCTTTCTGCTGACTCCAGCCTCAAATACTGCATCCTGAGCAGCGTGACATCTGGGGAAAACAAGATCTACAGTGTCAGCCACTTACATGTGTTCTCACGTAGTCACCATCTGTTTGGTAGTCCCAGAAGTCAGCAGCTCGTTTCACAAAAAGCACTGTCATATTAAACACCCTGCTGACACAGAGACCACAGAGTGAGGGACTGAGCCTTGCTGGCTGCTGAGCCATCAGGTTATGGCCTTAAAATGTACCAGCACAGAACCTCTAAATGAGAGTTCTTCAAGGTCTTTTCCTCCTCTTCTTTCTCCCAGCTACAGGCTTCTCACTGATGATTAAACTCCTGCAGCTGACATTGGAAAAGCTTGCTAAATAACTGCAATTTTACAAACTTGCAAGTGTCTCTTATTGCACGTGTTTGCAAGATATCTTGAGAGGATAAAAAAAACCCCACTGAAATAAAGGTTACAGTGCTTGTCAAAATAAGCCATTTGTCCTTCATTCAGTGAAGTGCCTAATGGTTCAGTGAGTTAAACAGGACCAGGGAACCATTTTGAAAGGCTAAAAGGATCGTCTCCTGGGCTCCTACTGAGGAGCAATCCAAAACTCTGCCATATGGTAGGATGCAGTTTGCTTTCCACAGCTTAACTGGCCTAAGCACATGTGAGTGGGGAAGCTCTGGCCTTGGTATCTCATCCATTTCCAAGGTCTTAAACAACACACTGAGCCCTTCATGACCGTACTGCTTAAGCTCTGATACTGAGAGAAAAAACAATCCTCATGTCCAACCTATCACTACATTATCATAACATAGTCCCCGTGAAGGACTTGGGACTGTGACTCGCAAAACACAGTAGGAAACATTTCTGTCATCTCCAACAAGAAAAGGAAAAAGCTCAAAAGGGATAACCTACTCCTACATATACACAACATTTAAGTATATGTTGAAATTAGAATATGGACACATCAAACCACCACTCCTTGCTATAACATCTTGTTTGCCTTAAAAGAAACCAGAAATTACTCACATCTCTGTTATTTGTGAGGTTTTAGGTTTAATCTTATTGTGTCAATTTGTTTCCCAGGAACAAGAGATCCTGACAACCTCCAGCTTCATGCTTGGGTTGATCTTGCCAGCAGAGATGATGATGAGGTAGCATTTGCATTTTGTAATTCCCTTCAGCAGATAAGTAGATTTCTTTTTCTACAGAAATATAACAATTATTTTTATGCTATGTATACATATGCATTTTTTTTCTATGGCTGGTTCTAAAACACTTAAATCTGCTCATAAACATAGAATGAAAATTTTTCTAGGCATGTAGTTCCTTTTCTAGCAACTACTATTGCTGAATTTTGAAGTCCCCTTCTTCCCTTCTCCCTTTCCAGCCTCCTAAAGAGAACGTGGTAGAGGACTATGCTCATGGAGGTATCACTGAATGCAATTGTTTCAGTAACAAGAAGCTTGTTTCCCAAAAGAAGTAGCCCAGCAACAGAAGTGTCGGCATGGAGACACAAGCAGAGAATCCTGGAAAAGCCCCTGAGATTGTTCTGCCAAGTTACCCACTCTAAGCACTGAGCTCCCAGCTCCCAGGATGACCATGACAGCAAACACTTTGGGCAGTCCCAACCTACAGTGACCTAAAGATCACATCAGAACAGCACTAACAGTACTGTAACAGTACTTCTCTTCTGACAGTACCTAAAGGCCACTGATGGGAATACCAGACACTGTCTTACCCTATGTTCTCAACATCCTGTTATTCAGTACATTGATTAATGATGGAAAAGCTAATTAGTGATTAAGAATTCACTCTCTTGTTAATACAGCAAGAAAGCCACTGCACTTCACACTGACACAAGAGGTGGCTTGCCAAGGGGCTCAGGCCAGGTGGAGCCCACCAGAGGAATTGGGTCATGATTCTCCAGAAGGCAGCCCTTCCACACAAGATCTGTCACTGCCTCCAGCACTGGCCTGCCCTGCACACATTGCTGCATTCCCCTAAGGTAAATCCAGCCTTGTTCTTGGAACTGCTTTCTGGGCTACACAAAGAAATGCTGTCAGAGGCTGCCAAACCCAAAGGGTAGGGCAGACAGACAACCATGGACACTGCAGGATTAGGGGCAGAGCAGGAACACACTCAGACCTGCCTGGCTGGAGAGACACACACAGGACTGGCTGTGAGCAAGAAGCAGTTTAACAGTGTAGTACCAGCTCAGAGCAGCAGCAGGAGATGAGCAGCCTTCCTTCCACCGCAGGGGATCAGAGATAATTCAGACAATGGAGACAGATTCAATTCAATATAGCAAATTAAAGGGAAACCAAGAGAAAAAATTGGGTCAATCTGGTATGCACATGGCATTCTCATTGATAAAACAAGTAGACAACAAGATTTTTACAGAGGTCCTCAGAAATGAGCAGCACCCAGAAGCTCAGCAGATGGCCTTGAAAAAACGGCCTGTTCACTTCAGAGTCCCAGTGGGAGCTGAGTCCTTTCAAAATAACTGGAACAGTCTCTAGATATCAAGCAACCACCAGCAAAGGAGGTGAATTTGCTTTCACAGCATTTCCTCTGGTTCCTTCCAAGTTTTCCCTGCTCATTTGTGTATTTCCAATTAAAAATACCATGCTTATTTTCCTAAGTGGCTCCCTGGTTAGCAGCAGGGGAGGAAAAGCACAAAAACAAAAGCTCTCAGTAACAGAGTCAGAAGGTGCAGCTCCAGGGCTCTGACATGGCTGCTGATGCTCCAAGGACAGGGGTACATGGGGCTGTGCATTTGTATTCCCTGCCTGGCCTCAGCCTGGCCTCTCTGCTCGCTCCCCCAAGCACAGACATCATCTCATCATGGCAGAGATGACCTGTGAGCAAACTGCATTGCAGCCTGCACTGCCTGGGCACTGAGCCCAAGGTGAGGGAGGGAAACAACACGGAGCAAAGCTACACCAAGGTCAGACATGTTCAGCTCTTGACATGCCTGGCTGTCGAGACACTGCTGCTGTAAGGAATCAGCTGCAGATGCACAATGCTGCTGCAACCTCCAGAAACACCCCTTGTCTCTGCTGTGTGTGTAGAGCCAGAGTCCTTTTTTACTTCCACAAAAAATAATGAACGAAGAGAAACAGATGTGTTGGTAGCAAGGCATTTTTCTGTGCCCACTGCAAACCTGGTATCTCTCACTGACCACAAACACAGAAAATAAAGTATCTGGGAGAGAGAAGGTAAGTCTTTGTTCACAGTCTAATTTTCATTTGGAAGTGAAGGGAGCACTCGTTGAGAAAAAAGGTGGAGGAGATAAAAATCAGAGATGGTGAAAGCACATTCATAAAGGGCACGAGGAAAAGGGGGGAGGAAATCAATCACAAGAACAGACAAGATCAAACAGCAGCATCCCAGCTACAGCAGTATTTCCTTGGGAAAAAAAGCTGCAGGATGAAGAGGCAGCACAGCACCATGCTGTGAGGAGTGCTGCTCTCCTCACCCACAGCATAGAGAGAGCTGTTCTTTCTCCATAGCAACAAGATACTTAAAAGCCAATCTGGAGACCGAAGACCGGCTCAAAAACAAAACACAACATGTATCAATTTATTATCTCTATTTTAAGCCTCAGCTGGGAAGTACACAGGATAGCATTTGTTTAGCCCGAGGAAGCATCTTCATGGAAAGCTCTTTATACCTCCCAGCTTAAGAAACAGCCCTCGGTGTGAAGCAGACTGTGGCACTTTACACGTCCCCTGCTCTTGGCTAATGCCAAAGCCATCAGGCACAAACACAGCCCGAGGTGCTCCTAGCTGAAGCCTTTCCACTGCTGCCTTCTGCAGGGACTGCAGGCAGGCATCCATTCCTCCAAACTCCTCTCACAGGACTCAGAGTGGGGGGGAAAGGAGGAGGAGTTACAGCCTTTTGCTAAAAAAAATAAAAAATAAAAAAAAAGAAACAAAAAAAAAAAAAAAAAAAAAAAAAAAAAAAAAGAAACAAAAAAAAAAAAAAAAAAAAAAAAAAAAAGCCAAAACAAAAAACAGCAAAAACAAACCAATAAACATAATTAAAAAAAACCAAAAAAAAACTCCCTGAGTTGCTGTTTAGTAGTTACCAGCTCAAGTCACTGATTGCAAGGGCTCAGGATATGCTCCTACCTTGTCCTTGAAGTCTGGCCATACCTGCTTGGAAAGAGTTCTGCTTAGGCACCTGAATGACTTCAATAAAGCCATTATGCTGACTGCACTGGCAGGGCTCTGCTAACATCACAGACCTCACCTCCCCCTCAAAGGCACCGATGGAGCCTGCACAGCACATTCTGGAATGCATCAGGATTATCTAAGAAGCCCAGCAAGTTCTAGGTGGATGGACCATGCTGAAAAAGCTGCAGAGCAGCAGGGGTTTCAATCCTGGCCTTGCCTTAGCTTAGCTGCTGGGATGGGCTTCCACTACTCCATTCCTGCAAGGACGAGCACACAGCAGCATCAGGGTCACCCAGAGCCACCAGAGCAGAACACCAGAGAGAGCAGCACTCTGTGCTCAGCCTGGAGAGCTTCACAAGCCCCTGGGCACACAGGGGCAGGGCAAACAAGGCCACCCTGGTGTCCCTCGGGGCCCGATGGCATTGCAGGGGACAGGGCACTGCAGAGGGACAAAGTATTTACACAGCACCTAAGCAGGGAGGCTTTCACCCAGTGGAAAAACAAGAACATGCTGAGGGTTTGGAAAGGCAAGCTAAGAGGTTTAAGTGGCACAGAATCCTGGAGAACTGGTAAGAATTGGGCATGAGGTGCCAAACAGAGCAAATGTAGAAAGTTGTTGATTATGTACAAGCATGCCAAAAATATGGTTCAATTTTGTTTCTTCTAAAGTTTCCTTCACTGCAAAATTTTACTGTTTGAAGGACCATAGAACATTCAGGAGGAAAAAAAGCCTGGTTTAAGATTATCCAAAGATGTACTTCCAGCGTCTGCCATGAGAGCCATCATTTTAATTTCATATTAGTATTAAACATAGTTCTAGTTTAGATTCACCCATGAGTCATAAGTTTAAAAAAAAAAAGCACTGTACTCAGCAACTTTGCCTTGGCTCAGCACTATTATCTTACAGACTTCATCTGTACATCTGCTAAATCAAGAACTCCAGAAAAAAATCCAATCCACATACACTAAACATCCATCTGTCTAACCATTTCTCCTACAGCTAATGTATATTTTGGATCTAAAGTACAGAAACTTCCAATTGGCCAGTCCTAAACCACTATATTTATTATGGGTCTTGATTTCTCATTTCCTTATGCAACATTTTATTCAAGAATAAAATATTAATGTTCAAGCCACTGAATCAATTTACTGTTACTTTTGAAAAAATATTATTTTACTACAAAATACTTCAAAAATATCTGCATGGGAAGGATAGGAGTAATATTCATCTGCATAGATTAGGAAGTAGAAGGAAAAGCATGAATCAGCTTGTCCTCATAAGAACACATTTGCTAACCAAAGTCTGTTTCCTACAGAATTAGTTACAAGTGCAGAAATATTTCTTTTAATAAGTTGTTTCAAAGGTTCCCAGGAGCAAATCTCTGTGGAATGCATACAAAGTTGTTCTGCTTTTTCCTGCGTAGGTTACCTCACTGAACTCAAAATGGAGCCATCCAAAGAGCTTTTTAAGAGCTTAGGGAGCAACACAGCTAAAATATATGAAATATATGGTCCTTTTTCTTTTTTACTTCCCCCAACAACCAGAGTGGTTGTCTTTAGCTCAGAGCTTACAGCAGCTCCAGAAAAGCACTGCTTCCCATGCAGCCAAGTTTCCCCCCAGCTATGGCTTCAGCCTCAGCCAGCCCCATATCTCCCCCAGTGGGGCAGGTTGGGGGTGGCACTGTGACCAAACTCGACATTTTGCAGTTTGCCCTCTCAAAGCTAATGTCACTCCTGAATGAATTTCCAGTGCAGAACAAAAAAATCACAAGGCACAGGCTGTAAATCACAAGGGCTTAGTTGTTCCATCTTAGGAAATTAATTATCCTGATGATGCTATCTTAATTAAATGGTAGCTAATCTAAGTTTTTATTTAAGCCTGAAATGTGAATATATTTGAAAAACTCTTGATGATAGCAAATCTGAAGAGACAGAGGAAGGAAAGGAAAAATACCAGAAAAAGTAGGGTCGGTTGAATTGGGCAAGCAACCTTAATTCTAAATACAGCCTTTAGGGCTAAGAATCCTAGGTGAATCACATTTCTAGAGGGAAAATGTGAGGTTCCCCAAGCAAAAGTTGAAAGCAGATACACAAAATATAAATGATAAAACTGAGAGTGGGGGAAAAAAACCCCAATATCTGAAGACAGAGGTTAGCAGAGAATCTTTGAAGAGTCCTGCTGTGTGAATAGTTATTTACACTTTTCTAGCTCTAGGTCTTGTAAAAAATTTACAGCCATCTAGCAAGGTGCCACGCATACAAGCCTTCAGCTGCTTGAAAGAGTTTATGAGCAATAATAACCTTTACAAAGAAGGAAGAAAAAAAATGGCTAGACATTTAAGAAATTGATCCTTTCTCTTCAAGGACAAGGGAAATTTAACATGACCAGCAGAGAAAAAGTGAAAATCAGGAATTACAGCTGCAACTGAGCAGAGAGGAGACTACTAAAGGCTGATACCAACATCAGCCTTTAAACACACTAGATGGCCTAATCCTAGAGACACTAGATGTCCTAATCCTTCAATCCATATGCCTCCATCATTATTCCCATTTGTTTCCTACCCAAATCCCCTCAAATTGAGAGATCTTTTGTCCTTTATATCAGAAGAATTTAGCTAAAGCAATTACCCTCAAATATCACCATAAGGAAAGGTAAAACACAACCATCTTTCCCTTTTCCAGGCTGATTTTACTTGAACACGTCCATTTCAACTTAGGCTCAACTTTCTCTTGACTCTTACAGGCAGATGGGCTGTTCACAGTCTCCTTTCCTTCTGAGCAGAGCTGGAAGAGTCCACACCCTCACACACCTCTCAGTAATCTGCACTGAGCTTTACAAGGTCACATCCTGCATCACTCTAAACTGAATTCCAGCCTTCCAATCAGAGAAGCAAATGCACCTATAACCTTTGCAAGTGATTAAATGTACTGCCCTTGCTAACTCTGGCAATTTCTCCAATACTTGAATCTCAAGAATTTAGTAATTACTTCTGCTGGCCTTTGTTCTGCCATGAAGTTGAGGCAGAGAGTTTCACTTTGAATGTGTGTCAGAATCAGTTATCAAAAAAGAAGTCCCTTTTAAGGAGAGATTCAATAAAAAACAATCGTGCTCCTGCTTTTCCCTTTTGGCAGTGCAGAAGAACCTTTACAAAACTAAGATTTGGCTTCTGTGACCTCCACACTCGTTGATCCTTTTGTCAATCTTGTTTGCAAGCTTTCTTATTTCCATTTTAGACAGGTCTGAGTTTGACTTTGGATATTAAGGAATTTAAGGAAAGTATTTCCTTACATACAAGGACAATATTCAAATTGAAAATTTAATCTTTGAATCAAGATAAAAAATAATTTTACAATACTCTGGGACACCTTACCTACACACATAATGAAGCCCACAGACAGGACAAGATAATGAGGGACATATTTTTGCCTTGGTACAAACTGTTTTAAATTTGAGCTAGGAAAAGTTAGACTTTACAATGAAGTACCCAAAGTGCAGTTAACTTTTATACAAGTACTGGAACTAAAGTTGGCAACTAAGGGTTTGTAAAAAACAAGTATCTTTCCAAAATGAAAACCAGAAAAGAGGGATTCAAAATCATGTTATCTCTTTATGAGCCATGTAAAATACTACCTTAGGGTCAAATTATATTAGTCCATGAAGCTAACTGGAACAGTAAAGAAGAAAAACTATTGTCCTCTAGATGTATCATACCAGTAAGCAAGCCACACTGGGAGTGCAAAACACACAATGTATGAAACAGAAGAACAAATCTCTTGATCTTCACTAGTCTATTTGAATACAAAAATACCATAACTAAACACAGGAAAGTGAATTAAGAATACAGGATGCTTAATAAAAAAGTCCATCTCTGTGAGGAAGTGTGATGGAGAGATACAATTGTGTTGACTCACGTGTACATGAAAGGCAGTACACAATCAAATGCCTGATCTGAGTTCAGGATTAGATGCAGCCAGAGTTAGATGAGCATTTAAAAGAGTAATAAGTTATTCCTGGTGAGACTCAATAAAGGATTATAGCTTTAGGACAGTCCCCTCCGAAATCAGGGATCTTCATTGCCTATTACTAACTTATAACCAAAACCTGAGGGATTCACAGACCTGTTAGTCACTTCTGGGAAAAATGACATAATGAAAGAATAAATAAAGCCAAATGCAGCTTCTAAACAGGGAGGTCCTTGCAATATTAGTGTCATTACATGTCCTGTTCTTGTTATTCTCATCCAGTCAAAGACAGTATCTCCAATTAAGGAGATCTATTTGGTTTTGTGGATACAGTAACGTGAAGTCATCTAATTACCTGAGATCTGTAAAAATCTTGGAGGTTCCTCTAGAAGCTTGCACTGTGTTCTTGGACCATTAACTTCCTGGATGAACACAACTGAAGCTGCACAAGAAAGTGCAGCACAAGAGAGAAAAGGCAAGTCCCAATCAAATGGTGATGCCCAATATGCTGTGGCTACTAACCTCCCAAGAGGGAGATGTGTGGAAGAGCAGGAAATGCTGCTAAGTCTCAGACACAGCTTAAAAAAAATCAGTGGCAAGACTGAATGCAATTACAGAGCAGACACACTTTGCTAATGCCCTACAAGCATTAACTTGGGATATTTCATTATTTCCATTGTGTGCTGTCTCTCAGACATTGAGCTTTTGTCAGTTCAAGGACATCTTGCTTATTCCAGCCGACTTGGAGGCAATTCTCATCTCCCCCTGCTTTCACCTCCATACACTTGCAGGACAGAGTGAAAGGCAACACTGAGTTAAATCTTCATCATTTTTGTTGACAGGGTTCTTCATGAAAATTGCATGGAACCCATAACTTAAAGTGTGCTGCATCTCCAGTTTAAAAACTAAAAGCAGGAGAGGACACAACTTTAGCTGTTACACATTGAAACACAATAATGAATATCTGAAGCCCAAAATGAGCATAGAGTGAACAGGCTTCCACACCAGGGACACACCCTTGTTTGGCCTCCTTAAATTCACAATTCCTTACAGATTTCAAGCCTGTCTGCAGAGATGCAGAGAAAACCCCAA
Source organism: Oenanthe melanoleuca (assembly GCF_029582105.1). Lineage (NCBI taxonomy): Eukaryota > Metazoa > Chordata > Aves > Passeriformes > Muscicapidae > Oenanthe > Oenanthe melanoleuca. Next base: position 14,059,998 of record NC_079339.1, read on the forward strand.
GTGGCCAACACAGTTTAACAGTGTAATCTCATTTTTCATGGTGTATTTTGTTCCTGACACTCTGCAATTTTAACAACAGATGGTCATTTTAGGTAACAGTCTGGGCTCCTCCTTATTCTTCCTCTCTTTGGTCCTCTTATCACTGTGCATAAGTTCCCACGACAAAGCAAGCCCTGCCTTGAGTTTTGGGAACACAAGATCAGAGTTGTTACCATTCTGGACTCACCCCTGAGCACCACTGGCTGCAATCCAGCCCTCCTGCAGCAGGCAGCATGTGGCTTGGTGTGTTCCTACCTGCCTAAGAAAAGAGAAATCCCTATGTCTGCAGTTTTCCTGGAGAGAAATCCACTAACAGCAGCACTAAACTATCAAAACAAACAGCTTTGCCCAGGAATATCAACAAAGGAAAAGAAGAGGGAGCAGAAATAGGAGTCTTTTCAAAAACATATAATTTACAGCATGGAGCAGGGGATTTTGGAGATTTTTTTCTTTACTTTTGAAATAAAGGTTAACAACTTATTTTGGAGTGTAAGAAACACCAGATCACAGCAGAAATGCCAATTAACAAAAAACAACAAACAAAACATGATAACTCTGACTTACCTCCCACAACACAAAACAAACTGCCATTAATTTACCCCTCTATGCACAGGAATTGAAGTGAAGCCCAGTCTCTCTCCTTTTTTCACACAGGATTAGGTGATAAATTATCCAGGAACAATCCAAAAGAGCTCCAAAACTATTCCTTATATGGCAGATATTTTTGAAGGCTCCATTCTGTCACTGGTTTTGGCAGTTGTGAAGATAATCTGTCCTATTTTTCCATATAATTTTTCCTTACAGTACTCTGACTTCAAGGGGGTGCAGCTCTCCTAACATCATAACAAACCTTGGAAGTTAAGGCATTATGCCAAAGCCTACTTCTTTACCATTCCTACAGATTTCCCAGTATGATGATATTAAGAAAAGAAGCCTCATAAGCAATCCAAAATTACAGACAGCTTCCAACTGAATAAATATTAAAAAAAGAACTGACATCAGAAGTTACTCAACAGGAGGGAACTGTATGTAGTGACAGGCTGCAGTTGCAGTGAAGAGGAGGAAGTAACTGAACTTCTGCTATCCCTGGTGCTGACTCACCACATTCTGGCTGCAGGATATCACATCCTAAAGATGCTCAAGTTTCTAGAGATGTCCCTAATGCAGTCAATGTCTCACTGCACAAATACATTACCTAGAACTGAGACAAAAATCTGAATTGTCAAGTCCTTAAGATTGTGGCTGATATCCTGCAGGGTGACAAGACTGCTATTTGGAGAAGAGTGGAAAATAACAGACATTAAACAAGGCATTGTTAAGGGCTAATTCTGGTTGTATCAAGACTGAGCTACAGAATATGATTAATTTGTCCAGCTTCCTCATCTTCTGTCTTCCCTTGACTGAAAGCCTTGCTGTCTTGCTAACATCCTTCTCCTTTACCCCAAACCAGCAATCAAACACTTCTCAGCAAACAAAGAGCCAGAGGCCTGGGTAACAGGGGCAGCAGCTGGGAACAGGAGGGACAGGTGCCCCTTGCTGCTATGTTCCAGCTTTGCTCCAAGCCAGAGGCATCAAGGAGTGACAGGGCCCTTGTGTTGCAAGGAAGAGCTCAGCTCAGGTTATACAGAGACAATACAGTCAGGAACAGCAGAGGATTCATTTATAATGAAGCCAAATGAATACTAAGGAAACAAAAAACAACCCTATATCCTAGATCTCACGAATCTGAGCTTTCTTTATGTGTGTGTGCACATCTGTGCTTGTAAGTTATATGCACACACAGAGATATATTCACAAACAGGCTAAATATGTTCCCCAAAAGAAGATTTGACATTTCCAGCCTTAATACTGTCACCCAGAACAGACCAATTTGCACAATCTTCAAGGCCAGCTGCTGGGCTCATCTGCTGAAACTAACTTTACACGATACATTTATTTGCTGGGAGGACAATATTGTTTTGACTCAAACTTACCCTGATTAGCCCTATGCCAGTGAGAATCATTGCTGTGTTTGTTCAAACTAGTATGCATCCTAAATTATGGAGAGAAGGTCACTTGACAGACCCTGGAGCAGGAGGAAGAGCTGAACAAAAATAGGATGGCACTGTCACGGTATGTGTCAGCCAGGTTCAGATCAGTTTCATCCTTAATGCCTCTGCTATGAGGCTATGACTACCAAGGTAGAGCTTATTTAATCCACCTGAAAAAGTTATAAATACTACTAATCATCAGATGACTTGAGAAGCAAAGCAATATACAAATCTCACCCTTTCCACTACGGAGTTTATTCTTATGCATAATAAATTGTCCATAAACATCATACATACAGCAATAATCATATTTCACTAGAGACCTCTCTCTACAGTCACTCTCCACAGAGTGACTGACACAGCAGCATGGGCTATTATTCCCATTTTGGACAGCAGGTGTAAATTAGAGTTTGACATTACAGATTCGTATCAGTATTGTAAAAGTAGAGAAAAAATAAATTGTGTGAGAGATCAATAATTACAGCTTGCTGGTATTGAACTGGACCAAGCCAGATAGCAGGAAAAATGCTTCCTACCCAGGCTCCTGCTCATCACATCCATATGTTTACAGGAGGGTAAGAGTTACCTCATTCACCTTCTTTCCTCACAAGACCTTTTTTTTGTATTACATAGTCAGAGATAATTCTCACAGGAAACACATGAAGTAATACTTGGGAGTGTCAGAGCCCACAGGCAAGAACAGATTTGTCAAAATATCACAGCAGCCTTTTCTGCCACAAAGCCGACTTGGGGATTCACCCACCCCATCTGCTACACAATTACAGGATGAGGGGTCAGCATTGAGCCAAAACTGAGGGGGAGAGATGGGATGACAAAGTCCTCACTTTGTAGTCTTTAACAAATCTGCCTTCTACTTGCAGACACAAAACCTGAAGGTGGGGACTAAGAAAGAAAAGGAAGAACATGAGGATTTCCCTACACTCTCTCTTTTTTTTTTTTTTTTCACACTTTAAGGAGAATACTTGAGAATAGAATGAATTCTTAATAGCTATATCCAACCTCACTGCCCTGATGAACCCAGGGTTCATCCAGAGACTGCTGTTCACTGGCTGGAAGGGCCAGCCAGGCCACTGAGGTTCTGCTGAGCTGCCTTCTAGGAGATGCACCATTCCCTGGAACAGCATCCTTAGCTGCAGACAGTGGTGGCATTATATGCTTTCTGAAATGCTTCTTCTCCATGCAGCTAAAAACCTTAAGATCCTTGAAGAGAGGAGTGTTTGCAGACCATACTGTTTGCAAGCTGTCCAGGAAATTAGTCCTTCCTATAAAAAAAAAAGTGTTCAAACTACAAGCCAAGATGTTCAGGATCTCTCCCTAAGTCATCTGATTCCTTACAAATGTTTCCTATCCCTACTTCCCACTGAGCTGCATATCCAAAACTCTGACTCTACAAATGTAGTCACAATGGTTTTTGAATGCTGAGTGCTTTATGTACATCTGAGATGTTTCAGAAACAAGTGTCTGTTTCGTTCTTCACCAAGAAGAGGATTTCTAGTTCCATACCACTGCTGTGAAAATCATAACATGGAACGTGTAATACATGTACTGCAATAAGAGGAAATCTTTTGGTTTTCAAGTAATGAGCACAAAACCTAAGGTATTGCAGCGTAAGTGAATGTTTCTGCAGTTGGTAAAACCATAGTATGAAAAATACCGATATGAAAAGGGAGGGCTGAGACTCCCTAACATTTTCATGTATTTAATTTCAGATGATAAGAACATCCCTAGGAAAAGCTCATTCAGTAATGAAATCTGAAATGAAAAATGACCACCCAGAAGTAAAAGTAGTCATACACAATTAATGAATTCATTCAGCTACCCAATAAATCAAATAGCAAACCAGACTCTCTTAATCATGCAGAGAAACATTTTTCAGTGCTTCCTATACTGTACTTTGCTCAAGGCCTATATTACCAATTGGTTGTTTCTTTAATTCTTAACCATTTACAATATAATGTTATTTTAAATTTAAGTGTCATCCAAGAAGACTGTGTCAGAACATATTATTCTTTCCAGGTTTCTAATCCTCAAAGAAATTAATATCAGAAAATTTACTGTATAGGTTGAAAAAGCCTTTGAGTATCCAGCAAGTTATTAGTGCATAGATAACTATAACTTTCCAAAAAGGACCCTAACTCTTCCCTTTTTGGGCAAAGCTTCATACAAACAGATATCAGACATGCAGAAAGTTATCACTGCCAGAAGCTTTTACACTCTTTTTCCATCAGGGACTCAAGGGGCTTACCCTTGGGATACAGACAAAAATAACTTCTTAAAGTTTTGTCAAAGACATTTTGAAAATTTTCACTTGCTATTCAATTTTCTGTGCAACAATGGACTAAATTAAACAGTAAATCTGGAAAAGCTCAAAGCAAGAGACTATTGAAAAAAAAAAGAGCAGCTCCACTGAAGCCTGAAAAACTAAGTCAAACTTCTTTGCTTTCCAGTTTCACGTCTTTTTTCCCCCAAAGCTCACCTACTAAATCTCAATAGTTTTCTCCCCTCCCTCCAGTTTCCCCCAAAAATTTAGCAACAATCAGATCATGCTTCTATTGAACTTTGCAAATGCATGGTTCAATGCAGAAGCTATATGTGCTCTTCACAGAAATCTATCATCAAATTTACGTGAAAGAGGCAAAAGCCAAGACTGTTCTCCTACAAAGACTAGATTCTCTGCAAGCTCCAAATGATCACACTCACAACTTTGGAAATCTAAGGGGCCACTGAAGGACAAAGCTGCCTGACAGTCCCTGCTGTTCTCACTTCTACCTCACTCCATGCTGAAATGATGTTTATTGGTTTGTTTTTTCCCTGTGGACACAACTTCGACACACGTGTGACCTAAACTAGCACCAACTGAGCACAAAGAAGGGCTGTGCTGATTCTCCAGGCTTTTTCCAACAGCAGGGTCTAGCTTGTGCCAATTTCTACTGCCAGCTTGGTACTGACAGGTCACACAAATTCCTCCCTTCCAGATTTCCACTTTCTCAAGGAGGGCAGTGAAGACAGCCCCAACAAGGTGACTCATCAGCAAAACTCTGCCTCCAATTACAATTATTGCAGCTATGATTCCTGAGTGAGCTTATTAATCGACGTCGCTGCACAGTAGAGACCTTTAATTTTACAGAAATCCTTTCAAGTCACCTCCAAACCTGGCAATGAAACCAATTTTCCTCCTCCCAAATAGTTCTAATAGCCAAGACCTGCCCTGTGTGCAACAAAATGCACATGTACTCTCAGTTGTAACAATGCTTGCACCGTTTCTCAGTCAAATTTTCACAAGGTGATTCCCACTTGCACACACAGATTGGAGTGACCAGGCCTTGAGCCCAAACTCACCCAATATTGATCAGAACTGCATGACAGCACCTACAAATCCAAGGAGGAACACAGACCTTAATTCAAACTTCTCCTGGGAGGATGGTGAGCAGCAGCTTGGAGCACTGAACCTGGCTGCTGTTAGCTCTGCTTGGCCCTGCAGATCAGCAGAGCAATAGGCAGGAGAGTAGGAAGAGTCCACTAAAGGACACAACACTACTTTTTCCCCCCCAAAAAAAAAAAAAAAAAAAGCCCTAACATTTTCAAATCATCTGGCCCTGTACCAGAACAGTAGGAATTAAAGTGATGAAATACGATGAAACAGAACTGGGGGGGCAAGCAAGGTCAGAAATCTCCAACAATGATAATTTTATTAAACACTATGTTAAGCAAGTCAGAAAGCTTGCTGCACCATTAGAACCTGCCCTGAGTATTCTGAATTTCTTAGCCTAGACACAGCAAAAAACAAGTTCTAAGGGTCCTCTGAGGACACTTGACTTTGCTGGGAGGACACAGTCTGCTGCCCTTTGCAGCTCACCTGTTCCTTACACAGGCTGCCTCCTTCAGGCAAAACACCAAGGAGTGACAGGCAACACCAGAAACACTTCTTTGCAGGCATAGCTTTGCCCTGAGAAGAGTTCAGAGCCTAAAGGAAGAACAGAGCTACATTCTGCACCTTCCAGCTAGCATATTAATTTTGCAGGTCCTGTCACGCTACTAACACTCAGAATCCATTGCTTGTGCCACCCTGTAGGGCTGTGCTTCCTCTCTCTTCTGACAATCCATCCCCTGTGGCCACACCAAAGTGGGAAGGGATAGGTCATGGGCATCCCAGTACACACAGACAGCCCCTACACAAAAGAGCTGAAAAAGCAGCTCTCAAATATGAGAGAGATATGGGAACAAATTTATCTGTGACTTGACATAAGCCTCATTCCTGGCATTCCTGCTGAACTACCAGTGGGTAACACAGGCAGATTTCTGTGCCTCAGTTTTCTTCATTGCTCAAATGTGTGTGCATGCATGTAAAGCAATAAGAAAAAAAAGGCTGTTGAAGTATGAACTGGCTTTGGACATACCTAGTGTGAAAATCCAATTCTTAATTACAATCACATTCTTCAAGTAAACTTTGGAGCTACTTGTTCTGGGAAGTCTTTGAGCTGAAAGAGGCCTGGGATTTTCAGAGTGATGACAAACATCTTTTTTCACTCCTGGGTTTTTGGCTGGAAATAGATCTAGAATCCAGAAAGCAAGGATTTTCCTTTTGATGAGCACATGGTCAGATCAAACCACATGGTTCCTGTCGCAGCTGGCCAGGGCCAGTCCAGAAATTACCCACAAAATCCTTACTTTGGAAAGATTATCTTAAAAGCTTAGAGATGATGAATATATGTCCTTTCCCCTGAAGCCTTGATAGAGATCATGTATCATCATCTTCATTTTTCAAATTAAAAAGGGAGGGACACATGATAGAGGACATGTACCTCCTGTCAGCTAAAACACTAGTGACAGCAGCAGGACCTTTCTCCCATGTCTGAGCCTACTGGTTATGCAAGTGTTGACTGGCTAATCTGAATAGACACAGCATTGTCACAGAATCACTGATGACTTTCCAACCTGACCTCCCACTGTCACACTGCAGCTCATGTCTCTCCACCAGGCTCATGCCCCCACAACAAGCACAAAATAAATGCTGGAGCAGGGCATTGTAAAACACTGCACACAAACAGACCTGTGACACCCACATCAAACATGATTTCACAGGAGAGAAAGAGAGCCATCTTCCCAGCTCAGTGTTTTGGCACAAAGTGGTTTTTCATTCAGTCATGCTGAGAAAACACAAGGAAATACAGAAAAGCAAGAGTTCTCAAAAATCAATTAAAATAAATTAGCTTGTAATGGAGAGAAAAAGTCTCTCTCTAAATGTGAAACCATCATTAAATGCTAGTAGCAAAAGGATGGTCCCAGTTACCTTTTGAATGCAAGTTTTCCACTTTATGGTATTTAAGGAACAGAGAATAGCACACCAGCTATTGGACAGGCCAATAATCTATAGGGTGGGTGAAGATGGCAAGGGTGGACTGCAGTGTTCCAAACTCCTAAGAAAAACTGTGAGTATTTGTGGATTTCTCTCCTTGCATGCCTAATAAATGAGCTCCTGGCTCAGTGGGCTCTTCTCATCTGAGCTGACCCAGAAGTGTGCAATGAACAGGCTGAGAACTGCCATGAAATTCCAGCTCCCACAATGAGCAGGGTGGACAGGAACACCAAACACGTTTATATTTGATGATATTGTCAAGCTATCTTTTGCAAAAACAGGTTAACAAGGAAAAAAAAAAAAACAAAACAAAAACACTTGCCTTTCCTTTAGAAAGCAAAGTGTAGGACAGTGTATTCATACTAAAAGACATCCCTTAGAAGCACATTAAACTGCACTGATGATGGAATATGAGCAAAAGCCCCCTCAAGTTTCTTAGAGTGTTGCTGAAAATAACTCCACTGTATTGATCCCACTGGAGGTCTTTTTGTATTTTTCCCATGGCTCTTTCTTGTTTATCTGAGGTGTGCAGTGCTTATTTGCAATATAGAAACAGACCTTCAGTGCAGAAAAACACAGAAGTTAGAAATTCAAATTACTTACCATTTTATTAAGGTTTTTTTTATATTAGAGGATGATTAATAACTAACTTGCAATCTTAAAAAAATAAAAAGGGTCAAGGACAGTCTGAGTTTACAATTTTTAAGCCAGTGATCAATGTTGAGCTTACTTTCCTTATAAATATGATATCAAAGTGATATTATGCAAGGACTTTCAAGCATTTTAAAAACTCTGCTGGATGATATTTCATCATGGTCCCAACTAGACCATGAAAATTAAATGCAATTTGCTAGAAGGGATATAAAATAAGGGAAAGTTTAAGGACATCTCTTCCCCCATGCCATGCACCGTATCTGTGCTTCACAGTGCACTGCAGGGCAGGAATGGGCCAAGGAGCACCTGCACAGGAATGTAATTCACACAACATTAAGCAGCCCCAGGGGAGAGATCTGCTTAGTTCCAAAGCAGGAGAACTGGGCATCCCAGTGCATCTCACCAGGGCTCATTAGGGCTCATTAACTCCTGGAGATAGCTCCAGCTACAGCCTGAGCATCCTGCAACTGTACTTCTCACCCAGTGTGACCAAGTGATACTGATGCAGCTACAGCCAGGAGTGGAGATCACTTGCTTCCTGCTAAGCATTCTCTTTCCAGGGTAAAAAAAAAAAAAAAAAAAAAATTTAGGGCCAAAGTTGTTGTTTTTCTGCTGTTGGTATGGCATGAAGACACACTGCTCCATGATTAGAGCTTCTGGAGACTTTGCCACACTGGTAGTTACCAGCAGGATTATAAAGGCACAAACTGGCAACAGGCATTTTCCAAGTTTGCTCTAAAACAGAATTCCAAGGAGACCAAAGAAGTGCTGAAATGCAAAAGTCAAGTAGCATAACACTAAAAAGAGACTTGGACTGCTCTGTGTCATAAGAATGGGCTGAACAGATCTTTGCAAGCTTCCTGCAAGAGCCCAGAGACTCAAAGGAACAGGATAAAGCTGTGCTTCATCTTTGCCATCCTGAGAGGAAGAAGCTAACACTCATCTGCATAAATCACTGAGAAAGCAAACTGGAAACAGAAGCAAGCTAAAAAAGCACATAAGAACAACCAGTAGAGTGGAAGGGAAAAAGACTCCAAGAACAACTTGTCACATGGACAACACTGCAAAATAAGATCTCCAGCAGTGCTAAGACTTTGGCTTCAAAACACCCTGCTCCCTAGTTGGCTTTGCCTTCCATGAATCCATAAGTAAAATAGTTACTTATATACTTTCTTCACTAAAATAAAACATAGCACTTTCCTATGATTGCTTCACCATAATAAAAAAACTCTTAACAGTAGTCACATGACAGCACTGACTCCATCACAGAGTTTTGAAAATGGAGAACAAAAACATGCCCCACAAGTGGAAGGGAAGACTGTTCATTTATCAGTCTGCACTACCACATTCCCTGACCTATTTTATTACTAAAAATATTCCCTCTTAGGTCACTGCTGCAAATTGAATTCTGCTGCTTCATTGCCCACTGCAATCTCACAGAACTGCATGCTGCCTACACACAAAACACTAAGTAGGTTAACTTATTCACTGCCAGGGATGCAGCCAGTCTTCTCATATGGATAAAAAGACACAGACAATTTTGCTTAAATGAGTGAAATGTTGCAGTTAAAAGTCCAAACCCAGTTACTCATATCACATCATGAATACAAATGCCTGGCTTCCAATTTGCCCACACTTACAATATGTTGTTCAATATTATTCTTGCAAGGTATGTTTTCAAAGGACTTAATGTTACAAGTGATACAACAGCAGCTCTATTGACAGAACAGCCACATCTTTCTTGTTTTGCCCCCTCACTAGGATAAGTCTGGGAAAGCAAGAAACAAGAGGGAATCAGTCAAAATGTTCCAAGTTAAAAAGATAGCACCTTCTTTCAAAAGATCCTATATCTGTAATTCCCAATCCAAAGCATCTTGTGATTATCATACCATGAAAAGAGTTGGCAAATTTAGACCTAACAGCCACAGATTACTTAAAAGAGAGAGGACAAGGAAGGCATGAACTTTACAGAGCAAGAACTTATTAAAGGATCCTAAATAGGAGAGTGAAATAGGTATTATCAACCATTTCATGCTTGATAGTGAACAAACAAGGAATATGCTATGTCCTTGCTGTTTTATTTGAGCTAATACTGCATCTTCATTTCATTACTTCAACAGCTTCCCAGTCTTAAACAAGCAGACCCCCAAAACCAAGCAAAGATCAAAGACTTTATGTCAGCTTTCTGCCTAAATTACTGCAAATTCTGCTGGGAATTTTTTAGCATGCAGTAGATGCACACAGAGCTGAAACATTCAAATGATTCACGGGCTCATTAACCTAACTTTATTATTATTTAGTTATGAAACCAAGTTCCTCACTTCCTGCTATTCTAAGAATAACATCTGCCAAATCTGGGCTTTCTTGACAGAGGGAAAATCCAATGTCTTCAGGGGTCAAAACAGCCTCAGCTCTGCCTGAATTTCAGCTGGTGTCATTCACAGGGATGCTGGAGGCACTGTAGGTCACAAGTTGTGTGAGAAGTCCATGGCCTTATCAGCTGAGAAAGATGAGCTCAAATACATCACCACAAGGGGAACCACAGAGTCTCCTATCACAGATATGTGAAATGTGCTCACAGAAGGAAGAGGGAACTGGCCCTGCCAGCCAAGGTGCAGTTAGTTTCCCATTCACTGAAAAGGCATGAAATACACACTGCAGAACAGCCTGGGTCTGCATTTCTGACCATCCTGAACTCCAGATTTGCCACACCTCGCTAGGGATTGACTATGGATTTACAACAAAACAAAATAAAACAACAACCAAACAAATAAACAAAGACAACAAAACCACAAACCAAACCACCAAGTAGATACCATTTTCTTATTTCTAGCCAGTAGGTCAAAGTAAAGTTGGTCTGTTGATACATATTTTTCCTGTATATATTTGAAAGGTTTAGCAACCATATATTTCAAAGTTATATTGCACACTTCAGCATCATCAAGTCATAGGGCACAAGTGACACTCTGGAGATGTCTGGCATATGTGGACAGCTGTTTTTAAATGAACATGTTATTTTCTGAAAGGTCTGTTAGCCACCTGAGTGCAAGACAGATGAGTATTAAGTTCCTTACAGAATGAAGACATGGAGCTCTCCTTACTTTTTACAAGATGAAATATGTTCCACACTTTCAGACTGCATAACTAATAAGTCCTCTTACCAGGATGTCCTTTTAGACCTTAGTTTCTTCAAGATGTTATAGCATTAACTGCCTTTTTATTTCTTAGGAGATCAAAAAAATGTTATGTTGGAACACTTTAATGCAGTGACTGCACTTCAAAGACACATTACTTCATTCTCTTTTTTAACTCTCCCAGCAATGCTTCTGCTTAAAAAAAACCCCTCCCTCTATTAGAAACCCTATTTATATGTGGATGTCTATATCTATTCTCAGAGAGATATGATCAAAAAAGTCTGAGGTCATACAACAGACTAGTCAATAGGTAAGGTAACTAACAGGAACATCAGCTAAGTTAGGATCAGCAAGATAATTAACAATACTCAAGCAAAGATGCTCAACACAAGTGAAAATAACATTACTTGCCCCACTTTTCCATGATCATTGCACATGAAACCAAAAGATCATATGTATTTAACTACCTAATTAACACTATGGTCAAAAGTGGAAGTATCTGAACCGTCTTGACTATCTTTTTATATAGTTAATATCACATTTTACAAGTCAAAATTTAGTCTGAGTTTGCAAACCAACAAAAGAAAAAAACAGAATTATATTTATGAAGCTCTAAAGTTGTCCAAGACCTAGATAAACTGCTCTTTATGGATCACTAAGAAAATCTATGTAGCTTTCAAAGTGCCTGGATCCACTAAAATGGATTTAAAAGTTCAGTGAAAACACACGTGCACCACTGCTACTGAATTTTTGGCAAAAGAGTAGCTAACATATAATGCACTCTGGGCCAAATGTCAAAGACAAAATGAAACTAAACAAATTATTTCAAAATATATCTCAGTCCCAAAACAGAGAATTTACCATTTAAAATTTCAACCATTTCATCATTTAGGCTTTGTTCTTCACATCACTATTTTCTGACTGTGGGGAGCTGTAAAATAAAGTCTTTTGTGTTTCAGCATCTAAGAAAATTGAGCACTGTTACAAATCATCTATCAAGCCAACACCACTCAGAGGTACTAACTAAATGCACTACCATATCTTAACTTCTATCACAGTAAACAATAAATTACAGAAATATTGGCACAAATACAAAGGAGCACTTTGAGGCCTGAACAAGGTTAGGTGAAGTGAAATGTCAATAAATAATGTTTACACTCACACAACTGTGCTTTCCATGCCTGGCCACTTCTGCAAGTGGTGGGCACCAAGGCTCACCTGCCTGAATGCCCATGTCAAGCCAGGCACAGGTCACTGCAGCACTTGTGTGTTCTGCAGTTTCATCTTCAACTCAGAGTTGTGACACCAGTTTTGAAACAGGGCTCAAGACTGGGAAGAGCACAAGGTGCTCCTCATGGCCAAAAAGTCACACTACCTCCTCTTCCAGAAAGGAAAATTCCTGGAGGCTGAGGACCTGCTGGAACTCTCACTGCTCAGAGTACATGGGAGGGTGCACAAGGCTGTCAGCTCATATTCACACTTGGGGAAAAAAAAATAATCAGCTGCCACCTCACACTCCATTTTGAACATCTGCAAGCAAATGCTACATCAGCAGGATACCTCCCTTCTGCTGCCAGTGCTTTGCTTCATGCTCTCTCTGCCTCTTTTTCCAGAAGTGCTACTTCAGTGAAGAGACCCCTTGGAAACCCCCACGTTTCCTGACACCTCTGAGAGCATTTGGAAAGTGGATATGTGATACAGGGGCCAAGTCTTCAGCTGCAAATCTGCCTCATCCGCCCCAGCCTCCAGCAGCTGCAAAATTAAAAATAGCTGCCACAGGCAAACCATGGCTGAAGATGAGAGCGTTTGTTCCTTTATTTCAGGCTGATAATGGTGTCACTGTTGACATGTTTGGGCTCTGAAAAGAGCACTAATAAGGAAATGGACAAAATTATAAAGGCAGAATAAGGAACATTCTAAAATAGGAATGGGAAAATTACCCTCCTTTTAAATTTACATGGAAAATTTGACTAGCCACGATAAAATTTTATGCTTATTTGGCTCTTTAGGATGAATTTCTTGCTAACTACAAGCAGAGCAATCATTTAAAGCAGCATTCTCAGCTCTTAAAATTGATTCGCACCCTGTCCAAATGAGACAATTTTATCAGGTATCAAAATTATATGTGCCACCATTGTCCCCTCACAATTTGAGAAAAACTTGGTCAGTAAGGAATGCAACCTTATTATTGCAGAATTTACTCTTCAGCTTTTGGCCACTTTCCAGCAAACCCCAACATTTACAGGATACTTTAAGTTCACAGAAAAGGAGCCTTCTGCAAGAATAAGAAATTACATTTCATCTAGTGTAGCAGCAGTATTATTTCTGTGTATTACCTATACCTGTGTATTTTTGCTGTAGTTGTCCACAAAACCATTAAAATGTAATTCTAATTTTGTGAGCCAAATGAGGGGTGGGTAGTGTGCACAAAGACTGCTGTAGAATTCACTTGCTTCATTCACAGAACAGCAGTAGCTGGTACACAACTAAATGTTGCAAGGGAGCTATTTGGGAAAGAGGTGGTGTTATTTTCATTATGTGAATCCCTGTGCATTAGTCATGTATTTGTCAGATTTCCTCTATCACTAATTAGCCATGTAGTCAAACCTTAGGTAACTCAAGGTCAGCCCAGCCTCTTGGGTTTCTTAAAAACTCAGCATTGTAAAGAGCCATCAGCACCACTGAAATCTCCAAATAATTTGTGAGCTACAGCTTCCACCACTGTGCCACAGGGAACAGCTACCTTGGAAAGGGCCAGGTTCACTGAAAGGCTACCTGACATCCAGGAGCAGGAAAACTGCCAGCTTTCAATGATCTGCATCCAACCATGAAAGACATCTCTGGAGGCCTTTGGGTAAACAACTAAAATATGCAAAATCAGATGCTGCTAAGCAGAAGAGCATCAGACATGGTTTAAGCTGATCTACACACTCACAGACAGATTTAATGATGTAATGAGGCATTGCACCATGGCAGTGGCCTTTGACAATGTGCCCTTTAAATGGGATCCCTGTCTGCTCTGCAAAAAGCACAAACACAGGCCTGCACTTAGGCTCAAATTTAAACTGAAACCCTAAATATCAAGCTACATTCTTTTTCTGGACATTGCTACATCCCAGCATAACCCCAGAGCTGGCACTTAGACTACAGCATACCATATATGATTAAATAAAATCTCGCCACTGAATCCTTTTTTCAATCACTTCTGAAAGGATGTTCCTTTTAGTTTCATCACTGTACACTTAAATTGCATTGGAAGAGAAGATATATTTCTAAAACAGGTCAGAAATAAGCAAGATCATCATGGACACACAGTTGCTCTGTATTCAGAGTTCAACGAGAGCCTCGGTTTAAGATGAGAAGTCCTTTAAGATACTAGACTTTTGGTCCAGTCTCCTTTGTTAATTATATTTGGGAATAACTGCCTCAGAAGCAAGAAGCTATGTAAGAATGAATTCTAAAGAGCTTTATGGAGAAGAATCAAGATTTGCATACACTGCCTAGCTAAATCCTCACGTGAATGTTCCTTATTCTCAGGATAATAAAATGCACACTGGCAACCTGGCTATTTGTACACAAAGTACCTGACTCTTGGAAATTATATAACCCACTTCCTTACCCAGAATAAAGTGTTTTCAAAGATCACATTTACACAGAGTTTTTACATGCTTAGACACAAAGCCATTTCCCTATTCTTGGCCATTCTTTATGATGCCTGTTTCAAGCTGCTGTGATTAAGACAGAAGGCACAGCAAATCTGGCAGGAGCATTCTCAGAGGAGAAATGTCTTGTTCGTTTATGAGGAAGCTGAAGCACTTCCTGTGTTTTTACAAACCTTTTCCCCCTTCTCCTTTGTTGCAGCTGTTGTGAACCAACCCACTGAGGAAGGCAGAGCCTCTGTGCATGCTGGAGCCTTTCACTTATTTACAGACCACTGCTCCTTTTGTGCAATGCAGCTTGCAGTGCTCTGAGGGAACATTCACTGCTTTGAATTATTACAGACTCCATCCCCTTTCTGTTGAGCACTGCCTTGCTTGTTCCAGTTTGATTACCATGAAGAACAGCAGCACCAATGCATGACAGGAAAGCTGAGAGTACCCTTAGGATGACTTTGTTTTACCAAAACCACAACACAGACAAGTGCCAGACTAAGCTAGAAGAGAAAGCACAAATCCTGAAGAGCAAGAGATGCTGAGCTTTAAGAAGGCATCCAGTCAATATTAGTATAAAACTAAAGCAGATTTGGGAGAACACCAGTAAGGATACTGAGAAAAAGACACCAAATTCACAAGGGTCAGACTAGGTGAGTTATAAAGGAATGCTGGATTACTACTACTCTCACAAAAACATTAGAGATTCTAACTACCTAAGATCAAAGACTCAGCCGTACATTTGCTGAAATTATTAACTGGGCCATCTTATACCCTCTGAAAAGGCATTTATCAGAATCTCAGACTGCTCCTTGTGCCCTGCAGAGAAATCTGTTCCCCCTCTATTCAGCAGTGATCCATCTCACTGCAACTCATCTGTCACCAAATGGCTTCATGCAAACAGCTCTATCAACTTCCCTGTCACTTCTCTGCCACTTTGCCTGTCCAAAAAACATACAGAAAAATGCACCTCAACTTTTTAACAGGGAATCACATTGACAAAACTTGGAAGATCATCAAATTCAGCTTCACTCAACACTTTTCAGTAAGCAGGATGGACAAATAGTGCTGGTATTAGAGAACTAAAAGGCTGAAGTTACTTAGCAGCTTCCTTGGAACCCCACATTAAAAATGACTTTGAGAATCTCTCTTACTTTGAGCATCCCTCAGATTCTTCAGAAGAAAGTAAAAAGGAGTGAGACAACTAAAAACTATTTTATCCTCTTTTAAAAATGGCTACAAATTAGGGGAATCTCAGAACCAGACCCAGAAATAATTAAAAATACTTTCTATTATATTGTAGACTAGCAGTCTAGCCTTATAGGGTAAGGACATTTAACATTATTTTAATTTAGCTATTAATATTTAAAATTATTGTAATATGGAGAGGAAAAGAAAACCTAACCTATTGCACTGTAGCCTGGGAACATGAATGAAAAAGAGACAAATAACTTTCAGATGTCATTCCTGTACATGTGCTTTCACATCTGTGAGACATACCAATCTGTATGTAAATGGTCCACAAATCCAGGTCAATACATCATATGTATGTACAAACTTAAACCAGTTGCTTCCTCTAAGGGTTGAAGTGTTAAATGCCTGTGTGTACCTGGTTCTGACATGAGAATTTACAACTCTAGATGCAGTCTGGATGGAAAATAGGAAGCAATTGAGGAGTACTACCATATAATCATCCTGCACCACCAGAATGTGAAAACAGTAAAACCTTGAAAAGGAATACTCAAATACAGTGATTAGTTTGATACACTACAGTGAGCCTGATTATCACCCACTATGATGAAATTCAGCCTACCTTAAGAACTCAAGAAGTTGGGTGCCCAAAAGACATGTACAAAAAATGACTAATCTTAAAATAATTCTAAAAATCTTGGTGGAAATCACCCAAATTTTGCACAAGTGTCACGTATCTCACTTACAGGAAAGTGTGTACCAGAAACATTCCAGAGCAGTAAGATG
Organism: Oenanthe melanoleuca; assembly: GCF_029582105.1. Taxonomy (NCBI): domain Eukaryota; kingdom Metazoa; phylum Chordata; class Aves; order Passeriformes; family Muscicapidae; genus Oenanthe; species Oenanthe melanoleuca. The sequence continues at coordinate 14,076,859 of NC_079339.1, forward strand.
ACACAGGTTCACCAGCTCTGAAAGAGATCAGTATTAAAGTAATATATACATTTATAAATTGATGGCAGCTAACTAGACTAGAAGTGAGTGAAGTTAATTTCCAGGGAAACTTACTTGTCACAGTTCCATGGGGGCTTTCTGGATATTGTGCTTGCTAGGGACAGCCTAACAGCTGAACTCCAGCTCTTCCAAGCCATGGAATAGTTTTAAAAAATAATAATAAATAAATAAATAATAATAAATATTTTTTAAATACCAAGACAGATGGATCATTGCACCATGAAATACAAATTTAACTTTCCCACTGCATACTAAACTATCACATGATTTTCCATTTCTTTCAGCATAGTTTCTCTATACTTAGGAATAGAGAATGTATCTATTAGATTGGTCTCAAGTTCAGTGGGAAAGATGTAATTTTTTAGATGGAAGCATCTTCCCCTTAACATTTGTTTCCTATAATTGATGGAATAAAACTAATTTTTTTTTAGCTTCTGTGTCTCAAAATGCCTTTCATTGTTATGTACAGAATACCAAATAGAGGTGTGTTATACTATAGAAGGCATTTATTCACCAAGTTACAGCTTTGCAGTACTGCAGCATCATCAACATTTTACTGTCTTGGCCAGGGGTTTAACAACTTAAAACATGATTCAAGCCCGACTTCAATTTTAATTCTTCTAGCCAACACTACTGCAGCTAGTAGACTATTTTACAGTGCTGTATAACAGACTGGAAATCAGCTCTTCACAGGACAAAATACTTCCTTTGTGCCTTTGAGGAGGCATCATTCCCCTGGATAAGGCAGAGAAGCTGGACTTCAGACAAGTTGTAGCTACATGGTTCTCACCTATATAATCTCTTTCTTTCCTCTCCTACAATTTTGCAAGGAGATCACAAAATTCTGACTTACAATTTTTGCTTAGGTTTTAGGGTTGAGGAGAGAAGCACATATCCTAAGACTTTACACTGAACAGTAAAGCATGCTTGCAGACAGCCAAGGAATGAGGATTTAGAAAACCCTGTTAAGAGAGGAAATGAAAACCATCTAATTCATGGCCACATGAGCCCCAACAAATGTGTGATGAGGGTAATCTGGAGTGCCCAAAGCAGCAGAGAGTGAGGCATGGTGACTCAAGCAGAACTTCATGGTTTTAGTCTCCCTGGATTATTCAGCACCCTGAGCTGTGGAGCCTGAAGGCTCAGCACCTCCAGCAGACAAAGTCCTGTTGATTTCAGCTGCCCTTGCCTCAAATAGCCAATCAAATGCCAGCTATAAAGAAAGCGTAAGTACATTTACTACCATTATTTTGTAGGTGACTGCACATCAAGCCAAACTATCAAAAGCAGTCTTGGAGTTCTCTAATCCTTAATTCTCCCAGGCAGAGATCACCAGCTGCACACATAAGGGTGAAACTTGGCACATTCATTTCCAGCCAACACAATTACCAAGTCTGAGCTCCAGCCCTGGGGACTGAAATGAATGCACAAAGTCCCTGTAATAATACAAGTTTATCGTTCTTAAGGCTTTAACTGCTCACACTGAATTTGCAAGTCAGCACCAGGCAGAAGCTACCACACAACCTCTGCAGAGGGAAACAATCCTCAAAGTTAGTAAGCATCGGCTTCACAAAGCATAAGAAGACTAATAACTGGGAAATACAGAAATTCAGAGTCTCTGAAGCAGGATATTTCAAAATGAGGTACATTTTGTACTTCAGAAGACTCAGAGAGCATCCATTACAATTATGATACTTCACTGATAGCTACGCTAATTACCCCAAGAGGAAAAAAACCACCAACCCCATTCTTGTTTGATTTCTGGCATTTAATTCACTTGCTGGGGAAACTCTTTGCTTAATAGGTATTTATGCTATTTTCCTTGCAAAGCACATGTTGCCATGGAGCACTGATCACAGGCAGAAGTGAGTGATTCTGCCTTTTTGAGCTGCACAGCCTTCACTTGAGGGGCTCTATCTTATGACCTGTCAGCCTTAACCTTTTGCTAAGTACACAGGGCAAAACTAGAGTGAGCTGTGGTTATATTTGTTTCAGTTTTTAGTGAACAGTCTCATCCAAAAGCTACTCTTAAAAAGTCTTCCCCATTTTTCACTGGCACTTTGCTTTGACAGAATGGAGTTTCCTTTCCTCAGAGTGAGAAGGTGGCAGATGGGAGAAGGAGGAGGATCCAAGCAGACAGAGAAGGATTGCACAAGACACATGCTGAACTTGTCAACAGAACAAGATTTCTTTACTACAGTGCTTAAAAAAAATTAAAGTGCCTGCTTCTTTACTTAACAAATTTACAGAGTTATACAATAGCACTCAGGCTGTTTTATTTCAGGGCTCCCAGAACCTACCTAAGATGAATCTTGCCTTGCAGTTAGCTTGAACAACAGTGTAGTAGCAAGACTGAAAGAATCTGAGTGACATCTGAGTGACAGTAAACCATCATACTACTCCTGCTATAAATGGCAAGCAACACAAGGTTTGGATGTATGCAGAATACATTTGGATTTCTGCCTCCTTTCATTGGTAGGTGGCAAGATGAGTCTCAGGGACAGGAAAAAAAAAAAAAAAAAAAAAAAACTTTAAAAATAGGTTGCATGGTCTCAGATACCACATCCCAGTACCTGTAACATTTTTTCTCTTTTTGGGCCTACAGAAAAGAAGTTCATGTGAGATTTAAGGCTATGGCTATGGCCAGATGCACCAGAAAAAGCAGCACAGACCTGATCCAGTCTCCAGTCTCCAATCTGGCACAGGGAGTCTCGCAGCTGGCAGCTTCCTGCCTGGCATTTCTCTGGGAGAGGAACAGAACTGCACTACTGGGACTAAAGGAAGACTCCAGCTTAAATAAACACAGCTAAAAGCTGCCTCCAGTATGAAACCTTTCAATATTCACCAGGAACTCCCATAATTAAGGAAACTAAAGTCATGTTCAGTGACCACAAATCAGATGGTGAGTCCAACAACTCACAGCAGAGCACAGACACTGGTGACAATTTTCCTCTCCTCTGTACAGAAATAACACAGATAAAGTAAATACTTTTCTTGCCTAAGCAAACATGTGCTTCTCACAAATTTATTTTACAGGAATTGCAAGCAAGCATTTATTAAATCGATATCACAAAAAATATTCACCTTGAAAAATGCAACAGCTACCAAGATTCTCTTAATAGAACAAAATTCAGCAGGCTACATTGGAAAAAAGTTCTTACCCCTTGAGCATACATACATCTTTCACCACATCACACACCAAGTGTCCCATGTGCTCATTTAGAAGTACAACATGTTGCAGGCCTTTAAGAGATACACCTTTCATCTCATTCAATTTTAAAAGACCATAAAATGTTCATAACTCAAAAAAGTACATGAAAAAGCACATGGGAGGGAAACAGTTCAGAAAGAAAAAAATAGGAAGTTTGAAAGCCAAAGCAAACTATCTTTCAAGGCAAGTAAGCTTCCTACTCAGAATTATATGATTTGTGTTGCTTGTCATCCTGCCCATTTTCTGAGATGTCTCAACTCAGCAAGATAGCAGCTGGTGTCACTGAAAACCAAAGGCACAGGGAAGCCAACCTCCAGTTTAATATCAGACATTCACAGCAAAGCAGCTGCTTACTTGTTCAAACTCATGGCAACTCAGATTTGTCACCAAGGTCATGGCAGATTAATTATTTTCTAAAATTAATATTAAAATGTCTAAAGGAGGGGAAGGGGAGATAATTAATGATGTATCCTGATAAAATAATTTTCCCACGTGTCTATTTTTTCTCTGAACCAGTTGAGGGCCCTCATTCAGAGGTTTCCTCCAAAATTTGCCCTTAACCAGGACATCATGTTTGACTGAACTGCTGTTCTGAGCACCATCCACAAGGGAAAAAAAAAAGAAAACTCATCAAGTTCAGAATCATTTCTATTCAAAATCCTTAACTGACAGAAATTCTTTCCTACTGAGAAAAATGGAAACTGAAATCTTCTAGCCATGCACATCTTTTACTCATCAGAAAAGCACTGTGTGGCATTACAGAATGTGTCATGGGCAGTGGCACTCTGGGGGATTCAGAGCAGCCTAATTCTCTTTCACAAGGTGAGTAACAGGAGATCTGTGAACAGCTTATGGGGTTTTGAGTCACTAGTGCTGCAGGTCACTTAACATCCAAACTGAGAATGTGCTACATCTTTGCTAAATTCCCCAGAGGAACAGGGGTCTAGAAAGGCCAAAGGGGAACCATAAAGGACACTGGATATCATTCTCACAGCTAGGATAAACCCTAGAAATTTCACTGTGGTGCAGCATCCCCTGAGCTGCCTGAAAATATTTTTTAAAAAAAGGTGTATAAAAGAACAAATATGTGGCCAGGCTCCCTGGGTGTAACCTCACACTCACCAAACAACTCAGCAAAAAACAAATAAGAGTGAATATGAGCTGTGAATAAGAGCAGAGTGAAAACTGGATATCATGTTCCTTATGGGCTCTTTTAGAAGCTTCACCTCTTCCACCTACTGCCTTGGGCACATAATCACTTCCCAGTAATCTAGTCATTTGTTCCAACACAAGGCTACACAACAGGGATAGCATAAGATGCTAAATCTGAACAAAGAAAGGTAGAGCCTATAACATGAATTCCTGGTTTTGTGTGAAGGTCCTCCTAGACAACATTTAACTTGGCAAATCAGGGCTAGAATAAATACAAACAAAGTTTGCATAAAGTTATAGGATCAAAACATCCTATATTATCTTCCCAAAGTAATTATTCCATTAGATTTGTAGAGGGGAGGAGGACATATGCCAGAACTAAGCTAGGGAAAATGTAACTCATCTGAAAAATCTGCCAGAAAGGCCTCAGCATACTGGTTTTTAAAATCATTACAGTTCATGTGGTTATTGCTCGTGGGGGTGGTTGAGTTTCTTTGGTTTTGAGAACACTGACAGATGTTCTGCCATCCTAGCAAGTTCAGAGCTATCAAATACTCAGGTAATAGAAGCATTTTGCTCCTTAAAGACTGATGGACACCAAGACCTGTACATGTGGCAGTAGTCTCTCACTTCATTCAGCTTCCTGCTAACCACAGTTATGCTTGAAGCCTCACCATAAATAAGTATAACATGTTTGACTTGAGTCCTGTGTGATTTACAGGAATATATTAACCCTTCTCACTGCTCCACAAGAAATGTTAAATGTTCTGTGCTAAATACCTCTTGAAATCCTGTTCATATAGCTCTCAGTCCTTCATACTTTCTCAAAGTTCAAATAAGCCCAACAATCTAAAAATAAAATGAGGTGAAGACATTTCTCAGAAATAATAAAAGTCCCAGTTTAGCCTAGTTGCTCCTCAGAGACTGGAAAAAAGCACAAGAAAAAGCACAACAGTGAAATGAGTCTCAAAAGCATTTTTCATTTTAATTACATTGTTACCTACCTTCTATAAAGAAGCACTTGAGTGAAACAAGTTCAAAAAGCAAGGACAAGTAAAGGGTAATTTTTATAAATATGCCAACTTTTAATCTCTTTTAATCTCTTTTCATTTGACTTTTTTCTCCCAATGTTTTTCTTAAATACTTATCTCTCTAAAGCCAATGATTTTTAGTAAAATTCTTTATTTTTACCCTGAAAGCTTGCTCTGGGCTTGCAAGCTTGAACAGCTTCTTCTTTGTTATTAGTAGCAAAATAATCTTGCCTGCCAGCCAATACCTCAAGATTTTCTCCACTGCAATTTCAACTACCTTCAAATTCTAAAGTAGGAAAAGAGGATCTTCTCTTATGGAAAGGTATAGAAACAATTCCCCACTCCAGCTTGGTTTACAGAAGCTGTTTTGATGTGTGCATTTAGTCCTGCTAAGAGCTTAGAGCAGTGTTGGCCCAGGAATGTCCCTGTTTCACCACCAGCCTGGCACTATTTCCTATATATCCTTGCAACATCACCTCTCAGACTCATGTCACTGTCAGCATCCCTGCCTTCAGCTTTGGTTCTTGAAAGACTTTTCTGACCTTCAAAACTGAAAGAGAACAGTAGAGCCATATGACCAAAACATCCTGTAAAATCCAAAAAATTGGGCAGCAAAGATGACTTTTAAATGTGCATTTGTGAAAAAACCCAACACACAGTGAAACTAATCTCCAAAATCCCCTACTTCAATCTTTTTATTATGCACAAGGCTACCCAGAGTATTTAAGATGGTGTTGGTAAAACACACACACACATATAAAAAATATCAAAAGGAAAAAGCTTCAGAGATTATTCACTCAGAGCATGTAACAAAATATGCTGGTCACAAATATCTACCCATGAGCTGAGAGAAAAATTTCTTAGTGCTTCATAAAGGATCTGGATAGTGACTACACACAGACACGGGAGTGTCAACCCGGGTTCTGTAGCAAGATATTCCCTCCTGGAGAGCCACAAATTTCACAGCAGGGTCAGGACATTCCTCACACCAGCCTTCTAAATATAAATCACCTTGCCCTCCTGCCAGCCAGCCATTTAGCTGCAAAATTTCTACTCAGTGATAACACTTAGAAGGTAAAGCATTGAGGCTGCTGCATGTACAGAACCCAGAGTTACCAGCACAGCTCACTGCAGAGCTGCTCAGCAGAAGGGCACTGAAGCCTTAATTTGTTGCCTTTCCAAAGTGCTTTGAGCTGCTTTGCTGGCCTTGTGCTTTACTTGGGTGAGCATCTCTCCTACAAGCTGTAGATGATACCCTGAAGCCAGACATTTGTCCTTCCTTTTATTTCATTTTATAGCCACCAAACAATCTCTCTTTGGTGACCAAGGGTGCCTATTTTTGTGACTCCTGCTTGCTTCCTTGAAAATTCAGATAAATATGTCTTAGATGCGTTGGATGTATTTTTCTTCTACTTCAAAGTAATTGCTCTGCTTAGAGCCTGCAAATAAACAAATATGATAAAATCTGACTTGTTCTCCAAATATTCTGTATCCATCCAGTATGCCCTCTGACAAAGGACTGCATGCACCTGTCCTACAGCTCCCACTCTTAAGAGTGTTCTCATCCTCTGTGATTTTCTAAAATGAGGTGGAAGGACTTTCCCTTTCCACAAATACCTGCAAGGAAGGGCTCCCTGCTCATTCAGCTTTCAAGCAAAAATTCTTGCTTGATAGCATTTGTTGTCTTCCCATGACAATTATCTCCTCACTGCCACTCTCAGTTCCAGCTGGGTGGGTTTAGCTGTCCCCAGAGGTTAATGTTGCTGGCTTGCCTCTTCCCCATGGTCAGGAGAGTTCTTGACACAGCAGATTTATCCCTGTGGATGTGATGTGGTCCTGCAAGAAACAGACTGACAGCGCACAGGAGCTCAACTCTAGAAAAACTCTGGACACCACAGTGATGTGTAAAGTTCAGGGGAAAATTTTACAAGAACCATGAGTTTTTTTGTACAGAAAGAAGTAACAGCTTTTATCTTCAGGGCCTGCCTAAGCAGCTCTGTATCTGGGAACAGCAGGAAACCACACTGTAAACAACATGACAAGCACAGCATTATTACCTGTTTATGTGCTAAATGATATAAATTAAGATTGAGACACATAGACCAAGACTAATTATATTTTAAAATTGCCTCTCTGAGGGGAAGGGAAGTGATTGCAACTATCATTAGTTGCAGTGCAATACTAAAAAAAAAAAAAAAAAAAAACAAAAAAAAAAAAAAAAAACCCCAAAAAAAACCACCTTTACTCTTCCCTTTACTCTAGGCAGCTCTAAAATACACTAAGAGGCAGTTTTTATTCCAAAGATTTCACAACCTAAATTGACAAGCCGCACAGAGAAAAGAAGAAGCTGAGCACAGCATTCCAGAGAGTTAAGTCACCCAAAATATGCATCAATACAGTGACAAAGCCTGCAAGAAAAGGTAGCTGTAAAATCTGGATTTCATTACAGTAAGAGAAGATGCAGTTCAGCCAGATCTTATCCTAAACTCTGGAATTTCTTTTTAGGGAGTCAGTGCAACACCATTTTCTCTTGTGAATCTAATTAGCTCTCCGCAGCAAAATATCCATTCTTTCCCACAGCCAGCAGCCACTGCCTTCAGACAATTCAGTTGATACAAAACTATTTTTAGCCCCATTAGAAGGCTTTCCCAAATGCTCAAATTAGCATTTCCTCATTTCTCTCCTCATCACCTTACACCCACAAATTCATGAGATAGTTGGCAACTTGACTTTCCATTAGCCCTTGGAAATGAAACACTAAGAGATCAGAGGATCAGATTTTGTGAGTTTAAGCTGCTGAAAATAACAAAATAATCAGACTTCTGAAATTTGAAATTCAATTTCAGCTTCCATCTTACCAGAGGAACAATTAGTTTGCCTGGAGCACCAACAGTATACACAAAAGAAACACAAAGTGAGAAGATATTTGAACAATTCACTGTATCTAACCACGACAGGAAAACTGTGATGTCAAATCTATATCCAGCTATGTCCAAAGCACTCAGACAGGTGATCAGGTATTGATGGGTATGGGGCTGCTTTTTCTCAACGAATATAACCAAAGGAGCTTTTCTTTTGAAGAGCTATTTAAACAGTCAAAGCCACATTAAGAGCTAAATGACATACAAAATGGCTCTGCCAGAGAATAAATTTAGAAGGTCGACATATAACCCGCATGGAAATGACAACAGTGATGGTTACTCGAAGTCCTGCCAGGTGCCCTTTAATAAGCAGAGAATGTGATTAGTGCTGCAATGCAAAGAGACAGCGTGCTGCAACATGACTCCATGCTGGTCTGCCAGGAAACCTTTACAATACAGTCCCTGGCTGCACTGGGATTTTTCATGCATAATAAATAAAGCAACAGACTAGCAGACTCAGGCTCCTTGCTGAACACCAGTGCCCTCCACTGTGTACGCTGAAGATTCCTCCAAAAGCTCCAGCAACAGAGAGAATTTATGATTTTTCTCCTCATGACAGACTGCTGAGTCCCCTGGGACTGAATGTCAGACACATGACTCTATCTGCTGCTTCGCAGGGCAGCTGTGAACATCTAAATAATACTGTCAGCACAACGCAGGGCTCCGTCCATCAGCCTGCACAGCCTCCTCTCCCCATTGGTGCTCACTCTGCCAGGGAAAGAGATCTTTCATAATCTCTTACAGCCCTCCCTCGAATGATGCTTTATACAATAACTCAGTTGGAATCGTGGAGCTTCACTGAAAGTAGAAAACCCTCTAATTAAGAGGTAGCAGCTCGCTCATAGGAACCCTTCAGCTTCCTTATTAAAAAACATGGAACCAAAGTGTTTGGGATGGTATTAACACACCATTTTGGGATGTGTATCACCACCTCCCTAAGCTTTGATTACATTTGTTCTTCCAGGATAGCAATATAAAAAGAAAATCTCAACAGAGCATGGAATAGCAGCTCTTTTACTGCCCCTCTAACACTATTGCATACTTTATTTAATTCAGATCATTTGAGGCATGAGCTACCATTTGAGTGGAAGGATGTTTTATCCTAATTTCCTCTACAAAGACTATTCTTCCATTACATTTAGTACTGGTTTTTACTCTCTAGCTGCAGCTTCAGAAGGATGTGAATGCTTGTGTTGTGATATTTACAGCTGTGATTGCACAAAATCCTGAAGCCTGTTCTAATTCACACAAAACAAAAAAGGCACTGGGAGACAAAACTAGCCCTCTTCTGGAAGGGCCTGTAATTTAACAGAAAGTTGAGAAATGTTTTTAAAACTGTTTCATGATAATGCTGTTGCACTGAACACACTGAAATTCAGACCAGCCAGGGCTTTGTCTCCCCATATGTCACTTGTACTACCATGTACAAACACACTTATGGTTGGGTGGCCAGCTTGGGCATTTGGGGTTCATTTTTATTGTTTTAACATCCATTATATGGTGCCCTCTCCACTACTATTAATTATAGGGGGAAAGCAGTGCTGTGTTAAGTAACCTAAATAGGGAAAAAGCCAAAGGAGACAGAGACAAGTATCAAATAAGTAAGAATGACATCGATCACAAAGCCCAGTTTCTCCTTGTGAACACCACTGCACTACCACCATCTGCACTGACAGTGCCTCTGTGGTGTGGGCCACTACACAGCAGGGTCCAAGTCAGGATTTGGGACCATTTCACTGAAGGGTATTTTAAATCCTCCATGCAAGAAAATGAGCAGAAGTAAGAATTCACTATGCTGACTATGAAAGTGCAAGAAAAAGCTTTTAGCACTATCTGAAGTAGCCACATGTCCCAACACTTATTCCCTTCAAAACACCACACCAGAAAATGTTAACTTGAAAGATCCACGTCTTTCTCTTCCAAACAAACAAATTCCCCTTTGAAGGCTCCTTTAAAGTTGGACTTCAACAGAAACTAATTAGCTCTTAAAACAAGCACTTCTCCCTACATATCCTCCAGTACCTTTTTTAAAAGGCTTTCATTAGTTTATATAGGTTGAGAAGATGACTAAAAGCAAGAGCAGAAAGGGATATAATGCATTGCCAAGGCTTTTGGGAGACAGGTTGTAAAACTGTCGCCCTTGAAATTATTTCTGGGGGTGGGGTTTAACTACCTGCAAGAGGCTTGAATACAATTCCATGGTTTAATTTTTACTAAAATAAGACATTTGCATTTGGAGGCTCTTCATGGCATTCTGTCCTGTGCCCTGTGGTTGCAGCACAGTCAAGTCATTGCTGCATTTCACAGCATCTCTATTTCTGCACAGTTAATATTGCTTCATTATTTAAGTTGCAGCATTGCATGAGCTACACGTTCTCTGAAAAGATAACTATCCTCTTTTTCAAAAAAGGAGCATCAAAGTCTTACTGTGGAGTGGGTAGGAATTTGAGAAGATCCTTCTCCATAAATACTGTTTTTAAACATAGGCTTTTCAGGGTAAGAAGCAAACCTTCTTACCTTTTCAGTGCTGAAAACACTTTAGACTCCCAAACCTGGAAAAAGCCCAGCTTTGTCAGAGTCATTTAGTTCAATTATGTATTTCAGTCATTCAAAGACTCTGTCTCAGTATCACAAAGTTCAGCACAAACATTGCAGCTATCACATCCAGGTAGAAAAGCTACTTTTGTGGTGCTCAGTAAGTACACACAGAGTTTTCAGTGTAGCAAGGTGTTTTTCAGATATGTTACACAACATTTATTAAATAACTACTGTTTCTTTCAGTACAAAAATAGGCTGGCTCCTAAGATGATTAATCCATGATTGAGGTGAAAAGTGCAAGGTCTTTTCTTACTAGGCAAGGATCTTTGTTCTCAAGTGAAAAGTCATACAAACATAAAAAATATTACATTTATAAATTTTAGAATTAGTATCACAGTACATCTCCCCAAATGAAGATAAAAATGTGTTTTCACCAAGGGCTAGGAGTGAAGATGTTTACACTTCTTCATGTAATAGCAACTTTTAACTCATTAAGTTTAGAATAGCAGGTACATTTCAAGACAATCCACATTTCCTTCTCCTTTATATCAAACATTTACCTCATGATCAAATGAAAACTAAAATACTACCAATATAGCCACAAAAAAGGAGTGTCATCACAGTGAAGAGATTTTGCACTGACTTCAGTAGAAGAAAGCAAGAAAAGAGAATTCAGATAACTGAACTGTACAAATGGATGCTGACTATATAAAGTAACATGAAAAAACCTAACTGCTAGCCTTACAAATCAAGCAGCTTGTATCACCAGAAAGATGATTGGAACACTACTTCAGCATTTGTGGAATGAATCATAAATCCAGCCTCTGTCCTAAAAATGTTTCTATTTAAAAGATGATGCAAGAAACAAAGCACAAGCACATTTGTATATACAGCCAGAAATACTGACTTGAATATTACACTGTTAAAGGCTTTCCAGTTTACCTGTCATACTGAACTTGAAGTATTTCAGTCTAAAAGTCAATCACTCAAGAATTTACTGATTAAGAAAGACATGGCTGATATAGTTGTTATAAATGAACTCTGCTTGAATAATAAGTTACTAGAAAATTGTACAATCAAGTAGACATATTCATGGAAATCTCTGTGGTATCTTTTAAGAAAACAGCTGACAGCTTAGAACCAAGGGCAACCAGTGATCAGAGAAATCCTACCAACGAATGCTCTAAAAAGTCAACCTTTTAAAAGCATATATAAAATTCAATTCTGGAAAATCGTATCACAGTTCTTTAGTTCAAAAAATTTGCAACATCACATTTATGTTGTCCTTAAAATAAAATTGACTGGCTTCCAGCACTGATAATTTCCCCATTGAATTCAATGAGTGCAGCATACAGCTTAGATAGGCATATGGTGTTCTTTACATATGCAAAGTTCTTCATTTATTGTAACTTTCTTCTAGAATTTCTTTCCCCAACCCATTTTTTTCCAGAGATTTCTGCCTAGAAGGCAGAAAGTTTAAAAGGACATAAACAGAGAGAAGGTTGTTCAAACTCAATGCTTTGCTTTCATGCTCACTGGAGGAATCTGCCAGCAGTACATTTTTACTTCATCAATTCAGCAAGAAACAAGATTGCTCTTCAGTCGACATTCAGAAGCACCAGCCTGACAATTAATACAGGCATGTGACACTGAACAAGTAGGGAGAAGGCAAAAAGAAAAATCTTTTCTTAAATCCAGCCATAAACTTAAAAGAATTTACTAAGTTTTCTACAAGGTTTAACTGGAGAAGGATAATTAGAAAATATACTATAGCAGATATGGAAATAAAGAAAATGTCACCTTTGTGACCACTTAACAAAACCTAAAAAAATCAGAGCATGGAAAGCAGGTTGAATGCCAAACAGCTGCTTTTTTCTACCTCTGTCAAACCACACTTTAGAAAATAAAGGAAATTCTTTCCTTGACACCTCAACACATCAGTCAGGGCAACCAAAAACAACTACGTGGATGGAGTGCTGCTTCATTTCCAGCTCTAATTAGCACAGAATTCCTTTCTTCATCTGTCTTGCCCTGTCTATTAATGGGGATAATTATGCTGACCTCCTTTACAAAGAGCTTGAAAATCTACAGTTAAAAATGTTCCTAAACAAGCAATTATATGTAATAGCAATCATGTATCAAACTTCAGTTATCAACTCATCACATGAAAGCAAGAATCTGATTGTTCCTGGAATTAGTACACAAAATTCAATTTCTCCACCGACATTAGCTTCCTAGTACTTCCATCATTATTACAACAGCTGCATTATGCTAAAATGCACTAAAGAACCTGCCTACCACTGACTGACATTTTGAAGATTTTCCAAGCTTCAAACAACAAAAGACCCAGGACTTTTTTTCAGCAATAATTTCCATGTTAATAATTTCCATCTTGTTAAACAAAGATACTTTTGACCAGCATCAAGCTTAGATGCTATTCTGAATCTGCAGCCTGGATTGTTGCAATGGCTCCAATACAAAACAGGCTGTAGCACTTTGCAAATGTATTTTCCTGTTACATCCATTAACCCCTCTCCCACCTTACAGGGGCTGGTCTACAAGGCCACAATTTCATCACCACCACTTACTGTCACCAGTTTCTCTTCTTCTTTCCTCTCCATCTATATGTTACTTTCCTCCTTTCAGCTACACACAATACCCATAATCATTCAGTATGTATGATGTACACGTTTTTCTTTCATCTTGTGCTACTGAAAATGAAAAAAAGGTGAGAGGATTTGTTATAAAATTAAGCTACTTACCAACTATTGCCAGATTATGCTCTGAGCCACATGCAATCTGAAAAAGAAATACGAATTACTAAATCAGAACCTCCTTACCAGTAGGAAGACAGTCACAATTAAGGCAGGAAATTAAAAATTAACCTGAAACAAACAACTACAGTTTGTAGAATGCAAAATCAAGGTTGGAGTGTTCTCACTCTTAAATGGAAGTTCATTTCTAGCCTCACTTATGGGTTTAGTGGCAGGCATGCATGTTTGCTTGTTTGTTAATAGAGAGGCATTTTCTTTCCAAATGCAGACATTTCAACCCTTTCAAGCAAGACTGGCCACGATTCTGAAAAAACATCACACCTTTAACAACACCCACTGGATTGATCAAGAGGCACAGAGCAAACACAGATTAAGCCATATAGAGACAGCTGAGAATGAAAAGGGTGCTGAAGATTACCATGTCTCTTATCCATACTGTTTTTTCAACTGATCCCTAAGGGACTGCTCTAAGTAAACAGGCTCAGTGTGCTACACCTGACATGGTATGATCTGTAGGTCATTTGCCTAGAATGGAGAAAAGCTACCCTGGGACTCAACCCTTCTGCTAGCTCATTAATGATGGGAATCAGTTACAAATTTATTTTTGAAGCAAAGTTCACACATTTTTCATCCTTCTTTGTAGCTGCTGTGAACTTGTGTGATGTTTAAGTTGCTTTAGCATACTGAGTTTTTGTAAGCTGTCCACTAGTGATGCACTAAGAGCAGTCCCCTGTCCTTACTTACTGCAAGGGCTTGTCTTTCCCACAGAATTTCTTTTGCAAGGTCACTGTCAGCATAATTGTCTGATATAACAGACATCACACAAGGTCTGCTGAGTGTCCTCAAGTTTTTAATTTAAATAAAAGCAACCCCCTCAAAATCCTGTATCCAGTTCACTGTCTTGAAACTACTTATTATACCTACTACTGAGCTGGAGAAAATTAATAAGCACATTTTCTTAAAGTATATTTGCAATAGCAAAACATAATGCAGGAGGATATGCTCAATTATATTAAAAAACAGAATAGTTCTGTGCATGCATAACTTTATAGCTTTTACAGCCAGAGAAACAGCTAAAATCACCTCTGTGTCTGCAGAATATAAACCCATAGAAGTTAATAAAACAGGCCTTGTGCTCAGCTCACTGTGCTTGAGTATTTACTGGAGAAGAGACACCCAGGAGTGACACACTGAGTAGCTTGAGCTCTTGTGTTACAAATGAACACACAATCCCTATTATTCATGTCACCCGTGTCACAACTGCTACATGAAAACATTTGGGCAAAGCCATCCAAACACAACAAGGGCAAGGAAGAAGAAAAAGACTCTTGAGAGTAAAGGTGCTTAGACAACACATTAAAGCATCTGGGAAAGGGTGAGAAAAATCACTTAAGTTATAGGATATTCCAGCATGGCCTCAATCTTCAGAAAAATCAAGACAAGCAGCAGGAAAAGCAATGCCTTTTTGCAAGAGCTCTAGCAGGACTGCACTGAGTCTTTCATTCCACAATACTGCAGACAGGAAAAGCTCCAAGTCCCAAACACTGAAATACATAAATCACTGCCATATCCCACATCACTACCCTCACCACAAGACTGAGCCCTACACAGCAGCAGGGCTGGCTCCTAATGCCTATTTACTGGCTAATGCTCCCACCTGTGCTTCTCAAGCTTATAAGCTGATGCCATGGAAACAAGATCCACACATGGAAACACATACAAAGGCTTTCTAGCAAAGAGCAAAATTTTCATCTTTCACCAAGTGCTGAAAATTGGATATACTGAAGTTGCTGCTAATAGAATAAATAAATTTTATCTGAGGTGTGAATAATCTTGGCTAATTCCCTAGGAAATAGACTGACACAGGCAGAAATTCAAAAGCATTGGCACAAAACACCACTCAGGCTGGTGGCTGACACTGCCAGGACCCACTTCAGAAATGCTACATTAAAAAAAAAAAAAAAAGGAAAAAAAAAAGCCCCACACAAACAAGGTGTTATTTAGATTGTAAAAAACCTCCCCTGACAAAGAAGCATTTTTTGCTGCATCCAATAGCAGCAGGTACAGAGCCTGCAAACCAGACAGAAGAATGCTGGCCATCTCAAAGAGCTTTGCACATGTAGCTGTCGCTCTGGCCACCATTCAGAGGCTCCCACTAGCCAGCTATCAGGCTGTGAGGAAACCAGGCCAAGAATTGCTGTGTTCCACAGACTGGCCAGTGCTGGGGAGCTGTTCCCAAGGCAGCCACTCATGGCCAACACTGTGCAGCTCTGGGGCTGATAGGGTAGCAAAGCAAAAAAACACTTCTTGGGGGGTAAAAGCTACCTCAGTGAAGTGCCAGCTTTACTAAGAACTGAAACCAAGTAAAATCACAAGCTGCTGAAGGCAGTGCCCTGGATTCACCCTCGACAGCCCAGAGCAAGGACAGCACATACCTTGTACCAGCAGCAGTTCTGTGCTCCAAAGTAGAATTTGCTTGATTTAGAGCACAAGGTTCACCCCACCTCTGCCTTATCGCAGGGTGTCACCACCTGACAACACAGACTGACTTTGTAGGAACCCCCCAGATAAAAAAAACACCTTAGAGAACTCTAAATTTAGCTTCCTGGAACACCTTGTCCATCATCCATGCTCCTTGCTACAGGCTATACCATCCACCCACAGGATTCCTGCTGGCCTGCATAACTATGCCTCTGGAGCTCAGGAGGGACCACACCACAGAGGTGAAGCAAGGTTGCCACTGCTTAATGTACACTGAAGCCTTGCAGGTATTTCACAACATATTTCTTACAATAAAATTTAAAATGTGGCACTCTCTTTTCTCCGTGACTCCCCACAACAGGCAACAATCAGCCAAGAATGATTGATTTGCTGGTACAAATACAGACCAGGCAGAGAACAGCATTGCTGAACAGATGTTTTATGCTTACATTAGATGTAATAAGCTCTGTAGTCAGTGCAGGTCACTGGGAGAAGCCTGGTATTTACTGCAGCAACTATAAATTTCTGGCTACTTCTCTTCTGTCCCCACCCCCAATGTGCTGCAGAGAAATTAAATTCCAACAGATATCTGCATGCTGCCAGTGGGTAAGTACATTCAGGGATGCTTATAAACACACAATAATGTTTTCTAATTGGGCAATAATTTTACATTATGTTTTAATTAAAAAAAAAAAATCACTAAACTTAAAGACAAATCAGAAAGACTGTTACTGAGCAAAGCATTCTGAAGAATGTTAAGAAATATGACCCCCTACACAGTAAACAATGCTAAAGTTCTCAGTTTGGATGGAGCTGTGAGAAGACTTGTGAAGGATATTGTGATAGCTATATAAATGATCTCAAGGCACATGACAAATGTCTGTAAGACAGCCAAAGAATGCTTAGGTACCATTTCACCCAGAACTTAATTACCTTACTGTCTGTCCTATTTCAACTACACATAATTTGTTTGTTTCTTGCCTTAAATTGTGTGCTAGCAAGCTGTTTTCTACCTAGAAAAAGTGAGCTGTGGCTCACTTCCATCCAACCATCCAGATTTAACACATGTAGTATAAGCAGCCAAGGGACTAGCATTTTATTAATCATAAATAATATGATAAATAGCAAAATCACAAACATAAGCTGCAAGGATGGTGAGGAAAGACCTTAGCACAGCAACCACAAACTCTGGGCAAAATGCCAACACCCTTCTGCAGCCTACATATATGTTTATGTCCCAGTCCTAACAAAAATGAATTGACTGTATGTAAAATCAATGGGTTATGCAAAATGGAGAAAATATGTCACTTAAGAATAAAATATTTTTCTATCTCAAAAGCACTACATGAAGAAGCAAAATAATGTTTAGTACATGTTATATAAATGTTCCCATCTATACCTCTGTGTGTGTATACATATAAAAAAGAACATATATATAAATATGCATATAAGGAAAAAAAGGTTATCTACTAAACAAGATATTTATCAGGGAAGAAAGTTCAGACAGAGCACCACCTTTTCTATCTGAGATAGAGATCTCACCTTTGCAGACAGCAAGCAAACACATACAGGACAAGACTCCTGTGGATATTTAGACATGCAGTCTTCCTTGGATTTCAAAAGGTAATTAAGAGACAAAAATACCTTTTGCCAACCATCCCCTAAGGGACTTCTGAGTACTATAACAAAACAAGTCTGACAAAGTGTATAAAAATCCAAGTTTCAGGCTAGTACCATGACCACAAGCTACTCTCTCTTTTCTTTCTATAACCCCAGGGTTTGACTGAGGATTTGTCGTGCAACTCACCAGGAAAAAAATGGAATCAGAACTGCAGGCAAAGTCAACCCCCCTCACTGCAGCAGAGGGGAAGGGACAGTACAGGAGAGGGTGCACAGGGAGCTGGACTCACAAGAGCGACTGCAGTATGAAAAATCACAAGCATCCACACATCAAGGTGTTAAGCTAGAAAAACAATAAAATCTCAATGCTATTTATTTTTGCTTCACCACCCTAGAAGTACACGTTAATTCCCTTCAGTGCAATTATTTCCCAAAACATGAAAGGCTGTGGAGGCTTCCATCACTTCTTAGAGATGAGAGCATGATATACAAAGATTTTTAAAGATGAATGAAGATATGAAGTTTAAGTTGCATGCAGATTCTAGTTTCTGTCTTCCTAATTGCACCAAAACTCTTTTTCAGGGGGAGAGAGGACAGGGGGCAAAGGGTACATAAGTACTTTTATCCAGGAGTTTAGCCATGGTATCTCACATCTTTTGACAAATTTCACTGTGAGGAAATTGCCAGGGCCAGAGGATGGTAAATTTTCTTCCTTCTGAGACCAGAAGTCCTAATGGAAGGAGACGAGGTGACCGAGAGACTGCAGACCAAAGCTTATGTAAGGCAGGGGAACCTTCTCTCCCAGAGCTGTTCTTCCATGCCCTTGATTAATGTCTTGTAACAACAATTTGTACTGTTTGACACACTGGGTGCAACGACATTTGTATGCAGAATTCTATTGATGTGTAAAAATAAAGTAAAAGGAATCTAATTAGCAAAGCTGTCCTGCTTCCAATGATCCCTTACTAGGAACTCTCTGTTCCTCTTCTGGATCATTTGACTCCTGATTGATAAGAAAGCAGCTTGCTAACCTAGTCACATTCCTTGGCGAGCATAAGACTAAGTTCAGTTGAATGCAGAACATGTTCCTAGCTGTTGGCTGCAGAAGGTGAAAAGTAAGAGGGATAGTGTCCCATAGATCACAGGATATTTTCCATTTTTTATCAAATGATCTCATTTTCTACTTAACACAGATTTTTTTGTAGTTGTGTGATTGGCTTTTTAGCCTGTATGCAGTTTTACTTTCCCCTACAACAAAAAAATTCACAATGGAATTTAAGCTGAATGCACATAATAAGGTCTGGAAGAAAACATTTCTTCTGAAAACACACCTGACCAAAAACCAACGTGCCATGCAAGGGAACCTTCGCAAGCATGGAGGAAGAGAGGAAGCATTAAGACATTGCCAGGATGCAGTAAGCTTTCAAAGGAAGATTTTATAGCTCTCTGTAGCTTCCAGAGTTATGATTTCAGACCCTCACTGCCTGAAAGTAATTCCAAGCCTGCGTCACTTGTAGCGCAAAACACAAAATGCTTTTCCCCCAGGCAGCATTTCCCTTGCTTCTCCACCCACTGTTTTCAGAGTCCCATCTTCCATCACTCAATACCCTGCCCTGCCAATTGTCTTACAGTCACCAAAAAGCCAGCTGGCCAACACCAAGAGCTTGCCTTCACACCCTCCATGCCATATGTGTCATATATCTATATATATCTATATATATGTCTCTGCACACCTTCCCTCTCTGTGACACTAACCACACATGAGAAATTGCTCTGCTCTCCACTGACTGAGCACTACACTTTCAGGAATGCCTTCTTGTGGTTAACAGGGTGCAGTTCCACTTAGGTGATTCAGTTGGTGCACTTTGGGTCTCAAGTGCTTGCAAAAGATGGAAACTAATCTTTTAGTACCCAAGAGGAAACACCACAACTCCAAAATACTGTCATTAGTGATCAGGCACAGGAGATGAAAATAAAAGAAGGAAAGAAAAGCTAGTTGTTAAAGCAGTCAACATTTTCACTGAAGGTTTACAACACAGCAATCCACGTGCACCTTCTTAGTCTACTTGAGGGGAGGTCACATTGAAAAACTGGTCACACTGAAAAAATTGAATACGGACTGTTTGCCTTAAGCTGAGGATGGAAAGACTGAGGGCATCAACACAGAGTAAGATTTGTGTCCACCCATGAAAAATATCTAATCTTTAGATGACTCCAGAACAACATAAAAAATGCTGAGATCTCAGTAAGAACACTCAGTGGTATTAGGTTTTAGTTGAATGACATGAATACAGCCAAACCAAGTGTGTTAAAAATCTTTACAAGTCAGCAGGGCCAGCTGGCTCTTCTGTCTTGCCTAAGATTTTCCAATTACTTCTTATACCCTTCTCCAGGCAGCTCTCTCCCTTCCTTGGGTTCAGAAAGCATTAGCATTTTCATTCCAGGAAAATCAAGCTCTGCCACTTTTATGTCCCTCAGCCTCACCGGTCCATCAAAATTTTCCATTTTTGTAATCAAGACCTCAAGCCACAAAACAATTTTTGTCTGTCCCTTCTTCATTTTTAAAATGAACCAAGTCATGGTCATTCAATTTCAGTTTGCTTCCTGCAACAAGCCCTCCATTCAGTCTTCATTATATTGTGAAAATTAAGACTGAAGTATCTCTTCTGATTGAAAAAGAAATCATTCATCACAGTAGCCCTGTCAATGTGTGCATACTCCTAAACCTATGACTGTGCACTGCAAATCTCACAAGACCAAAATCCTCACTAACATTACAGACATCCAGGTATGAGCTAGAGGAATGGGGTCTTCAGCAAATGCACAGTTTTACCCAAGGGAACTTCTTCATCATTTGTCTCAAAATTACTTTGATTTGGATTGTTTCTTACACAATTCCCAGCTCCCTGCAGTCTCAGTGTCACTCTCTCGTAAGCTGAATGAGAGGCACTAAGATGAATACCTCACAATCTATTTGAGTTTGCTTTGGGGACTACAACTAGTTTGCTCTTTATCTGAGGCCACAAACACCATTTTGACATAAGATATTACAGAAACCAAGGCCAGAGAATCAAAGTTTCAAAACCTACTTATAAGGTTTGTCTCTGATTTGTCTCTATCATCAACACACACATCCTTATGATCAGATTATTCTGATGTTTTCAGGTCAAGAATTGTGGCTTGAAGCATGCAAAAAACCCACTTGGTATCTGTCTTTTCTTTCTATTGTACATGAAAACAGTAAAAAGACAAAAATTCACTATAGCATATAAATGTCTATCTGAATGTGCTAATTTCTAGCACTCTGAAATTAACGAATGGTTCTGTTAAACAATGATTATAGACAAACATTCTGTCAAAGTACATATCATTATCAATCACTTTATAGGCTTAGAATAAAAGTCATGGCAGCATGTTACTATTTGGGAACAAAGCACTGAATTCCACTTAAATATCCTTTTGTAGATGTATAACTGCAGTTTAAGTTTTTCAACAGAATCTGGTTTTCACATCTCTCCTTGTGGCAAAACACTCCACCATTTTTAATGCATTTAGAGTATTTTCTGGAATATTCAGTGCAGCTGGGGAGAATCTGAGAGCAATCAAACACACATATCATGGGCACTGAGCTCTCTGAGGAACTCAGCTCTCCTCTAACTGTGCTGTTACTGCAAGACATGTCACTACAATTCTCCACAACAAACACACTGCAGTGAACTCGGGACACGCAGCCTGCAGGATTACACAATAGCACGAAGACCAGCATTTTTTTTAGAACTCTAAAGAAAAACAGCACTTCTTATGAAGTTCATACCCTCAAACAACTGTCAGGGTATTCTAACTGGATGCTGTGAAGAGGCAGACAGTGTCCCTAAAACACCCCTTTAAAAGAGGGAAGTGCTGCAGCGTGGCTGTGGCCAGACAGCAGCCATTCCATTGGGGCCAGAGGGAACTGGCCCCACCATTGTCAGGTCTGATTTGGCTCACCCTTCATAACCCTTCTTTTCTAGCATGTGGGGTTTCTTTCAACACTATTACAGTGTTTTCTTCTTTCACATGCTTTTTACCCATGCTATCCTTCATAAAAAATAGCATCCAAAACTCCTGGCTGTACTATCAAAATAATGCCACTAAATGATGTTATTATGGAATACTACCCCTATTTTATAGTGCAGAGGCTTTTTTACTTCTTCCAGCAGTAAATCCAGATTTATTATAGAATTTTAAACATCTCAGTTCAACTTCCAGCCCTGGGATGTGGGAAGACTAATTTTCAGGGAAATTACTAAACGTTCAAGGAAGCTCATATGCAAAATTGGATTGAGCTTTCGTTTCTATGCTAGTCCTGCTGACCTTAGCATGTGCTGGCTGCTTGTGTAAACTGGCAGTACACAAGTACAGTGTCATTGAAGGAAATAAAAAAAACTACTTAACTTCCAAAACATTTTATGTTATTTGAAAGAAATGAGCAGGTTGTTTAAAGTACAGAACTACTACTGTGTAATAGCATTAGAAGCATCCCTTATTGGACCCAATACCTTTGGGAAATATTATTCAAGATAACTAGCAGCTTTTCAAGAATGCAAATCTTTGCCTGATTTCCAGCATGACACTCACTGACCTCTCCCTCTCCCACAAACAAAAAACACCAGCACATTAGGAACTTCTCCTAAAATATGAAAGAATAAATAACAGAGGAAAACAAAACAATTTTTCATACACCAACTGCCTCAACTTGAGGACCGAATTTTCTTGGTTCATTTACTTTCCAGAAAAGCTGCAGGCATGCAGCTTCTATATCCTTGTACAGAAATACAAAGCCATGAATTTTGCTGACTGTCTGCTCACTTACCTCTCCAAATAAATGGTACTTATGTCTTTAGGGTATCATGTAACTCTGCTCTTCAATGTTGGATTCTCTGTTTCTGTAGCACTTACTAACAGTACAGCTCCCTAAAGCAAGCTTGCTGGAAATAAATAAAATGTGAACTTGCTAAGAGTCCAATGCAAAAATTAATAGGAAACCTCTTCTGAATAAATAAGATTACCATTTGAAAGGACTCAAATAGAGACTGAGCCCTGATGCTAGACACAAAGGAAGAATTAGGGAAAAAAACATTTCTGAACAGACACTACACAGCTGATAAAAAGTCACTCTTATTAAAAAGCTGAATTATAGAATCCTAGAATCATTTAGATTCAAAAAGATGTTTGAGAACTTCAATAAAGATACTAAACAGGACTGGGCCCAACACTGAGCCCTGGGGAACACCACTTGTGACCAGACACCAGCCAGACTTAAATGCCATTTCCCACCACTCTCTGGACCATCCAGCCAGTTTTTTAGCCACCAAAGAGCGCATCTGTCCAAGCCACGGCCTGCCAGTTTCTTCAGGAGAACAAACATCCACAGCCTCATCCACTGAGCAGGTCACCTTGTCAGAGGGGATCAGGTTGGTTAAGTGGGACGAGCCTTTCATGAATCCCTGTCTGATCCCTGGTTGTTCTGTGTGTGCCACGGGCTGACAGATCCCCAGATAGCTCCCCAGATCCTCCTTCTGGCCACTCTTGCAGCTCAGTGTCACATTTGCCAACCTCCCCAGTGTACCAGTACTGCTGATAAAGGATGGAAAAGGGCTCATTGAGCATTTCCATCAGTACCTCAGTACCTTTGGGTGGACCCCTCTGGCCCCTACATCCAATAAAGGATGGAGATTCTTCTTAGCCCTTCTTTTATTGCTTATGTATTTATCAAAATACTTTTATTGTCTTTTATGGCAGTAGCCAGACTGAATTCTGGCTGGCCTTTCAAAATTGCACCCTGCATGGCCTCATGATATCCCTATAGTGCTCCTGAGCTGCCTATCCCATCTTCCAAAGGTGATAAGTTCACCTTTTCTTTTCCTCTGAGTTCCAGCCAAAGCTCCCTGTTCAGCCAGGCTGATCTCCTTGCACCAGCTCTTCTTTCAGCTCATAAGGACATCCTGCTCCTGTGCCTTTAGGATTTCCTTATTGAACCATGTCCAGCCTTCCTTGCCCTTCAGGATTGCCTCCTAAGGGACTTTGTCAACCAGGCTCCTAAACAGTTTGGAAGTCCAAAGTAATCGTCCTGCTGACCCCCTTCCTTACCTCTCATACTTCATTCCTTACAAAGGATGGATAGCAAAAGTTCTTCAATGTGAATTAATTTAGAGTTCTTGAACCAAAACTCCAGAAGAAGTTCATAAAGCTTGATAAATGGGAAAGACTGAGACAGACAAAATTTACCGTGGTCAGGTACAGCATAGTAAATCTTTCTGGATACCAGAAAGAATGATTTAGACTGTTCATATATACAGAAAGATTCTAAACTAGTTGGAACCTCTCAGGGGCACTATATAGCATCACTTGTGGATAATTCACCAGAAAGACCCATTCAGTGTGTACTGCAACACAAAAGGTAAGAAATTAGATTAGTTTAGTCAAAATCACACAAACAGTTCAGGTAATTTTTTAATACCAGTGATTCCACAATAAACACATATTTGATAAAGACTTCCATTTACAGTGATACTTCTAGGACCTCTCAGAGCCAATTAATAGGGTTTTTTATGGCTTTTTCATTTTTTGTTATTGTAATTGTATATCTTTTTAATTTCCTGATCAGAATGCCATACACTGTCCAGGCAACTGCCTGACAGAAATAGAAGTGTATTATGCCTGCATTTGACATTGACACATTTATCAAGCTTTTATCTCAAAAAAATAGGTGAGACACATTAGACTGACAAGATATATTTTCCATAGTCACATACTCACTTGCAAGCAACTATATCATCATCCTTTAAATTTTTATTGATCCAAATTCATGTCAGGCAGACTATTACTTAGTCAAGGCAAATACCAGGCTGACAGGCCTAAAATTATTTGAGTAATTTTGTTAAGTTCTTTAAAATGCTGGCAGGGCATCATTTTCCAACCAATCTTCTGAAACTTACCTGATGTTCTGGGGAAAAATTATTAACAGCAACAACCTATACAGCACTTGGGCCATCTCCCCTTAAACTCTGGAAAGAAAAAGTTTCAGCCTTGATTTTTAAAATTTACCTTCTAGAGGCTGAAAAAAAAATGCTGGTAGGGAGAATCTCATCCCTCTATGATACTTCTGCTTTTTCCCCCAAATGCAAAACAGAAAATTCTACTAAGACAGAGTTTGCCTTCCCAGGGTTTTGCCAATAGATGTATTTAAGATGTTTTTGTATTGACAGTGCATAGTCTCTTGATTTTGTCTGAGAGCAAACTCACCCTCAGTATCTTGTCCTGCCCCTCTTAATTGGAGCTGGTCATTCTGTGCCATGGTAGCTCATGGGCCAGGCAGCAGCCAGTGTCTTATGTTTTAATTCAGGGGAGTGGAAAGGATTTCCTACCTGTTGGATACCCCTTAAA
Source organism: Oenanthe melanoleuca (assembly GCF_029582105.1). NCBI lineage: Eukaryota > Metazoa > Chordata > Aves > Passeriformes > Muscicapidae > Oenanthe > Oenanthe melanoleuca. Next base: position 14,102,072 of record NC_079339.1, read on the forward strand.
AACCTCTAATTTCCAACTTGTTAATGACTTAGAAGCATGTAATTTTTTTTAATATAAAAAGCCCCTTTCATTCCTATGAACCTACTTGATTCTTCCTGAATAAATTGTAACCACAGATGCTGATATTGCTATGACAACTTTTTCTGTAAGGTTTCATACTGAAATATTTTGTTGCATCATGGCTTAAAGGAGAGCATTTTGTTCTTTGATACAGACTAGAAGGGAGTTGGCTAGCCTAACCAAGGCAAGGAGGGCAGAGATATTGGCAGTGGCTTGCTGCATTAATTCATCTGTCTTCCTGCTGCTCAGAAAGATTACAAAATTCCCACGTGCACAGAAGTCAGGCTCCTATCCTCCTACTATTAAATCACATTTTTCCTGTTGCTCTCACAGGGTGGCTCTGTAACAGCACACAGGAATCAAGACAGACAAGACAATTTTTCAAATACCATTTCATGAGCAGTGCTATATTCTCATTACAAAAAGGAATTGATGCTTTAAAATAAATGCTGAAGACAGGAACACATTCCTTAATATAACTAGAGTCATTGTGAAATACAGTGACCAAAAATCCCTCCACAATACCTATTTTCCTTTCAATTTATAAAATATTAAATTATATGTGGGTTTAAAATTCTAGCTTCATCTGATACAACAGCCTATGCCATTTGACAGAATACAAAATATAGAAACTATCAATAATAGAGTTTTAATGTCTTTTATTAAAGTAGCAGCATTTTTTCAACAGATGAAAAGTACTGCAGGTTATTTAATTAAAGTCAACAGCCCACCAGACTTCACCACTAATTAAAAAAGACACCCACCTCTTGTGCATTTTTAATTCCAAGTGGCATCACTGTTTAGCTGGAAGTAAAGAGGCAGCAATTCACCCTATTTCAGAACCTTCCAGACATTTGGTGAACTCATTTAACCTAAAGTGAAATATGCAGCCCAGCTAAGAATAACATCAACAGGAAAGCCCTTCCTGGATATTCTTGAACCTGATTAAACTGAAGCAGCACAAAAACCCATTCTCATCTGCCTTGAGCTCTCAGTCACTCAGCTCCAGACGTGATTTTCTCTCACAAGGAAGGTCATCATGTGTGAAAGGTTAAGAACTACTGCTCAAGTGTGCAGGAGGTGAACTGTGTGACATTTACACATAGTTTAATTATCAGGAGTGTTGGAGTCTGGCAGCAACCAAAGATTTTGCCATTCAGACTTGAGCATTCTCTGGCCAACACACCATTCCAGGACACAGAAACACTTGAGAGCTGGAGCTCACATTCCCAGTCCACTGATGCACACAGGGTTAAACATTTACTTCTTTGCCCAGACTCTGCAATATCCATGCTAAATAAAAGCTACATCCTCTTAATGGAGGTGGTCTCTGCACAGAATGGCTGCCCTGCTATTACCATTTCAAATAACAATGGCAACTGAAGTCCATCACTTCCAATTACTCAAAACACATTTAACCACTGCAGACAGAAAAAAAGGACCAGTATCTGGTTTTCCAACGATTCCAATATACTGGGTTAGCATCTTCTGCAGCAGATTTCACCTCAAAAATATCTGAGGTGTTCCAAAGTACAAAGCAGCATTTCATTGCCAACTGCTTGGCAAAACCCCCCGCCTTGGAATGGCAGTTTTAAACAACTTGCCTCTCCAACCTAGTGCTGAAACATGGTACCTACTGGATAGGGGAGGGTTTGGTTAGCTGTAATCACACAATCGGAAAAATATTTGGATTAATTAGCTGACTTTAAATTCAAATGTTATATTATATAATCAAATATTTTTAACCTGTGCAGGAATTTCTGCTACATTTCATGTCTTTTTGAATCTTTACACCTTTGTCATATTTGCAAACAGCATTTTTCTTACCAAATGCCTGAAAAACCTTTTTTTTTTGGTAAGATCTTGCACCTCTCCAGTTGCTCAGTGTTTCACAGGACTACTGCTGGAGATGGAAGCAACCCATTCCTGAGCTCAGAGGATCAAAACATGTATTTTTCTGTAATTTAACTGCTGAGCATCACTTGTCATACATGTCAGGCAATTCTGGCCATTCATTCATTGCTGAATTCTTCACATCACTTGTGTGAGGTGAAGCAAACCATCTGCAAATGTCATACATACTTCTTTTCCTGGACAACTTCTCCTTTTCCTATCCATCCCCTATTTTTACCTCTGCAGCCTCCTATTTTCTTTTCTTTCTTTTCTTTACGTAAAAGTAAAGTAAAAGTAAAAGAACAACTGAGCTATGTTACTGAGGGAAAAGAGCTAATAGATGAGCAGAGGATGTGTGAAGTTCTTTCAGATAACTTGTAAACGAAAATAAGGCAGTAAAATATTCTGCAGATTTTCCTGGTGGACTTTACTCTGTAGTCTGCCAGGGTAAAATGATCTCCTAAAACTAAAAGGGAACAGGGACTAAAAGTAAAGGGGAGTGCAAAGCTTCTCTTTTACCTTCCTGCCTTGTAAAATTATCAGGCTTTTGAAAATACACTGTTTCCCTATTTTTCCTACCCTCAAATCCTTACCAAAGAGCAACCAACCTTGTATACAAGAGAGAACAGACTACTACTGTTAATTTACCCATATAGAGGAACATACTTAGCATAACCCTAAATTTATCATTATTAGGAACATATACAAGCCCATACTTAGAAAATAAGTTTCTATTTTGGACCTTCCTGAGAACAGAAGGCACTACTAATTTTAAAACAAACAGAAATAAGAACAAGCTCAAAATTATGCTGCACCTTTAAAAAGAATAATTTGAGTCTAAGACTATGATCTACAGAGTGCAAAATTTTTGCTTCTTAAAATAATTTTTAAAAGAATGATTTTTCACATGCTTTTTTTACGCAGACTCCATCTTGACTAAAAGGAAGGTAACAAACATCAAAAGCTAAATTGCTCATGAGACTGCCTGAAGAAAAAGAAGGTTCTTTCAGGTCAGGATGAAGGGCAGTAACATTCACCTCAACCTCAGCAATTAAGAAAATTGTTTCCATCCCTACAGGCATCAGTCTCTTGAAAACTGAAGGAACAATCTATTCAATGCAAACATGAATGAAATGTTGACCAGACAGAAAAAAAGACTAAAAATATACTTTGATAACAAAAGACTCTTTTGGAGGGGAAAAAAGTGTGTAGCTAGGCAATCCATTAAAATTATTTCCCTGGCTTCCATTCAGATGCTGTCCAAGCACAGCTTCATTGTTTGGCATGTTGCTTGCATCTCCCCACGTCACCTTCATTCTCTCACTCAGATAACCTCAGATAAAAATACACAGAGCCCTATTCTAGGATTCAGCAATATTAAACCAGTAGCCAGCAGCAAAATCTGGGGCTCTCTTGATTCAAGAAGAATTTTTAAAGCCGTTGTGAACTACAGAGCACAGGGAGGAGGGTGAAAGCCTTCATCAAACTGAGGCATAAGACTCTGTCAAGTTCACTTCCAAAGCAGGAGGTGTTTGTCATCCATGGTGACAGGGACATCCAGTTACTGCATCTGCACATTCCCACAGGAAGGGAATGCTGAATCTGACATCCATTTCATCAGCCTAATAAATTTTGGATTAATTACAGAAAATTATTTCCCATTTCACTTCCACATCAACGGGGCTTTTTTTTTGCTTCTCAAGCCTCTTCAAGGCACAACATTGGTACCCTTCAATCATCTGCCACAAAAACACTGCCAGCACAGAACAGGAACATACACACACCTAAATATTCTACAGAATATATATGAGTGTATGTATGTGTGTGTATATATATGTTTGAAAGTTGATATATTTATGTTTGTATGTAGTTATATGTTTCTATGTTGATATATTTATATGTCTGTATGTTTATATTTACAAACAAACATTATATAAGTGCATTGTATGTATTTATTTATATTTTGTTTGTTATATTAAAATATTTATATATATATACATTATATATTTTTATACATTTATATTTTATATACAGAAAGAAAAATATTTGTCCAGGTGAAGTTGCAGATGGTGGTTCTGCACCCTTTCAAAGTAGCAGAAAATTACATCATCAAGCAGAGAGGGATATCATCATTATTATTGTTATTATCACTATTTTGGTTTAACAAAATGCTGATATTTTATGGTTATTAATCAGGAACAGCCAGCTCACTGTCCAGTGAGTACAAATTAAGATTCCTGGTGATGAATGGTCTTTTCAGCCCACCTTTCTGGCATCCCTTGTGTGCTGCTCTCCACTCCTCCACTGTGCAGCACATCTTTCCCAGTCCTCCTCCACTGCTCACGACTGCCGCCTCACTGCCACACACAAAAGGCTCCTCTCCCTCTGCAGAGCAAGAAGGGGACATACCCTGCCCTGGTGCTGTGCTGCTGCCTTACCTCTGCAAATCATGCTGGATTCTCACCACAGAGAGCCTGAGCTGCAGCAGCCCTTCCATTTTTAGCAGTCTTATTAGGCAGTATGCCTACACTAATAGCAAAACTAAAAGCAAAAGAGGAAGGATGGGTTTGATAAGGGAAGCCTTATCAGCCTTTGCTGCTGACAAGCCCCCCAGAAATGGGGGAAGGGAGGCACTTTTCAAGGCAATGCTTTTCCACACTGCAGTATCCAGGAGCCAGACTCACACACAATAGACACAGTTGCCGTAGCAACAGCATCACAGGGAAATTTTTCAGCAAAGCTTCTCGCTTTTCACCAAGGTTACTTTCAGATTACCACTCAGCACAGGGATCTGTATGGAGCAGACAACATCTTGCACCTGTCTGGAGCATTCCTGCATGAAAAGACACGATGGCCACACCACAGGGAAGAGTAAGGCACTGCACAAGCAGAGCAGGGACTGGGCTCTCCAACTACCATCTGACAGCAACAGCTTGCCAGATAATACATTGTCACCTCACAACAGACTACAAGTGTGATCTGTTGGAATCAAATATGCTTTCATCTTTTGTTTTGTTTTCTTCAAAATTACTAGATTTCAATAAAGATCTACAGCACACTTCTGTAACAAAGACTTCCGTTTCTAATACTGATCACAACCTCAAAAAAAACTCCCCAAAAGAAGAAAAAACAATAAAACCAGGGAACATGGTAAGTTGCTTGTTTTTACACATACTTTTATCATTCCTCTAATGCTGTTAAAAGGCAGTGAAAGTATATGGTGCAGCATGTGTCTTGAGAAAAAACTGGTCACAAAAAAGAGTACTTGAATTATTTACAGCTTAAACTACACCAGTAGTGAAAGTACTTGTTTCATTTGGTCCTCCTAATTTTTCAGATAAACAAAAGCACATCAACCTTGTCCCCCTGAAATGCAAGGTTTTGGGTTTTTTTCCTCAAACATTTAAGTGGTCAATTGCCACTCCCAAAAAATAAAGAATAAGAACTTGTTCAAAACATAAATATCACTTGAGAAAACACTTCTCCATCAGTTCTTCTGCTTAAAGGAGTTTTAAACTTTGACATTTCAATTTTTGGCATGCAATCTCTTGACTGTAAAGCTGCAAAAATAACCCCCCACATAATCAAAGGGCACAACAGAACTGATTTGCAACTTGCTCACAGGATACAAACATCCAAAAAGACTGGATGTTGGCAAAGAATCAAAACTAATCAAATTAAATAGAACTGTTCCTGCATTTATGTCTATCTATAAAGATAACAGCGTGTTCCTGAAATACATCTTCATGACAAACAATAGGTAATTTCAGCACCAATTGTGTATATATAGTTCCAAGCAAATGGCTGTCACACCATACCAGAAAGCTTCATTAGAGAAGAGTGCTTCAGGCTCCTCTAGAAGACAGGCAGCTCAGAAACTGCCTGCTACAAGAGCTGCAGAGACACAATTATAAACCCAAGTCTTGACAGTTTGGGGAAAAAAATCACATTAGCTCTGATGAGTTTTAGAAAACCTTCAAATTTCTTGGCCCTCTGTTAATAAAGGACATTGCAGCACAACAGATAACTCTGGAAGACAAAAGAAGCTACTGCAGCAATTTAAGCAGGAACAAGCTGAGTCTTCCACCACATAAAGTCATGACTGGATAGCCTAAGGAAGATTCCACCACATAAAACAACTTATTCCTGTTGCACGAATATTTTGAGAAAAGTCTCCAGTTTTTAAGAAAATATAATTTCAATTGTCCCTGTGCTCCTAAAAACTTCACACATACAGCAGGCATGGTGGAACCAGGTGTCAGAAGCAATGCTAGAAACGGACACACAGAATCACTGGCACCGATTCTGAATTACTGTGGAAAAGAAAACCTACCCCTTACAATGGAAGGCAACTTTAATGAATAAAACTGGAAGGAGACAAGGCAAAAACTATGTAGGCAGAAACTAACTCTTAGCAGGGTGGGAAAAGGGGAAGAAGGCACCCTTTTGCTATATGTACATTTGGGAGCATGAGAAAAACACATGCAAAATTTGTGGGAGAAGTCAAAAAAATCTCATCATCCTTGATCACTAACACATCTGCAGAAGAAGCTCCCTTTGAAAGGAGGAGTTCCAATTAGAACAACAGGAATAGCCTCGCCTTATTTCAAATACAGTAGAATATTAACAGTAAATACAAAATCCTGAAACCAGGGATTTGCATATTAAGTTATCTACTGCATTTAAATCTGGGTATATTAGAAAGAAGAGAACAAGCAGCTGGATTCTCTTTCTCCTCACTGAATATCTGACCAAGGTTTAGGACTGTCTAGAAGTCCTTTGCCGCTATCCTAAAAAAGATAATGTTCCTCATCACTCAAACACACATCCTAAAAGCAAAATACAGGGAAGAGAAATGTTAGCTTGTAACAGAAGTCTGCCACTCCTACTCACATATTTATAGCACCAGGGTTGAGCATAAGGGTTGTAGAATTTAAAATAACAGTAAGGATATTAAGGACTCTGAAGACAAGTAATCATATGTGGTAGCACATGAGGCAGAAGGAAAAATGCAGTCTAACAGTGTAACTATCCCACTGGGAAAGCCATTGACAGGTTAATAAAGCATTCAAGGGAAATGATGATCAAGTACTGATGATACAGCTTAAAACAGCAGTTTTGAAGAGCTCCCATCCAAAACCAGAGGAGAGAGGGTTGCACATTAGTTATGGGAGAAACTCCAAGTCCATGGGGCCTGAAATTAGGAATTACATTAGAATTTGTAATTGGCCATACAACTTCCCAAAGAGGCTGTTTTAGTTGCAAGGTCAGAAACACCAAGGACAGAACACCTAAGGCACCGAGAACATCATCATCTCCATTAGTAACTAAAGTTAAATTATTTTAAGATATTCTTGGCCAGCATGTTGTTATGATAAGCATTCTTATGACAAGTTTCTGCAGAGAGGAAGGGTTTGCATCTCTGAGCTCAAACTCTGAAAAGCTTCTTTAGGAAATTACTGGTTTTAATATGAATCTTTCAAGTTTTTGCTTGGTGGTTTTTTTTTAAGAAAAAAGCTAGCAATTTTTTAAAGATGTGAAAATAAGTACATTTTGTGAAACTTTGCATCTTTTACTACAGTAAGAAAAACAAGACAGAAATTTGCTTAATCCAGCTTGAATTCAGCTTGTAGAAACAACTGTAAACTAAAATCCAATTGCAAACTCAGAAGAGCCAGAGAAATAGGCCAGCCTCTCTCTTTACATGTGACATGGAGTTGATAGGACTGAACAGGATGAACACACTGTTCACCTCCATGGCAAGCCTGAAGAGGTTAATTTTTTTTGAAAAGCCACAAAAATCCCTACATCTCCTCAAAAGACTCAGAGTTCTGAAGAATCCCTCTACAGGCCTGTCTGCAGTATTGTCAAAGGATTTAGTCATTCCACAGGGAGAGCCAAAGATTTTTGTAATTTTTTAAAATGAGATCTGATTAAAATTTAACATAGTTAAATAACATAGCTAGGAGTTTAAATACCCTACTTCTAAAAATGATGGCAAGTGGAAATTGCAAGACAAGCAGGCTCTTTGAAAGTCAGCTGCTTTATATGTCTAACACAGCAGAGTATGACTTAAACCAGAGCTTCAAAAACTTTGTACTACTGCTCATTCCAATCCAGACTGTCACAACTGCACAAGTGTGACGAGGTTTGGGTGCCTTTCATTATAACAATCCTATTTTAAAACAAAATTTCTGTTCAAAAGAGTTTGACTCAAAAAAATTACACCCCAGAGTGCTGTGTAGCCCTTCAGAAGGATCTTCACAGGCTGGAGAGATGTGAACTGTCTGAAATTCAACAAAGGCAGGTACAGGGTCCTGCACTTGAGGAGGAATAACCCCATGGAATACCCAGCACAGGCTGGGGGCTGACCTGCAGGGAAGTATCTCTGTGGAGAAGTATCTGGGGGTCCTGGTAAACAACAAGCTGTCCATGACCCATCAGTGTGTTCCTGTTGCCAATGGTATCCTGGGGGCATTAGGAAGAGCACTGCCAGCAGGTCAAGGGAGGTGATCCTGCCCCTCTGCTCAGCCCTGGTGAAGGCTCACCTGGAGTACTGTGTCCAGCTCTGGGCTCCTCAGGACAAGAGATTTGGAGTTCCTGGAGAGGGTCCAGAGCTGGAGGGCTGTTAAGGGACTGGAGCATTTCTCTCATTAGTAAAAGCAGAGAGAGCTGGGCCAGTTCAGTCTCGAGAAGAATGAGAGGGTGCCCCATCAATGTCTACACATATCTGAAAAGAGGGTGTCAGGAGAATGGAACCAGGCTCTGCTTGGTGGTGCAAAGCAATAGAACAAGAGGAAAAAGGCACAAACTGATGCACAGGAGGTTTATCCTGAATATCAGGAAGAACTACTTTACTGTGCAAGTGATTGAGTGCTGGAACAGATTGCCCAGAGAGGTTGTAAAGTCTCCTTCCCTGGAGATATTTGAAAGCCATCTGGACAATCCTGACTAATGTGCCTGAACAAGGAGGTTGGGCTAGATGACCTCCACTGGTCCTTTCCAACCTGAACTATGCTATGATTCTGTGACCAAGCTAGTATTCATATTCAGGATAATACTGCTCAGGAGAAAATCTGCTTCACAGGTGACACAACTGCAGGCCTAGAATAAGGCAGCACAAGCAAAGTCCAGAAAGTGAGCAAAGACCACGTACAGTTTATTCTCCTTTCATTATCACATGAACTCCATATCAAAGATTAAAAGCAAAATAAAAGAACAATTAAGAAGAAAAGCCTTGATAGCTTAGCAAGACCTTTACTTGGTATTTAAACATAAATAGCACATAAGGCAGTACACGATCTTGTCCACAGATCACGTGGTACATGCTGTAAATTGTCTTTTAGGAACTGAAGTCATCTCCCTTCAGAGTGAAAGCCAGAGAATGCTGTCACTGCTACTGTTGGCACATTTGCTTACCCCTATGTGTTTATGCTCCCTGTGTCAAGGTTTGTGAGCTGGAACAGCTTACAGAACTATACAAATGCAGAATGGAGAGATTTAAAAACCTGCTTAATACAATATGTGAAAGCAAGGCAGAACATGAACCAAGAGATGGTCAATGGATTCCCAGAGATGCTGATTCTGAAAAGCAGCAGTGACACAGAGCACTGTCCATTTCAGCAACCTGCTCTGGGAAATTCACAGGATTTATCTGCAATACCCATAGTAAGGAAGAAATTTCTTTTCTTTTTTGTTTTGATTACTCTGCTGAATTACCACAGTAAAGCTGCTCTCGGGTTTAAACATAAAACTAATGCTGCTAGCATCCATGAATTTTAATATATTCAGTTCCCTAAACTGTCTGTGCTACTACAGCAACTGAAGGTGTCTCAGTCTGAGGCATTTATTCTCCTGTCTTTGAAATGCTATTAATCTTATCATTCATTTATTACACAGTCTGGAAATTATGACACTGAGGATGTCTCTTCTTTTGAGTATCCAAGTTGCTTACAAACCAAAGCCTTGTTTTCAAAGGCATTTTCTCAGTATGATTCTATGCATCACAAAATGAAACAGAGGACTTTTCAGTGGTCTGAGTGCTCCACATGAGTGATTTTCCTACAGTCAGGATGAGAATGAGTTACTGGCAAAATGGTCATCTGCCCTGTCCATGCTGTACCAGAGTGGATGTTCTGTTCTGCACAACAATTCAAGCCAAGATTAATGAAAGCAAGTTGAAGGCACATGATCATGCCCTCTGCACCACTCTGCATTTCTCAGCACCAAATGGCTGCATCCCATCTCCTGTTCCCATCACATCTCTGACAACCAAAGCTTGAGACAAACAGGGTAGCAAGTACCAAGCTACCTTATTTCTCCTTCCATTTTTATTTTAACCTAGTCAATGGTAATCCCTCTGCTTAAGTCAACAAGTGTTTGGGTTTACACCATTTATTCATGCAGTGGAAGCTTAGAACTTAAGAACTTTGCAGGCTTTGGCAACTGAAGTCTGAAGGCCTCTGAACTCAATCCTTTTTCTGGATTAATAATAGATTCATACTCCAAAAGATTCCTGAAAAACATTCCCTTTTAGTATTGACCTTTCCCAACTGGAAAACAGACAGCTACCTGCATTTCTATCCTACTCTTAGGTCTCAGATCTCAAGTAAATCTTGTGAGTGAAATATATTCCTTCTCAAATAAATGAAGTATAATGAAAACAATTATATCTAAGGCTAAAAATTATTGTGGGGTTTTGGTTTTTTTTTCAGTCTAATATCATCCCCTGCTTTAGATATCCTCTTCAAGGTCAGGGTATGGACAAGTACACAGTATACCAAAACACTTACAAAAAGAGACTATTTTGAGCCACAACAATTAAGCTCCACAGTGACAAAGGCAGTCAGCAGAAGAAACAGAAGAACTTCAAAATTAGCTTTTTTGGTTCCTTTCACCATTTCCTCTTACATATGAGCAAAAATTCTTATAACAGCTCTTCTGGGATTTTTTTTTTTCCTCCCTTTCTTTTGTAGTTTCCACTTCTCAGCTAATTTTTGCATGTCCAACTGGTTGCTTAGAGATGCTTCAGTTTTCATTGCTCTTTTTCTGTTTGTACTGTAATTTTATTCTGAATGTCACCTCTAGCAACACTAGTTTTGCAAGTGGAGCAAGCAACACTCAGAAAAGCCTTTTTAAACAACTACAGCAGCATCCTACACACCTTTTCCTCTCCTACATCCCAAAAGTGTAGGGAAGGGTCCTTAGCAACATTTAGCGCTGTCTGAACAGCAAGCAGGATGGTTTTGACCTCTGGCAGTGAAAGAATGTTTTAATGGAAAGAAAGAAAAAAATAAAATGGGCACTGCTAAAACCACCCAGGAGAGCAAGTGTGTATAGCAGGGTAGAGAAGGGAGGATGAAAGCAGCATCTCCAGCTCCCAGACATGCCCACTATCCTATCTAGTCACTCACTGAGCCCCTCTCCTCTGCGATGCTTTGTAAGACAGTGCCATGCTGTGGACACTGTGCTCGCTGCTCTCTGCAGTCTCTGCAGGTACAGTAGGCCTGTTTCCTGACCCACTTTCCTCACCAATCTCTATTTAGCTCTACGCTAGTGATGCTCCTGGCATGACAATCAGATACTGCAGCCTGCAGTGCAGCTCGTTACAACACATTGGCGAGCTCCGAGTAAATCCAGTGGAAAAGTACTGTATCAGCGGAGCCTAATTACACTGAAGTCATTTCCATAAACTGACGTCAAACGCAGCAACACAAAAGTGCTCCAGAGATTTCAAAGATGCCTTTTCATTTGAAATCTACTAAATCTGCTCGGCATAAAGTAAATCCAAAAGGATCTTTTCTACTCAAGGGCTTCAAATGGCAAAAGCTATTACAGCTAGTAGCTTTTCTTTGGATTACCTAATCAATCTTCTAACTTGTGTCACTTAAAACCTGCCATAATTCCACTGTCATTTATTCTTAACTAGAGAGGGGCTCTACACCTTAATGTCCAGTGAAATTGTAAACTTAATCTCACTGCAGCTATTAAAATTATCTTCTTACGTGCAAGAACCAAATTTCTCCTTCAGACACAGCCACTTAAGAATTAACTTCAAATCCTACTTGCACTTAACTTCAGATTTTACTTGTGCGTACACGTGTAAGGGACAAATTGGTTTTGGCACATTAATGATTATACCAGACAGCAAGGACTTTTCTGGCTCCAAAGTTAAGTTGTAATAGGTGAATACCTCTGAGATCAAGAAACGGGAGTTTGGTCATATTTCATTTATCTGTAAAAAAAAAATTTAAAAAATAAAAAAAAAAGCAGGCATCTCCCTTCTATTATAGGGAAATATCGTGAAAAATGACCATAATATGAGCCTCAGTTAAGAAGTCCAATCAGCAAGCCCCTAAGTTATATGGTAGTAATTCACTATACTACAAATCTCTACTTCCTTCCTGGGCACTGAAGTTAACTGGAGAGTTCTGCAGTGAATGCAATGCAGGAAAACCATACGTTGCTAATATTTTGCATGTAGAAGGCACTGAAATATTTAAGGGTCTTACCAACTCTCTCTTTGGCAAGATACTTTTTCTGTTCACTGGAATATTTTTGTACTTAAAAAACTCAGAAGAAAAGTTTTGAAAGTTATTCAGAATCATTATACCAAAACATTTAAGTGTCTTAAGATTAGATACACTGAATTTAAAACACTAAAACCAGCACAAACTTATTGACTAATGATAAATAAAAGTAGCAACAGAAAATACTGAACATACCCTGTGGGGCCATGAGTGCCTTACAGGTGTGGATCATTTATAGAGGGTATTGTGTACAGGAGGGAGCATGAGGAGTAACTATTCACAAAGCAGTCCCACTGTGCACTGTGTACAAGCATAAGTTCAATCCTTTGCAGGAGTTTATTCATGTGCAATATGACCAGTTTTGCTGGTGGGCAAGAACTATTACCATAAAAAAAATTCTTGTAGCTTGGCAGCTGCCACAAACTGATGGCATTGTGGTTCTTTGTTTTTTGGTTTGTTTTTTTTTTTTTTTATTTGCACTACCATAATCATACTAATTTGCTAACTAAACCAAAGATTCCCAAAAATGGACCCCAAAATGCTTATGTAAAATCTCGGCAACAAGAAGTCTGATTATCCATTAAGTGGGATGATACCAGCCAACAACAAGAGAAAACAAAATTAAACATCCATCAGAATGTGCAATTCATCCAAATTTCATACCACAGGCACCTATAAATATATGAGTCATTATTATAATGTACAAGGTAATTATATTTCATCACTCATTACCTTGACCCAAGGAGAACCTCTCATCTTCAGATGGAAGATGCAATCCAGACTTGCATTTTTATGATTAAGGAACCCTGCAAGAAGCACAGCTTACATAAAGCAGCACCCTTAGACTAGCAGCTGCATAGACACAGGAGAAACTCAACATCAAAAAACTGCTGCAGACTTCTTCTTTTACCCACCAGTGCCCTCACACCAAATATTATATTACACATTTAAGCACAAGACAAGCAGACGGAATCCAACAGGGCTGTGCAGGAAGGACACAGCTGGGACAGTTGTTAGTGACAGATCTGCCATAACTCACAGACACCTGACAAGCAAAGAAGGTATTTAGAAATACAGAGCTTTTTTGTTCCTACCTACTATGGGATCAGCAACACCACTAAGAGATTATTCTCCTGCCTTGTTATTTACTGAAGATAAGATCACCCTCCAGGCAGTCCCAGGGCAAAGAGCCTGGCAAAGCAGAGATCCTCCTGACAATTTTTCCTCAGGACTAAGTTTTACAGCTCATCTGATTTTAGCTTCCTGAGCCATGCATCACTAAACTAAACCTAGACCTTCGGAAGTCGCTTCTCTAACCTCACATCTACTCAATTCAAGTAGAGAATAAATCGTGAGGCCTTGGAGTTTAGGAAGGGCAAATGAATTACTATACAGGATCAGCCCACTCCAGTGACAAGTGTTTCACAAGTATTTAACTGAAACCTTTGCCAGAGTGTTACACAATAACATACAAAGTCTATTTTTAGGGTCCATAAAAGTTTATATCCTTTCAAGAGAATATAGAGATCTTTGTTTGCTCTTTTTTTACGTGAACTTGGAAATGCTCAATATTGGCATCCAAACATCCACTATGATATATTTCCTTCTCCAAAGCATTTGTTATTGTTTTTAATCAAACAAAAGCTGTCTAGGAATCTGAGGCTCTAATCTGAATTGTTACTGCTTGAACATCTGTTAAAAAATTCTGGCTGCAAAAGCAGAACATATTCTGGTTTACATGGAAAACTACGTAAGTAATAAATATCTGGCAAATCAATAAAACACTTCGGGGGATATAATCTAAGATGCAATCATTAAATTGTTTATTAGTCTGGACTATGGAGTCAGAGTAAGAGAAAAACCACAAAATAAACCTCGGTTTTGATGGTTACTTTCAATGTTACTGTGCTTAGTAGGCTGACTCCTGGTTGATTTGCAAATCCACACATGCCCCTGGGAGTGGGATCTCAGATCATTTAGCATCATGGCAGATTTCCAGTTCTTGGCAGGAGGGTTGTTTTTCTCCATGAATCAGCAACTGTCCATCACACTACAATCTGTGAAGTGAAAAACCCACCTCATCAGCATAAACTAAATGCATGTATGTGTGTATACATCACAGAGGACTTTCTGCTCTCTCTCTACAGCCCACATGTGAGGACTGTCATTTGCACAAACACATACATGCCTCTGAAAGCCAACCACAAGAGGAAGTGATTTATCTCACCTTCTGCAGTCTTGTGATGCTTTGATAACACATCATCTGCATGGTAAGCCTTTAAATGTTATGGCAAAGAACACAAACAACAACCCATCCTATTTACTGCTTTCTCCCATCAATGGGCAGCTCCAGAGCCAGGGCCACTGTGGTCAGCTGCAGAACAGCTGCCTATGCCTGCTGCTGGAGTGTAAAGAACATTTTCACTGTCACATTATGCTTACCAGTAAATGCATTCTAAACACCCATCAGCAAGGAAAACAAGAGCAAATAAGTTATATTTGAAACCTCTTCCTGAAATGTGCTCTGGAATTTTAACAGCCCTCTATAATACAGAGGATGCTTTTTAAAAATCATAGCAAATGAGATGAGTGCTGCCCCAGTAAAGTGAACTTATTCTCAGAAATACTTTGACAAGCAAATCATGAATTTTGGAGATGTATTACAGAAAAGAATGTACTAATAATTCCTCATTCTATTCTTCCTGTGTCTGTCTCTTCCTGATACCCAAGAGATTGCGGTATTTCTGTAGTATGGCATCGCTGTGCTAATATTAAATAACAACAGATTTGCTGGCTGCTCAAAAATGCCATTTTTGAAGGAGGCAGGGGAAAAAAAACTACTATAATCAGAAATTCACTCTTAAAATTCACTAGGAATCAGACACTCCCACCATCCCCCATGATTCACAGTGTAAACTCCTAAAAAACTTGATCCACTGGATGAAACAGTTCAGCAGAATGTCTGGGTCTTCATTGTTTCCTCTGTTTGAATTATATGTCCAGGGCATTGCAAAATTTACCAAATCACTCATTTTTTTCCAGAATCTAATAATAAAAATTACACTTCAGGGATATAAATTCACAATTTGAGGCTAAGCATAAATTCACTCAGTAAACTGATTTTGTTTCTTGCAGCATTAATTCGCACATGCACTGAAGATCATCGAATACAAAACAGCCAAGTTATCAAACTGCAGCAACGCTGTCAAAAGAGAGGCTTTCTTTTTTTTTTTTTTTTTTTTTAAATGCAAACACGTATTTTATTATTAGCTGCATAAGGGTGATCTGTGTTTACATAGCTCAGAGCTGGATTTAAAACCAATTTTAACAGCCAACTGTTTCAACTTGCATGTAAACAAACATGCTGCATTTCTTCATTAGCTGGAATTTGCTGCAGTCTGTCAGCCATCTGCACTGTCTTGCATTCTGTTCTCTATTCAGAGCACCACTATCAAATGTTGGTGATATAGTATTGCTCTCTTTGGAGACATCATGACTACACTATAAATAGTTTAGAGACATAAACCACTATTTCTACCAGTTATCTTAATATCTACTTTCTCAGAATGCATTAGGTTGCTCTATTTCTCATCTAATTTTGGTTCTCTGTACCTTTTTTTTGTGCAGATACAAGGAAAAAAAGATTTTCTTTTGGCTCTCTCAGAGTTACAGAGCAAAAACTGCAGCCTGAGCAAGGCTTTAACCAACTTCTGCACCCCCCAAATCCCAGATGCAGAGGCCAAACCCGAGAACATAACCCTGCAAATATCTGCAGTGCAGTACAAGGGTGACTGCACAGTGCACAAGAGCCAGCCTGTACTTAAACCAGCTGGTTTAGGTGCTAGAGCCAGCTCTGGAGCACCTGCACAGGTGACCCAGGCACTCTGTGAAGCCACATTCAACCCAACCCAGCCCGGAATCTTGCACAGTGTGGTGCAGCTCCGTGCTGGAGCTCAGGAGCTCCTAGAGCCTTGCAAAGTCCTGGCTCACTCAACCAGCTCAAACATCAGCACACCCCTGGCTCTAGCAGCAGGGACTACAGCACAAACCAGCTGGTGCCACCTGTCCCCAGCATTTCCCTGGGGTCTCAATGCCTGCAGACAACTATTGAGCAGCCTTACAGCCCCTGAGCTCTGCCTGCCAGAGGCCTTCCCCATGGCACCACTGCATCCCAGACCCTGGGGCTGCCAGGAGCTTCCCAGAATCCATGGTGGCACCACAAGTCCCCTCCAGCCTGCAGTCACACCCTGGGCTATTGGGCTGCTCTAAGCTGCTCCAGCTCTCTCAGGGGATTGCAGCACAGCTGAGGACACCACCCAGACAGTTCAGCTACTGATCTGAGCAGTGTGCACTACTTTCAAACTTCAGAGGACAGGTAATAGTAGAAGAACACAGTTCACTTAAATAAGGGGCTTTTGTAGGTTGCCGAATCATTCTCTCTTTTAGGTAGTGAGGAGAACTGACAGTGGGACAGAAAACCTGAAGTACCTTAAACCCCAATTTTCCCTCTTCTAGGGACAGCAGAGCACTCTAACATTACTTGCATAACTTGACAAGTGCTGCAACGACAAACCACAAAGCTACTTGATATCCATGTTAGTTTTTCAAAGCGAAAGCTGCCTCTTCAAATATGGCTTATTAGTTCAACCAGTGGATGAGTTTAAAACTTTTCAGGAAGAACTTGATGCTCTGCCTTCAAGCTGACTCCTAGACTTACACCATACTTCTGATTTCAGACCTGCAGTGCTACAAACCCATCTTTTTCCAACAGAAGAAATATGCTGCCCTCCAAGAACAGACTCGTGGCACATTCTTGCAACACCAACAGAGCCATCCCTGATCAGAGGTGTCAGAACTCTGAAAGCTGATTTTGGTGGTAAAATTACCAAGAAATGAACATGCCTTATTCTGAGAGATCCATTTCAGCTTCAATTCTCAGTTTCTGACTGAGGAAAGTGTGGTGAAACACTATTTTATTATCCTGTCAGCCATATACAAAAGAGACCAGGACTCACTGATAAACAAACCACAAGAGCGAAAGTTAGCTGTCCGCTACTCCCTGATTAAAACAGACTAAAACTTAACCTGTAACTCAGCAGAAAAGTTCTTCAGGTTTCCAATCCTCTGGATAAGTTTGGAGGGTTTTTTTACAGCCTAATAAATCTACCACTGGAAATCTCTTCCTTTTTCCAGCTTGTGCCTCTTTTTCTGGAACAGCAGCAACAAAAATGCCTACACCCTTGTGTCCAGATCATTTTCAGCAGATTTTTTTGTGTAGAACTAAACAAGCCAAGTTGCAGGCGTGAAAGCAAGCTGCCAGAGAGGCTCACAGCCACAGAATGCTCCTACAGAGATGCAGTACCACTGTTACAACATGAGCAAAATAAACTCTAACATGCAACCATTTAGGGGAACAAGACACAAAAGAATTCCTTCTCCCCCTCCAATGCCTACACTTATAGAGCAGGGCTACGGGAGTAAGAAAATACAGATCTGTTTCTTCCAGATATGTTTGTTCCCTTCTGTGACTGAAAGAATGAAAAAAATGCAGTAGCACTGTCAAAATTTTCCAGCTCTGTTTTGGCACATCATCTCTCAAAACCAGCCTGATCTAAAAATTTCAAGCATGTTTAACTCAAGAGCCCTTGACAACATCTAATGCACAGGCTATTTATCATAAAATGAGGTGCTTATTTTTGGACTTCACCTTGAAACAGCAAAGAATGTCTGTTTTGTCAGTACCAGAAAAGTTTATAAATCCTGCCAAATGTATCAATATTATGTATTTCAATAGTATTCTATAAGTACTGCAGAGATATCCACAACTCCCTGCAAAATTCATTCAGCATTACAGATGTGCATACTTTGAACACAATGTGAAATCAGATCATGTTGGGAACCACTTGCCCTCTCTACATGAACAATTACTGGATTTCGCCCTTTTAAGGAACCAGTGTGATTTCTAATGTACTTTAACATGTGGGGGGAAAAAAAAGGGGTAACTTTTTTTTTATGTTTCTCCTTTGCCCATTCCACAATTCTGACACACACACAGTGATACCACTAACTGCAATAACCCTCTGGAGCTTCACAACTACAGAGAATTTTGAAAAACCTGCAAACCTGCAAGAGACACCCTTTGTAGTGCTAAGTTTTATGTATGAAAAGACAGAAATTTCACACTTTATCACTTGCCCCAAACGTTGCTGTTACACAGAAATTCAAATTAATAGCTATCACAGGGGATTATAGGTTCAACAGCAAGCTGCTTTCAGAACAGCCTTTCTACAGCCTTTGCATTTTGACCATGTCAAAGTTTTTCAAGCACTTTAAACAATCTTAGTCCACTATGGTATCCTTTTAATGCCTTCAACTAAATTAATAAGGCACCTTTCCAGCTCCCAAATGTATGGGATATATGACTTAGCCACTTGCTCTGCAGACAGAGCAGACTCTTCTTCTCCCCAGCCATGTTTCAACCAAAACAGATTTGCAGAAGGTATCCAAGCAACCCCACAAAAGTGCTTTACCTGACATGAAAAACTATCAGGTGCTCTTCCATTCCTTATTCTACTCTCTATGGAGCAACTACTAGGAAATAAGTATCAGCTATTCACCATGCATTAAGCCTTGAAAAACCAAGACAGCTTGCAGCAAAAGACTGATGCTTTAGGTGATTTGAAAATACACAGCTCTTCAAATCCCAGTGATTTAATCAGGCCAAAACCAGACCCACAAGCAACATGGTCTGTAAGAACTGCAGCTTTGCTGCTCTTGAGAAGAATTGAAAACGTTCCTTGTAGCTGTCTTGCAGACCTCAAAGGAAAATAAAACCTTGGACTAACTATGTGCTGCTTTTCCACAAAATTGATTGTGAGGCCTTGAATTCAAACCCAAAGTAGAAAGTCTAGGCATATGTAGAAAATAAACAAATGAAAAACAAAAGTCTGATTTCTAGCATAGTTATTTGTGGATAAAGCTGACTTAACATGTCAAGAGTAATTGAGGTGAAAAAGTTAGCTTTGTGCTTAAAGGTTCTCATACCACTGTGGAAAAGAAGAAAAATAAAGGGAACTTCTTTAGACAAGCAAAGATCCTTAAAAAGAACTGCAGACAGCATACATGATTCTAGATGACTAATACTGCAACTCAGAAGAAACACTCAAATAAAAAAGATTCTCATGAATCAGGACAGTCTTTTTCAAGAAACATTTTAATGATGACAAAGTCACATCTGTGTCACCTCTAAGCTCCTCTGTCTCATTTTCTGTTTACCCTTGCAGAAGAACACAACATTGCAGACATCAGGTTTTTTAATTTTCTGAAGAGCAGAGCCTGTTTTTAGCGAACTAATTTCAATAGCCTGTCACACAGCCTGTGCATCTATTGCTGCTCAAAAGAAAACAGAGGACAGTGAGAAGGACACACAATTAGACATTGTCTTATCATTTTTTAGAGCAAAACTGTCAGTGTAAACCACTTCAACTTAATTTTATATGACCAAATAGCAATTTATGCTAGAAGACGGCACATAACTAGAGAAAATGCAGAACAAACCCTGAAAATCAAAATGATCATTTTAAGCCTCCAGATCAAGGGCTCTGATTTTCAGTGCATGGATAGTTAAACTGCAGAGTAGCTTCTCAACTCATTTTCTACTTTGCAAACTTTGGAGTACAAGGAAAATAAGAACAAAGAGGAGAGGACAGCTAATTTTAGTGTTTCTGTGCTATAACAAAATAACAACAAAGAACTACTGAACCATGAAGCAGTTTTTCTAAGCTGCTATTTCAGTTACAGCCTTTCTTTTCCCAAGTCAGTGCTGGAAAGAAGATGCCAGCTTCTACCCTATCAGAGTAATACAAGCACCTTAGTTTATGCAGAGGGGCACATTGAGAGCTCTGAACTGCTTGCATAATGCTTCTATACATTTTGCTTCACCCAAAATGTGTATTATAGCTGACAGGAAAAAAACAGCATGATTTCTTCAATTTCCTTCTCTCTCACTGGCTGCCCCTAAGAAGCATTGCTCCCGCGAACTGAACTTGAGTCTTGCTATTACCTTTTAACAACTATCCTGAAAACTCATCTCTCTGACAGCTTATTATTACAGCATTGGACTGAAGCTTTATAATTCTCAGTCTCATGTGTGGAAACAGCTTTGAGGACAAAACCAAGACCTTAGGATGACAGGATTATCCAGGGTCACAGCGACCTCCAGAGGTACAGTCCAACCTCCTGCTCCCAAGCAAATCAGCCATGAGATCTTTTCTATTCCATAAGGCTCACATGGTACAACCCCCCCAGGCAGCCTGTTCCTCTGCTTGATTGTCCTCCCGGTGGAAAAGGTTTTCCTCACATTAAGTCCGAACCTTGTGTTTCTATTTGTGTCTTTTGTTTCTCCAAGTCCATCTTCTCGATCAACCTCCTTGTAGGTGCTGGCAGGCTGCTACTCTGTACCCTTGAAACTTTCTCTTTATCCTGCTGAATAAACCTAGTAAGATTTTCATAATGAGATTTTTATCCATCAGTTTCAGTTAAGAGTAAACAAGGTACCGAGACAGTTACCTTCTCAAAATAACATCCCAGACTTTCAGGTCTTAAAATAAGTATATGATCTTCAAAGAAACTGCAATAATCTCACAAGAGTGGACTTTTGAACTCTGATTTTTCTAAGGAAAGTTCCCTTTTCTGCAAGTATTTACTCAGAACAATACATCTTGTGTTTTCAGCATCATCAATACTACTCTAGGGCTGAACAAGTCTCCTACAATTTAAGGATGAATGGATTGGTTTTAGTCACTGTTTCAAAATAAAGCAAACTGAGAACAGAGGGTGAACACTGACATTTCTCTCCTGAGCAGCAAATTACTGCAATAAATTTGGGCAATCAAACAGAAAGCTAGAACAGAAAATGCTATGCTGCCTTCATACACAGCAGCATTAAAATGTACTGGGTTAGGTTCATAATATTGCTGTTAAAATTCGCTCTTCTCTAAGGATCTATGTGCTATTACTCTGAAAACCTTCACAAGAATAAATTATGCTTTCTAAGCATTAAAAACACATTAACATGACATAGGGCATGGAAAATTCAAACTTCAAATACTTACTGAATCCAATAGATCATAAACCAAATCAGTATTAGAAAAAAAAAAAAAAAGAAGGTTATATTAACTAAAATAAAGCTCTCTGAAATAATTAAGTGCTTTTTCAGCCACTGTGATAACACATATTCCAATGGCTTAGATATCAGTGAAAGAGTCATTTAGACACAATTTCACTTTTAGTCATTTACTGGAACTCATAACCCTCTGGCCCAATTCCAGAAGATTTCTCAAATCCAATGTAAAAAATTTCAAGTCAGCCTGAGCAGCCTATACCACACCACACTATAGGAATGGTAAGCTGCCACGAGACACAGCAAAACAGCAGCACATTTAAAAATTGTCTTCATTTTTCAGTGCTCTTCAATTACTTTAAAGAGAAAAAGAGACTTGACAACAAACATTAACTTCTCTCATCATTTCACTGACCATGTTATGAGCCAACTCATTCACCTGCTCTCCATAAGAGACTGTCAGTATGCTTACTCTTGCTCATAAATAAATGTTTAGTTTCTTTAAAACATTTGCATGGTGCTAAAATCTGTTACACATGTCCAGCTTTACCTTACTTCTCAAATAAATAGGCCTTATTAAGCTTTCTCTGTATAGCTGTATGTAAAACTAAATGCTTGTCAAATGACAACTAGAATATTGTTATCCAAAATCATTTTAGAAACTCAGCTGAAGTTACAACAGTACTGCAAAGCTAAATTAAAAACATGAGATTTCATTTAAATAGACAACATGAAGCTGATATCTTGCTCTTTCACTTTGGCATTAGAACCTAAAACTTCATTTTCAGGATTTTTTGAGAAAAGCTTTCATACAATTTTTTTTAAACCCATCCCAATTACCACAAGCTGCTCAAGGAAACACCATACTCAGCTTCTCACAGACAATCACTGTCATCACTGCCTTTAATGACTCTCAGGTATACACTTTTATACCATTAGTTTTTATGATAGCCACCAGAAACTGGGCAATCTTACAGCTCTACAACCTGGTGGGCAGCTCCTCAGGATACTGCAGAGTTCCCCTGATTGAGTGCACCGCTCTGTATCAACACTGGACTTGGCCCAGGAACTCCTGATGCATTTCAGGTCTCCTGTCAAGAGTACCACAGAGCTGAGTGCTGTCTGCAATAGTATCAATGGGTTCTATACAAGAGATTGACTATGGAGGGTTATACTGCACATAGGAATACTTGCCTTTCATTCTGCTCTGTCCATCAGAAACCAAAGTGCTCTATTAAACTGTGTGGGTTCTACCCCTCTTCCTTTTGCAGCTATTCTCCTAAGATAAGCTCTGAACTGCGTTGCTGTTCCCAGCCAGCTCACCTGCAAAGATTGTTTGAGAGCCCTGCCCACTGGGACATGACTCAGAGCAGAAGACAGGTACACAATGCTTTCTGATTTTAGCATGGCAATGAGACAAGAGCAGCAGTACAAACAGTACTTTGAACCTTCTAGATGGGAAGATGTAGCTGGGATTACGCACACTCAGCTGACAAAATAATTCTGTAGACATATAAATCCACTGGTGCATTCCTCCTGCTCCCTCAGGAACAGGAAGTTTGCCTTGTTATGACTGGCAATGTGCTTTTCTTAAAGTCTTCACACATCTCCATCCAGTAATGGCAGGTTTAAAGTGTCTTACAAAGAGAGAAAGACAGGAGAGAAACATTTGGGGATTTTTCTACATGCAGCAGTGCTTATGCTTTGAGAAACAGGTGGAGAATGAAACTGTTGACCACTAAGTCTTATGAATTTCAGCAACTCTGGTAGCAGAACCTGCCAGAGGAGGATGGGGAAAATGTGCTGCTAGACAGCCAGAGCAAGAAAAAGACTATTTAAGGATCAGGCAGGTCAGCTCCAAAACTCAGCTGAAAAGTTTGACAGTGATCCAGGGGAAATAAAAGTGCTACCACATCTCACCTCGAGGTACTGCCCTTAGCTAAAACAAAAGGATGAGTAAGAAGCAATACCTTCAGGCTTCTACTGTATAGATGTATCTCCTTTCCAAAAGCAGGAGAATGTATAGGACACAGTGTCCCAAAGACAGTGACTGGCAGGCCTGAATACTATCCCCCAAAGGTCCAAGCTCACTGTAGACCTTGAAGAGCTTCCAAATGCCAAGGACACCTGCTTATAGCCACATCAACTGTGGAGAAGGTCTCTTCTCTAAGAAATAATGCACTGAAGTATCCAAAAGTTCATGGCAACAGACACTTTCGAAAGAGGTAACAAAGCTGTGTCTGCAGACCATCCCTGCCAGGTGCAGGTCCAGCACTATGACAAATGTGAACAGTGTGACAGGCTTGTTTAGGTGTGCAGCCCTGGCTTCCCAGCAGGCACACCAGATGGCTCTCAGTAGGTCTACACAACAAAAACTCTCTTGGGCAAGAGAGCAAGGGGGAAAAAACACAGAGGAAAAAGCACAGCAGCAAAATACCTCACAAGGAAGCTCCAGCTAAGGCCTGAGTAAAGATTATGGTCCTGCATGAGAGATCTTTGTCAAACAAATTATGAGCAAAAGCCAATTACCTGAAGTGTTGAGAGGTGCAGCTTGGACAAATGTAAAAACCACAGCTTTTCTAATACCAGTTCTCCAAAATGGATGTAATCCTCTTCAATTATATCTAGGTGTATATAAATTACATGTAACAACACACTTCTTACATCACTGTCTTATCATGAATTGCATTAAAAATTACTAAGTGAATGACATTAAAATGGCATAATTAAGGAACTAAGCTAGAATTCAGAGATTCACTTTTGCTAGCTCAAACATAAAACTAATTTAGCATCACCATTCCAAGAGTTTTAAATGGTTTTGACTCCTCTTCCCACTGAGTATCAGCCAACATACAGCACTGAATAAGAGTTAGATGGAATCCAAATATGAGTATTTGGTATATTACAAATTTCTCTTAATAAATGCATAAGCATGCAATACAAGTGCATCACAATCATATTTATCTAACATTAATAAAAGATTTTTGGACTTTGCTCCTGATTCCTCAAACTATCAAAATAGAGTGCTTAGCTCCATAATTACCAAAGAGGAGAATGTTTCTCTTGCAAACACAGGACTCAAAGGAGAAAGCACATGCAGTCTCATTGAGTGGAAGATATGTTTTTGAAGCATGTTACCTGTTGGCAGAAAGATAATAAACAGGAGTATAATTTGAAGTCCCTGTAGGAGCACAGGTTAACTTACAGAAGTTGTCAGTAAGTAAAGCAAAAGAGGGAGAGTACAGGCAAAAAAGGGTTGAAAGAGCAACCTGGAATGTGTAATTTCAGCAGAGGTAAATCAGTAGTCCCTCACATACTTAGAATTACTAAATTTGAAGTCCTCTGATAAAATGACTTCATTAGAATTCTCTCTGGCATGGCATGCTGAGCATGAATGCAACATAAGTGAATAAATAGCCCTTTCTCACTGGCTTTCTGCCAATCTGACTGCAAAACAGAGGCCTCACACACAAAACCAGTCATCCTTGAAGACCCTGAACACCAGCAGTGCACTCCTAACTCATCTGGCCACAAGACATTGTAGACATCTTCATGTACCATGCAGAAAAGGAACACAGGACACTACTCTGCCCTCATTTGTTAAAGGGATGGGGATGGGGCACATCATCTCTCAAACATGGAAGACATTAACACCCCATCAAATCCTATTTCATATTTCTGAACAGCTTGTCAGCTAAGTAAAAACATTTGTATCCTAAGATTATTAAATACCATCACTGTAATTCCCAAATACTATCTTAATCTAAGTAAAAAGACACAAGCATTTTGCTTTTCATGCTCCTCCAAGCAGTCTGCGTTTCAGACTTGCTGTGGCAAGGAAAACCAGAGACAGCAAATTAATCCTGTAAGACTTAGTGCAGACAGATGAAGCAAGAGAAAGCTTTCTATTACTCTGTTCCAAGTCCTTTCTCATTTTCACAAGTTGCAAATCTCAACATTATCTTTTGTTTAGGAGATTTATGTCTAACATGTAAACTGAACAAAAAATTACCTGAGAAAGTTCTACAAATGACTATGTAAGTGCAATTCTACAAGTCTCTACATTTTTCTTAGCCCCCAATTCTGAGTGACAGAGGTCCCAGATAAAAATATTGAGTAGTATCAGCAGTATAAGAGGAAGAAGTTGTAGGAATATGCAGTAAAACTTGAAAAGTAACTGTCATCACAGATTTCCATTATCTCATTTGTTTAAGGTTACTTGGTAGAGTAACCACGAAATAATATTTTGTATTCTTTTAAAACAGAATTAGGAATCAAAGCACAACAGGTGCCATGAAACAGCAAAAAGATTGTGGATTTTTTGTTTCTGAAGACTGACAACATCCCCTCCCACCACAGCCTGTGACTTGCATTCCCAGTGAAAACACTAGATTCACTGTGAAGCTAAAAAAAAAAAATATATATATAAATAATAATAATTAAAAAAAAAATCAATCTGTGTGTTCTAAAGAACCTGGTATGCACTTTCAAAGTAATCCTGTCAGACACAGAAAATTCGAGTTTTCAAAAGACACCTACTAGATCAAGATAATATCACTGGTAATAAAACTTAGGCTCTCAAATACCCATATTCCTGCACTGATAAGAATTGTTTTAATAATGTTCTCATTGCCCAACCATCCACTCAAGAAGACGAAACAATGGGTAGGATCAAATACAGGCTTCAGACTGGAATCAGTTCTTCACACACGTACTGAAGGCAGAAAAGACTGCCTTTAAATGTATGATGTTGAGAGAGATTTGCCTCACAAATCCACAGCAGAGTCCCTTATATACACACCTGCATACTGAATTGAGCAAGGTGGTCAAAAAGCAACCAGTGATATAGTGGGAAATTTGAACAAGCTGCAAGCAGCCAACGTGGCAAGTTACTGCAATGCTTTCCAGACTTCAATGCAGGAAACATTTCTACCACTTCTACCTTTGAGCCAGCCCCACAACACCTTCCCCACACACCTTAATGCTAAACTGTAAACTGGACCAGACTTTCACAGAGACAGTTTTGCAGAGCCTTAATGTATGAAAACCACAGATGAAGAATCAAGACAACACCTCTGTTCTCCAGCAAACACATTCATTTCACTTGTGTTTCTCACCCACTAAGTTTTCAAGGTGTTCTGAAAGCAACTATGGGGCTGATGTGCTGGACACACCAAAGTGACAACAGCAAGCCTAAAATATTATATTCCCCCTCAAGAGAAGGCTAGAGGCAGGACTTGCAGGCTTCCATCATGCCATAAACACTGCTTGATCTCAGCAGGCTTGTCTGCAGCCAGGCAAAAAAACTTCTGCTTGCATGGCACCACTGCAGCCTCAGTGATCTAATCCACTGTGAAGACTGCAAAGCCAAATGGGAAGGCTTCAGTGACACAAAGAGGAGAAGAGCATCTCCCTAGGTGGTTTTCATAGGAAGAAACACATTAAAACCAAGAATTTGAAATACTCACAATAATTAAAAACCTTGTAATGCTTTCTCTCTCAATTCCTGTCCTTATGGTCTCGCAAAATTTTGAAAAATCATCTTGTAACTGTGCTCCCAAAAGTCACAAAGTTGGATTTTTAAAATAATCATAAAACAATTATTGTCTAAATGTTATAGATACAGAGCTGTTTACCCTACAAGTGAGTGCTTCTTTTTAATTTCAACTTCATTACTACAGTGAGCAATACATCTTTAAAAAAATCAGGATGCCTTTATCTTTTCTTTGTAGTGGTTAAACCCTAAAAAAGGAGCAGATAAAAAAAAAAAAAAAAAAAAAAAAAACAACCAAAACAAAACAATCCACTGTTTTCTATTTCTGGAATTTACTTTTGTGTGTCATAAACGCTTCCCCAAAAGTACCGAAGAAAAAAAGGATTTTCCTTCATCCACACACTAAAAAAAAAAAAAACCCACCACAAAACCATGAGAAATCAAAATAGGGGGCCAAACAGAGGAGATATAAGCAGAGAATAAGATCCAAGAAGCAAAAAACATATCCTATGCTTGCATCAGAACACAAAACAACACAAAGTACATCATCTCGGCATATAGCAAAGCAATAAAGGTATTGCACAGTTATAAACACCAGCAATGTATCTTGTCATAACACTTAATCAAATGTCAGACACTAATATCATTGTCTGATCTGTTAGACATTGTTAAATGGCTTTCATCCCTTCCCCTCAGAATTCGCTTGTGAGGTCCAGTCTAGCTTTTTATTATTTAATTTTTTTTTCATTTCTATAAAAATGAACCATGGTCTGAGATTTCCAAGGCTTTAAATGGCTTCACACTTCTGAAATCAACTAACAGTGGAGGCTGCAGGAAAACCTTGACATCTTCAAAAAAATAAAAAAGGCTGGACAAGACAAAAGGGACTTCCACAGAAGCAATCACCAGTAAGAAATCTGGCTATTCAATACTTGTTAATTTAACACTTAAGAGAACAACATTACAATGTTCTGGAAAAACAAACACATCCTAAAAACTCCTTAGTGCATCCTGATGCACTTTTTACCAAGGAAGGGTTTGTTTCCCTTAGTTTTACACCTGGGAGGGGAAGGAGGAATTGTAAAAATGGGAGCTGAAGTGGCAAACTGTAGAAGGAGGCATTTTCAAAATCATACTTCTAAGGTAAGAACTATCAATTTTTTTCTCTCTGAGAATGAACTTTTTAAAATTGTTTTTAAGGTTTTTATTTACTTTTGCTATGACAAAAAAACAACTGCAAGGCACAGGTTTTTTCAGTCTTTGCTGGCATCCGATTATATGCAAAATCCACTGAATTTATGGAGACCTCAGCAATCAACTGTCAGGAGACCAAGAAAAACCCTTAGGCAGGTTTTAAAACAGGAGACAATTTAGCATTTTTGTCCTCACAGGACTAGATGAATCATGTTCACTTTTTCTTCCCCTCCTCCTTCCACAAAAACAGTTCTGTTAGTTGAACGCTGGGGCAAAGGCACAGACTGTATTAGACCATCTAGAAAACAGAGTCCAGAAGTAGCTTCTACCTTTGACAACTTCATTAGAGAAAAGCACCCAACAGGGAAGGGAGAGGAGCCACCAGGTGGGAGGACAAACAGGTCCCTGTCACTGAGGCTATGTGTGCCACAGCATCACAGCAATCACAAATGGCATCACAGCAGAAACACAAATCTCTCCTTGCTGAATCTTTCATTAAACAGTAGCTTTACAATAACTTTTAACCTAAGCACAAAGCCCAGAAGGACTGGCAGAGTTTGAGTGACTCATTGCTAAGTGAAAGCTGGAAACATCAGACAAATACAAAAGTAAAAGCACAACCCAGGTTCAAACCAAATCCAAAACCCCTAAATTAAAAGCAGGGAGAAGCAGTCAGTGTGCTGGCACTGCCTTGGTGAGTTCATGGCCCCACAGTGACAAATGGGTTTGAAAGGACCAATGTTACAGCACAATAAACAGGTAAAGTTGGCACCACTAAGCCCTCTCTCATCTCATTCATCTGCAGTAACCTACCCAGTAATGCAGTATATTCTCTACCTACAGAATGCATACAACCTATTTAACAATAACTTTTCAGCAGTAACATTCTTCTTAAGCAGACAGAAAAACAATTAACAACTAACAAAGCCACTTCCACAAATACAAAAAAGTAAACCATTAAAAAAACTGTTCAATCAAATTCCTGTGAGGGTAACTAAAATTGTGTATTTCTCCTTGACTATTTTTCTGTAAGATTCCAGTCTTACAGAACCTGCCAATAAAATTCATCAAAACAACTGAAATAAGAAAGATAAGCAGCATTTATACCAGAAGTTTCTTGACCTAAAGTTCTGGGGTCAGCCAGGTAAAAAACAATTACTCTAACCTCAAATCATCATCATTTTGGCATTATTTTCCCATCCATAAAAGGAGGTATGGATGAGATTTCTTTGCAGAGAACGCTGCAAATTGATAGCTTTGTTCCAGTTCACTACAGTTTCTTATTGATTTTCTCTCGTTTTAGCCTGCATTGATTTGTTAATCCCTTCTCTGTAACAGTCCTAATGACAAATTGAGAATGAAAAACTGCATGCTTTAGGGCCTTTTCCACCAACCTCTAGCTTCAAACCGTATTTTCACTTGAACTTGGAACATGTCCATGCACTTACCCTAGGTTAGATTTGATTCACCTTAAACTAGGTTGAGTGCATTTTACACTGAAACCTTTCTGTTCAGGTTTCTCATGGATGAAGAAGGCAACCAAAATCACAACAGTGAGGTAGAACTGAAGTTCTGTCACTTCCAAGGTTGCTGCTCACAGAGACTGTCTTAAAACCAAGTAGATTTTTAAGTAATTTTGCAGCACTGCCCATGGTTGATTAGCAAGCATTAACTGCATCATACATCTGAAGGGCATTACTGAGCATTTGTGGAGTTGGTTGGTGCAAAGAAAGCAAGGATCACAAGTTGTCTCTAAGCTCAGAGCTGCAGTCATGGTGCACTGTTACTAGAACAATCCTTGCAGAAGGATGGGACCCAGACAGTATTTTTAATCTAAGGAATACAGTATGAGCATAAGATCAGAGAGTTACAACCAGACAACTTACATTAGTAATTCTGCAACTAATAATCTCATTAAATAGAGCTGCCAATTTGGTGTCATTGTTGGGGCCTCACTACCAACAGCTGAAGCCTGTCTGCACAAGCCATGGCTGCTGCTGCAAGTAATTTCAGTCTCTTTTCATTTCCTCATACTTTCAGAGATCTCCAATTGAGGTACTCATTTGGAATTCTAACTGCAACACACCACCAAACTGAAAATTAATTTATGACTCCTGAAGATTCAGGCTTGCCCCGAGTCACATTTGTAACACCTCAGTCATCACATGCTGGGTGGGTCTCCACCTCCTGACTTTATCCCATGTCAGCCCTCTCCTACACCATCCCATCTGTCAGGAAATTGACCTTTCCTGGTCTCCCATACAGATTGCAGAGCAGCCTGGCCCTGGCTGCCACCTCCCTGCTGCAGTACAGCCCCAGCAGACCAATTTTGGTCATTTCAAACCAATCCTTATCTGCAGAAGTGATACTTGGAAAGCCTCTGGTTTGTACCCACACAGCATGTGCTCCCTGGCACGCAAAGGCAGCGCGGGAGTTCTCCTTTGCCATTCCCTCGGTGTGACTTTGGTTTCCCATCTCCCTCTCTGCAATGCCAGCTGCAGGGAAATTGGTAGGGGTGGCAGGAAGGACAGTGCTGGGAATCAGTGTCACATCCTCTTTGCTTTCCAAAAATTACAGACCCAGAGTTGGTGATCTAGGCTCTGCTCATAACACACTGCTATTCTTAACTTGCAGAAATGACTTTGCTGTTAATGTTAAATGTCTTTCTACCCAGGCCATAAGATACTCTGTACAAACCACGGTCGTGTCTTAATGGGATAAGAAAAGCACAGAATAAGTGGGATGACTACCTAGGCAAAAAGTGGCATTTGGGTTGCAGCAGTTTGGTACTGCTCTCAATTTCCTGCTTAGGAGAACAGCAGAGAGAACCAACTAACCTAAGAAATAAATCCTGTTTCCTCTTTGCCTGTGACATGACTGTAAACTCTCAGTGTTCTTGCAGTGCTGCCAAGATTAGTGTTACTCTCCTACACAGGGCATGCAGAGCACACAAACACAACCAGTCAAACACAGACTTGCTGCATTTTGTATGCAGACTGTAGTTTCAATCTTCTGTTACATCCTGTTTGGGTTTTTCCCCCCAAGAATAATTTCAACAATTTGGTCACTTATTTTCATCCATAACTGCAATTTGTCACTTGCACAGTGAGCTGTACACAGAACCAACTTCTCAGTGGCCTTTAGTTTCCTTTATTGTTGCTTAAAATTAATTGATAAGCCAAGAACATTAAAGGGACCATCTCTATATTAAAATTTTCATCATTGCATCTCTAAAACAGCAGAATAAAAATCAATCAAGGAAAATTCAACAATGCCATTTCTCAAAGGACATGGATCAACACCAACCCATGAAAGACATCAGTTCATAACAGGAAAACAAAAAAAAAAAACAAACCAAAAAACTCACAACACAGCCCAAAGTATTACTTGCTTAGCAAGTAAGAAACTACACGACTTCAACTTTTTTTTTTTTTACATTTACCTCCTTCCCTAATACCCAAAGTGAGGGGTTTTTTTAAGCAGCTTATTGGATCAGTTACTCCACACATATTCTCAAACTTTGAGCATTAAAATCTGGTTTAGGAAAGTTTAACTTGTTTCTTTCCCACAAAATACAAACCTCTCATTCTTAACACCAAAATAAAAACACTTATAGTAGCCAGTCAAACAAATAGGTATTTAAAAGCCACACACAGAGCACAGAGATGATGTATAATAATATTAGGTTATTTGTTTTGATACCCCTTAAAGCCCCAACTATAAAGTTTACTTACAAAGAGGAGTCTAATGAATTTGCCTGGTAAGTCAAAAAGAGTTGTCATTTTTCTTAAAACCAAAAGGTTCAATTTTCAATATTATTATGTGTTAAGGTAATAATATGTATATATTAATCTATCAGTTATAAAAGCAATTAATTGTCATCATATGGTATCATTAGATTTGTCTTGTAGGCAGATGCTTAATAGTTTGTAACATGAACAGGGAAAAGGAAGAAAAATAAGAACATGCTAAAACCAAAGCCATCTTTGAAACACTTAAACAAAAATGACATCTAACTGCAACTGCACTGAAAAGAACAGCAATAAACTTTGACTGCAAAGCACCATGAGAATGTGGGTATTTATGATGCCATTCCCTGAAAGAAAGGGACCATACAGAAGATCCAAAGCAATCTGTATTGCACAGGATGAACATGTACATTGGAACCATGTACCACAGCAGGATGAGGATAAACAACACAGCAGGCACATTTTGTCACAAGTCTATCAGTTATTTTCATTCCCTGACACAACTGGTCCCTACATCCATCATCAAGATTCAAGTTGAGTGATGGTTATTTTTTAATTTCCTAACTGAAATTTCAGAGATCTCTCCTCAGAAAACTATAATTAGCACAGTTTGCTTTGAGTAGAAAAGGACATGGTGAAAACCTGGCTCCACATGAAGCCATGCATTTCCAAAATAACTGCAACTCTTCCTTCCATCCAGCTTAGCAAGAAACATTCAGCACTGCACAGACACTTCTCACTTGTTTATTGCTGCAGCAAATGTTTGCTGCAATGTGAATGACATGCTGAACATACCACAAACAGTAGAATGATAGCTATTAAAGCCAAAAATATCAAACAGACTGGAAAAGCATTTTGACAAGGAGGAAACATTAAACCAGATCTTTGTAGCATTTGCTAAATACAGAGACTCATCATATTTCGGGCCATTTGTATTTAATTGTCCTTTCATCTGAAGAGCGGTGCATGAATGCGCGTCAGATGAGTCAGATGTTCTGGAGAGGTCCCATCAAGGACACCCCACAACACAAGAGCACTGCCTGCAAAATGCCTCACACAACAGCTTCTCAGTGCCCTGGCCTATTCCATGTTGGGTAGGCACTGAAGCACTGAGAAGAAAACAGCAAATAGACCTGCACTGGTGAATCTTTAAACACATTCAACACCTCCACGCTTTTAAACCTGCCAGGAAGACACACTCAGATTAGTGGATAATTATCTAAAACTCAGGCTTTTGTTCCTCTTTTGCTTCAGTGTAAAGGAAAAAAGTGCTCCTGTTTCTCAAGGTCAATGTTTTCAGTTGAAGTCAAACTCACAATGGAATAGGTCATTCACAACACTTCAAAAATCAGGTTTTGAAGTGGCAGACACAGACATTATAACAGTGTCAGTTCAAAGAAAGGAGAATCTCTGGTCTTTGGTGGAGAAAGTAGGCAAGCCATGGGCAAGACAAGGAGCAACACAGGAGGTTAAATCTACTGCGCTGTCCTTGAGCTAAACTCGTGTCTTTTACACTGTCCTCTAATCCTTAGATTAGTTTCTCCACTTTGGCTTTAACAATATTAACTGAAGTGCAGAGGCAATCAGCAGACCACAGCTTTGCCAAAAATTCAGTTGAATCATTAAAAGTGATTTATAAAAATAGACCATGAATAAAAATCATCAGTCATAATCCTCAACTGTTAAACCGTCTCTCTACATTAAACACAAAAATTGGAATTGTTAATTCAAGGTAAACATGGAAAAGAATTCATCTCCCCTATATTCCTTTCAATTCAGCTCTCAAATCAAATCCTGTCTCCATATGACAACAAATGGAAAAGGGGGCAGCTTGTGTGTTAACAAAGAACAGCTGACTCTATATAGCCCACATACTGCAATTTAATGCATTTTCAAGTATAAATTCTAGCTTTGGCATTATTTTGTAATCTTACAGCGAAGTGAAACAATTTAGGTCCTTATTATCTGTTTTTCCTTTTTTCATCAACACAGCTCCTCCTAGGATGCAGATGATCCTCTTAAGTCATCTTTGTGCTGTTATCTCTGCAAAGAAGGATGTCTGCTCCAGAACACTGCCATTGCTAATCACTCAAATCAGGTCTCTCACAGGTCTATAAGGAGGAACAGCGCTGAGGGCAGCAGAATGAAGATGAGATTGTTGTTTCTCTTTCTTTTCAAAGAATGTATCTGAATACGTCCCTTCACTTTCATGGATCACTTGTCCTGCCAAGGGTAAGCTCCACAGTACAAAAGCTGCAGCTGCCTTGGCTTTGCATTGTCCAAAAAATGACAGAACAAAGTACTTGAGACACTGCACACAGCACAGATGAAAAACAGCATGAAGCAGATTCAGAAATGGAGCTGTCTGTACATAACTAATGACAAAAAGTAGGGACACCCATGTCAAAAGGGGTAAGAAAGTTGTCTGAGACTCAGAGGAGTTAAAAGTGAATAAATATTAGTGCAGCATCATGGGCTCTGGGGGGCCCAGAGAGGGTGCCTCAGGTCATGTGTCATGGCAAACTTGCTCAGGGTGCCCTCCATCCCACTGTCCTTGTCACTGACAAACAGCACTGATGCCAATACCAGCACCTCAGGAACACCACTCCTCACTGGTCTGCAGATGGACACCGAGCCACTGACCTCAACCCCGTGACTGTGAAGATCCAGCCAGTTTTTTATCCACTGAGTAACCCACACATCAAATCCACCTCTCCTACTTACAGACAGGATGTCATGTGGGAAGTGTCAGATGCTTTGCACAGGTCCAAGTAGATGATGTCAGTTGCTCTTCCCTCATCCACCACTGCTGTAACCCCATCACAGAGGGCCACCAGATTTGCCAGGCTGGTGGCCAGATTTGCTGTGGTGAAGCCATGTTGACTGTCACCAATCACTTCCTTATTTTCCATGTGCCTTAGCAAAGTTTCCAGGAAAATCTGTTCCATGATATTGCCAGGCACACAGGTGAGACTGACCAATCTGTAGTGCCCCAGGTTTTCCTTATTTCCCTTTGTTAAAATCAGGGGTTTTTCCCTTTTTCCAGTGGGAACTCCACTAAACTGCCACAGCTTCTCAAGTATGATGGATGGTGGCCTAGCCAATTGCTCTTCAGCTCCCTCAGGACCCACAGATACATCACATCCCATGGACTTGTGCACCTTCAGGCTCCTTGAATGGTCTCAAACCTGGTCTTCTCCAAAAATAAGCAGTACTTCACTCTCCTTGTCCCTGCCTTTGCCCTCTGCAACTTGGACCACATAGCTGGAAAACTTTTGGGTTGGTTGATTGAAACTCTTCACCTTTTTTAGAACAAGCCAACTTTTCAGAAGTTTCACAGGTTCTCTTTAATACTTCACTGAAGTTTAATGCCCTGGATGACTGCACTCTGAGAGTGGCACCAGGACAGATCATTAATCTGATTTTAAGCCAACAAGGCTGCACCTTAAACAAAGCCCACTTTCTGCCTGTTCCCCCATCTCTGCTTTCCTGAACATCACTCTACAACTCAAATTGGACACTTCTCAAGGAGCATGAGAGATCAAGAGTAAGCATAGTGGGCAGAAGATCTGGATCAGCCATCAACCACATGTCTCAAACACATCACAAGTTTTTGTTGCTGCCCCCACAGTACTGGGAATTTCCACTCTCCTCAGCTGCAATGCAAGCCAGGAGAACTGTTTATGTGGCTGTGCAAGACTCCCCCATGGATTAGAGGGACCACCAGTTATGATATGTGGGGTGCTGATCTGGAGTTTCAGACAAAAGGAGTGCTGCACCTGGGCTAAGTCCTACCTCCTCTGTTCAGCTGCACTGCAGGCATAACTTATCCCTGCATGCATTGATACCAGAGAGAACTTGGAATCTTTTACTAAAGCTGATTCTACCAAGGGAAAAAATCAGGTCCTGAATGCAAAAGCCTTTTAAAAGAAATAATTGAATCTTACTAATTTCTGAAGGGCAAGCAAGGGCTTGTGCTGCAGCATTTAGAAGGGTTCTATTAGGAAACTGATTATTTTAATGCACCAATAAAAAGAAGGAAAAAAAAACAGGTGGGGGGGGTAGAAATAGTAATTTTCTTCTTTACCTGAGATGCACCATTTAGGCAAGGAACTGAAACAGGGGTGTTACACAACAGCTCCAACCTCTGTCCAGATGCTGTGCTCTGCTGCCCACCGGGAACCACCGCGTGCCTTCCAAGCTGTCCATAGTCCATTCTGCCCCAGGTGAACACCTTGCCAGTTTCTAAACACAGAACACATTTCAAGATTACTTACTCACCAAGTTCCTGAAACATGTGGATGCCTATTCAAAAACCACAACTTTTTAAAGCATCTTATCTACAGCTTCAAAAATCTGGCGAAAATTTATTTCTAGGAGCAGAAAAAAAACAACATGAAAAACTAGCTCATGATATTATGAGATACTTCTGTGCAACTGCTCATTCTTCATTAACTTGTTTTCTAGCAGAATAACATCTGGATGGTGGCCTGGGCTGTAAATAAAACCCTGTCACTAAAGCTGCATAACCTAGATATTCTGCATACAATAAATACACTTTGGTTAAACAAAGAACATATTTTAGGTTAATGGAAGCACAAACAAGACAGCTTATTCTGAAACATAAAAGATTATACAGAAAAGAGAATTATTTTCTCTTCCTATTCTTTGCCAAAGACAATTCACTGCATGACCTGCATTTAACAGTTTTATGTTTTTCTGATAGAAGTTACATTCTGTCTACTGTTAGCAGAGCTATAGTCCTCAGGAGACAGCTGTTAGTCAGGAACACCAGCACAACTGCCATTAAGCATTGGAAATGTCCTGGTTTGTTTTCAGAAAAATCACATGTTGGCCAAGGAAAGGTAACTTTAAATGAAATCAGCACGATATGGCTCACCCTTCTCTCTAACGGTTATTATTCCATGTGCAGGATTGACACCCAAAACACCATTCTGTATGGATAACATCTATAAACATCCTTCTTATTATCTCTTCTTTCCTTGAATTACAAAAAAAAAAAAAAAAAAAAAAAAAAATCATAAAGCAACAGCTTTATTTTCTTAATGAAGCGACTAGGTCCCTGCA
Organism: Oenanthe melanoleuca; assembly: GCF_029582105.1. NCBI lineage: Eukaryota > Metazoa > Chordata > Aves > Passeriformes > Muscicapidae > Oenanthe > Oenanthe melanoleuca. Next base: position 14,139,200 of record NC_079339.1, read on the forward strand.
GATAATCCATGACAAGCTGTCCCTTCTGGGCTTCCAATTTAAAAAGTTATATACACACAGCATAAGGTAAAGTACTCAACTTGGTTTTAACTAGAAGCATCAACCCACATTCCAGCCAGAAAGAACACTGCAATGACCTTGAGTTATGTACATGCTTCGGCCAAGCCTCAATCTGCTCTCTGGACTCAAGTAATCACATTTATAAGCCAAAAGATGTGGATCTGGTGAAAATACCAGTCCAGTAAGTCAGCTTGCACACACACACACAGCTCTTCCTGTCAGAACATGCACACTCCACAGAGGGTAGCGAATATGGTCACACCACCCAAAGGTGACAACTGGGAGGTTTCTAAACAGATGCCAAAAGACAAACCCTTGGAAATCTGAGTATCTCCCTTTTTCTTAGGGTGGTGTTAAACTGTCTGGAAAAGGACACAGGTGGACACTGCAGGTTCTGGAGTTTAAGGTGACAATGTGTTTCGTAAATAAACTGGAAACCTCAGTTCATATACAGGAAAAGTATAGGCATCTTTCTTAGAAATCTGCTGGCAGTGATACCTTTCACTCCAATCACTGCAAGTTTTTCACAGGCATTCTCTGAGTTCACCGATAATGCTTCCCCCAGAATAATTACATTATAAAATTAGCTGTCCTTCTCTCTCAAGGGCACAATTTGCAGCTTCCTTTCAGTTGAGAGAAAAGCTGAAAACAGTCACATACTACATTCAATACAAGTGAGGTCTTTCAACATACATTTTGTTAGGTTAAAGGATAAAAATAAATTTCATTAAGAGAACTACTAGTGTATCTTAGATTAGGAAGACAGTTTGAGGTTTAAAAAACATGCTTGTTCTGAAGTTAGTGTATTTACTTTTCAATTTATATAGATCTCTGCTAAAAATATCTGCAGCTGCAAAAATATAGATAACAAATTTAAATACAGACAAAGTTTCACAATTTACATCAGACCAGGTTACTGCACTTCTACAGAACCCTGTTAGTAGACTGGGAACGGATAGGCAGGCTGTTCTATCTTATATTAACTACAAGAACTGAAACTGAGTTTTATGAAATCTAAAGCCAGAAAGAATTTTTGTAACATATCATTAATATACCACAGACTCTCAAGCCCTACCCAGACACTGCTGTATTGATCCCAAGGTCTATAGTTGAATTAAAGCATTTCAGCTCTCAGAAGCCAAGAGTATCAAGTGCCACAGGCAAAAACATCAGCAAGCTGCAAGGCCTCTGAAAAGGCAAGCTTTGAATCGATAATACAGACCCAGATCCTCACACAGTGTACAGCACCATCCCTGCCCAGAGGCAACAAGGGTTTCTCTCAACCTTTTGGGGGAAAAAAAAACTCCTTTCTCAAAAGAATCTGATGCTCTGTCTGGACCCAGACATGAATAAGAAACACAGTTACTCACATAACAAAAATGAACTTTTGCACCATCCCACCAGGGTACTGCTCCAGAGGAACTGAAGACTGCAAGCATATGTGAAGGATTAAAAGAGCAACAATGCTTAGCTACAACAAAACACCTGCACATCCACACATTCTATTTTCCTTCACTGGACAAGCCAGCAAAGAATCACTTGGGAAAACCAAACCCTTAGCAGAATGTAAACTATGTCTGTAAAACATGAATGCAAAATGTTTCTGATTACAAACACAGACCACTGCAATTATTTTTTTCTTTTTTGCCACAATAAGGGAAATGAGTTTCAGGTGGTTATTAGTACTCAAGCATGGAGAACATTCATTAAAAAATATTAACGCCAGATAAATTAATTTTTGCTTTTAGGAAGAATTTCTTGAATGTCCAAAGATGAGTTAAGCAGCCAGTTCCTTCTCACTGCTCATCAATGCAGTTCTCAGTTCTTACTGAGACACATTCCTTTCCCAGACTTGCTCCTTTTTGCTGAGCATCCCCCATCCCATGTTCAGACTCCTGCTAATAGTCAATCATTTCTGTATTTCAGCCAAAAAACAACTGGCTAGGGATCCTTTAAAAAAAAACAAAACCTCAGAGTACATAAATCTGTCTTTTCTGTGAGAGAAACTAACAGAAATCATTTAGATGTGCCTTTTCTATGAAATACTTTCAGCAAACAGACAAAAAAAAAACCCAGTCTCAAAAATTCAGGAAATTTCAGGCTGAGGCAAACACCAATGCATGGAAAATTCCGCCAAAGGTTAGTCTTGTCAAAATCCTAAGGAAAAGAAAGCACTGAGCTATGACAGAAAGCATTGAGCAATTGTAATGGGAGGTATTGCTACTGTGCTGCTTATAAAATAGATGGTATTTTAAAATGTTCTAAGAATATTTGAGAAAAAGACATTAGTCATACAGAGTAAGGAGGTTGCAGGATGAATTACTTAAGAATGAAGGGTGATATAACAAGGAGTTGGTCTAATATTAGACTAGGACAGACTTTAATTAGAAGTCAAGAAAACATACACATTGATGAGTCAACTGGACAGAGTACATCAGCCATGGAAGTGGCTGAGACATCAGAAAATGTGATATTTCATACCAGACTCTGTGCAGGAAAAGGGCACACAAAAGGCAGGAGTAATTTCTACAACTTGTGTAGAAAGATGCATACAATACTGAAAAGCTTTTCCAGTTCTTCTGAGATACTAACAATGATTCCTAAAACCTGGATCTTGCCATGTTCTGAGTATGGAGGCTCCAATTCCAAAAGGCACTTCAACTTCCCTGCTGTGAACACCACATTGTCCCAGATGACTTTATAGCAACTGCTCATTTTTTCACCAGGCAAATGCTACATCAGATAAAGTCCAGAGGGCTCAATACCATTTGGAATTAAGGAGTAGGAGATATAAATTCATGTATCCTGTGTTATTCCAGTTTACAAACTGAATGAACCACACACTACAGGAGTTCAGAGAACTGAAAAAAAAAGATGAGAAGATTTTTAAGAAAAACTTTCTGACAGCTCCTTAAGTAAACAACACAAACAACAGTATGCTATATTGTTTGAGGTTCTACACGATCATGCAGATTTGGTTTGCTCTTGCTCTTTGAACTGTAGACACAGCAGTCTGCATCAGTGTACACACAGCAGCAAATCACCCAAAACACATGCTCATGTCCCCCACAGAATACAGATGAAGGTACATACATATTCAAGGGCTGGAATACAAACCACTCTCTGAAAGGTTCCTCTGCATTTTCTTCACATCATCCTTCTGTCCTCATGTATAACAAAGCACAGACAGTTGAGAATGTCCTCAAAACTACAAGTTCATAGCCTTCAGAGTACTGCAAATCCAGCAACATGGCATAAAGCACTTCTAGTTGCTTCCTGCCTGACAGTGTAGCTTTTCCTGTGCTGTTTTATACTGCTACAGAGACTGTAGAGCATGTCATTTTTCCCTTTTAGCACTTATTTAATCAATCTGCTCAGCCACCTAAAGAAATTAGCAATAAAGAAAGAATTAGCAATAAAAAATATAAGCACATTAGTTTTAAAAACAGGTTGGTTGTTTCTCAGTAAAACACAACAGACAAATAGGCACATTAAAATTTACTTATTTTCCTAGACTTAGATTTATCTTTATATCAATTTTCCTGTTTTAAGATAATCATGCACCACTGTTATCTCCTTGAAGTCTCTATTTGGTATCCAGGCAAGCTTTGAACTATCCTTCATACATACTAGATGAAAGAGTTCATCTAGGCTATCTCAGTTCATGGCTGCATTAATGATTACTTTTCAAATGAACTCTGGATATTCACACTGAATGCTTAATCTCAGGCTTGAAATATTAAGTTCTATATAAAAATTCCTAATGCCTCCTTTCACATGAAAATTCACAGGAGCAGGCATTAAAAATTGACATTCAGAGGCTGCCTCTTGCCTCCTCCCTGCCCTATGCAGAATAACACTTCTCATCTACAGATCTCTGCTGTCCTTCAGAAAAATCACTGATGTCCTTGACCCATTCTAAGAAACTTCCTCATCTACCTATAAACCCCAATAAGCCCCTCTGAAGGGCAACTTAACAGAAAAACATTCATCCCTACATCCTTAATTTCTTCTTAGCTGAAGACAGCTTTAATTCAGCAGCTGGGAAACAGGCATCACCACACCTGCAGCCTAACACCTGTACCTGTGCATGGTCTCAGTGCAAAACAGAACTGTCTGTCCTGAAAAAGGTTTAAATGGCCCCCTGATCCTTTTAACACAGGAGTTCAGCACACCAGAGCTGTCCACATCTCTTCACACATCATCTTTCCATGACCTCCTTACAAACTGCTATAACCTCATATAATAGGCCAGTCCTGAATTTTTTTCCATATCATAACAGCTATTAAGAATGTATCACTAAAACACAAATCTGTGCACAGTATTGAGGTCATGCCTCATCAGGGAAGTTCAAACAAAGCAGCAAAAGCATTTCAGGGGTGACAGCAACAGAAAACTAGAGTTATTTCCATTGCCACTTTCAGACTTCTGCAGTCACAGGCTGCAATACAAAGCTGGTTCAGAATAGCCCACAGAGCATCCACACAACAAGCAGCAGTTCACAAGGGTTTCCAAGAACTCTGTGAAGAGATTTAAGCCTGCAACAAAAGGCCACAAGTGCCACAGGAGGAAAACCATAAGGACATCACCAATCCTCCTGTAACAGCTATTAGTTAGAACTAATCTGTTCATTAAGTGGGACAAAGATTCCTGCCATCCCAAGCTACATCAGGTGTTCCCAAACCTGATGAAATCTAACCACAGTCATGTGGGCAAGACAAATTGACAAGATTTCACATCCCTACAATCAGAGGCTTATCTAGCAAACAACTGGTTTCTCATTGTGACCCATTCCTACTGCCACAAAAAAAAAGAAAAAGAGAAAATCATCCTGTCTCTGTCTCCTTTCAGAGCCTCCTGGTGATATCAAAATATTGAACAGCCAAGGACTGGTATGAACGTGGGATATAATGGAAAATATTCAGCTAAGCAGGTGAAGCCTTGAGGATGTGTGAGACTCACTAAGAGATGACACCAGCACTGTGACAATCTTTAGCACAGACTAAAATGCTCAAAGTGCAGAATGAGACCTCCTTCAGCAACAATTTACACCAAGAAACTTTGTTTTCTCCCCAATAGGCCACCTGCATTCATTGTGTTTAAACTAATTGTGAAACATAAGGTAAACCAAGCCAAGGTACTGATCTGAAAAACAACCTTGGGAAATGGGAGATTGGCTACAGCAAATATGCCAAAGGCAGTGCTGTATTAAGTCAATTTTAATATTCCATATGATAGGATAGACATAACTTGCCATTTCCATGACATGCTAAATCTGTCATACACTTGACCAACAGATCCATCTTTACCAGCATTTTGGACATCTTTAAACATCTAAACAGCTTTGACTTCCATTCACTAAAAAACAGGCACTAAAAACTCCTCCTTTTTTGCCTCCACAGTTACACAAAGTTATGTCTCAAGATGGGCAATGCTCTGTTACTGGGACTAGTCACATACTTAACAGCATGCTTCACTGCTTTGAAAGATTGAAAAATAACTTGGAATGTGGCAAATTCCAGGACATTCCAGATGCATTGGAAGTCTTGTCTCTGGTTCAGGATTTAGATGGGATAATGGCCATTTTCCTCTTAGAGGAGAGACTGGAAATATGAAGTACTACACAAAGCTCTGAATAAACCAGAAGAAAAACTAAAGTGTAACAATTTAAATGCACTTGAAGTTGCACTTATACTGCTGGTATCAAACAGATATATTATCTTGGCTGAAAAAAGGAAATGGGGAGAAATCATGAAATCCATGTAATCATGAAACAAAGCTGGGGAAAGGGACTGGAGGTAAGGGTGGGATTTTAAAGCACTTATCAGACTTTGCATTCATCCTGCAAGGTGAGAAAATTCCCTCCTTATTTCCCTCCACTCATGATTAGAGAGTCATGACTGCCTCACCAGCTGTGCCTCTGGCTTATTTTAAATTCAAACTATGATACATATCTCACTTTTAGACTTTTAATAGCAATGCCTTAAAATGCAGATTGCTGGCTAAATTTAGTTACAAGATTAAAAACAAATCTAACTCATCTCTACCCAGCAAACAGAACTGCTGCATTCAAGGTTCAATAGAGGACTTAACTCTTCAACTAAAAACGAAGTCCTAACAAAAAGCAGGAAAAAAAAAAGAAAATTAAAGCAAAATTTCGTGATGTCTCCAAAAAAGCAAGATGCATAAAACATTAACCAGCTATGGAAAACTATCTGCAAATGCATCATAGTATACCATAGGGTTTTTGTTCAGTACTTCTGCAAATAAATTCTGCACTATGCTACTACAGCAGTATGAGTCATACACTTTTACTGACATTCTATATTTATATCTCCATGCCCTTCTGCACTGTTATATGCTTACTTCCATACAGGCCTCTCTAACCTGGAACTTCCTTCCTTCTGCAGCTGAGCATCTCTTCCTCTAACATTCCCCAGAAAACTGAAAAGACATGCAGTTCTTTCTGAACACTATTTGGGAAAAACAACACCCTTGAACTATTATAATATGCTGCATGTGGTTTTATTTGTTTCCAATTATTTTCTTATGCCTGATTTACTAATCTTTTGTCTGTAACAGGACTGCTTAGATGTTTATCCCCTTTGAGGCAAGGTCCAGGTCCTGTTTCATTAGACTTAATACAGTACAGTGCCACAGAAAATCTGATTCAGAGATTACAAATTACAACATAGGCATGTTTTCTAAATCATTTTATGAAAAGCATTCCCTCTAGCTGCAATGTTGCACACATTTGTGAATCTGCCTAATTTGGAGAAGGCGAGATCCTGCTACTCTCAATATCCCATTGCCATCTGAGCCTCAGAAGGAACAGGCATGTGTCTACAAGAGATAAACAAAGGGAAGGTAATTAAGTTCCCAGTGCTAATATTTGCCTTGTCAAAAGACTCAAGGGCATGCTGTGGAAAGGCACACAGAAAAAGCAAAAGAAAAGCTCTGGAATGGCAGCCTGAAGGGGAACTGGGCTTTTTCACTGCTGTCCACAAGCTGCATTTCCAATAATCATAGACCAGTTGCACAAGAGATTTCACTAGATAACAAGCCTCAGACATGCATGATTCTGAAGAGTCATAATGTCTACAAAGAAACAGAAAGCATTACAGATATAAAGTGTTTGAAGAGCAGTCCTTGGATTTGCTAAGTGGCTTGAACTTCCTCAGTCACTCCAGGAGCAGCCGAGTTCTACATTCAACAGAGTTCAGCCCTAACTGTGTGCTGTTCTTCAGAAATAAAGCACAAAGAAGAGAACAGTACCACAAACCCAACAATGGCACCTCCAGAGCCTCCCAGGAGATCACCCGCCTTGTTCAGAGTCAGAATCATTATAAGAGCAACTACAATTGACTAAGACAGAGTGGGCTGTGCACCTCAAATAATGAGCAGCGTTCCCGCTGACAGGAGGAACAAAACAGTCTAAAAGAGGATGGGAAGGAAAATTCATACCCTTTGAAGTCAAGAGATGAATAATGAGCAATAAGGTGATATATTCTCTCTGGAATATCATCCCAATTTCTCCCTCCACCCACAAGAAAGTTTAAGAGTAGGGCAAGGGGGTGGAGGAAGAAATAAAAGCACAACACAAGATTCCACCTGGGTATGGAAGATGCTTAACACCAAGGAGACTGCAGGGAGAGAGTGGACAAAGATGTACATGGTTGCATAATGGTGAAAGCATCCAAATGCCACTTATGCCCTGAAAAAAGGCCATCTTTTACAAAGGAACACTATCCAGCTAGCAGAGCTCCCTTTGACTCCTGATTTTTTGTGTCTATGCCTCTTAACATTGTGAGGTGTTTTCAGCATTTCAGAGCTACAGGCAAAGAGCATGGGGCAAGTCTAAAAATTTAGAAAAATTTTAGAAATATAAGTCCATCCTGTAAAATAATGTGAAATTCCCAGCCAAGAGGGAATGATGCTAGTGAGATTTACTTCTGATGCTTACCCAGGGAGGCAATAGCTGTCCACAATTACCTCTGTATAGTTACAACACCTGTATCTGCTTGCAGTGCCAGCAAATGTATGTTTAAGGTTTACCTAAGTGTGTATATGAGCAGGGTTGTAAGTACTGATGTGCTATGCAGCCTGCTACTAAGAGGGGCTTAGGTTTTAAAGTGAGAGGGGGGAGAAATAAAGGAACTTTTCTCATTAGGAGTAAGGAGGGGGCACCAATGAAGAAAATTAAAAGCTCCTGTTTTTTCAATACCACCTTTTCTCTGATGTTACAATGGATATTGATCAAAAGAAGCAGTACCCTTCTATTCATGCTTCACACAATACAATGACATAGGGCAGCTTCTAAAGAAAACATGAGTTTTCTCCTGTGCTAAATGAGGTTTTCATGAACTTTGTTTGAACACTGCTCTGGTGAACTAGAGGAATTTTAAATAACTACCCAGATTTTTAAATCACACACAGCAGAAGTTTGCTGTTTTTCAACTATCAGCTTTTACCTGTGTGCACAGCCACAGTATTTTGGGGTTTTTTTGGAGTTGTGTGTTCTGTTTATTGTGGCAAAGTGAACAAGCAAGAGGAGACAAACAAGATTTAACACCCTCCTTTGTACTGTGTGACTTGTCAGGATGATTCTTCAACCCACATGAACATCTAGTAATCCACACTGCCACCCTTTCATTGTGCCCACAGCCTGACCTTCACTTCTGGATGTTTTAGTGTCCATTTACTCCTCAATGAACAGCTTAGGCTCCAGGCAGCTGTGTCATTAGCAAGCACAAGCCTGAAATGTGTGTACAGGCAAATTCCTCAAAATATCCATCAGCTACAAGATCCAAAATTCAAGAGGAGAAATGCCAAACTGATTTTCAGTTTGCTTTCTATTTTGGGGTGCAAAGTACAAGGAGGAAAACACACTCCAAAAGGAGTTTCTGTATGTATATTTTGGGCAGCTTTGTAAAGGTAAATTTTTGAAAATTCTAGAAAATATTTCCTATATTTATTATAAAAAGATCTTATCAAAACTGACATGAAGCACTGTCCCTGAACAGATCTTTGACTACACAGTGTTTTTTAGATTTTTTTACTTTAGCTAGATACCGAGTACAACAGAGAATGAGTCACTTGAGGAAATCCCACCCCTCCTAGGGTTTCTCTCCTGCATGAATCAGATGCTAATACCTCCTATTCATCTAGGTCTTTGTCCCCCAAAAATAAACCATTGTGATTGTTTTATTATTGCATACTGTGTGCCCCATAATACTGAATAGAAAAGAAAGCAGACATGAAACACACAGGTTCTTAAATCCAGCAGAACATTCTGAAAACCTAAAGTGTATCCTAAGCAACATAGAAAATGTAATCTCCTTCATCTGCAGAGTTCAATCTCAGCTGTTTGGGATCCATACAGAATATATGGAGCTACACTAAGAGACAATGAAGTCCAAATAGGAACTACAACAAAAGGGAGCTCACCCTCAGTTTCAACTACCACACCACAAACTGTGGTTCCTCACAACTGGAATAAAGAATAAAAGCCACACACTCTTGGCAGATCTCATCATACTACCCAAGTATTAAAGCCATTCTACAAGATTACAGACTTGCTACTGAAAATTTACAGCTGTTGATATAGCTCATGTATCCTAAATCAAATTATTTATTTCAAAATTACTTCAAGGTAATCATGAAAGGAACAATCTAGCTAGGCTTTACGGATATTTTTTCTGTTTGTGTCTAGGTTTTTAAGGAAAAAAAAAGGTCCTGAAAAGTACTGTTTTTCAGAAGTACTCAACTGCCACTAAGCTCTTAAAAAGCCCACTACCTATGTTTGAATAATAAGACTCATTAGTGAGCATTAAACCTGAATAATCAATTATTTAACAGGAAATATCACTTAAAGATTATGAAAACAAGTATTTAATGGCCTTAAAATGCTACTAAGGTTAAATAAGATCAATGCACTTACACAGATCGTACACACAGCTGCTTTCAGAAGCTGAGCTTAGAAATGCTTAGCTTGGTAAAGACATAGTTTAAAATGAAGTTATTTGAAAATGCAGTAGCCACTTCTCAAAGGCCAATAAAGCCAAGAGGGCAGAGTACATACACCTTGTTCTTGGAAATTTGTTACCATGCACATTAATTCAACTATCAGGTAATGACTGGTTCCAGCTTCTTATTCCATACAAAGTGAGTGCAAAGCACTTCTGCCTTACTAAGGATTCAAACTGTTTGTCTGAGGCCATGTTATATCCACTTTGCATAACTGCAGAAATTCTGCAAATTCTCACTACTTCTTGTGTGCTTCACATCAATTCTCTACACTAAGAGCTTTGAGATGCCAAAATTTCAATCAATCCCATCATCCTTTTACTACATGCAAATGTGATCATATGGTATGGTAACACTCACAATGAAATTGTAAATGTTTTTGCCCCTACTCAGATCTCCCAGCTCGAATCTTTATTAATACCTATGAATATGGAACTTGAAGGCAGCTTATGACAGAAGTTAAGAAATTTTCCTCTTGCCTTTACCTTTGCTTCTTTTCAGCTTCAAACAGGTGAACTGAAGACACCCAAGCACAATCTGAATTATTTCAGCATGGTTCAGGAGAAAGGGTTTGACATATAACAAAGCAAAAACAGTCAAACAGAAGAGCAAGTGGCTTAGATAGTACCAGCAGTTCCAGCTGCAAGTAGTCAGAAGAACTAGAAAGACAGACACACTTATGGCCAAATAATTCTTCATTTAAGGAAATTTGTATCAGCTTTGTACCCTGGTTTCACAATAACTGTGAGAGGAGGTGCCTTCAATGCAATTATCATCACTAGCATTGCAAGACTTTAATTTGCTTTAAGAGAAAAAGAATAAGAAAAAATAAACCCCCAAGGAATAGCTCAGAGCCAACAAGGTGCCCTTCTCAGCCCACAAAACTACAGCTCCTCTTGAACAGTTGCTCTTGTGCTGGAGGATACTGAAAACAGTACAAACACCACGTTTACAGATATCCTGCACACAAGCACATACTTATTAATGTATCTGACCTTGTTTATTACATTTGCTAAATAGATGGGTAGCCATAAACTGCAGCAATCCAACCACAGAAACCAAAGGAAAAAAATAGGAAAACTAAAGAAAGTTATTAATTCCTTATCTCACCCACTAATGACTTGAACTTGAACAAAATCTACACCAAATCCACATTTTAAAGCTACAGTTTTTCTGAACACTTTATTTAGAGATGAAAATTCTGTCAAATTTGGACAGTTATATTATTTAAGTCCACAACTATCACTGTTCCCACTAGTAAAAGAGAATATCAGACACACAGAAAAAAAAAAGGGGGGAGGGGGGAATTCAATATAATAGTCCCTCTTTCCACAGTGGCCTGAAGCCCAAGAACATAATGCTGAATGATGACTGAGTCATTTTCCAAACTCCTTCAATCATGGAGTACTTAGTAAAATACATCTGGACAGGACTAAGCAAGTGTGAATCACAGAACCATAGAAGCATTAAAGTTGGAAGAGAATTCTAAGATCATCAGGTCCAAAGCCATGTTCACTAAAACATGCCCTCAAGTGCCCTATCCAAGGGTTTCCAATACTTCCTGGGATGGTGACTCCAGCACTTCCCTGGACAGCCTCTTCCAAGGAAGGAACAGGCCCTTCCATGAGAGGAAGCCATAGCCAGAAGATCCAGGACAGATCCACTGTGAGCCACAGTGTGAGCCACAGCTCACACAGGGAATTTCAAATATTGAGGTAAGTTTCTTTGTCCCTAATGTCGATCACTGATGTTTCTATTTTACAATGAGTACCTTCACTCAAACTTAGTGACAGTTTAGCATCTTCCTGACATCTTGCTTTTCACACAGAAATGATATAAGATGGCATGCACAGCTATTTACTGCACAACTGGAAGTTCCTAGCAACAAGGATAGGTAAAAGAGGGCTGGTGACAAATCTTGGCATATGAACAACTCTCAATACTTGATAAAAACCTTTCAGAATGTACCTTCAGTTCCCATTGGAACCAATCAAAACCATGTAGAAGTAACTCCCAGCAGGGAACAGCATGAATAGGAGTATAGAATTACAAAGCAAACACACAGATACACACACTCTTAATTTATTAAGTTTAAAAATAAAGCCAAATAATGATGCCATCCCATGAAGCCAAAGAAAATGTCAAAATCTTCTAGGTATTCACATCTATCTAGAATAGAACTTTAAAACAATCATTGTGTAAGTTGAAACATCAGTGAGATGAATGTGTGACGGAACGAGGAGACAGCTCTGAAGACAATACAGAAAACAAGGCAATTTCCATATGCAGCTAGAGTCTTTTATCCTGTTATTGCACACTAAATTTCCCACAGTTCCCAGTGTTCATTTCTGAATTTTGGACCCCAAGCTTGTGCATTTCTTTCTCTCCTCTTGCCATGCTCTGCTCTACACTTTATAATCAAATGTAGGAACTTCAAGATAGGCCCTGAAGCTTCAAAATTGACCCCCGAGGCAGGTGGACAAAGGCTTTTCTTTTCTGAACATTCATTTCTTGAACTCAAGTTCTGCTTCAAAGAAGTTCAAGGTACCTATCAATTTGAAGGTTTTGATTAAGCTATTTTTTAGTATTTTTCACCTGTATTCCCAAAACCCAGCATCCTTCCAATGAAATACAGCTACCTCATATAGGGCTCCAGTTTCAAACATTCAGCTGCTGTGTCTAAATAGAAACAAGCATTAAAACTATGTATATATATACATATATATATATATACACATGTACACAAATCAGTATTTGCTGTCCTAGGGAGCTGCTGAAAAATTCAAGGTAGAGAAAGTTTGCTTTCCAGAGGAAGGCTGCAGAGCCTGGATTCAAGAGCAAACTGGAAAGGACCTCTAGTGGACTGAAGCTATGCTGCTCGGGTGCCAGACACATCCTTCCCCTCCACCTCCCTGCAGCTGCACAAGTTGCCAGCAAAGCCCAACAGCTTTACCTTGTGATTGCCATCAGAAAAGGCACCATGAAGTGTAACTACAGCCTCTGTGAAAGACTGAAATGCTAAAGGTTAATGACTCAAACAAGATCATTAGAAATATTCTCTCATTCTGCTCTCAGTGCTTGGAGGGACACACTGTCATTTGCTTCAGAGAAAACACGAGATGGTTTCTATTTTAATGTGTGGGTCACTAACATGTCAGACCCCTTCAGAGTGGTTTATGTGGCCTAAATGACACGATATCAAGGGACATTCAAAGATGCACATTTGGAATGAGGATTCGGAACATTATTCAGACTATGTCACGGCATTTTGTTCTTCCAAGACTTTTTAGCTGTAGGCAGTTTTGCACAGGCAGCAGAAACAATTTTAAATGCATTTTTGAAGTAACTTTCTGAGTGAAAGAGCTTGGAATTCTTCATCTGAGCTCAAACAAAGCAGAACTTTATGTGACACTATGTGACAAATAAGATTAGGGAATGTATTCAGGAGAATACACAGATAATAAACCAGGTCAGATTAACAAAGGTTATTTATTAAACATCCCAGTTAAAAAAGAAAATATATTGTTTTGAATGGAAGTTGATGATTCACCTCTAAGTTTTTAAAATACCTCTGTTGCTATATTTAGGTTTGCCTTCAAGTCAGACTGGTTCTACCATTCCCCAAAGTAGACTAATTTACATCTTCAACATTACAGGCAACAGCTTAGGTCGCTTTCAAATGACCTAAGCAATAACCTCTCTTTCAGCAGTTACCCTCAAAGTGTTTGCATTAACTTGAGAGGGACCACAAATTAAAGCTGACATTGTTAAGGAGAGCAATGCAAGACAGTTGCTCATTATTCAAAACTAGTATCACTTATACTGCAGTTGTGCTCCTTGTGCCATTAAGCAGAGTCCTGGATAGGAAGCAAACCATGTACAGAGTGATTGTCTGAAGAGAACAGCACTTGTACTTGGAGTCCAAGGCCACAAGAATGCACCTGGTTCTGTCCTTTACATGGAGCAAAAAAAGCACTGCCCTGCCATCAATTAAAAGTATTCCTGAGAACATTCACACAGAAAATAGAAAATAAACCAAAGACACCAGCAAGTTCATATCTCATCATCAGAGATCTGATCAAAGAGAAACCAGGGCTTCTCAACCTTCATGTTCTCAGACCAACCATTGTCATCTAGGACCATCTCTACCATAGGAATAATATAATTTATTTTGAAAGCATACTGGTGATGCCATTAAAACTATGCTTCCCTCCTCTGTAGGAAGCAGTAATCAAGGCAAGAAAAGAAAGCACTCATCTGTCTCAAAGGGTTCTAAGAGTTATTTTACAGTAAGAGTGTGTACAGTGGAAATAGCCCCAAAAGATACCTCTATAATAAAAAGAGTAAGGAATTGAAGCTGATGAGGATGAGTTAATGGTAAGGACTAAAAACACATCATCTCAGGAAAACATTCCTTAACACTTTTAAGTCAAGGAATTAATTTCTCAGAAATTAATGTCTTGAATCCAAACTGCTTTATGACATAAACAACTGCAAATGAAAAAGAGAGTTGATCAAACTCTAAAAAGAAATGACAGGAAACCTCTGCTGAATGAGGTAGAACATAAGATATGAAAGCGATGCAGGTATTAAAGTGATTTCAGGTGCAATTAAAATCCCTTGTAAAGAGAGAATGGGGAAGAAATTAAAATGAGTTAGGCATTTTGCTTTATGTTACAGTACAAAATTTTGCCAGCAGCAAGAAGGAAAAACAAAGCAAGTCTTAAAACAGGCCAGCTTACATAAGTCAGGAAGACAGAAGACAAAAATATTTATGCTGTGTTCCTTTTTTCTGATAACAAACTTGATAAAACTTGCTTGGACTCACTTTAAAATTGTCAAACCACTGCAACCATGAAAATGGCAACTATTCCTCCAAATGGTTGCTTTTAACATCACCACTCTCTCATTTACTTTTCACTCTTCCGTTAGTTCTGCTAAGACCAAGCACTGCTCACCTGGCAGATAAAGATCAAAATGTCATTTGAAATGGCAGAATTTGTGAATCTATTATGCACTGTGCCCAGTCTTTATCCACCCAGTTCCTTCCTGTGTCTTTCCAATGAGAAAAGTTTTAGTTACTGTCAAGACAGCTGCAATAACAAGTTTTTTATTATTACTACTCTGACCAGGAATAATGTTCTGGAAAAAAAATTCAAACAGAAGTCAAAGTATTTGTAACAGCCTTTTAAAATTTAACTACCTTCTGTGGAAAACACTACGTGAGACTTCAGATACAGTAACAAACTTTAAACTACTACATTTTAAATCATGGTCAGATTATTAACTTGAAAAAACTTACTCATTCTTTCATGCAGCAAAAATCCTTGTACACTGCAATGTCTTTGCAAAGTATGTTTTCATCATCTAAAATGAGCAGAGAAGCATCACACTACAATATCCCTTCCTTCCATTTTTCTGTGTCCAAAAATCATTCTATTTTGCCTCCTTTCCACTAATTTACTCCCTAGAGTATAGCAAACAGGAAATGTTTGTATCAGTATCTCTAAAGTGAAGTGCATGCAGCCCAGGTATTCACAAGACAATTCATTGGAGGGAGGGATGAAAATTACATATAAATATTTAATTTATTAATAATTTATTAAGTTTTAATTATTTAGGCTAATAAATTACTATTTTAAGTAGTGTTTATCTTGTCCTTTGTAAAATTTCTATTGTACATATTTCATAATTTGCATATTACAGCATTATATGTCTGTAATTGATAAATAAATAAGTATAAATATATTGGGGGCTGGATGCTCAAAAAAAAATACTGATCCATAGTTTGGGGATCACTGGTTTATGACTTCAGCACCAGGAAACTGAATCAACATTTCCTTCTTTGCTTGGAGGAGGTAAAAATACTGGTGGGAAGAACTGCATGCAGGGGACAGTTTTCAAGTGGGCTGCATCTCTCAGTTATTCAGCTGCAAGTTTAATGCAGCAAATGATTTTCCAGAAAGAGTAAAGTGCTTCAGCTCACACTATATCTAGTAGCTGAACAACTCTTGATATTCCCACAGGAACCTGACTGGTGTCTGGAGGCTGCCAAAGGCCATTCAAAATCTTTTTCTAGATGATTTAGGTTCAGGCCCATTGCTCTTCAAAGAGATTTAAAGTTCTAAATACATAAAATATAGTTTCAGCAATAACTTGTGCCACTGCATCATTTGGCCAGTTTTCTAATGCAGATGTAGAAGGTCAGTCTGTTTTTCTTTTTAAATATTCACCAGCAAAACACCCCTGGTAGTCACTTGACACACTTCTTGTTGTTGTATAAAAATACCTACTGAAATATTCCATGTCTGTAATACCCACAGATAAGCATCAAGTAAGTGAAACACTGAAGTTACTAAAACTCTGTGGAAATTTTATTTAGTGGGTATGCTCTATTAAGAAATAGTGAAGGAAAGCAAAACAAGTTGTCAAGATTCCCTGCTTAAAAATCAGGTTATCCTGACTAATGGTTTCTTTCTACCATTTCTGTTCCAGTGAGGATGACATCAAGCACTTCATTCAAGAGCAACAGATTTTGAGATAAATTCTTTTACTCTGTCTGAAAAATTTCCAAGCAGCTCATTGCACTGATTGCAGCTTTGAAATTTTCAGTATAGAACCCTCTAAAAATCAGAGTTCAGGCATTTCTTATGAACAGCTAAAAGAGAAGCTTATGTATATTTTTTACACACTTCTCTCACATACTTTGATGTCAAACAATGAATGCTATGAAACAGAAAACAACCAATTTGTTTTTCCAGTCACACATGACAGCTCTGGCTGCTCCTTTTCCTCTATGGAAGACTTCCACCCTCTTGTTAGCCTTAACTATGGCACCACACACTGTGCAAGAGGAGAAGCAAAGAACACAAACCCCACAAAACAGCTTCAGATGCCTGGCTAGCCTTTCCATCTCATCTACCTTTCCCTCCTGCCTTAGTGTTTCATGCTCAGATGAGCTTCATCAGATCAGCCATCCCTTTACACACGACTATCACTGTTACATAACCTCCCTCTCATCTCCTCCTAGGTAAGGACCTAACCCTACAGCCCTCCACACATGCCAGCTTTCACACTGTCTTCATCACAAGGATTCCCAGGGAAATACAGCTTCAACATGAAATCTGCTTTCGTTTTCATCTTCAGGGAATGCTCTTCAAGTGATGATGCTTCTTTTTACCTGTCTTTTCCAAATATTTTCTGGGTTTGACCACTAACACACACATAAGCAGCTTATTTTAGCTTACTGATTTTCTTTTGAATATATTATTTTCTTCACTCTTAATGCCCTACTAAAAGGGCAGCCAAAGGATTTCTGGCCTCATCATTTTTCAAGAGAACTTGGGTGAAACTACAACACTGTGTGTCTAGCCACTATCAGTGAGAAAGAACACTGCTTGCCTGCAACAAAGACAACTTACAATTTACTGTCTGGGTGCCATGTTATTGCTTTGTAAATATCCTACCTGTCTGTGCCACCAGGTGGGTCCAGCCACTCCAAACTGCTCCAATCTTTTCCTGTGAGAAACATTGAGTGTCAATCTTCTTGGGCTCAGCAAGAAAGATGTCTCTGCTCACCAGCTGCCCATGTTTGTTGCTGCCCCAGACATACAAGTGTCCTTCATCTGCAACAGACAGAGAAGTAAGATCTGTTTAAAGGCATATAGATCTAATAAAACCAGATTCAGGCTCTGTCTCAGTTCAGTGATACTGAGGAAAGAACATTTTATTCAATTTGTGTTCTCACTGTATGCTTTCTCCTACGATTCTTTACCACTGTAACTGGGATATCAGAAATATTTGCAAGGGCCTTAACAACACAGCCTGTTTTCTGGGGGCTACACAGACTCCCTGAAGCAACGAGAGCTTTCAGGTCAAACCCCCTAGATGTTTCTAACAAAGACTAATTTTTATTAAAATAACTAACCACAGTAGTCAACTTGTCTGAGTGAAAGAGAATCAAAGTATCTTGGAGACATTCACTGAGCAGTCCCTCTCTGTCCACCCTGTCCTTGCAGACCAGCTATTATTTCCACTCCAAAGCTTTGATTACATCCAGTAAATAACTTTCTGGACTGCAGCAAATAATTCAAAGTCTGGCTGGCTGCTCCTGCTCTACTTTACAGTCTCCTAGCCTGTCTACAAGAGCTAGACTCCCAGCTCTGCTCATACCAATTCTGCCTCCTTCAGCTTGAGCAAATTCAGTAAATCCCCTAAAGCAGGGACAGTCCAGCGCTCCTTGACTCACCTTGCACAGTCACTTCCTAAAGGAATTAGACATGCAGCTATGAACACAGTACTAAAGCAGGCAGAATCCATCACAAGGCAAAATTAAAATATTATTTTGCCTCAAAATGACACCAGACAACACCTGAGAGACTTCTGTAAGTGGTCACTTGCCTTCCACACCTCTTTTCTAAAACAAGCATTTGTTCAAATGCACACTCCAGGGTTTCAACCACAGGGATAAATCTTTTTACAGAAACACCCACAGTACTTTATATCAATGCAAGCTGGACAGCCTACCAACCAATGGACACTGACACAGTGACTGCTCAGATGAGTCCTTCTGCAGACAGGACATATCATTAGTTCCATCTTTCCAGGACAAAACCACTCCTCCCAGGTCCTAGGCCTCCACAGTTAAAAAAAATCCACAAAAAACACTTAAAAAGAACATGAGCTCTTAGACTTCCCTGAAGTCTTTGCCAGCCTGCACAAGCTGGAAGAAATAAAGAAATTAATTAAATTAATTAAGAAATAAATCTTGCACACGTGATCTGGTACGTTATTGTGGGCCCAGAAAGACTGGAAGCTACCTAAGTTCCAACATGGAACTGATTGGAGCACACATCTGCAACACTCAAGGCATCAGGATGTCTCATGTCAGCACTCAACTCATTACAACCACAACAGCAGAAGCAAATATTTCAGGGCGAAAAGGAAAAAAAACAAATGTAGAACTTAGGCTACAGGATATTTAATAACCTCTGTTTGATAGGAGCAACAGAAAAGAGTAAGCCAAGAAAATCCCACTACACTACTGCTGGTGAAAAACTGGCAAGGAATGGGAGTGGGGGGAGAAGCCAGTACTGATAATCATCTGCAGGATTTCCCATTCAAGCAATTGTTTCATTCACACATTTGAATTCTCCAATAAAATTGGTAAGTTCATTCCCAGCATGAAGTACACACACCTTCTGCGGGGGGAGGGGCAAAAAAAAAAAAAAAAAAAAAAAAAGAGTCATGTTCCATATTAACATGCACTGCCTCTGTCACCTCCTTTTACAGGAGTGTATTTGCTTTATCTTGGGAAAAGGCACATGCTTGAGTATGTTTGAACAAAAACTTAGACACTGAGACTTAGCATCATATTCTCACCCCTGGAGGGTTCAGGCCAGTTTGAATACCAGTAGACTGCCATCTTTTTTTTCTAAGGAACTCCCATTCATATTTCTAACAACCCACATCAACAGTTGAGTCCCAAACCTGCCTGCCTGCAGGTATTTGATACCCCACAGCAGGGACTCGGGGAACAGAGGCAAAGAAAACTGCACCATAGTGCAAGGCATTCCTAGAAAAAAAAGACCCATTTAAATATTACACCCTGCAGTAGTATCTTTATTACATCAAGCATCCTTAAAATACAAAATATTTTAAGCAGTAATTATCTTGTAGGACGTAGGGCAGCAACAGCATCACATTATAAAATCCTTTGGCACTTACTTTGTCAATCTTGGTCCCCCTGCTGCCAAATAGATTGCACTCTTAAATAAAAAGCAAAAGCATGAAAGAAAATCTGCTCACTATCTAAATAAAGAGAGTGCCAATTATCTAAAGTAGATTTTATTTGTTCTTACAGTTTGTCTTCACTAATCTTGCATACACTTTGCATCTCTGAATTCAATATAATTTACATCTTGGAACATCTCCCCATACAACTAAATCTCTATAGATCTGCATAAGCAAATACTCCAGTGCTCCTTTAATGATGACAGAGGAACCAGATGGCTGCAGATTTGCTAAGAACTTGTTCCTGTGAAGTTTGGCAAAGACTTGTCTTCATAAGGTTCAATGTATTTTACACACTTCAAAACTGTAAGATTACAGAATGAAAGCTATTCTGTTCCCCCTTCTCCCAATCTGTCAAAATAAAAAGAAATCTTTATTAGACTTTCATTACTGGATACTCAGTACTCCAGCATGGGAGTACTGCCTGAGGATCAAAGAACAAATGGCAGATATTATGGAAGTGCCTAACCAATTAAAGCAACTTCCTACTCTTCAAATAAGCTTTGTGGTCTTACACCACAGATCTGCACACTGTCACAGTGGAGCCCAAGACACCTCAGACAGCTCCAGGCCTTCTCACACCCTGCACTGCCCCACAGAGAGGCATCAGCTCACACTGCTTCTGCTGCCTTTCCTGGGACAATGACCTCTTCTCCACGAGCAAAGGGTTGCACTGGTTCCAGCAGTAACCAGTCACTCTAAAGGGCATCCTGCTGCAGTTCCAGAGACTTAGAAATCCCTTCACTTTCCAGCTATTAAGAGCCCAGACCCTGAATTACATAAGGGCTAAGATTGCACCTGACCCCAAGAAAAACACACAAAATTGAGAGAACTCGAAACATGAATCCAGCTCTTAAAACAAAAGGAAAGTTCTCAGAGTGCAAAACTGTTACAAAACAATTACCAGCACTAACTAGGCCAGATCAAATTTCACCAGTTTTACCAAAACTGACAACATTTCAAAATGTTCAGAGAAACCTCAGAAGAGTGAGATGAGGATTTTCACCTCTGTACCTGAAGTCCTACCTGTGAGGGACACTGAATGATAGGAGCCTGCAGCAACTGTCTTCACCTTTACATCTTCCAGGCCTAGAAAAAAATGTAATCCCATAAAATTACTACAGCAGGTATCAATTCACACACAAACATGCATACAGGTGTAACAAGATGGTGATGACTTTTAGAACAAAAGGCTCTACCTTTGGGCCACAGACATGGCAGGACTCTTATTTTCCCATGGATCATGATTTTCTGTGACCATTCTATCATTCAGGTAAGTATCACTACGTATTTACAATACCATGTGGCTTTATAAAAAGAAAGATGTGTACCAGTACAAATTATATTTCTGCTCTATCCACCCACCCACACAAGGGAAGCAGGTTCCTGGATTACCTGCCACTTCACAGGGCTCCTTTGCTGTCAAGAACTGAGGGAGGGCTTTCCCTTGGCTTGCACACTTTGCCCGAGATGCCATCCCAGTTCCCCACTGCAGCACCAAACCTCTGTCTTTTCAGAGTAAACACAAATAAAAGAGATTAAAGCACATCAACCACCAACAAAAACCACTTCACATGTTAATGAACAGTCACTCATTCAAGTCATTTTCACCGATTCAAATTACACTTTAAAAGTGTAACTTTAAAAGACCTTTATGCCAAAAACATTCAGATAACCCTGGTGAAGTCAACAAGCAACAAACAGCTGAAGTCCCAGTACACAGATAAGAAAACTAAGAAGGTGGGAAGCTATTGGAGACTCAGTAATAGAAATCCATGGTTGCAGTACCTCAAGAATGGATACAAAGCTCTTCCCTTTCCCTCCCTTGATGCCAATTTGTTTGTGCAGTGCAGCACAGGGATATCTCAATTCCCACTATTCATACATGCACCAGAAATCCCACTATTCTTCCAAGCACCTTCAGCTCCACTACCTGGAATCCATACTAAAGTTTGTGCAAAACTAAACCAAATAGAAGAGCAGACAGAGTTTGTTTTTCCTCAGTTTTAACACAACCATGCCAAAAGGAAGGGTTTGATTTCTACAGTTACACCATGAACCAAATCAGAGTCCCTAATAACAGCAGGAGAAATATTTAGTTTCATTCTTGTAATTTTACAGGTGTCAATTTCAATTAGATCATTTAAAATGCCACTATTTATGTGCAGTTCCATTTTGAAGCATCTTGTACAAACTTAAGTTATTGTGAATACTATAATGAGTGCAAATGCTAAGCTACTTTCATTTATCAGAAACCTTTTTACCTGAAAAAAACTCCTTTTATGTTTTGTTTGAGAATAAGAAAAGAGAAATCAGTATTTTTTCCATCCATCAGCAAATTAACTTGTTAATAAACCATCACTCTGAATTATTGAAAAAAGTTTCTCCCCATGATTTTCCAGGAAGATGGTTCTAGAATGTTTAGTATTCATGTTAATTTGTCCCAAAATCTTACAGTCCATGATTTTAAGGTGTATTTTACCTGTGATACTTAAAATAAATAGTAGATTAGATAAATTTAATCCTCTTTTCCTCCCTCTCTTCCTCCAAGCCATTAAAATTCCATTTCATTCATTACTGAAAAGATGTTAAAATTCTGACATACTTACCTGTAGCAGCAAGGGCATGTCTCAGTCCTGCAGCAACATTCACCACCTTCTCTTTGAGAGACTATGCAAATAATAGAAAATTATAATTAGGTTGCTTTTTGCATTTAGTGCCTCTTAAAACAAAAAGGCCAAACAGAAGTGGAACAATACAAATATAGTGCTCTCAATTCCAGCCTGCATGTCCCAATGCATACCAACATCACAAAGGAAGTAAATTTAGACCAATAAAATTAGTGGGAACATCTTCAAGAAATAAAAAATACATCATCAAAGCAACTGGATGCACAGCGCTGTGGCAATAAATAAAAAAACACAGTCAAAATATTCACATGGAAGAAGAAACCTTGGTGATACAAATATGTTTATTTCTTAATTTTAAATCAGTGATCCTCAAGAATTACACCAAAACTTCCACAGTAAATACTGGTGATAGGCAGCACTCTGTTGCATTAAGCTGTCCAAACTTGCCAAGGTACTGATGGAATTTTGTTTTCCACTGGAGAAAAACCTAAAACTTTCCTTCCACAGCAACAGATCTCAGGAATCATGTGGAAGATTCCCCCTTCTGTTACCTCCCATCCCATCCTGTCTTGCTCTCACAGGGTTTTGAAAACTGTCTGGATATCTATCCTTGGGGGAAAAACAGCAGGTGTATTTAAAATAGGTGGCATCAAGCCTAAGAATTTAAGGGATACCAACCAAAAGAGCAAATACTTTGCATAAATTCAGCAAATGAAAATTTGTTTGGTGAGGGATGAGAGAGATTCACATCAGCACTGTCAATACTACCAAATTTTAAGGCACCATATTGCAGTGGATGTTCTCTGGAAACATCAAGAGCACAGAAACTTCAGTGAACTAACTCCTACTCACTAGAGGTCACCTAAGGGATTGGCTGCCCTCCTTCTCCAACAAAGGAATATCTGGTATGAACCGTGATGCTAAATAATTTCTTGCCTGAGAAGTGAAAGATTCAACTTCCTGTTAGAAGTGAGAAACTTCATATAGCAAGAAAAGCAGCCTTAGCCTTTCAATTCACCTCTGGGCTTTTACTTTTCAAGCTTATCTGCAGCAGATAAGCACTATAAAAATTAGTGGAAGAGTCTGGCTTAAAGCCCATTGAGGTCAGATGACCTCAGTAGGCTGCTGGAAGCAATATAAAGCACAACACCTTCTAAATCTTTACCTCAATCTTTTGTGGAATCAAGCATGGGCTTGAAATTTGAGGAAGTCCCAGTTGTCCAAAAGAGTTTGACCCACAGGACAGCACTAGGCCAGATCCTGCAAAAAAAATGAAGTGTTAAAGCAGGATCAGTAAATGCCTGAGCAATAGCACTGTAACATTATAACCAGCACAATAACACAGCCAAGAAATGACCTAACATGTCCCATTACAAAGCCCCTGAGGCCAAAGGCTCCTGGTCTTACACACCATGTCCAGAAAAGGTCTCAAGTTCATGGGACACAAGGAAGAGAGAGTGATTTAGCTTGCAAGGTAAGTAGCTTCAAACCTGTGAGTGCCAGCACATAGAATCATAGAACAGTTTGGGTTGGGAGGGACCTAAGGATCATCCATTCCATCCCCATGCCATGGGCAGGGATACCTCCCACTATCCCAGGCTGCTCCAAGCCCCGTCCAGCCTGGCCTTGAACACTGCCAGGGATGGGGCATGCACAACTTCTCAGGAAACCTGTACCAGTGCCTTACCTCCCTCCCAGGAAAGAGATTCTTCCTAATAACTAAAATAAACCTGTCCTTTTTCAGTTTAAAGCCTTAACCCTTTGTCCTATCACTACAAGCCCTTGTAAAAAGTTCTTCTGCAGCTTTCCTGTGGCTGCTTTAAGGTCACTCCTATCACAGATGTCCCAGGGCAGGTGCAGCCTTTATTTTATGCTGGGGCTGTGCTGCTTTGTGGCCAAAATGCACCAAACAATACAAGGCAGTATAATTACAGGGGTGGTAGTTCCTTTGCTAAACCTATGTCTGATATGCAAAATACAGAAAACCATGGCATCAGGTATGCCATTTTTAATCAAAGTAAGTGGTACCTTACTATTCATTCAGCTCCACTGATGTCAGAGGGATTTCTCACGTGGATGAGACTACTCAAGTACTATTAAGATTGATTATGGATGGCATGATTGGGTACTTGATAATGAGCTGCAAACAAGTTCTGATTCCATTACTCTTAGAGAATGTTTGAATGTGATCATCAGTAGCACTTGCTATAAAGTGGAAGCCTTCTTTCGAATATGTCATGTTTCAGAGAATGGTTAAATCCTGAATTCACTGCTAAACCAAATCCCATATAAGGCTAAGAGAATTTGTCCAGGGTAAGGACCTTCTCCAAGCTGAAGAGCTCCAACTCTCTCAGCCTTTCCTCACAGGAGAGGTGCTTCATGCCTCTGACCACCTTGGTGGCCTCCTCTGGACTCACCCCAACAGGTCCCTGTCCTTCCTGTGCTGGGATCCCAGAGCTGGATGCAGTGCTCCTGTGGGCTCTCACCAGAGCAGAGCAGAGGAGCAGAATCCCCTCCCTGCCCTGCTGCCCACGGGGTTCTGGATGCAGCCCAGCACACTTTTGGCTCTCTGGGCTGTGAGTGCCCATGGCTACCTCATGTCCAGCCTCTCCCCACAGCACCCCCAAGTCCCTCTGGGCAGGGCTGCTCTCCATCCCTCCATCCCCAGCCTCTGCTGATACTGGGGGTTGTCCTGACCCAGGTGTAACACCAGCACTTGGTCTTGTTAAACCTCATGAGGTTCCCTTCTCAAACTTGTCCAGGTGCCTCATATCACACAAGCAATAGCACTGTGGAACTTCCAGCATGTTCTCTACATCAAGGTATTTCTTCAGCTCCTAGAGAAAAAGATTTACCTACTAATATGATTGTAAAATCCCAGCCACATGCAACTTGTTTCACACAAAAGCCAGACAGGGCAGTGCACAGAGTAAAATGCAGCACATCGTCTGTGTGATCCAATCCCAACTGCCCATCTTTGTTGTGGCCACATACAAAGAGCTGTCCTGTACCTGGAAGAAAAGAAAAAAACAAAACAAAACAAATTGCGTTCCAATTCACAGACTAAAAAGAGAAACCTACATCTGTGAGATCCTGTGACAAACAAGGACAGTGATTATGTGTCACTTGAGGCACAGCAATCAAGTAAAAATTAAGAGAAACAGTTGTTTCTGATGCATCAGAAATATCTCTGAATAACTGCAGCTGTGGAGAGCTGGGTCTGTCAAGGGAGACAATCCATATGGTGAGACATGCACCTCTCACACTAAGATGCTTTTTTTATCGTGTTCACATCTGTCTGCATTCCTTCCTTAGCATAATTAGCTGTGGCATACAACACAACCTTTCAAGGGCCAGATGTTATGTCCTGCTCCTTACCTTACCTCTTCTTGAAATTGAATAACTTCTGACTCCTCCTTCCCACCCCCATTCTCAATACAGAAAATCTGGCTTCTTTGTATGAAAGAAAGAGCTGAAGAAACAGTCCTCACACACAAAATATACGAGCAACGGGAATTTCCCCAATTTCCCCAAATATTGAGTTAACTGGGAGGAGAGGAAGCTGTTTTGCAACCAAGGATTGTACTTGCTCGGAAACAGCAGCCACAGAGAGGTGGCAGCACTGAACCAACAGGGAAACAGAAAAGAAAGTGATTAAAAGCCAAACACCCCGTGCAAGAGCAGTGTTTTTACCAGTGGTAACTGCAGAATGTCCCCCTCCTCCAGCAATGCTTGTAATGTCTTGACATTTGCAGGAAACATCTTTCAGGGCCTGAGGAACCAGCACATCCTCTTTATGGCCAAGACCAAGTTGCCCATAGCTGTTTGCACCCTTCAAATGCACACAGAAAAATAACACATTTTTTTGAAAGTTAACAAAAGAAGCACACATATGCTCCCAAGGACAAACAAGCATATTTGGGATATGTCACGGGTTAACCTGCTCCTAAAAATCCCCTGATATGTCACACAGGATTCCCAGAATTACAGACCAGGACTGTCCTAACTTTGCTGTCATTAAGGGCATCTGTGCAGCCCCACTATTTCAAAAAGCATACTGAAATATAATCTGCTAAAACTTCAACTGTGGGCCAACAGTTAATAAGGAGGAAAAACTTTCTATCGGGATGATTATCACATGTTTAATTTTAATGCCAGTGATTCCCACTGAGGCCTTATTCATGCTGCTGCTTTCTGGCAGGCTACCTCCAAAACGAGAACAGAAACACCTTTTTTTGGAACCTAAACAAGTAAATCAGAAACATTTATGCCTCATTAACTAAATATTTTAAATTAAAGTGGTCCAAATGAAAATATACCAATTATAGGTAGTTAAAATCTATAGGTACAAAACTATAGCTACTGAACACACCGTGGAAAGCAGCAATTATCAACATGGTAACAAGTCAGGGAATTTCTTCGTCAATTTCAGCTCAGTGTCCAACAGTTCAAGCTTCATTCATAAAAAAGGAGATACCACAACTTTCCCCATCCCACATAGTGGGAACGGGGACGCTCCACACCCACAGAGATCCCAGCTGGTGACCCCAAAAAATACCTACCTCACCTGAGCACCCATCTGCTCTCAATTTATTCTCCACCTCCCCCGAAAGAGGCAGCAGCTGGTGAATGCTAAAAGGCAGCATTCAGCGATAAACATTTGGCACTACAGAAACACCAACACTCCACACAGAGCTCCCAGCCCCGAGCCCACAGGTGGGCGAAATGTCGGGAGCGGAGCTGCACAGGTAGAGAGTTATTGTCTCACAGACACTGCCTGCTGCTGATACCCACTTCATAGCGTGGTACTGCTCAACAGGCGCGATTCTTTCCAAAAGATGGGTCACAGCCTCCCGTTTCAGCCTGTAACTCGCAGCGAATTTCCAAGCCTTCAACCGCAGGCAAGCCGCGATGAGCAGCAGAAGGGACGCGAGGGGCGAAGAGCCACACGCGGCTATCCCAACAATGGCTCCAGCCGCGCTGCCCGGGCCCCGGGAGCACACGGGGCTGGGATGCCCCTTCCCCGGCTCTCACACCGGCTGTGCCCACCGGGAGAAGCCGCGGCGTTGTTTCCCTGCGGGGCGGGGGCACCGCGGCCGCAGCATCCCGGCAGGGCGAGCAGCGGCCCCGCCGCCCTCCCTCCCTCCGTGCCGAGCCGTGCTGTGCTGTGCTGAGCCGAGGCCCACTCACCCAGGCGAACAGCTGGGGCTCCATGGGATGGGGCCGGCGGCTCCCGGCGCTTCCCGCCGCCCGCGGGCCGGGCAGGAAGGGGCGGGCCCGGGGCGGGATCACGGGCGGGCCGTGGCTCAGCCGGGCCGCGCCTCGAACGGGCCGCGAAACGCCTTTGGGCGCTTCGTGCTTGCCAGGAAAACCCACCTATGGCAGAAAAAGGAGGCAGAGGAGTCCTTTATCCGAATTAAGGAAGAGAAGCCACCGCGGCACGCACCTCTCAGGGTTTCAGGGGGCGCAGCCTCCTTTTATCCCGGCCGCATGTTGCGCTCTTCTTTTCCCATTGCTGAGGCACCGGGAAAGCACAGCCTTCCCGAACCCCCTACCGCATATTCCCCTCTTGAACCTGCTGTGTTTCCCCAAAGCTCTCAAACTCAGTTCTGGGATCTGCAGCAAACCCGCTGCCCAAAGCCAGCAGAGACACTGGGACCCATTTCACCCACACCTTCACCCATCAAATTGTTTGTAAAGACATCAGCTTTCCTCTCATGTTTATTGCTACGGTGCCGAAGTAAAGGGCTTTGGTGATTCTGATAATTACCAGCAACTCCTTTATTTCGTTGACATTTAAGCCTCCACAATGGTTTAAAGTACTTAAATTATCACCGTTCTACAGAAGGTTTGGGGGGCGTGAAGCCAAACATACACGTTGTTAGTACTGTGGAAGTGCATCTTCTCGGTATTACTCCTAGCACTTTACTTTCTCTCTTGCTACACAAATGCAAATAAAGATACGACTGCTGTTTTTACAAAGTATTTGTAAGTAGGTGCTAATTTAAGAACTTCTACTTGAAATTTATACATAGTTCAGACAAGGCTTGAAGTAACACAGACCTATGTATATTTCAACAACATCAAAACTCCAATGTTGTTAAAGCTGTATAAATGTTGTTAAAGCTGAATATTAACTGTTATCACAGAAGCTGACAAAACAGATCCTCCCTTACTACTCACTTAGAAGAAAGGTATCTTCTTTAGAAAGACAAAGTTCCTAATATCTATTTTTAAATAAAGTGTAATGTAAGCCATAAATGTTGTAGCATAGTTTTACATCTTAAAGCTCTTTAAAATAAAGTTATAATGGGTTAATAGCCACAGAAAAAACGATCTAGTCTTGATTTAATCAGTGAATATTCTTGGAAAGGTTGGACTAACAATTGCTTATGGAACAGAGGTGTCCTACTAGAAAGCATATGAAACTCAAGATAATTTTCAAGCACAGAGGTTTCATGAAAATCCTTTCAAGTTCTCAAGATCCTGGACTAGCATCTCCAGTGTACTTAAGATTTCAGACCATTCTTCCAGGATTTCCTGATAAGATTTACATATGAAAAAAACCAGTGCCTAGGGTGCTGTTAAATACACCCTACACATCAGAGATCCCCCATGAGATGTCTCACATCCTGCACACATGTCCATGTCAGGGGCAGCAGAAGCTTTGCACAGCTCTGCAGGGTTTTTGGGACTGTGGGACCCTCAACACAGGCAAGTTTGCTACTGTGCAATGTAGACAATCAGCAGGACACTGCTTCCCAACACTTCTAGAGTGCTCTTTGGAATCAGCTATACTTTACACAACAAGGTAGTTTGTTGCCTTCAGAGCCACAGAATTCCTATGAAATGATTGGGCCTGTCAGCTATAGTTTGATTGATAGGGAATGAAGGTGGTCAGGTAAAAAAGAAACTAAACATATATGTGTACAGCTTGTGCAGGTCAAAAAAGTGACTGAGCAATCAACAGGATATTTATTTTTACATAAAGCACATTGGTCTATGAGCTTTAGGTGTTACTTTAAACTTTGATGTTATTTTAAAACAAATTAAGCTATTTTGAATATGAAGTTGCAGTGTGGAAATGGTTTTAGGCTTTATGCTAAGTCAATGTCTTGCTGTATTTTTTGCTAAAATAATTAAATCAGGAAAAAGACAAATGATATCTCTGTAAGGAAAGATCTTCCCTCAGGTGCAATATTAAGGACAGCAATAAATCTTGGCTCTTAGCCAATAGCAAATAGCTTAAAATAAATGTAATCAGGACTTCATGCAACAGCTGTATCTCTGCCTTGTACTAGAAGCATCCCAAACAGCACATTTGCAACTCTTTGTGGCAAGAATAATCCCTTTGAAAGCAAGATTTGACCTTTCCCTTTTATCATGTTGAACCTCCAGCTATTTGTGTCCTGATGCCTGCATTGTAATCATTCAAGTTTCACACTTAGTAGCACAGACTTAGAAACACTGAATTACCACAGCTTCTACACTATACAATCAATGTCAGAAATGGAATTCTCCCTGGGGTGAATCACTCCATTTTTGCCTCATGAGCCACCTCCTGCAGCATCTGACCCCAGCCCTGATCCACAGACCATACTTTTTCTCCAGTCTAACAATGTCTCTACTCCCCTACAAATTTCTAAAAGGCAACTCTGGACCTTTTTTACCTAAGGGGGATGGAGGAACATATTTATGTAAGGTAATTTACAGAGAGCAGCAAGATGAAATTGTTATATTCTTATGGGCTGTTCACTCTTCCACGTGTAAAGGAGTGGGTTCTGCATGCAACACATTATATGCCTAGAAAGAAATCAGTGGGGAAGAGGGAAGCATTGGCTTGCACCACAGTGCTGACAGGGTGTTAAACTTCCAGCTGCTTGCCCATCTTGCTGAGGGCATCGCTGACAATGTCCAGCTCATGGCGCAGCTCGTTCACCACGCTGGCAATGCTTTTCGTGTCCTTCAGGATCTGCACACTCTGAGTGTAGGGGTTGTACTTCACCCCAAAGGGGCGCTTGATTGTTTTGGCAAACTCTCTATTGAAGTAAAAAAAAAAAAAAAAAAAAGTGTTATAAACAAGACATCAACCGCTAATGCATTCTCTGTATGCAACCAGTATCAATGCCCGCTTTTCTAAACAACTTAAAAAGTCCTAATTGTTATTCTAATATATCCTAATATATCTCCCACCCAGTACCTGAAAGACCAAGAAAATACTAACCAAAATTCCAATGCTGTGAAAAATAGTTTCAAAACTGTGATAAGACTAAAAGGGTTTGGTGCTGCTACAGAGAGATATATAAAGCCAAATCTGCTTTTATAAAAAACAAGGGGTGTGAAATCTGTACCTCATCTTTTCCTTTGCTTCTTCAAAACTTTCAGAAACGAAGTAAACCTCCTGGAAGGTTGTAATGATACATTCTTGCTTGCAGGTGACCTTTGGATCGAAAGGCTTGACTTTGGCGCTGTCTGAGAGTGAGTGCTGGTAACGTGTTGTCGTGGGTCAGAGAAACAACACCATCCAAAAAATCCAGGAGGAAGATGACATGTGATAAGTAAATAAAAAGGATTATATGAGATGATTTTCATGCCTTGCATCTTGAAATTTTTATCTGCAGATGAACAGTAATTAAAGCCTAACAAACTGAATTATTCTGGGCAGTCATATTCTGCCAGTCTGGGTGAGGAAGAGACTCCACAGACACTAGGCTTGTGTATAGACAAGAGCAATATTTTCAGAATCTGAAAGAAACTTTAATCTGAAAATAGTTACCTGGACTATAACATCTAGAAATTATTCTTCATAAAAAGCAAGGGGAAACAGTGGCAATAATAATGAGGTGCAAAGAAAAGAGGCAAACAAATGATAACCATTCTTACCTTGAGCTCACTGATGGAAGAGAGCAAGCCAGCCCCATAAACTCGTAGCTGTCCCTCTTGCTTGCACAAGCCAAACTCTACCGTGAAGAAGTAGCACTGAAACAGAGAAGGAAGTAAAACAATTCAGCCTTCATCTGTGGTGAATTAGATGGGAGCATTTCTATTTGTAGGTAGGATCAAATAGTGGCAAATATCAGATAGTTACCACTCAGTTATCCTCAAATATTTAAAGAGAAGGAAAGCCAGAATGGAGAGGTGAAGAACCACGGGATTGCATGTTTCTCATAAGAAAGGTGGGTGTTATAGATCACCCAGCTGGGCTGGAAGATGCTAATGCCAGTGCAAACATTCACATGTAAATCTGAAATCTCAATGTTTTGGGAAATACTGACATGAAATCACAGCCTCAGCTTAAAACAAGCACTGGATAGAGAGGATCTCAGAGTGAGTGAGAACAGCTCACAGCAGTTTGTTTCTCATTTGCTAAGTGTGCTGTAAAATTAAAAACATTCAGTTCACTGAATTTCAAGATTTCTGCAGCTATACAGGAAGGAACACTGTCTTCATAGATGGCTTACTTCTGCTTCCACTGAAGGCAGTACAAGTTTTACCACTAGCCGCATGAGATGGAAGAAGAAATTTTAAAAATCAGCAAGCTATTGCATAACTGGCACCAATTATTTTTCATCTACGTTTACTTTTAATCTTAAAATACTCTTGCCAAGGCATCCAGAAACTTATATCCAGAAAATTAGTTTAGTTTATATTATTTTAATTTCTTGACTGAAAAGTATCCAATGCTAGCACGCACCTCATTCAATACCATATAATTCCAATTCATTGTACACATAAAGAAATTACAAATCACTGAATCATGTTCCCAGGAGAAATAAAACTTTGTCTGAAAGAAATAGACCATAAAATTTCTGTCTGCAAGAAGTAATCTACCACTAGATGCTGAACCATTACTTGACAGTAGAGTGAAGAAAAATACCGGTCATATCAACTTTGAAGTGGGGGTTTTTTTCCTAGCATGGAAAATTTTTTCATGCTTTAAAATCCAGGGACCAGTGAAACACACAGCTGGTGTGGCTAACATTGACATGAAGCTCCAAATCTATTTCATGGCATGGGTTCAGCCCAGCAAAGTACAGAGATTTTGATGGAATCCCCAGGCACTCAAACACTCACTGTTGCCAGTTTCTGGATAGCTTCATCTGATGCCCCAAGTGATGCAAGACCAATTTCCTGGGAGAACTGAGCAAAACTAGGTTCAGCCAAAAGAGGGACATGGCCCAGGAGCTCATGGCAGGTATCACTGGAAAAAGAAACAAAACAAGAAATCTCATGATTTGTTTTTGTGGCCAAGTGAAAAAGCAGCACTAGTGAACAGATGCAATGTCTTACATTAAACTTTATTACCCAAAAGACAGAAAAGTGTCACTCATTTCTCTGAAAGCAACTGAGTAAATCATACCAAGCCTATATAAAGTGCATAAAATCATATTTTCAAAGGAAGATGCCTAAAATTCAGGTCTGAGCTCCCCATTTTTAAGACAACTGGATATTACACTAACTGCACACAGTGATATCAGTAAGAGATCTCCAATAACATGCTGTACTTTTGAAAATCCTGCACTTATGGCAGTGGCACTTCAGCATGCTGTAACTTCATTTCATTCAGCGTGAAGGCTGAGTCTTCAGCACCTTAAAAATAAGTTTTATGCTGGTGTTCCTGAACAGCTTTTAACTAACTTGGCTCTGGGCAAGCAAGATTCAAACTTTCTCTCAAATTCTACTGCAAGATGAAAAGACTCACGGCTCTGGTGTATAGAGAGGGTCCGAGCTGTGTCTGACATATTGAGTGCAGTGAAAAACTCGGAATGCTAATCCTGCCAAGAAGTCTCTGGGCGACAGATATCCAGCAACGGGGCGGATGGTGAAGCCTGTGCGCTCTGAAAGTGAGCAGAGAAACCGTGGATTACTGTAGCATAGGCTGCACAACATTGTCAGCTTTCCTGCTGGAACTGAGGTGACAGCTATGGCACTACCTTGGCTCAAAAGCATGTGGGAAAATGAGGCACAATTAGAAAAATTAGGTGTAGGCTTGAGAATGAGCAACATGTTTTTTTAATGGCCCTGCCTAGGATTCCTTGCCTGGAGTCAACAATACAGCCAGGTATCTCCTTAGCCAGTCCTAACAATCTTTTCAGACACTGCCCTTCAAATGTCACTGCATGCATTGAAGACACAATACATTCAAACACAGATGGCCAACAGGCCTCTTAAAGAACCAGAATGAATGCGAGTCACCAAGGATGTTTCCTTGTGCCCACAACATAGTGGGATTTGCAGTGGACCTCAGTTTATTCTGAAAATTAGAAGATTTTAGAGAACCAGCACATTACCTTTCAGGAAGCGAGACACATCTTCCAGCTGGGGGATATTGTCTTCCCTGTAGCCACAGTGTTTGGTGAGCAAGGGTAGGTTCTTAAGGTACTCTCTGCAGGCATAAGTTGGGTAAAGACTGTTAAGCTCTCGGTACACAGTCCCCCAAGTCTTGATCTCCTCCTCAGTGAATTCAATCTTGGGAATTGGGTCACCACTGCAAGGAGAAGAAGAAAGAACACTCCTTAGTAAATGGCTAATAAGAGGTGACTCATTTACCTACTCTTAGTATTTAACACCTATATGACTGCGACACTTGACATTAGACTGTCAAATACACAGTGAGACCTGGTCTATGACCTGGAAAGCTTTTATTCAAAGGACTTGCCTTTTTTTCACTTTAACTGGTTGTCAGGAATCTTTGCATTGACCTCACTTAAAGCATTGGTTCTGTAAACAGTTTCTTGTTTTATGCCAAGAGTAAGGTTTAAAATACCTACATAATCTCTTCACAGCTTCAGGAGCTGATAACACATCCTTTTCCATGTTGCATTTCTAAGCCTGCAATTATATTCTGTTACCCTTTTAATTTGTTTTAGGAAAAGAGAATTCCATAAATTAACAACATATTGCATGACAGCAGCCAAATATACACATCAGGTAAAAATTGTGCTTCTGTGCAGAGGAGACAAGTGCCTGTCTGAGCATATTAATTTTAGTCTGTCTTTCATATTTAGTCCTCAGGACCTTGAATAAAGTGGATTATGGCAAGGCAGTGTTACACTGCATTTCCACTGCCAGCCAGGAAACAGGCATGGAAAATGGTTTCCCAGGGGAATCTCTGTCAACAGCACATTAACAGTAATCAGCTCAGGACTGCAGTAACCAATTGCATTAAACACACAGTGCAATAGAACTCTAAATACAGACCTTTTCTAGGTCATTTTCAGTTAAGGAGCTTGACACCTAAATTCAATCAGGCCACATGAAAATCACGTTTAGAAAGAATTTGCAGCCCTGAGTTGGAAAACTCTTACTTGCTTTAAGAGTTCCACCCCCTGCCAAAAAGCCTCTCTAAAGACAGAAGCTCTTAGAATTTCTTTTCACGGAAAACTTCTTATCTACACATCACACATGCTAGTTTGAACCAGGAAAGAAAATTCTTTTGCTTAGAAAGTTTGCTCTCAGTGTGACTGGGCTGTATATTGGGATTTGCCTCCCCTCCCTCTCCTTTGCAGAGCAGCTGGCCAAGCCACACAGCCTCAGACTGACCGGATCTGCCTCCATCTACCTTCTCATCTTGCCTTACATCTCCCTGCCTTTCACCTCCTTGGCTCTGATTCCTGAGCTGAACCTGCATGTCTCAGCCTGATCTGAGCCCAGGAAGGTGAGCTCCTCACAGTCCACTCTGCTGGTACTTCAAAGCACACAGAAGGCTTCTTCTGGAAGAATTCAAACTTACTGTTTGTAGTTCATAGCCAGGTCTGCAAAATACTTTCGCCTCTTGCGGTAAACATTGTCTTTGAAACCCTGGTGAGGAGAAAGGAAAACACAGTTCAGTGAATTTCCAAGCCATAATAAATAAATCAGGATAAAACAGGACACTTGACATTTCTTCAGCTGGAGAATAGAAAAGCATGATGTGTAAGAATGAAAGGAGAGGGCAGGAAACTCATAGCTGTAGTCTGAAATGTTTAATAGATGTGAACTAAGCAAATACTCCAAAGTAGGAATCAGCTGGTTTATGCAATTATATATTCTGTAAAGAAGGGTTCATTTTAGTTGTATCAGTATTTATACAAAGTTTGTATAAATACAAACTTGCATGATTATTCAAAATTACAGAACAAATTGCCCATTTTCACTGCCCAAATACCAGTTTGGTTTCTCCAGTAAGGAAGAAAGAAGAGGAAGAAAGCCTGCCTCAAAATAGCTTTTTTTTAGCTTCTTTCATTTGTATGTGACCATTCAAGGCCCAGACCTGGAATTCTTGCACAAGTAAGCCCTGCAGAAAAGCACAGAAACTGAATTCAGTCAGTCTTCCATGAACAAAGAAAGAGACATGAAATCCCCAAGAGAAGGTGCTCAGATCCCCAGAGACACCACTGAGGGAGAGGAGAGAGAGGAGGAAAAGATGTAATTTTTTTTAGGTCAGCTCCACAAAGTATGTTTCCAGCTGTGGACTGGGTGTAGGGAGGGAAAAGTACTTACAGGATGGTCAGCATCCAAGTCAGACCCGTACATCAGCACCCGGTTTGCACACTTATCCAAATCTGAGATCTTCTTTGGAAACCAGGGAACATTTTCCATGTCTAGGGAAGGCATGGAATCCACAAGGTTATTAATAATGCCCAGCACACCAAGGGAGGAAACGCTACTTTCAAGAATGGCTATGGTGGTTACAGCTCACCCTGTAAATTAAAGGGGCATGAATAAGACAAGGCAGTGCTCTGCCTATCTGGCACCAGCCTCCAGCTCACACTTCCTCCCTGGTCACTGCCACAGACTGCTGCAGAGCACAGCCAGCCCCAGAGGTTCTGGGAAGGACAGTTAACATGGGTTTCTCTGCTGGAGTTAGAGAAGCATCCAGAGGATCCCCTGGAGGCAAGGTCTGCCTGTGTACAGCTGCTGGGAATCTTGCAGGGCACAAAGGAGAACAGAAGTAATTTGCCTGTGATCCCTGCAGAGTGGGAGCAGGTGAGAGTCCTCTCATCCTGCCTTGCTGGCCATGGGAAATGGATGTTTCTCTGTGGTTGTGTAGGTGGGAAGCATCCAGCCTTGCCTTCAGGGGTCTGGGGGGAAGAGGAACAGGAGGCCACGCTGCCGGAGAGAGGTGCATCCCCACAGTTTTGTTACCAACTACTTTGGGGTTATTTTTGGCCAAATAGAGTTTTTTGCCAAGCTCTTGGCAGAGCAGTTAATACACTATTTTTCTGCCTCGATGCTCTTCAGTTTACTTAAAAAGGTCAGGAGACTGTTTAGATTGAATTTCCCCTTACTTAGGACTAAAGTAAGCCATTCCATCCAAGAGCTCCAGATCTCTCCTTCCCAAGCACAATGACTGAGAAATACACAGGATCAGCTTCCTGCTGCCCTGAACTTTGGGCTCTCTTTAATTAAAATAAAAGGTAAACACAACCTGTAATATCTAAAGGCAAAAAGCACCTCTGTCATACTGATATAAGTAGCCAGTTATAATTAGAAAAGACAACAAAATCAAGAACTAAATGAGGAAATTGCAGAACCCATGTTCCACTCTCCCCAGTGTCTGAGCTGAACTGGGATCTGTGAGTATCACACCTCTGCCATCGTGAAATACTGGAGCCCTGCACTCAGACTTTGCCTAGAGGCCAGCCTGCTTTGACCTGCAGGGATGCAGAACTCCCCCTGGCACCAACTGGGATGTGCTGGGAAGGACAGAAGCACAGCAGACACACAATTTGTAGCAGTCTGG
Organism: Oenanthe melanoleuca; assembly: GCF_029582105.1. Lineage (NCBI taxonomy): Eukaryota > Metazoa > Chordata > Aves > Passeriformes > Muscicapidae > Oenanthe > Oenanthe melanoleuca. The sequence continues at coordinate 14,176,433 of NC_079339.1, forward strand.
CACAGCCTGAGCTCCCAGCAGGCAGCCAGACTACACTCACACATAACACAGAACAGGTACCTGAAGACACAAGTGCAGGTGTGGGCAACTATGAAAAGATTTCAAACCAACACATTTGGAAGTGCATTCTCATCAGAACTGCCTTTGGTACCTACCATCTGCCTGGACACTGAAATGCTCTGTTGGGCTCACAGAGACAATGTTGACATGGGATGTCAGGAGCTGGAAGATCTCATTCAGTTGTTCCCTGTTACTGTCACAGTCCACGAAGATCTCGAACTCAGAATTTCGTCTCTTGGATTTCCGTGACTCAATGTGTACCAGATTTACATGCTTCTCCTGCTTGGTAAGAAGTCATATTCTCAAACAGATAGGCTAAAGACAATCGACTAATAATTGAAATAGCTTTTCAAACTAATAAGTATTCTGCTGCCATGAACTATTTACCACCTCTATGAAGCCATTTTAGTTAATTGGATCTCTTGATAGCAGTTTGCTTATTGGAGGGGGGAAAGGATTTGATTTTCTATCCAGAAGAAAATGAGACTGAACCTGTGTTCTTTCAGTTTTATTTACATTCAGGAAGCACATAAAGACACAGTCAGGAGGTTTAAATTCATAGACCTTTTTCTTTCATCCTTCCAGTAGGAAGCTGATTAGCAAAATTCACCAAAATGCCAATCAAATCACCATATAATTATCTCACATGCAAGCAAGATTTAAAAGCAGTAGTTTTCAGGGCATTACTTCCACTTTTCTTTAATCTGAAAATTTATTTAATCATGTGTTTTATATTAGGATCATTGAGAAAACCCCAGGCTAAAACACACAGGGCCACACACCAGAGTGCAGGGCACTGCACAGATTCCTTACACAACACCTGCCAGCAGCTCCTCTGGCACCTTCAGTGTGGCTGGGCAATGTGACAAGGGCACTCACTCAACACAGTACAGATCAGCACCCCAAGTGTCTGCCTGCCATCAGCAGGGGCTTCAGACCACCTCTTATTCCCAGCCAAACCTCTGAGTGCCAATCCTCTTGTCATGAGAGGAAAAGACAAACCTCTCTCAGTGTTCAGTCAGTGCAGAGAGGATTTTTAGTCAGCCATCATCTAACTTCTGAGACACACATTTGCCCTCATTTGTGATTCTGGGTGAAAAGTGGGAGCCAGCTTGAGAATCACATCCTTAATAAATGGACGTTATCAATTCTTGTGTGCTCCAAAACTACCCTTACAATTTAAAAATTCAGAGCTGCTGTGATGATCATATGGCTATAACATACACACACCTGAAAGAGCTTTAATGCTTTTACAAGTCCTCCAACTTCATTCTTCAAGGAAAAAATAATGGCTGTCCTTCCTCTTTCAGATGCATGGTCTTCATTCTCTTTGTTATCTTCAATCATCATGTAAGCTGACTTAGTTAACTAGATACAAACAAACAAAAAAATTTGTTTGAATTTGTTAGAAATGTTAAAAATGTAAGTTTTTACATTTCATGGTGTCTTGGGGTAATGTTGTGCTTTGATCAACCACAAAAGGAAAATTATGTGTTCAATTATTACACAATAATAGGAATAAGTTAGTCACAGATAGAATTTCTGAGATACTAAAATACCATTTCTTTTTAGCTGAATGATTTTATGGACATCTTTAGTAATTCCCTAGGATGCAGAAAATGTTTTCAAGGTATAGTTTATAATTAGCATTGCTACTGGGAAGAAGGGGAGCAATAAGATGTCAGCAGAAATAGTACATTTTACAAAAACACTTGTTAGCAAGTTCAATGAAGACTGGCAAAGAGAATAATCCAAATCCCTCAGGACACAGGTAGGAAAAGATGAATCAGGATTCAGTAGATCAGAACTGAAAAATCACTGCCTCTCTCCTGTTACATAAACCACTGTTTTCATGGGGCAAGGATACAAACCTAAGGAGGTAAAATGTTTTGCTGATGAGAATCTGTTGGCTGTAGAGACAGTCCCTTGTCTGATCAACCACAGCCAAGCTGCTCCATCTGCCATGTCCCCTGATTCTTGTGTCAAACCCTTGGCATAATCACTCAAACCACACACTAAAAATTCAGATACCCCACACTGTCAGGTCCTGTGGGTTTGTACCTTACTAGTGATCACACTCCTCACCGTGTGGAAATCAGCAGCTATCACAGATCATATTCTTAGCTACATGTAGCCAGGCCATAAATAAAGTTTTTATTTATTTATTACTGAAACAGCGAAGAATGGGGAAATGCAAAGTAAAGAAAAAATACAAGCTTATGAGCAGAGGCTGTCTCTCATGTGTCTTCAAACCTTGCAAAAAAGAAAGAATAAAATAAGAGGTTTCTGAATGAGTCAGCAAGAAAGAAGAGAGGAGCAATGAAGGCACATTATTGCTATTTGGATTGTTTTTTGATCTGACACTCTGACAGTTAAAGATATCACTATCTTGAGACATTTTCAGAAACAAAAAGAGCGAAGCAAAAATGCAATCAAAAGGCACCAATTCCTTTGATTCCCTTATATAGTCTTGATTCCCTTATATACGTCTCCAACTTAAAAGATGTAATGAAAATATTTAGATTTCTGACAGGGTTCCCACTTCTAATGAGTTGCCACAGCATGATGAGCCTGGACAACAGTGTCAGACCATCACACTGTTTATGATTTACCAAAATCAATTAACTCCATCAGCTTGAGTCCAGATATCAAATTTTCTGCTGAAAGTGTGTGGCAAGCCCAGCCCAGGTTCAGCTGAGCAGCCTGCAGGTTTCCCTGCTCACTTCAGTGTCAGATCCTGATCACAAGAGCCAGGAACAGGCAGCGAGCAAAGGCACCTCAAGCAGAAAATAAAGAGCCACAAAGGCCATGATTACATACAGGTCATTGGTGTTCTCAAGTGCAGAGAGGCCATTTGTGTGAGCCCAGTCCTGTTCAGATGATCCTGCTGCAGGAAAAGCAAAGCAGTCTCCACTACAAGTGGAGTTAGGTGATGGTCTTTGAAGGCAATAAAGGTAGGGCTGGTTTATAAAAGATGCTAATATGCAACATGTTTGCTTGAATCCAGATTTAGGATCACTGACTTAAGCCTGGATCAGCCTCTATGAGATTTGGCACAGTTGCCTGCCACATCATGAGGTGCACAGAGGTGCACATCATGAGCTGGGACAGATTAGCTGCACCAAAAACTAATGATCTTCTTTTGTGTTTTGCTACTGTCAACTCACACTGTCTAGGATTAGGTGACAACATCTACAAAGTTACATGTTTAAGAGATCAATGAAGAAAATACATAGAATGTTCTTACATTAAGCTCTAGAAATTACCTCTAACTTGGGAATTACAAGTTGGACAAGAGAAACTGAGATGCTTACAATGCCAAATGCACACCATATACATATTTAACCCTACATCACAGCTAGTCTTTTGCTTTAATTAAAAAATGAACTGAAGGCAGTAATGCAACATCCATTTGGCTGCAAGGCAACAGGAGAAAATGGAAATGCAGAAACAATTCCTCTCCTCCTGTGGCTGCACTTCACTTATACTTTATTCTCTATCAGTAACTCAGCAACCCAACTCTAATAAAATCTGAAACTTTTCCTTTACATGCATACATATGAGCTTTTTGGAGGGTGAAGTGGGAATTAATATTGCATTGATTTTTTTTATTAATGATGCAAATCATTAACTGATTTTCCACCAGCCTGACTCAGTCTTGATGAAAATATACAAACATATTAGGTGCTGTCCAGTTAAAGATCACACTTTTTGGGACCCATAGCAATTATCTTCCCTTTCTTCCTCTCCCCAAAGGAGAGAAAGATAAATGAGTGTGCATATTTTGTGCTTTAATTCTTTATATTAATGGATAACCCAGATTTTAAATTATCCAAACGTATTTACCTAAAAAAATTATATTTTAGAACCATAAAGTGAAGATAAAAAATCCTTTTCAAAATATTCGATACTGATAAACATTAAGCATGACTAATTAAAAAAAAAAAAAAAAAAAAAAGGTCAATGGGCATTTTATATTCTCATCTCTTTAAGTAGCTACTTAGTTTGTCCCTGTCCTATTGACACATTTCTAGGGAAGGGTGAACACACGATGTTAGGAGTGACCACAACTAGATATCACATAATACTTTCCTTCCACACCAATCTGCTTCCTAAGATTTAGCTCTCAGACACCAAACCAAAAGCTGTGCTGAGCAGCTTATTTGGCTTCCAAGTATCTGAGGGGTACAGCAAAGCAGTATTTTTGTGAAACTTTACTCTGTTACTGTCAGCATTCTTATCTTCACGGGGAATTTTACAGACTTTATCAACTGCACAGTGTCATAACTGCAGCCAATATATAGGTGCTGCTTTTATCTGAGTTCCCACTATAATGTGGAATAACCCAGGAGTGAATTTTTCTGGGTTCTATCACACCCTCTGTCTCCTAAGCAACGATGCGCCAAAAGTTGCTCTTCTTCTACCTTAGTTTCATATGCTGGCATTTACACTTTGAGACTTTTTCCCCCCTCTTTTATCCAGAAACAGCAGTCCCATCCCAATTCCAGCGGCCACCGACACCGGGGGAGCCGCACCCCGGGGCTCTGCAAGCGACCGGGGCCAGAAAGCTCCGGGTTTTCCCAAATCCCCGTTCCGAGAGCTGCAACAGCGAAGCGCCCGAGCTGTGGCTCCACAAAAGCAGCGTTTACCCTGCGAGCCAGGACCGATCCCGGGGCCAGGCAGCGAGGATCCCATCCCGCACTTCCCGTGCCTATTCCTCTCCCCTCCACCACATGTGCACATCCCGCTCTTCCCGTGCCCATCCTGCTGCTCACCTGTGTCCATCCCACTCCTCACCTGTGCCCATCCTGCTGCTCCAGTGCTCATCGCTCCCTATCACCTGTGCCCATCCCGTTCCTCCCTTTTCTATCTCTCTCCATCACCTGTGCCCATTCTGCTCCTCCCGTGCTCACCCCGCTCCTCACCTGTGCCCATGCCGCTCCATCACCTGCGCGCATCCCGCTCCTCCTGCGCGCATCCCGTTCCTCCCGTTTCTATCCCTTTCCATCACCTGTGCGCATCCTGCTCCTCCTGCGCGCATCCCGTTCCTCCCGTGTCCATTCTGCTGGTCCCGTGCCTACTCCGCTCCCCACCTGTGCGCATCCCTCTCCTCCCGTGCCCATCCCTCTCCCCCCAGCTGTTCCCATCCCGCTCCTCCCGTTCCCATCCCGCTCCCCACCTGCCTGCCGGGGTCCCGCGGGCTCGGTGCCGCCTCCAGGGATGCTCCGCGGCGCGGTGCGGGGTGCATGGCCGGGGCAGGCTCAGGGCAGCGCCCGGCCCCGCCGGCTTTATGCAGGGGTGAGAGCCGCCCCCGACCGAGGGGAGGGATGCAGGGAGGCGGGGGAAGCGCTGCCCGGCCCAGCGGGGAGAGGGGAGCCTTGACCCGCTCCACAAAGTCCACTCCGTCTGCAGAGCAGCGCTGCCCCATGCAGCCACCGCCCGCTCCTCTCACCTCACCCCGGAGAAACCCGCACTAGAAGCAGCCCTTTGCCTCCTGGGTTCCACCTCCTCGGTCACCCAGGGTCACAGGAGACTGACTTTTTGTGGGTAACTCTGAGGGTTTTGACATTAACATAAATCTACACATCACATTCTCCTCCATCCTGTCCACACAGGTGCTTCCCAACACTTGTAACACTCGCTGTAAAATGCTTTTTCCTCTGGGAAAGGGAAGGCAAACTGCATCAGAAGTGAGGGCTGGGTGTGTAGCAGAGGGGCTCTGAGCAAACTGGCCTCCAAGGCTACAAGGGACTCAGCAGTGATGGACACCCCTAAATTCTCAACAGCAAAGTGCAGGTTGTAGTCTCACAGAGGAGCACAATGGGCAGATGTATTGAGCTCTTCACTAAAAACAGCAGTGCACCTCTGCTGTGAAAATAAATTGTGCTGTATTACTTCTTTTCTCGAAACCTCCTGTGCATACAGGAAGACAAACTACATTTCTCTTAGCAGAAAACTACATATTTTCATATCATTTATGTTGTCATTAATTTTCTGCACACATCTAGACATGTTTCTAATATAAAAACTCACAATTTTTCAACTCCAGTCCTCACTGTCTCATGTCAGGTCAGACTTGGCAACATTAAGATAAGGGGATTTTGGTCCACAGCAGGAGAAGCAAAACATTCCCTGGGAACATAATCTCTTGGAGGCATTAGGGATCTCTTAGGGAGGAGAAATTGGTTCTTTTGTGTTTAAGCTGTCCAAAACCAAAGACTCTGGTCCTTTTTTTTATGTTTTTTTCAAACAAATCTTTCAAAGAAATGCTCAAAATCAGCAGCAACTAATTTCACTCTAATATACTCAAGTGTCTGAAAAAATCCCCAGTATCTTTCTCTTCAGTGCCTAAAAAAGTTTCAAGCCTGAAGTTGTGATTTCAGCTAGATCCCTTAGACACTGGTGCAACACACCTGGAAAATCATATTAATGAAGCCAGTGTACAGGGTGACACCTAACCCAGGCAGGCACAGTCACACTTGCACTACATCAGCAATGGTATCAGTGTCTTCCTTCTTCCTAGAAGGCACTGAACTTCAAACAATCCTGTTTCTGAGAGGACTGAGGGTGCCTAGCTCAGCCCTTCAGACACAGCATGGCTGTGAATGATGACAGAGCTGGAAAAACCTTTTTTTTCCCAGTTTGCTAATGGGACATATTTTGTCACCAGATGCTTCAATTTTCCCTGTATAAAGAAAATGCAGTATTTATCAATATATGTCTTATCTCTACAACAGACATTTCACTTCCTTCCTGAAGAATAGATCTCCCCATCAAATGAGCTGACTCAGAAAGCAAACAGTTTGTAGGATCTTTACCCAGACTCCTGAGTGTGTGAGAGCCTGGTATTAATGATAAATCTGTAAGCATGGACACAGTAAGACACTCATAATAGAATATGACTAATTTGTCAATTTTCCCTAGCTCAAGTGAAGCAATAATAATGGAGAATGCATGGGCAGCCTGACCTATAACTGCTGAAACAATGGGAATGAGGTCAGGAATGGCCCAGGAAATTTGACCTAAGATGAAATTTATTAGTTACATAACGAGGTAACTGGGGTGCTCAGAGTTTGGGGAGCAGATTAAAGCTGATTCACTGATTTAGTAAGAAGTGCTTGCTCACAACAGCTAATGCTGGTCTGAAAGGGCAGAACCACAAAGCATGAATGGGCTTGATCACAGCCTGTTTCCACTGGGTGCTCACTGGAGCCTGCTCTGCTCCTCCTCATAGGGTTTCCAGCTCCTAGGAATCTGTGGATGGCTTTATAGGAGAACTACTTAAAAGTTTTTATCCAGAAGCTGAATCTTCACTGTTCTAAGGTTCCAGGGTTTTGGGAAACCCTAACTGTGTCACTAGCAGAGTGGCTGCTTTGTGTTTTTACACACAGAGAAAAATTTCTACCTTTTCCCAAAAGCTGGTAGCATAATCTACCATTTAAGAATGGTGGCTTGGGCCCCTCACCATAGAAAAGAGGAATATGGCACAGCAATCAGGTATGGAGCACAACACAAACAACACAGAAAAATGCACAGGAGCTACCCTGCTCATCCTGGCAGGAGGTGGCACAAGCAAACAATGACCCAGAAGAGGTCTGAAATGTGACCTCGTTGGTCTGCAGGAGCACCAAGGCAAAGAGAGGCCAAAAGTTTTCAGTGGGATGTCAGAAATCTACACAGACCCTGAGGTGGGAAGGAGCTGTGAAGGACAGAGACAACTGGGGAATCAAAATCATAGGGAGAGAGGCATCCCTTTATGCCACAAGAGATAAGGCAATACAGTGATTAATTTTTCTCTAAAGCCTGCAAGAGATTTCTCACTTATAGCCTCTCATGCAGACAAAGCCCTCCAGACAGATAATCAGCACCTGAGGATGGAGCACAAATCTGACCCTGCTCAAAAGTGGGTCAAGCTGATCACATTTTGCAGGACAGGGCTTTGCCATGTGCAGCTCCCACAGAACCTCTCTCAGTGGCACAGAGCAACCATGGCAGCACTCACCATGAAGGTACCAGAATAGCTTTCAATGACGTTTTTCCTCATAATTCCTCATTAAATGAACTCTCCTCCATTGCATTCAGATCCAAATGGTGAGGTGAAGCCCAGTGTTTCCTCAGTCCTTTGCTGGAGTAGCTCCAGTAACATCAAGCAGCTCCAGAAGGGGCCATGAGTCTATTCCTCTTTCCCATCTGCTAGCTCAGAGGTGACTCTGCTCTAGTTTTCAGAGAGTTTCTAGATTTTTCTTCAAAGCAGTAACTTGACAGCAGAGTTTGCAATCAAACAGTGGTTCTGACACTTGGGGGTACACATTTGTAGATAAATGCTCTGGTGATTTTTAGAATGAGAAGTATTAAAATCAGGCTGTCACACCTGCAGATCTTCCACTCCCTAGAGAGCCACAAAGTAAAGGGTTGCTTTTTGTTCTCTGAAACACAACAACATAAACCTTCTGCCCTGCCTCTCCTCTTCCTCCCACCCTGTGAAAGTTTGCTCTTTGTGGGTCAAATATGTAGGGACTCAGCTAACCTGGCACATCTTTCTAGCATGGCACAAGTTGTGTATTTACCCACACTCTGAGGAAGCTGGTCTGGGAGGAGAAAAAGAAGGTGGAAAAAAGAAAAATCAGTGTAGTACAGGGGTTGTGCCCTGGGGGAGAGATAGAGTTCGAGGAGGATTTTGTTGAACTGGTGAGGCAAGAACCATGGAAAAGCAGGTTGACAACATTCTGTAAGGATACTAATCTTCTGCTGAAATATAAGATTATCTACCTGAATGCAGAAAGACTGAAGGAGACAATCAGTCAGCCCTAAAGTCTTCTCAATCCCATCAAGGTCATCAGTGGGAATTACCTGATCTCCCCATGTGATAGCAGAAAGTGCTCTAATCTAACAAGGCAATTTCACAACATCACTTCTGAGATACAAACTCCCTTGGACTTTATTTGGCCCAGGCACCTGCCTTTCCAAGCAGGACCATTTGTCTGAGGCAAAGGGGCCACTTGAAACTTTTCCAGAAAAAGGTATGAAGTGGTAACTCCCTGAACAAAACAGGCTTAATACGACTTAGTACCAAGTCTGCTTTAATCATAATTAATTTCTCCAGAGCACACAACTGAAAATTCTAATCACAGCCCTCTGCCTTTCTGTTAATTAACTGCTGCAGACAAGTCATGTCTTAAGAATCTCATGGTGATTAGACAAGCACTGTGGAAGTTACAGGGAAAGCGAAGATGAACATCATGCAGGCCTCTGCACAGTTTGTTTTCCACTATAGGTTTTACAGATCTTCCTCATATTCTAATTGAATTTATTCAATGTCCTTTTATACTGATGCCCAAAAAACTGCTGGTCTGAAAGTCTGGCTCATTTTCTTCATTGATTTTTAATATTTATAAAGCATGTATTGTCACAACACCTAAGCAACAGCACTCACTTCCAATCACTTTCTAACTTTCATTCTCTCAACTTTTGACTTCTCCCACCTAAACAAGGTAACCTGGCATTGTGGCATTTACCTAAATGCAGGAAGTTAAAAAGCTCCAAATCCAAAGCTTTTCAAATTTTCAAAGAAATGTATGGGTCTGAAATTCCTGTCTTTTTACAGAGAATTCGTTCATTTTCTCCCTTCTTCTGTGAACCACAGTCCTCCCAACAAACACTTTCCAGAGCAATTCACCCAGCCTTTCACCAGCATGAGGCTGTGACAGTGTCACACCCTGAACCCAGGGTAACATCTGAGAAATGCCTGGATGTCTCAGCCCCTGAGAAGGGAAGCACATCCCCATGGGGTGGTTTAGCAATCAGTTAACAATTCATGCTGCTGAATGGTTGTCAATTAATAAAGCATTTAATTAATAACCAGTTAACATGTGACAAAAGGAAAAGGAGGATTTAAATTATGCAATTATTTGAAACATTTACAAATATCTTTTTCCAATGAAAAGTGCAAGAACCAATGAGGTAAATTACCCTCATCATGACTCAGCCAGCTGTAGCATCAACAGCCTTCAAGCACACTTATTTTGAAAAGCCAGAGCTGCTGTGTAAACCTACTGAAGCACATCCAGCCAACAGGCCATTCACTGTTTGTATATTTGCTTTGGACTGTTTAAAGAAGTAATATTAGCCCTTTCATCTGAGGCAGGAAATATTTTTCATTTCATGAAAGCTAAATAAAATCACGAGTGACATGAGTTACTTGCTGCTCTGAGCAAATAAAGTGTAGTTTTTCCTAACAACACCTTTGTAAACTCTTTACAAAAGGTTAGTTTAGATGCTGCTGGGACAATGGACAAACCAGGCTCTGATTTGTTTTTTCTAGTGAAAATAATATCACAAAATTAATATCAGTCAACTACATTTCAAACCAAAGTGTAGTCTGGCTGGGAACCAAAGTCCTGAAAGAGCTCTTTGCTCCAGTTGCTCTGGAGTTACTGGGTACAGAAGTGCCAAATACAACTTTCTTTTATTTCTTTATCTTTCTAGGGTTGGTCAAGTCACCTTAAGTTAAATGTGGTCCCTCTACCAGCCAGCAAAGATTCCCTGTGTTACTAGAGCAAACAGCCAGAAACATCAAGCAGGGATGAGGAAAACCAAGTGGAAAAGCTCAACAAATGGATCTACCTGCTGCCTGGAAATACAGTGCAGCCTGGAGAGGACAAGGAATTACTGCACTGAGCCCTGCAGATGCTGCTCTGCTCAGGCTCACACCCCTGCAGCTCAGGCAGGGCTGCAGGGGAGGCTCACAGCTGGTTTCACAGCAGTCTGAGCCAGGTCACAGCTCTGCACTGCACCCATCCTGGCTGTCAGCCCCAGAGCCCTGGCAAGGGTGGGGAGGCTGAGGAGCTGCTTGGTGCTGATGGCTCTGCCTGAAAATGCCCAGCCTGAAAATGAAAGACAAAGCATCCAAAAAGAGAAGAGTGTGCAAGAGCCTAAGGTAACCTCAGCTACCACCACTGAAAACAGCCTCTCACAGCATCCAGGGCTTACTTCTGACCAGGTCCTGATACTTCTCCATCCCTTAAGCACAAAGTGCAGTAGAGGTGGACTGCATCCATTGAGGAACCACCCTGGTACCATTATTTCTACTGCATTATCATTACAAAACCTCAGGAATTATCCAATGCTTTCACATCACAGACAAACACAAAGCAAAATAGTCAAATGCATAAATAAACCTGCTGATAAGAGCAGTCACAGAGTGTTTGTTAACCCCAGCCTGTTGGCCTAATTAGTAGAACAGCAGCATATTGTGTATTCAGAGTGAGGTGGAGCAGGCAACAAAGGAGAAAGCTTTGTACTCTCTAATGATATGAGTAAGCAGAGCTCAGAAGGCGATTCAGCAGACTTTGATCCACTCAGGAAAGAGAACAAGAGCTCTCCAGGTACATCTGACACAGCCTTACCATGGGCTGGAGCCAGTAACCAGCCTCTGCCATACTGACACTCACTTAGAAAGCATGTCCAATATTAGAGTTGATGAATGTAAGAAGCAGGCAGACTGTATGCCATGTGTTTCACACACCCCAAACATAGCCTGGCCAAGGGAAATCAAGAGATGGCTCCAAGGCCCAAACATGGAAGATACTGGGTTTGCCTGTTACAGCAGGTTTTTGGTGTTTTCCACCCCGTGCTGAAGATGATCAGCCTTTCTGAGACAGAGGACATGGTCAGATTGTTCATTCCTAGCCAGTCTGTTAAAGTCCCTCAGGGCTTCACAACAAAGTGAGCTCAGAGGACTGTTCTCTGTTCACAGATTTCAGACACCCCCATCCACTGAAGTCCTGAAATCACACAGCAGCACAGATGACAGAGGGCAGCCTCTGGTCTAGACACTGCCCATTGACCAGCATGAGCAACATAAATTCAATCACAGTCACATTTTGCTCCAGGGATGAAAACCAGCAATGTAAACCCATCAATTCACAGCAGCAACTTTAAACACACTGGCAGTTGTAAAATGTCCAGCCTCAGAGCTGTGAAATACATCATCATTTCCAAGACTGGCAAAAGCTGTTCATCTTGCCATGTTCTCATGACAGATGTTTTTTCCCCCTCTGAATTTGTCTTATCTTATTAGATTTTAGCTCCCATTATAGTTAGGACAATTTTGTATTGGGGCAAAATTAATTAGTTTGGATCAAAGTAAGGCTCCTTGAAATGTAACACTAATGAGTCTCATCTGTCTGATTAGAGAGCTTTGCTTTTAGGAACATTAGGTACAAAATTTTATTTCAGAGAAATAAAACATTATAGGGTTATTTAAGGTTGAAAGCATTAGCTAAACAGTAACCAGGATCATGGATAAAATATTAGGGTGGAAAACTCTGAGCAGACTTACCAGTGACAAGAGGATGCAAGTGTAGACCAAAACAGGCTAATGAGGATTTGTCAGAAGTGGAAGCAGAGCTCAGTGCAATTCACAAGAATATATTTAGTGAACTGACACTGTGCCTCCCATCTATTCACAATTATTTTCACCTATTCACATGCTTGTAGGGACTAAATGGAGAAGAGAATTGGAAAGACAGTACCAATTTTTAGAAAGGAAGGATGGGAAAAAAGTTCATTTTTAAATCTGATTTTAGTCAAGAACAAGTTGTGTTAATCAATGTTGGCTTTGATTGATGTGAGAATTACTCCAGTGAACAAAGGGGATTAAGTAGATTGGGGATTTATCATTTTTATTGATCTTCTTCATTTCACCCACTTTCTCTTACCCATTAACACAATTAAAAAAATACAAACTAGAATTAACTTCCCAAAAGACAGGGGCAAATTCATCTGAGAAACTACATGGTAAATGTAGTTATCAGAGATTTTCTGGTAAATTTGGCATAGTACACCATAAATGACATCTGCACAACCATGTGCTGGGTCATTTGTGAATGACAAACACATGACATAAGCACGTGCAGTAGAATATAAGGGAACTGCCTTCCCCAAAGGGACACCTCCCTCCACAAACCTCTCCAGCACAGACACAGGACTAGGAATGAAGATGTGGTGCTTGGAGAAGGCAGGTCCCAGCTGCTGGCAGAAACAGCTCTGTTGAGAGGAGGCAGGAAGCCCATGATTGGACAAGGATAGGCTTTTACACAATGTCTGTGGCCAAAGAAAGCACTGTAAATTTGTGATTGTGCTCTCAAAGCTGCCCAGGCAGGCACTGAGCAGTACAGCTGAGCAGGCACCACCTCTGGCTGCTGGAAAATCATCCAGACCTGCTGCAGAATCACATCGAGGCACCAAGGGCTTGCACAGCTCTAGGCAGTTAAAAAAACCTTTGGATAAACCAAGAACTGAATTAGAACCTCTTTTGCTTCTATCCTCTGTAATGATAAGGTTTCAACTCAAACATTACCACTTTCTGATAAAATTACCTTGAACTGCAACAGGCGACACTGAAATGATGTTTTTATCCTTTTGCAACCTAACACTAGAATTCAAATTTTAAAAAACTAATTTCAAACACCCACATCATCTTCTTCTGATGCCATGCATACTGCACCTGTGCATAATGTTCCTCCTGCCAGCCTTCTGCATTAAGTCAACAACAACAAAGACCACTGTGCCTGTTATTCATAAGCTTTTTATCATCTCATGGAAGAAGCAAATGGACCCATGTATGGGAAGGAAGACCTTTGTTTAATTTAATTATATTTACTTCTTTCAAGTCTAAGTAAACTCAGGGATCAGCAGATCAGAATTGGTTAATTAAATCATGACAGCATTTCCTTTACCCTGTGTGGGGAATCACATCATGCTGTGTCACATTCAGCAGCAACAAAGCACTCTCAACCTTTACACTGTGGACAAGAAATGAGTCTGCCTCCCAGATGGCACTGCAGTATTTAGAGCTCTTCTAATGCAAAAGATGACAGCTGTGGAGTAGCAGTGTGGTTATTTTCAATACTTCCATCGTGGGGGTTGACTCCAGACTCTGTTGGTTGAAGTTAGTGATAATACTGCAATAAAAGATCTGGTTCTGATTCTTATGTTCATCACTGAGTGCTGGACAAGAGGGAAGTGAGCAGTATGGGCTCAAAAGGACATGTGCATAGACACACTGCTGGATGCTGCCCTCACCCAGCTGCTCTGGTGTCCAGAAAGGCTGGAGAAGCAGGAAAGCTGCAAGAAGTTTGACTCTCAGGGTTACCCCTGGCTGCTCTTGCTTGTGTCCATAAGCACATGGACTGTGCAGGAATTGGCCTGGACAACTCCGACCCCTCTCCAGAGCAACTCAATGCCAGTATATTTTCTATCTATCTATCTATCTATCTATCTATCTATCTATCTATCTATCTATCTATCTATCTATCTATCTATCTATCTTCTTTTAAGGGTTGTGAGAACCTCTCCAATAAGGGAAGAAGGAAAAGGACAAATCTTTCTTTCATTTGGGTTTGGGACTTTCCCATGAGAGCAGCTCACACTACACAGTACCAATACATTTATCTCTCTCAAAGAGTTTCCTTGTACCTACATCATTTGTCAGCTCATAGGCAATTTCCTGTGTTTCTTTTTGTCTACTTATAAATGTCTTCTATCTACTAACCTCACAAAACCAGACTCCTCCCTTGCTCTTCCATTTTTTGTCCATTATTTTTTCTCTTACCTATTATTCCAGCCTTTTCTGTCCATTACTGCTCTTCCTTCCATTCAGCCACTGTAATTGCTTCCTCCAAAATGACAAAAAGGATTAATTTTGCAGGTTTTTTGATTCCCACCTAATCTGAAGTGTTTGTCCTTCTTTTCTATTCTCTTAACTTATTAAATCAAAATCTTTACTAATCAGGCTGGCATAAACTCAAAATGTCTTCCCATGGTTTCTGTGTCCAGCCTCCCCACCTGACTAATGAGGAAACTCTCTGATGTTGAATAAAAGACTTTGTGCACTACAAAGAAGTTTTAATGGAAAATGAAACCTTCTTACATCACTGGCTAATTATAATGCAGCACTGTGGCTGTATTGCAGGGCAGGATAAAAGTGTGCACGTATTTCCTGTGTGTTTCAATATCCTCCTATTGACAGAAGATAGGATGACTGGTCTACTACTGGAGGCCAGGAAATTATTTTTCTGATTTCATTGGAATAATTGACATAAGCATTTCCTTTCTATGTAAGGTTAACAGATGGCTTGTTAAAGTTACATCTTCTTTAAACAGAGCTGTCACCAAAAATTATATACATGACAACAAAAATAATATTGATACAAACTCACTGCAAAATTAAAATGAAGTTTGCATAACCTAAAGCACAGAATAAATAACTGTCACTATTGCAACACAGAATACCAAGGTGCATTTGCTTTTCTAAGATTTCCTTGGAAACTGGATGAAGGGACATAAACTGGGGAAGTGTCAACATGGGACTGAAGTTACCATGGGCACAAAGATGCAGCCAGTCACTGTGCCTGTGCCAGGAGCAGGATGCAGGCTGCTGCAGACCAGTGGGCAACACAAGCATCAGCAGGACTCTGCTTTCACATCTTGCCTCTGTCACACTCAAAACCTATGCCAGGCTTGCAATACCTGACTGCCTCACCTCCATCATGATTTGGCTCCCTGATGCCTCACCCAGCCAGCAAAAAATAAGATGGAAGAGTGAGTGAATTAAAGAAAGAAATTTAAAAAAAATCCACCAATACTCATCAGACCACCTGCTGTGGTTTTTAAGATCTCATGTTCACCTTAAGCTTGTCTCATTTCCGTAAGAGCAGGAGAAACTGCAAAGGAAATTCAGCTTTAAAAACAGAAAATGTGATCAGTGACAGGATAGCACATCAGCTATTCCACCTGGAGAGATCTAGAATGCTAACATAATTACTGATATGTAATACCTTTCTCCTTCAACATCACCCTTATTATTCATCCTCTTTGTCTAGATTCTTCCAGGTTTTTCCCTATTTTCCTTCTTTCTCCAATATCTCTTCTTCATCTTTTTTCTTTCTCTATTATTACTGCCTTCTACCACTGTTACCTTCTCTTTGCAAGCTGTTTCCCAGTAGCCTTTGTATCAAATTCAGCTCTCAGACTTTACTGAGCCATCACTAAGACATGCAAGCTCACATGCAATGACCCGGGAGAAAGAAAAATGGAGTCCCACTGGGTTTTCCCTGGGTTCATTCATTTTCTCCACAGAAACAACTCGGCAGCAAACCTGTTCTTTTACCCATCTTAGATGCCAGCTCCTTGCATTATAAAACCAAGTTCTTATTGCAAAAGTGAATCAGGGAGGGAAACAAAAGGAGGTGTAGGAGCAGTATTTCCCAGTGCAGAACCTCTGTTGATAGCTGTTGGCAATAACCTGGTTTGTTTTGCCACGCTGGTGATGTCAGGTTCGCTCAGCTCACGCCCCGTCGGCTCTGACTGAGGGGCTTTGCTCACTGCAGGGCTGACACACGTGGCTGCCTGGCCTTGCCTTCACATCAGGGGGTCTTGGGAAATTGTATAACATCAGAGCAGACTGGTCCTTGCCCCAGGTGTATCAGGTTCTTCCTTTCTCACTGACTTTGGCAGAGCACGTGAATTTCATCATCATCGCCAACAAAGCAAAAAGTGAACAGCGAGCACTGAAAAAGGACTTTTGGTTTTGAGGGGGATAAAAGGATACATTAGGGAACTGCTGTGACCAAAAGATTCTGCTGTAGGAAAAAAAAAAGGCAAATTCTCCAGTGAAAAATAAGAGACTGCTGCTTTTGTAACTCCCAGTAGCAGCCAAAATAAAGGTAGTGAGAAAGAACACAGATTTTCCAAACAAAACCAATGTAACATCTCCATACCTTTTAATGCAAATATAATAAACTATTAATATACTTCATTAGGAATAAAGATTTTATCTTATTATTTCTTTTGGATTCAGCTTAGTTTCAGTGGCAGGTGTTTGTAACTGTGCAGTTTCATCTACAAAGGACTCACACAGCACTTAGACAAAATATGGACTAAAAGAGCAGTGACAGAAAATTGAGCAAGCAGAGTGACATGGATATGGATAAGCACAGAAAATAGCTTTTTAGGTTTCATGGCTTAGCCTATCAGAAAGGACTAATTTGCATCATGAATATTGGGCAAGCATTATATCAGCAACCACCTCCTTGCACTGCCAAAGGAGAAGATATAGCACTCCAATGCCACTGTTCTTTTTCCCCCACATTCCAAGTTTATTTGGCTTTGTGGTGGTATGTCCCACCAGGAAAAAGTTACAATGTGGGATAAAGATACCAAATGTGCATTACAGTCGAGTCAACAGAATGTTAGAATCCTATCTTTGAATGAAATTATTATATGGATCTCTTAAGACTAATTTTAAAAAAGGCCTTTCAGTCTGTTTTCTGCCTCAATTTTCTAGGACTGTTCTCATGCCACAAGTCACATCCAGCTCTGTCCAAGTAGGACTGAGTTCCTGCTGCTTTAGTTCAATGCTTCAGATACCCGCTTTTGTTCAGAGCAGCAACAAGTACTTCTCATTTCTCAGATCTTTGGTCTGGAAGAAAGCTTCTCATCTGCTTGTAAACAGACAGGTAGTCATTCTGAATCAACTGGCCTAGAGAACTCAGGCTTGCCAGTGGGTGTCAAAACAGGTCTAGGAGAGTAAATTTTAAAAAATACCAAACTCAAACCCCAACGTCTCCCTCCCTGCCCCTCCCCAGAAAAACCCCAACGCCACCAAAACCGCAAACACATGCTGCTCATGAAGCACAGGCCAAGGGAGGTCCCTGCTGGCAGAATGATGAAACACATCTGCACCAGTTCCAAACACATCATCCACCTACTCCCACAAATGCTTTCTTCCCTCTCTGAACCCCACAAACACGGCACAGTCACCTTGCACTTACCCTGGCACCAGCCTCTCACTCCCCAAGGGGTGGGCTAAGAGGGAATCCCAGTCTCCACTCACCGTGGTTATCAAGGATAAAAATTCCCACCATACCTCAATTATCATCCTGCTGAAGCAAGGCTGACCATTCCTGCAGCTCCTTCTGTTGCAGATGAGCAAGAGGATGGGACCCACCTGGGTTCCCACGTCCCACTGACATCAGTCATTTTTTCTGTTGCATGACAGGCACCAGATATCAGTAACACTTAACAGTTCACCAGCCAACACTGGATATTGGTGTATTGAAAAGGAGAAGGAACAAAATTAAACAACAGATCCTGTCTCAGCTTTTTTTTCTATATTACATTATATGGCGACTGCAGGATTTCACAGGTGACAAATTTCAGGCAATGCACGCCAGAAATAATTGTTCACTATAGTGGAAGACACTTATGATACAGCTGGGGACAAACTAATCCAAAAAAAGTTTATGGGATGAGACACACGTTAACTTCCAGCCATAAAAATGACTATGGAAAAGAAAGCAAGAGCTACAATAAATATCCAGTGAAGGAAAATATATTTTACAGCACACAGACATTATGAAGAGGTTTGATTTTCCTCTTACAACTGACACACTTTAGTGGCTCAGAAAACAAATTTAACTGACACTAGAATGAAGTAAAGCATATAGTTGTTTTTTTTTTAAAAAAGCAGCTTTATTACAAATCTGTAGGTTTAAGAAAATATCCCAAAACTGTCAAGTAGTATGAAAAATGCTGTTATCTGATTCACAGTCACCAGTTTTCTCCAATAAACATAGCATACAAAAATTGATATAAACCATGGCAATTCTTTTTGGCAACACAAGTCAGGTATTTGAAGTTCCAGATTCCCTGCTGACAACCAAGATGCTGCTGGCAGGGGGTGATTGAATTGCACTGGTTTTGAAAACTGGATGTTGGGATGGAAAGGTTATATATATATATATACACATACTCTATTTTACCACTGTATTTGTCCAGGTAACTCTGGTAACACAACATGGCCCTGCACAACACTAAAGTCTGTAAAACCTGGAGAGCCAGGGAATGTGTGTATGTGACATTAAGTTATTCTCTATGCTCTGGTTCCCATTTGCTTTTACATCTCAAATCTAGTAAAGACCAGTTGTTTTCCACTCTCATTTACAGGAACAGGGAAGTTGATGTACTGCTGTGCTGTCTCTTCAGACTCAGAATGTCAGGTGCACTGCATGCAGACACAGGATCTAAAAATGCAATGCAGTTAAAATACCATATAATTAAAGTGGGAGTTTTAGGATATTATACTCTGAATTTCCTGCAAGTGACCTAGAACCCTAAGCTCCCCCATGGAAAACATGGTATTTCTCATGCCATTCTGAGATAATTCATACAACAAATCAAGAAGGAAGGAATTACTATGTTACACTCCTAAAGTGAAGCACAGACTGCTGCAAAAAACTCCTAAGGTCTGCAAGTATACCAGGGATTGAATCCAAAGCTGCCCTGCAACTCTTTACTGTGGGCAGTTACCTGCAGTGGCTGGAAGCTGCAGCACAGACCATTGGTAACAATATTCTCAAATCCTTTGAACTGAGGACTGAGACACCACCTCAGAGCTGCAGTAAAGATGAGGCTTCAGTAGAAGTGTGAAGATTTGAAAGGAGCAGAATGAAAAATTTCTGTTACAGCACCTGCTCAAAGTATTGATATGATCTAAAAAAATCCCCAAACAATTCTATAATTTAACTGTTTTTATCAGATGCTCGAGGGGGATTTCTATTAAGCAATCCTCCTTTTGTCAACAGCAACTTGAAAGAAACCAGCACCATGTTGAAGAACTACTCAGAGCATTTCATTCATTTTGCTGTTTCAACTTCAGTTGAAAAGCACAGAATTGAGAGTTATTCAAAGAAAACTACTCTGCAGGAGAGCAATTAGAAGTCAACAGTCTCTCATTACCAAAGCAAACAGGATGGAAGATGCAGAAGTGATTTACAGTCATTTCCTTTCCCTTGCAGAACCAGGTTAACCCTAGGTTAATCAGGGCTACCCAGAATATTTCTTAAAAGCTGCCTGCTGGTAAAGAGGTTGCCTCATTCTCCTGCATTTACTGAAAACTTGATTTCTGAAACACTGTCATGAAACAGTGGAAAATCTTCATTCCAAGGAAGGAAAATATTTCATGTACATTCTTAGGTGTGAACCTTCAGGCTTGGGAAACGTTTTTCTAGATTGTCAGCAAGTGTCTGATCAGCCTCACGCAGGACTTCAAGGAAACTCTCCACCTGGAAATAAAAAACACACACAAGGAGAAAAAATAACCCAAAACCAACTTGCATGGAACACAGAATTCTTATACTGGCACAGGGGCTCTTCCTACTTCTGTACTTTCCAAATATGAGCAGCCAAAAAGAGCCACTGCAATGAAAAATGGAAAATGCCCCACAGTAGCTACTTTCCTCCTAAACCCCACAATACCAGTTGGTCTAAATTTTGAAATGGTACCACTTTCCTCAATCCCTTACTTCCTTGTTTAAAAGAAACACAGAAACTCTTCTCACCCAGGAAAAGCTCCCTATGAAAAATATTTAGGATAATCCTTCTATAAAAATATACAGGACAAATTTTCAGCTAGGATAAATTTCAGGCATCCATGTTAGCACAGTTTGGCCCTGGCATCAGCCAATGATCTCAGCAAAGCTCTGGCTGTAGTGAGGCAGAGCAGACATAGGGGTAAGTCTGTCTGGGACTGGATACTCTGTGCCTGAGCAATCCTGTCCTGTTTGTAAATCAGATTTGGAAAGGTCCTGCCACCCAAGGAGCACCTTTTCAGCTGTGTCACAGACCTTTTCACATACTCACCGAAGCAAAATACAGAGGTAGGAGATTCTGAAAAGCACAGGAACATGTCTGCTCATTCAGGTGTCCCTGGTGCAGTCCTTCTAAGGTATTCTCCTGGAAAATCAGAAATACAACCAGCATGTCATGAACAATTGTTGAAAGAACATCTACAGAATGTGCTTTGTTCTTAAAATGGGTAAAACAACCAGAACTTACAGTTCTCAGAGTAAACCAGACACATCTGATACAAAAGGCTGTGAAAGCTCATACATCACAAGTCTCTTAACCTGAATGCTTCCATAATTACAAAGGTTCAGCTGAGAAGGTAAGATTATATATTGACAGTATTTCCTTTTCTTAAATAAACTTTCATTCAAAAGAAAGGGCAACATTTATGTATAGAATTTATCATTCTTGGCACACAACTCAGAAAACCTATGTTCCTCCCATCTCCCACACAAGTTGTTACTTCTGGTTGATTCTCTAATCAATTCCCAGTTAGCAACTGCACTTGCATAGAGAAATGTCCACAGAAATAGTAAATACTCTACTCTGCAGAAATCCCTACTATAATTTTGTTTATTTTTACCTTGGTTAGTTCTTGAAGCATATTGGAAAGTAATTCACAGCAAATATCCTTCAAAATTTTTAAATGGAAATCTTCCTCATTTACATCAGTCCTTTCAGTCTCCTCTTGCTCGGACTCCTTGGAGTTCTCAACAGCTCTCTTCCCACAGCCCTCCATGTATTGTAAAATACGAATCAAGCTCCCAATCAGCGGCATATCTTAATACAAAGTAACAAGAACAGTGAACTTTAACACTGAAAATTCTTGTCCATCCTTTCAAGGCATTAGAATTTTGAAACACACCAGCAGATTTTACACAAAAGCCAAAGGAATGTATATTCTGACAGTGTTGTGTTTTGTTACTCAAAGACAGTTTTAAAGAAGCAAGTGGAAAAGTAGTAGAAAACTCAAATAATTTTTCCTGCAAGCTGACCTCTATCTATAAAAACTATATGCCAGTGTAAGGAGAAGGAAACTGTCTTTGGTAGTACCCAATGGGGGCAGTATGTTAAATTTGCATCCAGATAATCCTGTGTGACAAACCTAACTGCACAGCATCTTTCTGCTGCAGGTGACCCTGACTCACATTCTCAAGACAGGCTTTTAATTCTAAATAATTGAAAAGTAAGAAATGATAGAGGGATTTAGGTAAGTGCAGAATCTCCCTTATTAAAAAAAAAATTAAATTACTGCATAAAAATATATGTAGTATACGTTATGTATAAAATAATAATGTAATAATGTATCACTATATTTTAGCAAAAATAAATTCTCAATTTTCATTAATTCACCCAATGGAGAAGACTGAGCAGAATCTGTAGATTCTGGTACTGTAACTCCTCAGAATTTACAGCCCACCCAGTAACTGAACTTTGGGCCAGCTGTGATTTTGAGTAACCAGGGAAGAGTCTTACTGTATGCAATGTCACTGAATTGAACCATTTTCCACACCCACATAAAGCCAACTGTGAATATTAACTTTAAAAAAAAAACCAAACAACAACAACCAAAAAAAAAAACCCAGAAAAAAGCATGACTTGCTTTTCCTCATCCTGGTGTATTCCTGCTCTGTCTGTGAAGCAAACATAGCAGACAGCACTGACAAAATAGAGGCCAGCACAGTCTTCTGCTCCTGCACAATGATGGGTGGATCATCTGGCTGGCAAAGCTCCTGGCAAACAAGGTCATAAAGCAAACTCCAAGTCTCTTTTCCTCCATCAGGAGCCTGCACTTGAGAAAGAAAGAAAGAGAACCCACCAACCCAACAAATTTAATTCAAGTACGTGAATTTCTGTTCTCCCCAATAAATATGTGATGATCCAGAAGTTACAGCCTCTCTTGGCCCCCTCACATGTAGCAATTCCAGGTTCTTACCAATAGCTTGGATACCCTCATCCACCGTGGTCAGGAGCTGCAGGATATGCATATAAACATCCAGTCCTTCTGGGTTATCTGATCTACACAGAACAAACATCAAAAAGACAAATTAAGGTGCTGCTTACTGAGCTTATATTCTGTGTTTTAGTCACAGAGAAGCCCATCAGCAATCACTGCCACTCCTTTTGCAAACAAACATGTTAACTTATTTAAACCATAAGTCCAGGAAAACATAACCCAGTGATCTATCAAACTGTGCTGTTCCCACTAAAAGCAAGATGTTTGGGCACAGGCCTTACAAGGTTATAGGGAATCTCCCCAGCCATGAAACCAATAAGAAATGTCCCATACCGGACTTGCTTGGCTGCTTCAAGTATACAAGGCACAATCTTAAAGTCTGGAAGTTCTTCAGGGGAATCATCCACAGATGGTCCCACAGAGCGACAAGTGCCATTTTTGATCCAGTTTAACATCAGCTCTTCATCCAGATCAAAGAGCTTGTCCACCACTTCACCCACTTTCACCAGCAAGTCAACTGCACAAGAGAAAATACTCTTTTTACTTCAACAAAACTAAAAATGAAGAGCAAAATTAGCTCACAAAATGCTAGTATATACAAGTATTCAGAGGAAATTCAGGCTGAAATAAATTCATTTTCTTTGTGACTGGTTGCTATGTTTAATCCCTTTATGTGGCAAAGACCAGGTAAAGAGTTTGATGCATAAGGATTGTTGTAAAGTCCACTGACACCTTCCACTTTGTCATGCCAAATGTGAAGCAGTAATTTTACTATGCAAAGAGACTCTATGTTCCTGAAAAGTCCTAACTCCTCTTTCTGGAGTAAAACTTTTCAAGATTTGTTACTGGATATGCACTTGCATGCTAATCTTCCACTTGCCAATCTGCATTTTACTTAAACAGATCTGTTACTTCAATAGGATGGAGCAGTATTTCTGAGAATTTGCATTTTAAAAATTGATAAAAAAATGGAAAAAGGTGTTTTATTAGGGTTCCTTGACAAATGACAACTGCTGCTACATCTGAGCTGGATGTTAAACATAAATGCTGTTCAAAATATTTCCATTTTTAGGTGGTTGGTGTGGTTTTTACTAAATTAGTGCTAAAAGAGATTTGTGTAGCACTGTCTGCATACCCAAAGCCTGCATAGTATTCAGCTGCCAGAGTAACTGAACCATTTCTCCAGTTCACATTCCACAGATACAGTAGTTTCAAAAATAGAAAACTCATATCTGACTTTAAAAAAAAATAAATTAAATGAGGTCTTGTTTCAAGGTACAAAAATTACATATGTATATCCCTGAATGAGGACTACCTACTTTCTTTTATTGTGGTAAATAACAATTTCTTCAATTAAACATATTTTGATCCCCCCCAGAGCTTTCTTCTTTCTCTATGAGTGCTTTTCTGGCTGGTTTTATTTGTATTTATAACCCTGCAAAAGGAGAACATTGGTTTGGTGTTCTTTAAACTCACAAGGTTTCCTTTATTTTAAAGGAATTAACCCAACTGAAAACATTTGTCTTTGAAATTGCAAACTTCAGCTCTTATTTTCCTTCTGCAAACACTCACTACATCCCAGCTTATTTTGGCAACTTACCATTTGTAGAGCTGGACATGATAAAGCAAACACAGTCATACACAGAAGGATTTTCTCGGATCCTCTCCACCCAGACATTGGCCACCTCAGGCTGGGAGAGGCAAGTTAACAACAACCTAGGCAAGAATTCCCCATTTCACAAATTAGAAGCCAGTTCACTCCTTTTAGCTGTACAAGTGTAAATCCAAAAAAATGACAGTGGAAATGGGAGTCTAAATCACAGTAAAGTGATTCCACAACAATGCAGAAACAATAAAAGGAAAGGATGAGAGGATAATAAAATAGTGAACCTATTTGTCAGTTTTCTCCCCAGAGCACAGCAGAACTACACTAATGATGCATTAATTTCTGAGATGTCCTACCTGCTTGTTTCCAGAAGAGTTGGGGAGTCTGAATCACACAAACGTTGCAGTAACACTTGGCTTTAAGGAGAAAAAGCAGAGAAAAAAAGTTAGCAAAATCCATCTTTATTTTTAAAAAAGGTATAAAAAGGTTAATTTCACAACTGCAGCCATGTTCTGAGATTAAAGTCAGCTTTTCCTAACTGTGCATTCACTTCAGTATCTCAAGACCACCAAACTCAGAAACTAACTTGATTGGTGATTAAAAATCCCTAAAAATACTGGTCTGTTCCCTTTCTTCCTTTCCTGAACACTTTCCACACAAACATGGTCAGCCAAAAGTTATGAATGAAGTTGAGGCTTGGCAGGCAAGCTTAGATCCTTCTCTGACATTAATTTTCTGATTGTGAGTCCAGGCAAGCAGTACCTGTTCATGTACAAAGCACACAGACACTTACCCAAGATTTTCATCTTTGCTAATGGACATGCAGATGTCCTGGAAACAAGCCATATTCCCTAGTATTCCCACACAGATTTCCTGGAAATTCAAAACACAGTATAATGACACAACTCCAAATCCACAATTTCACTTCCAGAGCCATAAGACAAAGATGTTTCCCAGTTTGATTTCCAAGCTTGTATGACCCACTGATTTCATGACAAAGATACTAATTCTTCCACAGATTCCATACAGATTTTTTTGTTCTATCAGACTAGACTAAAACACACTCAAGTACTTTGCAGATATTTAGATCTTAGATCTTAAGGTGTTCCATAAAAGCAAATGTGTCTTGAAATGAGTGCTGCTTGCCTATTCTTTCTATACTGTTTTGAAGCTAATTTGACAACCCTGTTATTAAAGCAAAAAGGAGTCCTAAAACAAAAATATCACTACATAAATGTGACCCTCACTGATATTCACTTGCTCACAAAAGGAAGGGATCTTAATACAAGCTTCCAGCAAAGCCAAATTTCTGGTTAAAGAGATCTAAAATAAAATAAAATTAAAAAACAAACCCCAAAGCAGTGCATCCCATTAGGATATTCATGCCAAGATAATCATTAAGAGGATGCACACTTGTGTAAAGGGGACCAGAAGAGCTTCAAAATACCTGCAGGTGACTGGTGCTAAAACAAAGTAAGTCATTAGTTTGCAGCAATTTAAAGCCAGAAATCAACTCTTTCTACTAAGGTTGTTTTCTTAATTATTAACATGCTATTACTTCTGATAAATTACAGCAGGCAATTACTCCAGCAAACACTATTTCATGAAAGGAGCTGTGACAGCCAATTTGCACTCACTTGCAAATTTGGGTTGTACTCTCCAAAGAAAAAGTATTAAACTTTCAAAGCTCTATTTGTCTCTACTCATCTCCTGGAGTAAAGCATCTGGTAACTTCTGAGAAAGAGGATTTACACCAACACTGAATACCTTTGAAAATCCTATCTTGAGTCCTGCAGTGCACTGTGTAGAACAAGCTGGAAATCAGTGACATCAAAACAAGTGGAAAATTAAAAAAAAAAAAAAGTATTGGTGTCTTAATAATTCCCAAGACTGCTTTTTGTAATGTTTTTGTGTTTATGTTACATTATCTTGTTCTGATTTGATTGGTAATAAATTAATTTCCCAAGTGGAGTCTGTTTTGTCCATGACAAAGCACAGCAACTGGTGAGTGATCTCTCCCTGCTCTTATCTTGACCCATGAGCCTCCTGTTGTATTTTTTCCTTCCCTGTCCTGAGGAGGGGAGTGACAGAGCAGCTTTGGTGGGCACCTGGCCTCCAGCCAGGGTGAAACCACCACACTTTTGTAGGTCTGACTAAACAAATTCATGACCATTTCTGTTCAGTAATCATGAAACAAGTCAAAAGGAAAAAAAAGGCCAGACTGCTGGGTTTTATAACAGGTCTTATAACTATGTTTGATAAACTCAGTCCTTCATTGCTGTATCTAGATGAGGATGTGTGAGCAGACACGTACCAGCTTCAGCATCACCACAATTCTTACTGATTAGACCATGTTAAAAACAGTGAAAAAGCATTTTATTTGATTTTGTGTTTTTTTCCGCTTCCCCTTTTACATTACACATGCAATGAGAAAAGAGACATAAATGTAAATGCATGTACAGATCTATCTACTGTTGCTATTAACACAGGACAGCTTTTTGACAGCCCATACTTACAGTTAGGCGAGGGCATTTGGACTTGGCAAAAACTCCCATGAATATATCAGGGGCATTGAATTCCTGAAGAAATAAAGCAACATCCTGTGGAGAAAGTGAATGGAGAAGTAAATGGACCTCTACAATTTCCAAACACAAAATCTAATGTGTTCCCACAGCACAAGGACTGGATCAAAGAGATGACAGACTCACTACAAGAAATTTGTTATCTGCCAACACCTAACACCAATAATCCTTGTTTTTCAATACGGCCAGCAAGCCACCCTCAGGTGATTCAGCATGCCAGTGATTTGCTGTAGAATGAACCAAAAAGTCACACTTGCAAGAAAATGAAATTTGCTCCCCATCTCAACAGAAACAGACACTCAACCAGAATTCAGTCTTAAGGCATGACGTTACCATGACATATAAAAAAGAAGCAAGTGAAGGGATTGCTATTAGCACTTGACCGGAATAAAAATGGAAAATACAAAAGAGGAAATCTCGTCCTCATTTTACCACATTAAAAAACTAGATTAGTTCTCTGTTTGGGAGTAAAAGACCCATATGCCATGTTTATTTAAAAAATCTGAGCAACAAGTTAGGGAATAAAATAATAACACTTAAACTAGTATATATATATATAGAGAGAGAGAGAGAGAATTTGTTCCAGTGTTCGAGAATGCTGAGAAAAATACCAATAAGATGTGTTGCACTGCCACTGCAAACCTGCAGCTAAACTTTGAAAGGCTGTTTATCAGAGAGAAGCTATGCCAATGGACGTATGACAATTCCTAAAGGAACATATGCCTGTTTCGAGATGGCATCAATATAATAATCCACATGCTGAAGACACAGGCTGGGCACCCGAGTTAATTCCAGCTGCTGCCCTGCCCCTGCTCGTCTTTCCAGCGCAGGCTCCACGCAGAGCCCGGCTGGTGCTGCCTCACCCTGCCCAACACGCCGGAACGAGCTGATTCCCGGCTTCTCCCACTGCCAGCACCACGCTGACCGAACACTTGGGGCACACGAGGCTCCTACCTCGTCCATCGACATGTCCCACACCTTGCAAATGTCATTCTCCATCTCCTCGTCCAGCTCCGTCCGGGCTCCCTCGGGGCTGGCGGCGGGCTCCGGCTCCGCGGGGGCGATGACCTGGGACACAGCGGGGCGGGGGAGACGACCCGGCTGAAGCCCCGGCACCCCCGCTGGGTTCCCAGGTGTTTTCCCACCGTGTCCCCGCTGTGCCCCCGGGTGTCCCCCCCGGCCCGGGGAGCGGTCGCGTCGCACCCACCCGGCGCTGACCGACGCCGGGCCCGCCGCCCGCTCCCTCCCGGCAGCCGCGCACCTCGATGAGGCGGGTGAGGACGCTGAAGAGCCAGTGCTTGCTGTACACCGTGTTCCCCACCGCGTCCCCCTCCTCCTCCTCCGCATCGCTGCACGGCGGCGACGGGTTGCGGTCCATGGTGGCCCCTCAGCCGTGAGGGGCAGCGAGGCGGCGGCGCGGCCAGAGCGGCGCCCGCGGCCCCACAGCGCCCCCTGCCCACCGGCGGCCGCTGCCGCGCCCGGGCCCGCACCGGGACCGTGCCAGGACCGTGCAGAGACCGTGCCAGGACCGCACCGGGACCGTGACAGGATCACAACCAGACTGTGACAGGATCGTGCCGGGATCCGCCCTCCCAGGGCCGCCCCTCCGCGGGGAGCGGCACCTGCGCCCCCAGAGCACCCGCGGGTCCCTTTGGCAGCCCCGAATGCCCCGACACCACCGCCCCGCAGCCCCGCACGCCCGGGAGGATGGATGCTCGCAGAGAAGGGAACAGTTCTCAGGAGGATCTCTTTATTAGGCTGTACAAAGAGAGGTGTGGCAGCAGCGGAGGACAGCGCTAGTATTTGCTGGGCAGCCCCTTGGGCCGGTAGCGGTTCGGGTCCCCGCCGCTCCGGCCCCACCGGTTCGCCTCCTGGTCCGCCCGGGTGTCCTCGGCGCCTCTGCCGCTCACACCGCTCTGCCAGTTCTCCCGGGCGTCGCTGCGGGGAAGGAAAAAAAGGCCACTTGAACAGACTGCATCTCACTCAGCCTTGTGTTGGTGCCTTCACTCAAGAGAAACTGAGTTTCCGTAGGGCTGCTCAAGGTGAGATGCAAGCACGCACTCGGCCTTTGTCTGAGAGCCCGCGGTGGAATCCAAATCTGTTATGTCGGGAAATGAACCAGCAATGAAAGAGTTCCTTATCAGATATGCTGAGAGAGGAATCTGCCTTCTCCAGAAGACAAGAAGAAAGATTCATGCTCACATGGCACCATTCCTATAGAGCCCAGCTTCTCCTCCCCTCTGCCATCCTTCTAGGTGCAAAGCTGAGTACACGTCAAAAAGGACCTCCCTCCAGCTGGAGTGCCTGCATCCCTAATAACTCACTGTTAACAAGCCAAGCACACTCCATTACCTGATCACTCTCGCTGCCCAAGCACCCCCAGGTCCTCTCCGGGCAGCATCATAATTCCCACGGGCATGGAAATACTTGTCGGCTCCTCTGTAATTTGCCTCACGCATGTCCTTGTATGCTCTGTACATATCCCTCGCCCCTGATGAAAGCAGAGAAACGGACATGATGTGGACTTGAAAGAGTCACAGCAGAAATAGATCGGTACCATTTCAGTCAGGAGCAGGAACAGAGCGAGGCACTGCTCCACATCAACCTCTGCACAGAGCTGTGCCCACAGAAAGCACCTGTGGGGGCTGATCAAGGCCCTTGTCCAGCAGCAGAAACCAGCAGGGTCTCTGGCGTGGAGCTGCAGATTTCCCAGCTCTGAGGACTGCACCACTGACTGCTGTAGCCTGAGCTTGGGGAGGGGGTTCCTGAGGGAAGGGCCCCTGGGAACAGCAGCTTACCTCCCACTGCATCCCGGACAAATTGTCCAGCTCGGATTGCTCCTTGGACTATCCTTGGTCTCTCAGCTCTTGCACACAGAACAGTGAAGAGCAACGCGACGCAGACCCAGAGCCTCATGGTTCCTGGCCAAGCCTGACAGGGAGCTGGGAGACAGAGAGAGATGAGCAGCTCTGGAGCACCTTTGAGAACCCACCACACCCCCAGCTGTGCCCAGCTGCTGCCCCAGCACTGAGGGCTCGCCCAGGACCCCCTTCTCCTCCTGCAAGGAGCAGTGCCCTCCATGCTTCAACAAGCTTCACAAAAAAAGCAGGTGTACATGAGAAACCTGCATTTTAGCACTCCCTGCTGCTTCTGTCATGAGTACAAAGAAGCCCCAGGTGCTAAAGCATTGGTCCTGCTCCCAAATACCACCTCAAAACACAGCACACAGCTCACAAATTCAGAGTATCACTCACCACTGCAGAATGGCAAAGCCAGAGGAGATGGAGATCGTCTCGTGTGCTCTCAGACTCAGAGGGTATTTATAAGCAATTCAAATCCCTCAAAAGAGGAAACTGGAAAGGATACCCATGGTTGGGAAATCCCCATCAGCAGTCCCAACACAAAAATCATTACTGGAAACCTGTCCTTGTCCTTACTGAAAGTTCATAGCTCCTGTTACACAATTTTTCTTCAGCTGTCCTTCAGACTATTTGCCCCTCATAACAACCAGACTGACAAACTGCCTTGGAGGCTGAAGAGTTCTGTGTGCTTGAGGTGTTACTGTTGCCTTTAGGGTGACACTTTTGTTTGGATTTGGACTGAACAAAGCTCAGAGGGGAAGGTGCCTGGATGACTGCACATTGAAACACAGGTCAGGTCTGTGTCTGTGCACAAGGAACGGTGAGCTGCATTACCAGAAAGGTTGCAAGAACAGCTAAATGAAATTCCCATGCATGCTGGGATTGCCAGATGAATTCCAGAGTTAACTAAATGGAAAATGTGAAGCATTGCTCTTAACTCCATTGCAAAGCAAGCTGCATACACTTATATCCCTGCTGATAATGGTCTAAGATAGCATAGACACACAGACCATCAAGAGGCTCTGAATGGTTCATCTTGCCTTGGCTTACTCTCACAGACGCCTCTCAAGGGACTCCAGACACCCTCCTGCAACAGTGGCTCCACAAGGCTCAGGTGGAAAGTTTTGGGTGCAGCAGTAAATATTTTGCCTAAGGGGAAATTCAGATCCATACAGTCACAATCCCGCTGGATTTTAAATCATCTATCTGGCCCTATTAGCATGGTTCACTGTTTAAGTACCCACTGTGCTCTCCCTACCTAAAGCCTGCTCACTTCCCTTGGTTAACAACTTGACACAATCCTTTCCTCTGCAGAAAACTCCAGGGTTGAGTGCAGCTGCACTGGAGACTGAGTGTGCAGGAGGTGTCCCCATTGTGTGGCCTTGTAAATGATTTAGCAGTCTAGGAAAGCAGCTTACGTTCCCCTCAGAAGAGTTAAGGGTAGCTGCCCCACTCACAACTCTGCCACTGTAAAACATCTGCTCCAGGAGCTGCAGGGCAGAAGCATGAGTTGTAAGAGGTGCAATAAAGCTAATACAGTGTCAAACAGTAACTTCCTCAGGTGTTACTGGACTTCTGTCAAAAAGTTAGCTTCAGGGGAGAATGGACATTTTTCCATAGACAGGCCCAGAGCAGCAGGACAGATACTCTATAATGTGATGTATCTCAGAATGGAACGATTTGCAACAACAATCTAAACCAAATCGACTAGGAAACTTAGCAAAAAGCAGGGAGCACAGATTTTTGTCCCATTGCACCCCTGAACCTGATACTTCACAGTGTAAGAGCTCAGCTGCTGCAGCTGAGTGTTTTGTTTTGCTGCAACTCTGTTCACATCCTGATGACATCCTTGCAGTACACGGCAGCACAAGTGCCTTCTCTGATGGCTGCAAGTAGCCTTGTCTGTCACCGTTTTGGTTCTTCAAAAACAAGGAAAATGACTCCTGTAAGCTGGGGTACAGGCATGTGGCTCTTTGCCCAGGGACTTAGAACAAGCATTGCCTTCAAAACTGACCTAAGGAACTTCTTCCCTTCAAGAGCTCACTCACTCAGGACCATAGAGGATATTTTGAGTGTTATGCTGTTTCACCTTCTCTCCAAACCAACATTTCTGCAAAACACGAGGACCATTGCAAGAAGGCAGATGTTGGAGGGATTTTTAGATCTCAGAGTGCATCTCTTAGTGTCCAGCAAGGACAGCAGCAGTGACAACAATACTGGAGTTCCCCACTGACCTGAGATAAAGCTGCAGCTTGGGGCTCCAGCAGGGAACAGCCCAAGCCCTGCTTTCCCGTATCCTCTAGTCCTGACTCCAGGTCACAACCCTTGGCCCACAGAAACGAGCTGCAGCCAACACTGCTGCTTTCGCAACAGCAAGAGGAAAAGCTGCCCCTGAGTGTGGAGGAGGGTCTGAACAGAGTATTTCTTCTTGGCCTGGCAATAAACAATGGCAGCACGTGCACACTGGGAAACAGCAGGCATTGGAGACCGTTTCCTGGTTTGTACATTCTGATGCAGTTAAGATAAAAAGCAACCCCATGCTGGCTGCCCTTTAACTGTAAATATCTATGAATGCAAGCTGTGTTACACAAACATTCCACAATTTTGCAATCTAAGAAAATCAGACTAAGAAAGGGGATGAGGTGAATTCC
Source organism: Oenanthe melanoleuca (assembly GCF_029582105.1). Lineage (NCBI taxonomy): Eukaryota > Metazoa > Chordata > Aves > Passeriformes > Muscicapidae > Oenanthe > Oenanthe melanoleuca. The sequence continues at coordinate 14,208,838 of NC_079339.1, forward strand.
CAGCTTGGGCACAACAATATTTGTGTTATTTCTTAATCTGGGAAAGAACAGTATCTTATTTAATATATGTGTGCAATAATTCAAATTTCAGGAGTTTTGCCAAGTATAGAATATGTACTACCAGTGACCTCAGGCTTGCAGACATGGAGAATGACTGGAAACTTGTCTGCTTTCAAGAAGCAGATTGAAAATGCAGGTATTTATCTGAAGTAAAATTGATTTACCCATAGGTGTCTAATAGTGAAATAACGTATGATACATTAGAAGAAAATACCACCACCAGTTTCTATTTAATGCTGCTCCAGGCTAAGCCTCCTTTATTCACCTCTGCTTTTCAAGGGCCTCTCCCACCACCCACAAAAACAAAGCTGTGCAACTGAGGCAGTTTCTGTTTCAGTAATTTCTGAACAGAAGACCCTCTCATTTCACACTCCCTTCAGCCTGCCCATATGAGATGAAAACAAACTCATCCAGAATAGGAAACATTAATTTTCCAACTCTTCTTCAGAGTAAACTCTCACTCTTTATTGACAGCCAAGTTAGTTGAAATGATAAACACAAGGTCACTTTAGACACAAAATCCAAACACACATTGTTACCTGTCTGATCCTTCTGACGTGACATTTTTTAAAAAAGCTCCAACTGGAATTATGACTTACTGTAAAAAAAAAAACCAAAGAAAGCCCCAATCCTTAGTCAAAGTTAACCAAGTGTACAAAATCCCCAAGAAGAAAGAGACTGATGTATGCACAAAATACAAAATACACAAGTGAATAAAGTGGAGCCATATGGAGGTAAGCCAGAAATCCAGGAATTCCTCTGAGAAAAACTAGGGGAGCACTCAGCTACACCACACACTGGGGTATTCCTGACAGCACAGATCCTTCTGTTTCCAATGGCAGAATCTAAACCCCAGAAGTTTAAAGCTTACTTTTTTTAGAAATATTTCTTTATTGGCTTTTCCACAAGCAATGCTTTGGCTGAAACCCTGACACTCTTTGTCTCCCTGGAACTCCCCTTCTCTAGGGAAGAAACCAGCCCTCCACACCCAAGTTTTTCTTGCAGACAAGATGAAATAGTCTGCAGACTGCATCTCTCAAAAGGCCAAACTCAGTCTTTTTTTGAGGGAAAGCACTATTTTGCAGCATTACAAGCGCTGCAAGACTACATAAAAAGATTCCTTACAAAGCAGAATTTTCACATTATCTTACAACAAAATTATCAATTTTAATTAAATTTAGTTCCAATTAATGCATTACCTTTTTATTTAAATAATATTTGTGACAATTGAATATTGACCAGACACCATGGCCTTCTGCTTAAAATGTGAGTCAGGCAGTGAAGGGGTCAAAACTAGAAGCTTGAAAAGAAACTTGTTCAAAAAATGTATTAAATGCAGAAAGTGCTAGTACAAAGCATTTCAGTAAATGAGATAAAATCCAAGTATTTTTGTGAATCTTCATAATCAACCAGATATGTAAAAAGACTTTCTTGACAGAAACCATCTAAAAATACTTATGTAAACCTTCAGCGTTTAAAAATATTATTTTAATAAGTCCTCTCACTTTCCAAAATGTCAGAATTAACTGTGGAATTACCAAAGTTGACCTGGACTTCAAGAAAACCTTTTGGTGCTGTTTCCCACAATGTTCTCCTGGAGAAATTGGCTGCTTATGGCTTGGACATGTACACTGCTCACCAAGCAAAAAACTGGCTGGATGGCCAGGAGCAGAGAGTGGGGGGAAATGGAGTTAAATCCAGCTGGTGGCCAGCTCCAGGTGATATCCCCAGGGCTGGGTGCTGGGCCCAGTCCTGTTCAGTCTCTATCAGTTCTCTGGAGCAGGGATGGAGGGCACCCTCAGGCAGCTGCAGGCACAGCAGGCTGGTGGCAGTGCTGCCCTGCTGAGGGCAGGAGGGCTCTGCAGAGGGATCTGCAGCTGGGCATGAGCCAGCAGTGCCTGGGGGCCAAGGGCAGCCTGGCCTGGGTCAGCAATGGTGTGGCAGCAGAAGCAGGGCAGGGATTGTCCCTTGTACTGGTGAGGGCACACTGCAAACACTGTGTCCAGTTCTGGGCCCCTCACTGCAAGAAAGACTGGAAGGGCTGGAGTGAGTCGAGAGAAGGGAAAGAGGAGCTGGTGGGGAATCTGGGGCACAAGTCCTGTGAGGAGCAGCTGAGGGAGCTGGGGGTATTTGGCTTGGAGAAATGAAGGCTCAGGGGAGACCTCATTGCTCTCTACAACTGCCTGAAAGCAGGCTGTAGCCAGGTGGGGGCAGGGTTCTTTTTCCCAAGTAACAAGGGATAGGACAAGAAGAAGTGGCCTTAAGTTGCTCCAGGAGATGTTTTGATTGAATATCAGGAAACATTTCTTCACCTAAAGCATTGTCCAGCACTGGACTAGGCAGTCCAGGCAAGTGATGGAGTCACCACCCCTGGAGGCATTTAAAAGCCACGTAGATGTGCCCCTTTGGGACATGGTTGAGTGGTGGATTTGGCAGTGCTAGGCTGGAGGGTTGGATCGTCACCGTCTTTTGCAACTTAAATGACTCTGATTCAAATTCCACTATCTTGAGTTTTGTTGGAGTATCACAACTGATGTCCATAGTCACAGTACACAAACAGGTATGGGCAATTTAGAAATATTGTGCTTGTAGTTTAACAGTAAGTTCATTTAACAAGTTTGACTATTAATCAGCATTTTTAACCATAAATCCACTACTTTAAAATATTTTCCTCCCATTTTAAGACTTGGCTTAACTAATGTATTTCAAATAGGCAATGCCTGTCCATATAATTTAAGAAGAGGAAAAAACCAACGGGTACCATAACAGGCACTTCTACAGCAACAGTAAAGGTAAATTACATTTACAGAAAGTTAAACAAGTGTAGGCTTAGACACTTCTCAATGGTTTCTCATGTTTCCAAACAAAGAAACAAAAAAATTGCATACATCATAATTTAATACTTAGGGACTCATATCCCTGAACACTTAAGTTATGGACTCACAAAAATTTAGGAATTTTCATCTTGGCAATCTGTGAGCTTCATTTCAAGATAAATACTGGCTTATTATGGTCTATGCTCTACATAGTTCAAAAGCCATCTTCAAAGGAATAAGGAAGAACTGTCACCACTTCCAGGTCAGATATCTGCCAGATGGAGACTGGCTTAGTATTAACTGAACTTTTAGACAGCAGTTTGTTATTTTTAAGGGCCTGTGAAATTTAAGAGGCACTTGAATATACAGTCATTACAGTATAAAATGTTCCCAGAGTTCTTCCAAGTTGTTTTCTATGCTTGCTGAGACCACAAAAACCGGTCACACCTTTCCAACATGGACTGAATCAGCGCTCTGCAATTAAAGCAAAGGGGAAAAAAAGAGGTCAAACAGTAAAAAAGTTAATAACAGAAAGAACAAGAGAGTTTTGATTTGCTTTTTAAAGGGAAGTTTGTAAAAAACATCATTGCACTGCAGAAGTAACAGCCTGACATCACCATTCACACCTTTGGAAGGAAGAGGAGACATCAGATTGTGTACAGGTCTCAGCAGGACAGGTCTGTTTCAGAGAATCTCCTTCATATACACATTTAGTGTATGATTTCCTGTTTCCTCACTTTCAATTTTAAAATGCCTATATTGCAAAACACACAGTTCTTAAATAATAGGAAAGCTTTCAGATGAGTCTAAAACCAAAGATAAAAATGTGAAGCACTTTATCTTCTTGTTAACCAAAAAGGAAGTTCTGAGCACTGAGGAGAGCCAAAAAGAATAGTGTGTATTTTCTGCTGACACATCTCTTACCTCTGCCTTTTCTCAGCAATTCTCAGTATCTCACAGACACCAGTAAATCTCTCAGACAATTCTAGTGTCAAGCCACACTCCTGTAAGAGAGGCAAGGCACGATTTGGGCCAATGGCCTTGGCCAGCAACAAAGCAACATTTTCTACAGTGATGCAGTCTGGGCAACTCGGGCCCCCGTTGCTGACAGCATTCCCATTCTGTGGGCTGTGGTGGTGGAAAGCTGTGCTGTGATTCTGTGCAAGATGCAGAACAAACTTCCACTCTTCTATGGTCTCTGGAATGGCACCTAGAGGTAAAATGAACTTTTTACATTATTTGTAAAACAAGGATTATTCTACAACTACCATTTAAACTATATCTGTACTCAAAAGGGAAACTAGTTATTCTGTTTTACTCTGAAGATTTCAGGAAACCAAGCATTATCAACAAGCAAATTGTGCACAGAAATGTACTGACTCAATGTAAAGATTTAGTGGTGAACACACATAGCTTCACAATAGTTCAGTATTCAAGGGTTTGAATTAAGCAAAGAGACAAAGTTTTGTTCGTCTTAGGGCTGGAGTGAATTTTCTCCTGAGTTCTGCATTGTGGTACACACCACTTTGCTCACCCTAACTTTGGGTGTATGTACATGTAGTGGGAAAGTTTTGTGCTATGCAGGAAGGCTTCCTATTCCTCTGTCTACAACACCAGGGCTAGCTTTAACTCCCAACTGATAAACAAACCAAGATTCTTTAACTTTTAAGCATTTTCTAGCACAACTGATATCACAAAACGTAGCATGAAGATACATTATGTTTTTCAAATATACTGTTCCACACACATTTAGGGCTGCAAAAACACTTCAAAAAAATAAAAGTTCAACTCAGCTTTGAGCAAACCAGTTTATAAGGGCAGTTCCTACATTACAGAAGTATGTTTACACAGCTTAGGAATCACTAACCATCTTCTCCACTCAATAGGCTCAAATCATCCAAATGAACAATATTAGTAAAGGCTTCCATTCTTCTATCCAGCTCCAGACAGAGAAAAAGATATCCAGGCCAAAATCTTGAATAAGAGAGTAAAGATTTACAGGAATCAAATACTCAGTTCAAATCAAAGTTAAGAACAATCATGTGCTCATTTAAGTATGACTAAAAGCAACTAAACTTAATGAATGCCAGAAAGAGCAGAGACATGAGGAATACCTCCCATCTGACACATTAAATTGAACATTCAATATTGACCCTCAGAAAAGGAAAGGTTTTTAAAAAAACCCTGTCCAAACAAGAAAGAGATACAAATGTAAATGACCTATCTTCTCAGGGTCAGAATACCCACTAACCAGATATCAAGCATTACCAAGTTTGCTCCTTACCCATGTGATTTACAGATGTGAGCCATCTTCTCTTTCATAACAAAATCAGCTGGCAGTTTAATCAAGAGCAGAATGAGCTGGCTGTAGCCCCAAGTAAACAAATGTGATCGTGGCCTAGAAGATGAGAAATTCAGTTTTAAGGCATTATTGATTTTCTTCAGAACATTATAGCAGATTTATGAAAAGAGAGGAGGAAAAATGAATTAAACACCATGTACAGTCTCAGTAAAGCAGTCACTCTGGAAGGCATTGTAAATAAAAGTTCTTCAATCCTTTGGTTGTTTCTGCTGAGCTCTGCAAAATGCTCCAAGGAGTCAGGTATCCCAACTTCCACACAAAATCTAACCCAAAACCAGACCTGTTAAGTCTTTCTGCTGCACTCAGGACCTTGGGTGAAACCCACTTTACCTGGGATTTCCTTCCTCATCCACAGTGTTTGTCCTTTGTGGAGCATCATGAGAAACTGCCAAGCACAACCAATCCAACCGTACAGATTCTGGCTGCAGAAGAGACCTAAGGAGAAATGGCCTGGAAAACAAAGCAGACACTAAAAAAAAAAAATCCTACCAGTTTTAAATACATCAGATATGGAGAAGCAGAGATTGTGTGTGGACAAATTAAACAAATAAACAAAAAAAATGGATGTAAAACGAAACATGGAAAAGACTAAAATGATTTATATTTCTAGAAACTGAAGCAACCACAGAAAATTAAGTTTGCAGGTTGAGTTCCCAAAGATTTGGTTTGGGGTTTTTTTTGTGTTTGTTTTTTTGGGGTTTGGTTTGCTTGGGGTATTTTTTAAATGCCATCTAACCCTGGTATACTGAACTGCAGACATAGGAACAAAAAAAAAAGTCAATTCCATTAAAAGTATTATTTAGGAAATCCCTCTTAAAACTAGATACTAACCTAACAAAAACTCCAGTCTAAGGCCAGCTACAGCTGGCAGAATTAATTGGAACTTAATGCTTAAGAACACCAAGCAGACAGATACAGAAACACAAAATAACGTCCCCAAAAGCCAAAACAAAAAAACCCTGCACACAGCTACATGACAAAGAGAGCAGACAGATAAAAAGGATTCTATATTCCCCTCACCTTTTATCCTCAGGTTTTGATTTCACCAGACTATCCAAATATGCTAAGAAGTGAGCTGGATCATTCCTGCAAAGCTGTTTAATATCAGAAGGCAAAATAGATGGGTGGAACTTGATCAAGGGCCGAAGAGCTGTTTCCCCGAATTTTTCATAAAGCCTGGAGAAAGAGCGAGGATAAAAACTATTTTCAGTACCAAACAGCAAAATTTTTTTTTCAAGATCTCCTGCAAGTTCAAGATAGTACTGCAAGGTGATCTCTCTAAAAGATTCCAGAAATCTTCATCACAGGCTAAGTGAAGCAATTCCCGCCAGGAAGTTATGAAAAAGATTTGCTTACAAACCTTTGAGCATGTGCCAGCAACAGTGGGCTGTCATCCCATGGCCCCAGGTCATGCAGCAGCTTCAGTATTTTCAACATTTCATTCTCATTTTCCATTGCTAAAGCTACTGGACTGTGACAAGTTAGTTCTGAAATAAATCAGTTCACAGGTTACAAGATTTGGGCAATTTTTTTCCTTAACATGTCCCGCCCCTCCTTTCATCCTTCTGCTGAACAACAGCTATCACTGCTTTCACGGGAAGTTCAACCCATCTCAATCCTGATCAAATGCAGGTATTAATCTCCAGGCACAAGTGCAGTCCAACTGAAGACAAACTGGGAACACATACACTACTTTCACTTCTAGGGCTCTCAGAATCCAAACAGTGAAGAGATTGCCAGAAATACATGCACCAAACACCAATCCTCAAAGCAAGATTTTGTTGTTTATCTACTCTCTGCTGGAGCAGAATCAAGACTAAGGCTTTAATTCACTCTTAAAAGAAATACATAAGGCAGAAGCTGAGTGCAGAGAACAGAAAAGATCTGTTTTCTAATATCATCATGAAGATTTGGTTCAATAAAACTAAAGAGGCATCAAAAAGATCAGAAAGTACTTCTGTGGAACAGGAAAGTGTGATCACAAGCCATTCATCTGCATGGAATCATCAACTCCATTCAGTATTGTTTCATATTAACCACATTCCTTTACTTCCTTCGTATTAACCACATTCCTCCCGTGTAGCCCCTTCCTTCTGCCTTGTTTCTACAGACTTGTGATTCTAATTACAATGCTATTGCTCTTAGAAGCTCATATGTTTGTAAACAAACAAGGCTGGGATCACTACAGTGTTCAATCAATAAGGTCCATGCAAACTAACAGGTTCAAATTGCAAAGTGGGAAGAGAGCAATCTCTCTCCAAGGAGCCAGCAATTCTTTTTTTTAAGAAATCACAGGTTATTCTGAGTTGAAAGGGACTCACAATGATTATCAAGTCCAACTCTTAAGTGAATGGTCCATACAGAGCTTGAACCCACAATTATTAGCACCATGTTCTAACCAGCTGATCTAAATTCTACCTAGTATTTGGAGGAAAAGCAATCCACCAAACAACACAAAACCAGACCAGAAACTCCCACACACCAAGCATCTCCCCCCCACCACACTACACTGCAGAAGGAAAATCTGCAGACACAACACTGTGAGTGTCCTCAAGGCTTTTTCTTTTTTTTTCTCCCAGACAGTGTTATTTTCAGTTTAAGCAGCAATACAACATTCATTATTTACCTTTCAATCCTGCCATGTATGTTTCCCATACATGAGGGCTGGTGGCACACATGGTTGTAATACACTGCTTTACTCTCTTTAAATCCAAAAGAAAGAAGTAGCTTTGCATAAATCTACAAGCCAAGGTCCCTGAAGATGCTGGCAGACTTCTGTCAGAACTCTCTTCAGGCTTACTGTTCCCACAGGAAAAGACAAGCAGCTCAAAGCACAGAGTGCTCAACTCCACCAGATCTTTCAGAACATTGGGTTCGATGGCACATGGAGGGGACACCTGAAAGCCACAGCGCAGAGACCCTGTCACATCTGTACTGTTTTCACATGTGGTTTTGCTCACATAGGTTTTATCAGTATTTTCCTTTTCCATGCAGTCTTCCAAAATACCACTCTGTTCCTTGTCCACTGGGTCTCTGTCAGCTGGAGCCATTAGCAGGTTTTCCTCCAGGATTGCCCTCTGTTCTTCAGCACACACAAGCTTGCTTTTCTTAACAGACAAAGCAGAATGCTCCTGGCTGAATTTTTCTTCTAGATAGACAAGCCATTCCTGTAAGACCTTTCTCATACACTGAGGCTCTAACAAAACCAGAGGATCCTGGAGCTTGGCTCTGCAACATAAAAAAGAAGTTTCCTAAGTTTATCTATTATAAGATGAAGTTTCAAATATAACTATATATAACTAAATAACTATACTCCTACACTTGACTTGGAATCAGTGTTGGGTTTTTTGTGATTTTGACTGCATCAAACAGAATTTAGGCTACTTCACACTGTCTGCATCTGATCTCAGCACATTTTGAGCTCCCTAGGATTTCTTTCCAAATTAATTTTTATTTATGATTTTGATTTTTTTTTTAAACTATGCCTGTACTTAAGACAAAGGGATAACACTAGAAGAGCTTTTAGTGAGTTTTGCTCGGTTTAAAAAGAGGAATCAAATAATTCACCAACCAAGATCCTTTCAGGTTATGTTAATACACATTTAAAGCACCACTCTTACATGCATGTAAAATGAATGAAAAGAAAAATTTAAAACATCCAATCATTTTTTTCTGCCAAAGCCTAACATATCCATACAGTAAAAAGTTTCTCTGCTTACATAGTTTCTGCTGTTGCAGCCTTGAGGTCTCTAAGAGGGTCCTCTTCAGGAAGCTGGCAGTTCTGGGGTTCTGACCTAGAAAATAACATCCATTTCAGCCTTTTCTAAAGTACTAATTTTTATAATTTACGTGAGGATTTCCTGAAAAACAGGAACACTCAACACTAATTCCTTTATTAAATATAAAGCTTTCACTTGTAAGATGGAACAGCTCAAAAGAAATTAGGGATAAATTGGGCATGAAGAGCAACAGATAATACTACTTTTTGGGGCTTTCTATAATTGCTTCTACTCCAGCTACAGTAGATTTCTGCAAGTACTGAACAAAAAACAGTACCATGCCACTGCATGAAAGTAAGTCCAAAATGAAAAATTAGCACTGGAGTATGAAATTACTTAGCCCTGTGTTCACTGCCTCATCAGCTCTAAGAAAGGAGTTGGGAGAACCACTCAAACACAACATAAGAATGAAGGCATCTGGAAAAACCTAATGCCATGTTCCTCATCCTGCTTGAAAGAGTTTTTTCCCTTAGGTTGCTATCCTCAGGACACCTAGCAAATACAACTGCTAAGAAAATGTGATTTTACACTCACTCTTTTTCTTCCTGGAGAGATACTACTGGATTAAGAGTTAGTTCTGGCAGCTGCTCATCATCCTTTGCTTCATGCTTCCCTCTAGATTCAGGACTTATGTGAAGTGTGCCAATCTTTTCTGTGGTTTTGCGTACAAAGCTGGAAACACTAAGAATCACAAGTTCAAATGTTTAAAATCAGAAGTTCAGAAGCAAACAAGCAAACCAAGCACTCTTTTCATTCAAACCATCATTTCAGAGACTTTATAATCTGAAGAACTTTTGGGAAAAGGATGAGAGCAGTGATGACCAACAGGAACAAAACTTACTAAAAACCTGCTCAAAATTCATACTCCAGTCATGATCACGTTTTCATCACAAAATAGAAACCTGAAGTATTTAACACTCCTGCTGGAGAAGCAGGATCATATACCAACATAAGATACAGATTTTGACATGTATTTGCAATTTGTATGCAAAGAAATGCAGATTGGCTACACTGCATTTTAAAGCTTTTAAACATAAAGCATCTCCAGGGAATTATGTCACTCTTGGTGGTAAGAAACCACTTTACAATGCTTCAAATTAATTCTTCAGATTACAAAGCTCACCAACAACATCCTTTTCACTCAGCAGTCCCTATTCCTTCAGATATTTTATTGAAGAGAAAGCTCAACGAACATACCAGAACTCAATTATTTCTACCACTGCCACAAAGAGAACTACGTCAAGATTTGAACAGAAAAATAAACTTCCTGCTTTTTGTTCTAAAACAAAAAAACAAACAAACAAAAAAATCCCAAAAACCCCAAAGCAGTATCTTTAACTAAGTAAAGCAAAAGTTAAACTTGCTGCAGAGGGCAAAAAGGATTCAAATTTAGCAAATTGGACTTGGATGTATAGAAGGATTAAAGCTAAACTTTTAAAAATTAACTGTTAATATGATAGTATTTAATTTAATGATAAATAGTATGCAGTGAATACTCAAAAATGTAGCTTTCATTATTAGCAGAAACACTTATTACTAGTAAAATCCCCAAGGCTGCTTACGGTTTAGAAAGAACTTAAAACATTGCCTGTACTTCTGATGCTTATTCTGAGATCCTCACACTGCTGATAGCAACTACAATTCTTTATTGCAGGACACAATTTACATACTGAAGTGACCTGTGCAATTTTTCAGACCATTGCTGGGCCAGAGACATTTTAGCTGAGTGATTAACATACAGCACTTTAACAAAAATTTTAAGTTATGTATTTAAGTTATGTATTTAACACTGTATTTGTACACCCACTGCCTCATCCCTCATTTAAAAAAAGTTTTAAAATATTAATGTGATTTACACATAAAATTCCATAAGTGTTTGAGAAATCAATTAGATCACTGAAAGGTTCCTGTGGGGATAGGACAGACCACTTGCGAGTGTGTTTTAGCAATATCTACCAGCTTTGAATATGTCAGTGTTTGCCCTCAAGCAACATAAGAAGCCTTGCCCCTAAGAACCAGAAAGGCAAAATCCAAAAACAATATTCAGTTTTCCTTTGAATATAAACACAACCAGAGTTTACAGGGTAACAGTAAACATTCCTAGACATTTAACAATTATTAACTGTTTAAAACTAAGGTTGAAGTCTTGGCTCCAGTGAAGTTACCAGCAGCTCTTTGTATCTTCACAAGAGCCAAGACGAAGATTTAAACTGTCTGGCAAAGCTGACTGCATCTCTGGTGTCCCAGTTCAGGTGTTACAAGTTTGCAGAACAGAGTATGAACTAAACCACACAATGCTACAAATCCAGGGGACAGAAGAGGGCAAGATGTAATGGATGAGTGAACCTGCTGCATGTTTTACCTTTCTTTGACAGCTTGGAGAGAGACGAGAGGAGATGGGGAACGGAATGACAAAGGAATACTGAATGGGAGAAATGTCTCATTCCGGTCAGCGTCACCCACCACAGATGCATGAGAGACGTTCTCTGACAAATGGAATTGAAATAAAAAGTCATGAAACAGTGGCCTGGCAAAAAAAAAATGGAACAGTGAAATGAACAGCAAGTCTCTAGTACATTAATGGATAACCTACCCACCATACTTTCCTTTTTAATACTCAAGAATGCATGGAGCCAGGTTTCAAGGGCCATTTTACTACTGACTTTGAACCTAGTAAGTCTGCTTTCTTAATAGTTTTTGGCTTTATAGCAAGGCAAATGATGATCAACAACAGTATGAAAAGATCTTCTAAAATTAGACTTAGTCCATTTAAAGGACAAAAATCTTGATTTAATCCACTGAGTTATTTATACAGCTAGGAAAATTAAGTATTGTGGCATACATCAATTCACAACCGACTGTAAAGTCGGTTGTGACCATGATTTCCAACATCTAAATCACATGGGAGCAGAGATACACAAGCCTTGATTAGGGTATAAATCACCTTCTTATTTGAAAGGACTTAAAAATCTAAGTGAGCCCACAGCTCCCTGACTTTTGATAAGAATCACATGAAATACATCCTTTACTCTCCTATATCCCCAAGAGTATTGACAAAGTGTTTTGCTTAATAATTTCCTGGTACAAACACACACTGTATCTTTAAGTGATGTCAACAACAAAAAAGGGACCAGTTTAAGTCAGGATGACACTGCATTTTGCAAAAGTCAGCAGTAACCACAGTGTTGAGAGGAAAAGATGCTTCACTGTTACAGAAAATCTACCATCAGAATCCCTCTTGACAGTAAAGGTCACAACTGACTTTACAATTGGCTGTAAATAAGGCTGCCTTTGTTCATTACACAGACTAGAAACCTAAAAACTCATTACATCTTATGTCATTGTGAGCAGGGAAACACTAAGTCCATTTCTTCCAAATACCAAATTGAGTACTCGTGCTTCAAGAAGCATCTAGAACTTCTCTACTTGGAAATAGGCAGCAAATTTGTCAGCTCTTGTGGAGCACATTAGAACCTTTATCTTCTGACATTCCAAAATTAAGTCACCTGAATTTTGACTTTTAATGTTGGAAATTATGCACTTCAGAGTTTCCTCACCTGTTTTTATGGTGATGTAGGTCAAGAGGCACACTTACCTAAGTGTATCTTAGTCAGCAGGACAATACTACTGACAAGTAGGGGACTAAATACCAATTTCTGCACTCACCCTCCCCAGTGTAGTTTTCTCCAAAGCATCCAAATTCCCTCCATCCTCAATTGGCATCTACTCCTTGCAAAAGCTAAAAATTAGCCTTCTTATAGGAAAGCCTCTCTACCATACTTAGAACTAAGACAGCTTCTCATCATCCCAGGTTTCTGCATCCCTTCCCAAACCCAACCAGAGCAGCAAACAAGACCCATTACAGCCTCACTCTAGCTTAAGCCCAGTGACAGACACTTGTCAGGAAATAAAAAAAGCCCCCTGCACGGGCTAAATGCTAGTTATTAACAATTCTAGCACCTCTACACTAATGTTTACACACGAAAGAGACAAGCTCCTGTACAAAGGAAACCCTGCAAGAAAGTTAAGAACACTTATCAGAACCCTTCTACTTTCCCTGAAGAAATATAAACCAGAACCCAGATTCAGAAATTATTTTCTGGAACAAACATTACAAAAAGATACTGACAGCAAACAAATCTTGTTTGAAACTCAACTGACACTGGCATAGACAGCTGAAGGGATTTTAGCATTAATGTTCATTACATATGGAGAGGGGGAATTTGCAATGAAGCCCATGCTTGGTAAAACCCTCCAGACCTTTTGTTTTGTTTCACTGGGTTTTGTTTGCTTTTAAGCCTGTATTTCTGTGGAGCCAGCTTTTCAACCCAATGTTTCAGGAAGGATATTGACTAGAAGGTAAGGTGACTGTTTCAACTGATCAAATTACATGTATTAATAATGAATAACTTGATGGTGGAAAGTAAGAGCACAGAGCCAACCCAGTTAAATTCTTGTAGAACAAATGAAAACATTCGACAAACATGTTTTCATTAATAAACATTACCAAGTTCTAATTGCTCATCTTCATGGTGTACAGGAAATTCTTTAAGTCTCTCATCTTCTGAGAATGTTTGACTGTGGAGGGAACATGAGTCTTCATCTGACTGACTGCCCCTTCGACTGATAACGCGGTAGATTCCAGAGTCCAAGACACTGAAGCTTTCCTGTCAGACAAGGGAGTTAGACATCCTGTGAGTTGTACTTCCTTGTTCAGCTTTCTGCAATGAACTCAACCAACCATACCAACACAAATAACCTCAGAGCACTTCCTAATACACTGCCTGGAGAACTCCTATTTAACAGAGTAATTTTATAATATCCAGAATGGAAAAGAACAGATGCCAGCAATTGTGCAGTTCAGTGACTTTTAAAAGATGTGTATGATGCAATTGCTTTTAGGAAAGCAGCCTGTGGAACAACTGGTGTACTCAGTGCAAGGCAAAAACCCACATCACCTTTAGTCCTGCAGCCAAGACTTCACTTCACCCCTTTGTAGCTGCATACCAAGAATCTGTATTCCTTCTGATGGTCAGCCATATCCAGCTAGCACAACTACAGACCCTGCAAAACTAGTTTCAGGACCAACACACTTTTTTTGCTTATGGTAAGTCTATATGGTTTACTTTCACAGTGGCAAATGAAGAAAAACTTGTCTACCACCTCAAGGTGTTATTTACATTACTTGGCTTTTTAAACTTTGCTTTGAAACACTGACAAAGTGAAAATAGGAGCTGATGCTGTATTAACCATTAAATTTGTTTCCTTTCTTGAAAAGCAGTTGTATTTTTTTTATTAGAAATATGCTTTGATTTTTTTAGAGCTCTCTTGTTAAGCTCTTTAGAAGTATTTTTTAAATACTTAGACAATTTTTTAAATAGGTCTAAGATAGTTCTGAGCACTCAGACATTCATTTTCATCACATTAGAGTTATAACCAAGACTACCTTTACCAAAGCACATTAAAACATTAAACAGAGCTGTGGAAAAAGCCATTTTTGTATCAATCTTTGTCCACATCTCAGCCATTAGCCCTGAAAAAATATAGGAAAGAGGCAGAGGTCTAAGAGCTTACAGAATGCACAGTGGTGTTTCATACCTCTTCACCCCATCTAGTTTTAGAATGAAGCATTATGAGCTGTAGTAGACAGGGTAGAAATGAAAGCCTCATCATCCAACTGAGCAACGAGGTGACTTTAAGCTATAAAGATAAAACCTGTAGATAACACTTTTGACACTACCAGTACACATACATGAGATGAAATACTGCTCCTTCTACTGCTGCATGCAGAATCTAGAGGTTCCAACTTTGAAATCAGTTCTTCCAGTTGCACAATGAGATCTTGCTGGGTTGAAGCATCCAGCTGTGACTTCAAATGTTCCAGCTTGTCTAGAGGCAAATTTTTTCTTGCCTAAAAGCACCCATGAAACAGAATTATTTCTAATACACATGTGAAAACAAAAGATATCATATATGCAGGATGATTTTCATCCTTAAAGTATAATGTTTAGATGACTTTATAAACTCCAACAAAATTAATCTCAGTAACTATGAAACTTAATGGAAGGAGGGACAAGATAGACAGTGAAGTTGTACTACACATTTACAAAGAGAAATTTACTTACTCTGCAAGAAACAATTGAGTTTTGGAAGAGACAAGAGACCCTGGCAGCAAGGGTCCAGAATCCTCTTCTCATCAGACGCTCTATGCAGCGATCCACCAGCAGAAGGGAGAGGTGCACAACTTTCCCACTTGTATGCAGACAGAACAACTCACTCTTGTGAACTGCAATATCCTGAATATCTGCAAAACCACACACAGAGCAACACCTGAATGACTAAAGCCATTAATCAACATTCCTTTCTGTCCCTGGAAGAAGGTGAAAGCATATTCCCACCTGACTGCAAACGAGTGCAAAGCACGAGGGGCATGGGGAAAGCAAGCACTGAGGAGTGCTGACCTAGCACCTAAACACTATAAAACTGTGTCAAAACTTTCCAGAGTCACATTTCTGAAAAACATTCCAAAAATGCACTAAATTACCAAAATGTTTCCTTCTGCTCTGAGATGAAAAATTAAAGCCTGAAAAAGATGACAAATATGTAATTGTTAGCTTTGAAACAGAAGGAAAATATTCACTAGTAGAAAAACAACTTTGGCCTTCCAGAAGCTTTCAAATGCAGTACTTATGCTGTATGCAAATAAAGGTTGCAAACTTTAACACCAAAATGGGGAGAAGGGGAAAGACTGACTGACAATGATTGTAGGACTCTGCCTATAACCATACACACAACTGTTTATGAGGGTTCACCCATCTGCCAAATAAATACATTCCCTGTATGCAATTTAGACAGGTTTTAGAAAAAAAACCCAGGTTTTAAACTTTCAGCAGCCACATTATCATTCACAGGACACCTAACAATGAGCCTGAGTAAAGGACACTGCAGGTTAATCACCTGTATTTTAACTACTGTTTTATGAGTCACTCTACAGCATGTTTTCTTTCTCAAGAAGCATGTTTTCAGATCTATGGAAGGAGGGGTTGGCTGGAGGAGGCAAGGTTTTGGTTAAGATTCAAGGATATACTGGAGAGATGACAAGTTTTTTATGAATATTCTGCAATCCAGTTGCAGAAATTGAGCTTGAAAAGCTTCCATGTTAGGGAAGGACTTCAGGAATGACCAGTGTAACAGAAAATGTGACAAAGCAAAGTTTAAAGTTTAAGAAACTTTAGTTTACCTTTAACTTCACTCCACAGTAAGACTTGAACACTTTGGGGAAGAAAAATATAAATGCCTTTTTCTGTCCAGGTCACCACACAGTGCTCACTGTAATCAAAGCAAATGTTAATGGAGCAACAGTCAATTGTGGTAAAAGATATAAAAATTAAAAAAAAATGTAAAACATGCAGGGATGGCACTGACTTAAATACAGCAAGCAACACGTGAGGCAGGTTTAGCACAATACTTGGGAAATTATTCTTACACAAAAACTTGAAGTTGGTAATATAAATTAGGAGAATATAAAAATTCTTAAGCCTATTTTATCAACAGGAAGCTATGCTGTCAAATACTCACGTCAAATACAGCAGCTTGGGGAAAGATAAAGATTGTGGAGAGCAGCTGGAACCAGTATAATGAGGATCCTGCCTGCAAAATAAAATTATTATCAAGTACAAACATAACAATAATAATGTTACTTTCTAAAATTCTTAATATTGCAAATACATGGCTGGCTTAAATAAACATAGTCTCATGACAGCAGCATTCATTGTGCTCACACAGACATAGCTGCAGAATCAAAGTTTTGGCATTTTTGATAATTACTGCCTACACCTCTTAGAGGAGACTGTATTAAGATGACAACTAGAATTAACATTTGACTGAAGCAGGAGTTTGTTTAGTCTTTTCAGCCTTAAGGATGTCCCAAACTAGTTTATTACTTAGAACATTCATGTTTCTACCTGAGAGTAACAACAGGAAGAGGTGGTGATGAGAGCAGCTGCTTGAACTGATGTGTGCTTTGCACTTCCCCATCAAAGTTCACTTCCCACATCCTCGAGCCAGGTCGAGCGCAGTAAATTAATGGATGCTGATTCCCACTGTTTTTTCCAACAGGGAAGAAACATGCTCCAAATTCTCCATCTCTCTCTTTATTACCAATCTTCCAGAACTTCTCTCTACAGGGGAAAAAATACACTTGTTAAGTAAGGCAGCATTAATAAAAGCCCTAATTAATTTTATGGTTTTTTTGAGTAACAAAAAATACTTAATCCCAGCTGCTGAATTGGTTTTGGTGCTCAAGAAAAAAAGCCCGTAATGAATATTACAAAGCCTGCCCAAAATTTATACAAGACAGGGTGCAGAAATATTCATTAGATGAAATGAATGCTCAGATCAAAGGGTTTTATTTCAGCAGAACCAGTTGCTCAACCTAGTTATGGGAAGGTATGAACATTCCCAGAAATGATTTCCAATCACATGAAAAATAAGACAGTGATTATGAATAGTCAGCATGAATTTATGGAAGGGAAATCATGTTAGCAGTCCTCTACAACAGAGTGACTGGCTGGGTAATTGAGGGGAGAACAGCGGATGTCATTTATCTTGATTTTAGTAAAACTTTTGACACTCCTCCTCCCAACATCTTTAGAAACAGACTGAGGGAGCATGGGCTAGGTGAAGAAACATTGATTCATTTCAGAAACTGTGTGTGGCTCTGAAGTCCAGTATTTCAGAAATAAAATAGAACTTGCCTCTCAGTGTCACATAAATAAGTGCGGGTAAGTGAAGATATGAGCAGTCTTCCATCCAAATAATCAAGCTGAACCACCCGAGAATCTACAGTGGTTATAATCTGGACAGGAAACATCACAAAAGTAGCAGCAGCCTACAGTTAAAGAAGAAAAAAAAAAGAAAACATGCTGGTCTTCAGTTCAAAATAAAGACTGTTTCATTACGTTAAAATTGCAAAATTCAGGAAGACTCCTGTATGCTATGAATACACAGCATACCACAGAGCAGTTCTTCTGGCTTTACAAAACAAGGCTTCAATGCTCAGCACAGAAGTCTAAATCCTCATTTTCCCAAAAGTACTATAAATCTAAGATTTAAGAAAAAAAAAAGTTATATCCCTGTAGCACCCTGATACTTCTTTATAAAGGTTTTTTTTTTTTCTGTAACATTAAGAGAGGGTTTTATTCCTGCTATTCTAAGCATTGTGCTTTTTTTTCAAATTCTCCCCACAGGTATGTTGAGCTAACAGCTTTATGGAAACAGACCAGAGGGATTAATTGATATAAAAATCTTCTACAGGAATTAAGTTGTTCACAAACTCACCTTCTCAGTTACCCTGCCACAAATTATCCACATACTATTATATATACACCAGTGTCTCAATTTGCATGGGTGGATGAACAGTCTCAGACAGATTTATGAATAAGAAAACTACTGGGAACTGCATTTAAATTTGCTGTCAGACAGTCACTGTTTTTGCCAGTTTAGACTGTTTTCCCTTCTTAGGAATATGACAAAGTGCATTATCTGAGGAATCAAACAGTCTATTCCTTTAACAGGCATGAACAGACATAGATTGCACGGGCTTTGCCATTTCTTCTCCCTCTCTTCTCACAACTGACCTTTCCCCCCTTCTTTCTTTAAATGTAACAATGGTCTTGCTACTTTTAAGTCAATTTTCCATCAAAATCTTCTGTGAGGGCTAGAAAGCACCTGGAGGAACACAACTATTTCCAGGTTCTGCTCCTTTTTTACTAACTAAAAAGAAAGGATCCAGTAGCAGTAAAAGCTAAAGAACACCTAACAGCTAGAAACCAGGTTGCTACTGCTAATACGCATGTCCTTTGCACAGAATATAAAGGATGTAGGCTCAATGATCATCTACCATTTATTTTATCTAATCCAGATGTTTAAGAATGAGAGCATCCAGACAAAGCCAAGCAAAATCAGTCTGGGACTGCTCTATCTCTGACCAACAGCTGAATTGAGGACTAAAACAAACAGCTGAACTTGTAGCTGGAATCTAAGCCAATAGGCTCAGAAACACCAAGACCCTTAACTTTGATACTTGCAAGTTCCAAGAAGCAGGAGATTGACCAGTTTTTAATTCTGAACATTTGAAAGCATTTTCAAGTTCAATACCTAAAATAGACAGAATAAGGATGGGGTAGTTCATGGGTCAGGATTTCTATGGTAGTCTCAAGAGATCAGCTCTTCATCCCAACAGTTAAAGCTACCAGAACTTCATCAGCTGGCAAGTCCTACGTTGGCCCACTTCACTAAAATAAACAAATATTCCACACACCAACCCCCATGAATTGAGTTCAATCAAAGTATGCAACATTTTACCTTCCCTTGTTTCGATGTGTTAATCTTGATGGCTGATACTTTTCCCACATGATCTCCCACAAAAACTCGAAGGGCAGCTGTATCCCAGCATAGAGCTGTGACTTTTCTGCCCTTATGCTCAGAGGAAACATAAATCCTTTCTGGCTTCCCACGACGCTCCTGATTCAGCTCCCAGACTACTACAAGGCCTTGGCTACAAGTGAAAAAGAATACAGGTCGAAAATAAGTCTTCTAATATTTTATCAGCCAATAAAGATGCATTTTCCCAAAGAAAAAGGAAACACCAGCGAAGCAGCATGCCTCAGAGCTGGTTCTGTTTGAGGTGGCATGGTTTCAAGAAGTGTCACACTTAATTCTGAAGAAGTGAAAGTATTGCTCTTTGCACTGCAATGTATAAGCAGCTTTGTAAGGCTGCACTTACATTTATTACACTTGTCAGTGAGGATGCAGAAAAACATTTAAATAGATTTTAATAAATATAAGTGGAATCAACTATCAATATCACTCTACTATGTAAATGAAAATGCTTCTTTTCATGCTGAAAGGTCTCAGAAAAACATTTATGATCATAATTTCACATGCATGAGCTCTGCCATAGGTGTTCTGTTACAGAAATAATACCTAATCTAGAACAACTATTCCAGAATAAAAACGTTAAGCAAACTGTCTGTGCAGAGAATTATCCTGTAGTGGCCTCTACCAGTTAACCTGGTAAGATAACTCTTCTCAGAGTTCTCAGATGAAGTCTGAAACAAAGCTTCTTAAAACTATTAATCTAGTGCTCAGGTTTGTGAGTATGTCACTCACCTGGTGGCAACAGCAACATAGTCTTCATCATGCAAACAACAGGCTACCCGGGAAATGGCACCTTCCTGAAAGTAAGCACAGGAGTAAGAGCAGATGAAAGCTGGTTTTGGTTTTTTTTTGTCTTTTCCAGGCTAAACAATGGTGGCCCGTCCACCTAGTCCAAATTGGAAATTCAGACCCAAATACAGGCAAAAGAAACATTGTTCCCACATGTCTGCCCACTGCCCAAGTGATGTCGACAGCCGGGTCAGGTATATTCCACTTAACAGGTACAACAGAAGGAGCTTTGCTAGCAAACATTTGTACAATATCAACAGAAGAGCTCTGGATGCTAGGCCTGCACATCTTCCCTAGCCTTGTCTTAGAGAGATCTAGCACCTGTAGGAACTCACAGTTTTTATAGTACCACTTTCCCTGCACTCCTATGGGAAAGCTCACAAACTCAGTATCTGCTGCGTTCGTAAGATCTTGAATCCTTCAACAAAGAGTTACTGTGCTTGCATCTGTCACATCAACCACGAGTGCCTTATCCCCCTTCACGAAGATCAAATCAGGCTTATACAATTCATTTGCGTTGTTCCTTATATGTGGCTTCTGGAACACAGTCCAATCCTCCCTCTTAGCTTCACAGCTCACAGATTGAATTATGTCTTTTAATCCTGGCCTCTTGAGTCATTGGACAGCTCCCAGTTCTTAAAACAGGACTGTTGTCTCATCATCAGTGCTGCAATGTCTGCAAGATCTAACACACTCCTCATGCCTACCCCTGGCCAGGAACTCTCTTGTGGGGTAGACATTAGCTCTCAATTGCAACGTGGTTATCAACTTCCTGTGAGGTATGCCTCTGTAGCATGTTAACCATCCATTGCTGATGTTATCATTCTCAAAATTCTCAGTACCATGGCCCTGGGCAACCAGATGTTTCCACTTGTAAAACTCAGATTTCCACCAATTACAAGGTTTTTGAAAGTGGATGCTAGGAAAGGAAATCTCCCATTCCAATACATCTTCACCACCACCAACAGAACTTGCCATCATTGGAATAGGCTCCCAAATTGGCAGGATGGACTCCTTACTGCCAGCTCATACCCATAACTTCTCAAATAACAGCTCCAGATGTTGCCCTCTTAGAAACATCACCAGAGCCTCATCTGAAGAATGAGCTGATCTACACAGTCTTCAGGGCTGTGTACTTGGAATAAGCGCTGCCAGTTCGATGACACCTACCCCACCATCCTCACAACTCAACTACAAGATGGCATCACACACATTTGGTGGAGGGAAAAGTCACTCCTTGACTGAAGTTCTGATTAATAATTCAAGGGATTTGAGGAACTCAGATCTCACCTCTGTGTGGTCCACCAGGTATACCAGTCTCTGAATAGTATAAGTCCTAAGTATATCGACTTTCTGAAGAGGCTTGAGTGATGTGTTACTAATCTGATGGAGCCACTCCTCCAGTTTCTCTGATTGACCTGAGTCAGCAAAGCCAGTCCAGGGATCAATCCATGTGCCAGATATTTCTCAGAGCACCCTGGGTTGATCATGTTAAGGGGGGAGCCACTTATTTAGTCTTTCTCTATGCAAGTCAAACAGTCTCTGATATCAGAAATATTTTTCTTTTTTCTCAGCTCTCTTTTGCATCCAATTAGTTGTTGTTCTGGATGCTCTCTGACCATGGAATCTTTGCAACTTTAGAACACTGGTTGCCTTTGTAATCTGGCAAAGCCTACTCAGACTACCACAAAACTTTTCAAAAACATCATTCCTCACCACTTGTGGATCTTGCCCATCCAAAATTTTCTTGAAGGGCCCCCTGGCACATGGTGAATCTGTACTGCCTCTACCACTGTGCAGCTTTCATCTTTAAGATATAAACCAGATTCATGCCAACAGATGCTACCACTCTGCTATGATGTGGTTGGTTCTTACTATTTCTTTGATTGCAAACACTGAGCTTACTCCAAGACACAGCTGACAACAACCTGACAACACCAAGGACCGCAGTGCCTTCTCTGATTTGCAAAGCACAGAAATTACTCTTCTGTTCTCACACCTCTGGAAGTTGTTGTGACAGAATTAACTGAGGTGCTCCCAGCTTTAAAAAAAACTGGCTGCATTCATGCTATACTGGAAGTGACTTCTAGGAAATAGCACCTGGTTGTACAGATAACAATCCCTGCTTCATGATCTCTTCCAGCAACAGCAAGTCAGCCCATCTTTTCTTCACGTATCCAGGCACATCAGTTTGGACATTCAAACACTGGGAGTTATCTACTTGTGAGTTGCTCTGGTTTCACAGTCAATTTTTTATTCGAATCCTTAAATATTCTGTGACTTTGTGGCTGTGGTTGAAAAGTAAGTATTTGAAAAACACAGGTCTGACACTGAAGTAATTTTTTTTCACATCTTGTGAAATCTAATATACCACACACTCTAGGGACAACCTCCAGAACCACATCCTATTTTAAACATAGCAGTCAAACACTTCATCTTCTTTAGACAACTCAGTAAGCTGAAGATGCCTATTGACTTTTAAAATACATAAACTCGAACTAATGTTTCTTTCCCAGCCCCATTTTTGAAAATTTTCATTTAAAATTTTTATCCTTACCTTGTGAGTGAGAAAGAGTCTTTGCTTCCAACCATCCTTCTGGATGAGATTCAGCCCTCCTCCTGAACTGCCTAGAGCCAGCCATCTCTTTGACACATCTATACAAGTGCACTGAAGGAATAAAATTCATAATGCATAACCTGGTAAGATCTGATCACAACATCGTCTTCTTGCATTATTATTACGGTGGTTTTTTAAAAGGCTTTGCTGTTTACCAACTGTGTGTACCACTCTTGAACCACTGGCAGTGAAGATTATTAAACAGCACTTTGCAATTGGAGCAAGCAGTGTAAACTGTGTCAGGCTGTGCTAAGTACCCACAACTACATTAAAGAGACACACACAGAGTAACAGGGCCCATTATTTTTACTCTTTCTTCCCAAAGTACTCCCCCCACTAATATAGCATGCACACACGCCAAAAAGAATTAGATTAATCCTATGGCTTAATCAAATAATTAGCCAAATGGGGTCATTACTTGAATTATAAAATAATTTTAGAAAAGCCATACACCACAAACTCACCTTAAGACGACTGGAGTCCAGCCTGAGTGCAGAAAGCAATGGATCCAAACACTCCAACTCTGCCAAGACATGGTTGTAAGAGTCTGGAATTACTGGCACAGAGGCCATGGATGCACACGACTAGTGCTGTTCACTCATGGGTGCATTACAGCTTCAGCTTTTAGCTGTACCTGCCAAAAATCAAGTTCTTGATTAGTTCACTTTTTAGCATCAGAGCTTAAAGAAACACCAAGTGTTTTCCTACTCAAAACCCATCAGGTTCTAGTCTGTCAAAAAGAGGCCCAAGGGTTGAAAAATAAGACCACTGCTTCATTTATGAGAAGTTTTTGTTCAAGTTCACTTCTGAAAACTTAACCTACCAGATAACTCACCCAGAAACAATTAAACTATAATTATATTTACAACTACCTGTGAAACAAGTTAACATATACCTAGAGAAAACAGATTTTATGGAAAAAACTTTTCCCCACAGCATGCACCCTCCATTTGAAACTAATTTTCTCAAGGAAAACATTTAGCATTGGCATTTTATAACTACATCATATTCTCCCCCAAAACTAAATTTAATGAGTATTGTGCTCATGTTATACCAAATTTAGAATTAGCTGCATTTGGGCATTTTGATACAATTATAAGCTGTCCTCTCCACAGTATGTCTTTTCCCACATTCAAGAGATAACACAGAGTGAAAACCAAGAATTAAATAACCACTGAAATCGCAACCTCATATTCTTCCTAAGCAGCACATACTTTAAAATAACTTCTTGTTGAGTTTAAAGTTTAAACCTGTACATTGCTTAACAAAACCCCAAACCTGTTACACTGCGCAGTCAAGTCCCGGAATTTCTAAGCAACACTTAGTATGCGATCCCATAATTAAGGAACTCTCTCCCAGAAAAGCTGTCATGGGGGAAATTTACATTTCCTCAAAAGAAAAGCGAGCGCTCACTCTCACCAGGCGCCAGGAAAAGGGAAGAGGCACACTTAGCCAACGAAACTAAAAGTTATTTCTTCAAAATTCTCAAAGCGTCTTAAAAACCTTAATGACTCCTTCTGGCCCCTCCGCCCCATCCCGCCTGTGCGGCCCTGAGCTGACCCGCGGCACGGCGGGACTCGGCTTCCCGCGCCCGGAGTAAGGCAGAGGATCGCGAAGGGCAGACGAACCCCCCGGAGCCCTCAGAAACCGCGGGCAGGGGACGAGAGGCGGGCCCCGCTGCCGGCCCGGGGAAGCCGCGGGGGCGGGAAGCACGGCCGGCTGCCGCTCCCCGGGGCCGCCGCTCCCTCGCTGCGCTCCGCTCCGCTCCTCGCCCGCCCGGCGCCGCTCACGCCGCCGCCTCCAAACAGCGCGGTCACGTGACCCGCGGGAGGGCGGGCGCTCCGCGCCGCATCACGCGCCGCCCGCGCGGGAGGAGCAGCAGGAGGAGGCGGGGGAGCGGGAGGAAGCGGCGTCACGCGCGCGCGCACCCGCCCGCCGGCCACGTGACGCCGTGACGCGCGCGGCGCCCCCTCCCTCCCGGCGCGCGGCCGGGGCCGAGGGGAGGCCCCTCCCCCGCAGCGAGGCGGCGCCGCCGACCCGGGAGCGCAGCAGGACGGGCCGCCGGGGCCGATGGCGGGGGACGAGCGGGGCCCGCGCGAACGGGTGACAGCGCGGGACGGGCCGGGCCGGGCCGGGCGCGGCGGGGATGGGGGCGGGGGGGCGGTGGCGGTACCGTTTTACTGCCGCGTAACTGCCCCCTCCGCCCGCCGCCGTCATGGCGACGGAGGAGAGGCCGCCACGTGACCGGGGCGGGGGGCGGGAGGGGCGCCGGCGCCACGTGACCGCCGGGGACGCGCCGCGTCGGTGCCGCTCCCCTGTCACGTGGTGCGGGCCCCACCCCCGGCGCCCCGCGGCCCGTTCCGGTCACGTGCCCGCCCCGCCCGCCCCATGGCCCCGGCGGCGGCCGCGGCCCGACCCCCGTAGCGCCGCTCCCGCTCGGAGCAGCTCCCGGCGCAAACCGCACGGTAAGAGCCGCCGGCGCGGGGCGCGGGAGAACGGCGGCGCCGGGCGGGCCGCGGAGCCCGATCCACCTCACGGCCGCGCTGCCCCGGCGATCCGTCCCCGGGGGCGGCGGGACCGCGTCGCGATGGTGCCGCGGCGGCCTTTGGCCTCCCGCGCTTCCGTCCTTCCCGGCGGACGTGTGACGGTGGCCGGGCCGGAGCCGCGATGAGGGAAGGGACGAAAGGGGCGGCGGCACCGCCGATCTGCGCTCCCCGGGGCCGCGGACGGCGGCGGGGAGATGGCAGCGCTGCGCCGGCGGCACCGCGGCCGGGGGCACCGAGCTGCGCCCCGGCGCTTGGCCTGGTGCGGGCGGCAGACAAAGAGGTGCCGGGGCAGCGCCTTCCCCGCCTGCGGGCAGACCCCGCCGGCACCGTGCGGGTGTCCTCGGCCCGGCTCGTGGCAGGGTGACATCTCTCCCGGAGCGTGGGTGATGCGGATCGGGAGAAGGCCGGGCTGGCCCCTCAGGACCGTGCATCCCCCCGCCGTGCCCGGGACAAGCGGCACTGCTGCCACCGCTCCATCCCGCTGACAGATCCCTGCCACCCCTCGGGCTGCTGCTCTGCCCGCTCCCGGACCTGGCAGCGTCCCTGTGCCGCTGCGGGTCAGGCTGGGCCATTGGCACAGATATTCCATGATTCTGCTGTTGCCTGCGGGGAGCGGAAGCCCAGCAGCAGCAAGGCCTGCATTGATCTGTCAGAGCTTGCCTGCCAGCCTGTGCCCACCCTGGCCAAGTCAGGATTATTACAGCATGCAAACGTTTCCTTTATTTCTGCTCAGAGCTCGACAAAACCGTATGGGGTGAGATGGGAGTGAAATGCTGGTAATGGAGAGTGTTCAGAACAGGCATTGTAAAAAACAGAGATGAGAGACACCTGGTCTTAAAAGTGGTTAGGAAGATTCACTGCAATGGAGGAAAGATAGCTGTTGGAATTTGATGGTATTTCCAGAAGTTATGTTTGCTCCCACAGAGCTGAGAGGGGAGGGCTTGTAGGTGGATAAGCATACAGAACATTTCTTTTGGTCTGTGCCAACACTGAAGCTCCGTAATAGACCTTGCCCATTGTAAACTGCAGCTGAAATTAACATCCCCAAGACAGGCATGATGACAAGTTGTACCTCATGGTTAGGGCTTCTGGGTGATCCAAGTGCTTTTAGAACTATTGACCAAGCTCTGCTGCTGGGGATTTTAAAATAAACTGTCTGACCTTCCTATTCTGGAAGATACTTGACCATCAGCTGAAGAACACTAATGCTGCAGCAGATTAAAATTATCACTTAAAGCTGAAAAATAACAGCATTTCTCTGTGTATATGTGGCAGATCTTTCCCTGCACGGCAGCAATGTCATAATCCACGGTACTGATTCCTGGAAACTTCAGATGTTAAATATAGAGGTTATGAGATTTGGACAGGCACAAGTACATCATTGATGGCTCTCACTCTGCTGCATAGTAAGCCTTACATGTTCAAAAAAAAAAAAAAAAAAAAAAAAAAAAAGGAACCTGAGCTGCCTACTGTGTGCTTTGCTTAGCAAGGATGTAGCCTTCCCTGTAGGAGATGGGGAATGTGATCAATCCTCAAGCAAGATTTTTATTTTAGAATTTTTCCTGTATTGTAACACGAAGCCATTTTGTTTCCATTAGTGACAAACCTTCCTAAATCCCTATTATTAAATAGGTTTTTTTTTTTCTTTCTGATGTACTGTTCAAAAGACAGCTCAGGGTTTTCTCCATTTTGGGTAATGCTTACTGTGCTTGTGAGTTGTATCATCCCACTGCTACTGTAAATTACTGCAGGAAAAAGGAAGTACAGCAGTGACAGAAAGAAGAACAGTATGAGCCAGTGTGCTCACCCTCCCAGAAGGTGAAATGAGCCACTTGTGGGATAATTGTGCTCTCACAGATTGCACACTGCAGGGTACTAGAATGGCTCTAAAGGAGAAGTTGGTAGTTGATTCTTTGCTTCTGTAGTTGAAAGACTGGGTGTAGGTAGGTGACATGGCATGGTAGAAAAGCAGAGCAACTGGCATCGGAATGAGCCCGACTGTGGGAATGCTTTCCTTTTTCTTGCTGTTCCGTACGGATTTAGTTCCTTTGTATTCTGTGGCTTTGCCTCCATTGCATTGGATAATAATGACCTTAAAGGACTACGAAGTAACAAAGGGAGAAAAACATCAAATCCCTAGTCTTGCACATGGTGAGGTTTCCAGTCTCTGAGAGTCTGTGGCCAGCTGCCTTTTTCTAGTGAGGATAAGGTGCTGATGAGCCTGCAGACCTGCAACAGGAAACTACATAAAATGGTTGTGTGAATAGCACTGAAAGGGAATAATGCTGCTGGGAGACTGTAACGGATTATGCTAGGGAACAGTCCTGAAATCATGCCATGCAGTTTTCTTTGAGAAAGAAGTATTACCAAGGATGCTCTGAATGTGGCACAGCGTGTTCTAGTGACTGCTGCAGTGGTGCTGATGTGAAACCCCACATTCAGCTCAGCATGACTGAATTCTAGCAAAACCTTGGATGGCTGGAATGGTGAAGGAGTGAAGTGGAATGCGGAGCCCTTTTGCCATTACATCTTTCCATCTAGTGTGTCACTTAACTCATTTGCACAGGAGCTTGTAAGGCTTCTGCTGAAGAGAATGCTGTGCTACTGTGCAAATTGTCAGAATAAAATGTCTTGTTGCTGGTTGTTGTTTTTTGGGTTTTTTTAAAGGAAAAAAGAAGTATGTGAACTCAAATGCTTAGAACTACCATTTTGTGATATCTGCTAGTAGTGTGATAGTTGATGCAGGTTACAGTCTTAACTTTGGCATGGGTCCCAGAAAATATTACAGGTATTCTGAAGCACACAAAACATCCACATCAGCATTAGAAAAATATTATTTTGCATATCAATAGTAAAGTTTATGATACACAAAATACAGCAACTGGACATACTAAACATTTTCAGCAAACTTACCAAAGATGTACATTTTTGATAAGTGTAGCAACAGTACGTTTGACAGCATGTAGTCGCCATATCCTTTATCTCTTGAAAAATTTAAGGCTGTAGGTTGAACCTGGAGAGAGGAATGATAGTGACTGCTGGGGAGAACAATGCAGCAAGTATCCAAAGACTTGTTGGATTGAGACTGCTGACAGAATTATCATTGTGCTATAGTATGTATGACATTAGTTCCTCAGACTTCAGAGGAGAGGGACTGGCCAGCTGCAGTTCAAGTGTACAAAACATTGTTCAAATGGGCAAAACCCACCACGATAAGAACACCCGAGTCTTACTGGGCTACCTTATCTTTAGTACAGTGAACTGAAAATCCATGATTTTTCATGTACCTTGTATCCTTCCCTTTTCTGAAATGACTTAGCATCTGCCATTCCCACTGAAGAAGGGAATTGCTGCCAATGCCAGAGGAGATTTGGAATTTGTTATTGCTTAGCTTCAGTATTTTTCCTTGAAAAATCAGTAAAGCGACAGTAGAATGGGAACATTTACTTATCAATTTAAATGTGAGATTTATGAGTCTTTTGCTGGATTAAAAGCAGTATCAGCAATATAACTGGATGAATTATTTGGGTAGGTGGGAGTACTTTTAAGTAAATTTGCTGATTACACTGGAAGAGAGGAGTGTGTTTATCTGAAATACTCCCAAAATTATATAGGCATGGACAAGTGAATGGAGTAGTGAAAGAGTTACAGCAAAAATAATTACAGCTAATCAGCTCACCTATATGTTTTTAATAGCTCATTGTAGCCACAATGGCAACATCATCTGAAGAAGTGCTGCTGATAGTGAAGAAGGTGCGTCAGAAGAAGCAGGATGGGGCCCTGTACCTGATGGCTGAACGCATTGCCTGGGCACCCGAGGGCAAGGACCGCTTCACCATCAGCCACATGTATGCAGACATCAAATGTGAGTGATCACCCTCCTGCTGCACCAGCACTACTGCCATGCATGTGCAAATGTCACACGAAGCTCGCCTGCCCTTTAATGCCGTTTATAGCTACCTCAGGAAGGTTGCAAGGGGTCTGGAGCTCTGGCCAGGCTACTCTGTAGCAGCAGAGATCAGGACTCTGGTAGAGTATCACCAGCTAAGGATGCTACCACAGAAGTTCTGTAGCCTTCAGATGTTTAACTTACGCTGCATTTACAATTAACTTTGATAAATTTCTGCAATAAATTGAGCAGAAAAATAATTTATGCCATATCCTTGTAGAGGGAAGGGTGGGAGGAGGGTCGGGGAAGAGCATAGAATTTTCAGTCTAACAGAAACTATGTGGCATGTCATCTGTTTACCTGAGTATCTAAAGCTGTTTCGGTTTTCATATAAAATGAACTCAGTTTTATTTTCATCCAACAGACCATAGCTTCAGAAGTGTCAGCTTCTGTAGTTTGGCCTAGCTGGTAACATTCTGAATAAGCATTTGCTGTTGCAATAGCAGAGCACTTGCAAGTCAAAACTAAACAGTAAATGTCTGTAGCATGCTGCCTTTCTGGCTCCAATTAGTGCTCTTATTTCATGTGCTCTAATGCCGAAGAAGGAATAAAAAGTAAGTTGTGTGTGTCATTTGGTAATGGTTTAGTGATTACTGCTGTTTAAAGTCACATACAAGCACTGCAGCATGATCAAAAGTGTGTGATGAATCAGAACTAAGATGATCTTTTCTTAAATATGAGAGTGATATAAGGTTTAAAAGCCCCTTTCACCTATAATAATCAACGTTGTGAAGGTTTTGTTTAGCTGCTAACTTACACTTAAGCAGCTTGTATTTTAATTATATACATGTATAAGCATTGAATTATTTTTATCTTAAATAACTAAGATGTGCTTTTTGTCATCTGAAATGAAAAAAGGGCGAGATGTATTTGTATATTTGTAATAGAGAAGGTGATTTAGTGTCTCCCACTTGCTTTAGAGAAAGGGCTGATATTAAAAGTTGTGTGCCATTTGCAGTGCTTCACTGAAGTCACTATAGCACAACAATCCATAAGCATAGGTGTCCCAGTCTCTGCTCCCTCTGGTTATGAGGAGGGAAGCAGGAATTACGTTTTTCTTATGAGTCATAAGGGTGTAGTAGTACCCTGGAGGCATTGGTGATTGACTTGGGGAGCAGTAACTCCAGCAACTTGGCTAACTGCACTTAGCTCACCACTGCAAATTGGGATCCAGATATGCTCTTACCCACCCTACCTCTGCTTTCCTACCACCATCCTTCTGCAGGAGCTGGGCCAGCTGGAAAAACAAAAGGGGGTGCTTTTCAGTGGATCAGTTCCTTTGTTCAGCTTGATGCACAAACACTAGCAATCATACAAGAAATGCAGCAGGAAGATGTGGAAAGGGGGAATGAGGTCACCTTTCAGCAGCAGCCTGGATGAGTTCCAGGTTAAAGTGTCCAGGTGATGACAGCCTCATTTGCAGCAGTTTTCTAATGGATGCCGTTGGGAATGCAAAGATGAATCAGGACTCCTGAGCAGGAGCTGAAGGATATTGAGCAACAGGCTGCTTACTGTCTGTCTTGTATTTTAGAGTGAACAAGGTGCAGAGTTCAAACTAATTCAAGGGGAAGACTGACTGTTCCATTTTCACAGCTGCAATTCACACACAGGAGAATGGTGTTTAATTGGATGATGAGAAAAACTGCTTATAAGGAAATACTCTAGGGAAGACAGTTTCTTGTATAAGCTTACTGTCTGTCTCTCTGCAATCTAGGCCAGAAAATCAGTCCAGAAGGTAAAGCTAAAATTCAGCTGCAGCTGGTATTGCATGCAGGGGACACAACCAACTTCCACTTCTCCAATGAAAGCACAGCAGTAAAGGAGCGAGATGCAGTCAAGGATCTTCTTCAACAACTGTTGCCCAAGTTCAAAAGGAAAGCTAATAAAGAACTTGAGGAAAAGAACAGGTAAAGGGTTAGCAGCCTAAATGTCTGTTTTGTTTTTTATTTTTTTCTTCTGTTAGCTAACTATCGTGTATTTCTGTTAACAGTTGTTGCTGTTTCAACATCGTGAATGATACAGCAATTGTTTCCCTAGTAAAAATCTCCCTGCTTTCAATTTCAAGGCTGTTCCTTGAGACTTGCATAACTGTCACATGTTGAGACTACACTTGTGTGCTTAGTGACACGTTCCTGAGGTGTAAAGGCAGCCTGTCTGGCTGCCACCCGGTCTTTCTTATCCATAGCTATGAGGAGAGCACCCAACTGGCAATCTGTCTCTAGTCTTCTTAAATATATATGTATCAATTAGAAAAGCTGCTTGAAAGATTTTTTTCCCTTTTCCAGAAATTTTGTGGAGCCTGATGATATCTTTTTTCATCCCACAGAGCCCTATTTGCCCCCCAAATCTTTTCTGATGTTTTACAGATTATTAAATTGTAAGGTATGTTCATGCATCAGAGATCACTGGAGAGGCTGCAGTTTGTTATTTGGCATACAGGATGTTTATTCTAAGAAATGTTTTAGAAGATGTTGAGGACCTAAGTCCTTTTCCCAATGGGCTCTTAAGATACATTTCCGTTCCTTTAAAATGTTTGTGTTAAACCAGTCCCTGTAGCCACAGAGCTCTCTTCTGTGCATCTCCTCTGATGAGTTTCACTTCATTCTAGTGTCTGCTGTGAATCCTGTGTCTAATGGCTTCCATTTCAAAGACTGTTACAGCTCTGAACATAGTTAAGTTAATGCTAGATTTTTCAAAACATGAGAGCATTGCCTCATGGGACAGACTGGATCTTAACAAGGAGATTTCCCAGCAGAAGGGCAAGAGGCCTTGTGCTGGAGCTGTGACACAATCAGGATTAACTGGTTCCAGTACTGCAGCAACCACTAGGGTCTGCAGCAGTGCAGCCTGCTTTGGCACTGTTCCCATACTCATTTCTTTATGCTATGTGCCTTATTTCTGACAGTATTGGTGCTGACAACATGGGCAGTCTTAGCTCTGAATCTTTGCCTTCTTAAAGGGAGTTTTACAGCATCACACCATGAAGTATCAGGAGCTTTTCTAGTTACAGGAAACCTAGAATCCCTGCACGTATTCAGCCATAGTTTGTTCTCTTGATTAGAAGTCCAATTCTGATGATGGGGCTTCATTAGCTTAATTGCAACAGATAAGGCAGAAAAGATCCAGCCTGTTGTGGAAGGATACAGCATCCAGAGTCCCTATGGCACTTCCTCCATTTATTGATAAGTGGGAGTTGGGTACGTACCAAAATTCCAAGCTTTAATGAAATAACCAGAATAACAGACTGCTTTCAGCTGTGCTAATTTGTAAGAACTGCCACTAATCTATACTTGTGACAATAAGAAAAACTGGAGAAAACCCTTCTGGTTAAAACATGATAGGGCTATCCTGCCATAAAGCTTCCACTTCCACCTCATGCTACTTTGTCCTTAGAGCAGCTAAAGGCTTTCATTTTGTCCAGATTGCAGTTTATCCATGTTCATCCTTAGACCATGTATCCATAAGACTCCTGATTTTTTTTTTGTTGTTTGCAATTGATCAAGACCCTGAGGTACATGTTAAAGACTGATGAGGTTATTGGCAGATTGTGAACACACATGCAGACTTCCCTGAAAATAGTGCAGTGGGTTTCTTATAGGGTACACAGCTGTAAAAACAGCTGCTTAAACATGAGTGAAGATTCAGGTGCATAGTCTTTGCATTTTGGGTAGTGATACCTGATATGTGGATGATAATTTTTGTAAAAATTGCTCCCTGGTGGAAGTAGTGACATGGAATGTGTCTCACACTTGTGCTGTGTCTGATTAAGGGATAAAGATCCTACTGTTACCACAGAAACATAAATGAGCAGCCATTGGGGTAATGTGCTTTAAGTGATCTTATCCCATACACATTTTGTGATCTATACTCTTGCACTAGAATAGAGATCAGTAGCTACTGAATTTTAAGATCTTAAACCAATAATTGGACAACACTGAAATCACCTTTTTTTTCTCCCCCATCATACTTCTGTTTTGGAACAGCAAGAATATTCATTAATATTCATTGACTTTTACAGTTCAGGAGATTCCAGTCCTAGTGTGCAAAGACACAAAAGCACCACAGAATATTTTAGGACAAGACATGAATCCCACATTAACTTTTTCTTAGGCTTCACTGTTTTCTAACTTCCAGTGTTAACATCCATTTCTTAAGTCTTTTCAGACAAACAGTGCTATTGACATTAGTTGTTTACTCAGTCTTGTCAAGAAATGCACTGCATTTTGAAAGAAAAGTTGGTTTCTGTTCCTTTTGTGAACTTGTGTTAGTTGTGGAAATACTAGTCATTTATTCTGCAGTGTTTCAATTCTATTCAATACATTCTTTTACCAGAATGCTGCAAGAAGATCCTGTTTTGTTTCAGCTCTATAAAGACCTTGTTGTGAGCCAAGTAATCAGTGCTGAAGAATTCTGGGCCAACCGTTTAAGCCTGAATGCAGGGGATAATTCTGCAGCACCTAGTAAGCAGGATGTGGGCATCTCTGCAGCATTCCTGGTATGTTGAACCTTTAACTCGTAGAATTTTAGAGTAAACAAATTGGGGAAAGTGAGAGTTCTGCTCATGCACTTTATTCCCATATACATGAATGTTGTACTTTCCTGGTTCCTCAACATCTCTCTGCTCTCTACGCATTCCAAGTGTAAAGGAGAAAAAAGTTTCCTACTGATCTACAACCTCAAAACATTGTCAGTTTAAGATGTCCAGTTTGAACTTTAGATTGCCAATAGGCAGATGATGTTTGTACTGCTGCTCTGCCTTCTGTAAAACAGGAGTGATGTGAATATATGGTCACTAGGTTAAAGTGCATGAGCTCAATAAACTAAAGAGCATATTTGTGGCAGCAATGACATGCATAAATTAAACTTTCCACTTAAGGATTTTATTCCCTCCCCAATTTTTTAAACCAGTACATGCTTTCAGCTACTTGAAGAACAAGTATCTGGAAGCTCATATTCTCTCTCTTTTTCTCTTAACTTTCAGTCATTTTACCCATCTGTAGAAACCATGCTTCAGTAAATTCAGTGCAGTCTAAAAGTAATCTAGATACAACTTCAGATCCTCACACAGAGACATGTTTCTGCTTCTGCAACAAAATTCACAGATAGGACTCTTTAGATGAAATCCCACTTCCACCTTTGTAAGGACAGTGTACACAGTGGGATTGGGAGGGAAAGAGGAGGTAGGAATTGTTTTAATTTAGCTGCTGGTTTACAACCACTTGGTTCCTTCCCCCCCTCCCCCCCCCCCCAACCTTGGAAATACTTGAATTAGTTGCCAAACAAATTTGATTGCTCTGATTTCCTGTTGCCCATTATTCTTACACCTTAATGTTAAAAAAAAGGAAACCATAGTGAAAAGTAAACTCACTAAACCTTCAAAACTGAAGCATTCCCAAACTAACTTGTTATGTTTGAGTTCTCTGCATTTATGAAGAAGACTTTTTCAGATATTTGTGTGTCCCAATTCAAGTTAAATCTGGCTCTGCTCAGAACGAGTGTTAGCCTGGGAAGAAGATGGTTCAAAAGCTGTGAGGTACACAGGAAAAGGAGGAAAAGGCACCAGCCTGTGCAATCATGTACTTTTCCTGTTTCTGAGAATTGGATGGAGCACTCCCCTCCTCCAGAGCTTCCTAAAGAGATCACTGAGATCAAAATTTAAAGTTCTGACTACGGCTAACCCTCAAACTTTTAATTCAGTGTTACTTATCAGTTACACTAAGATGTTTTTAGTGTATAAGGGAATAAGGTATAAGAGCCATAAATCCTTGTCTGTCACTTCATTATAGCCACTGATTATTCACTAGCTGAATTCTTGAGTGAATAATAATGAGGCATATACAGTATGCTTATTTATTTTTACTTTGACACAAGGATAAGCATAAATTAATTAAGCATATCTTGCTTTGACCAATGGAGTGCTCTTTGCTTTCTAAAGCCTGCATTCTGCTTGTTAAACCACCCCTTAAGTGGCAAGTATAATAAAGTAATTCATGTTTGCTCGTTCATTCCTCATTCTAAAATACCTGTGTACAATCAAATACACTATGGATTAGTGGAAGAAGAAGATTCTTTTACCTGCAGCAGACCTTGCTTGCAGGATGCCAGTTCTTTTCCTTCTCCAGTGAGAGAAAGCATCCAGACATGACTGTTTTTCCCCTGTGCTTTTCCTCAGGCTGATGTACGGCCTCAGACAGACGGCTGCAACGGGCTGAGGTACAACTTGACTTCAGACATTATTGAATCCATATTTAGGACATACCCTGCAGGTAAGAGCAGTGTTTTGCATACCAAACACATCCATTTAAGATTGGTCTTTTTACTGTCTTACTGCAGAAAGACTAAAATGTTAGTCTGAGCCTGGAAGTATAAGGAACCATATCTTTCAGTCTTCTGGATAATTTTCCCTGCCTCATTAGAGGGATGGGAAGAAGCATATTCATATGTTTTATAAAAGCATAAAATATACATTTGAAATGAAAACTTCGCTTTATTAAATGAAAACATTTTAACTTGTGTTGACTTTCTGTTTTTTAAATTGTGAGTAAATGTTTGATTCCCATGATACTCTCCTACTCAGTGTTTTAATTAATTGTTATTTTTCATCTTTGGGAGGAAAAGAACCTGATTTCCATCATTTCCCGTGCATTGTAATGGACATTGACACTGATTCATTTTGGCCCTTAGTGTAGGAGCAATTCAAGCGTGTTCAGGCCACTGTTACATCACTTTTCAAAGATTTGGAGGCATAAATGAGTACCTTTTTGCTCATGCTTAACTACTGCAGTCCCATTTAATGGGAATGAATGGAGGCAGCCAGAAAGCAAGGAAGCCATCAAGAAAATGGTAACATAAAATACCACATTAAGATTTGTGAAGTAGTTTGTAATTGTTCTGGGTTTTGTTCACAGTAAAAATGAAATATGCAGAGAATGTTCCACATAACATGACTGAGAGGGAATTCTGGACACGATTTTTTCAGTCTCATTATTTTCATCGGGACAGGCTCAATACAGGCTCAAAAGACCTCTTTGCAGAATGTGCCAAACTGGATGAGAAAGGTAAGCTGAAAGCTACAGATTTGTTGTTTTTGAAAGCTACAGATGGTCATGGAAAGTTAGCTACAGCTTTGCCATTCTGAGCATGTTTCATAGTGAGAGCATTTCTTGGAACAAATTAGCCTTTGGATAGTGGCAGCACTAGAAGTAAGCTTCACTACAAATTCCATATTATGCCATCTTAGTAGATTGGTTATGTACCATCAGTCACTGTGGAATAATTTTGTGTGCACAGTAGGTTTTGTTATGTGGTATGTGCACAATTTACAACAGGTACAGCTTTTGTTATCAATGGAATTTTAGTAAATGAGATTCCTATATTACAGATTTTCCACAGGAGTTGCCATACTTGTTCTCTGAAATTCTAAAATAATATCTGACTCAAGTTTTTTATGAACTTTTGAGATAGGTTTGGGATGATACAGAAATGTGGGGACTTAAGATCACTTACCACCATTCCATAATATGTATTTTGGCTAATAATAGCCTTTTATTAGGAATACAAAACCCTTCACAAATCAAAGCTATCACCAGATATAAACTGTCATACTACTCAGGCAGAGCGGCAGAACAGTGTCAAAATTAGAGGAAACACTATTTTGACTTTCCAGTTCCCACTCCTATAACTGCATCTCCATTTATTTGTTTAATCAGTATTCAGTTATGTGTAGAAGTTGGTGAAAACTGGGCTAATTAGTAGGAAGATGCTTTGGAGTAACTTCCCACATTTATTGCTTATTTTAAATGGAACTTAAAAAAGGGTTTAAAGTTTTAGTCCCAGTGTTGTTTGGGCCTGTGCAGAACCTTTGGCATCTTTTAAAGATTAAATATAACCTAATGATCCCACAGTTATTCTAATTGTTTAGATACAATTATTCATTATTTTTAAAAATTTGTTTCACACAGGGTTAAAAGCAATGGTGTCTCAAGGAGTGAAAAACCCCCTGATAGATTTAACAGCTTTGGAAGATAAAACATTAGATGAAGTAAGTACTTGGGGGGAAAAAAAACAGAAAACAAACAAAAAATCCAGAAGAAAACTATACCACTTCCTTAGTTACATTTAAGTGGCTCCTTCTTTTAAAACCACTAAAAATGCTAATTTCTAGAACAAATCCCTTACTAGGCAGTTGCAGTGATTGGGTATTCAACATTCCTGCTGTTGTGTTTGTGAAGGGAAATGGAGATTCTGCCCATGGAACCTGTGTTGGTCACACATGCCTTGGTTTGCATGGTGTATTTTTAAAGAATTACTCTTTCATTTGTCTTTTCTGTCTAAAGTAGACCCTGTTTTTTTCCTACCTTTAAAACCCTATGACAATGTGCAGAAGAATAGCACAAAACAGGATTTGATTTGTTCTTACTTTGAACGTTGCCACTTGATTCGGCCTAACTGAAGGACACTTTATACATTGTTCTTTGTTTAGCTTCAAATAACATTTTTTACTAAAATTATGACTAACTTGAACTATTATCTGCCTCCAAGAACAAGTTCAAACAATTCATATCAATGGTGTACCATAACGTGAAGTAACTTAGAGATGTGCTTTTCTGCAGTTGATTTAACTCAAAGTGTTCAGTTGTAGTTAAAATGAAGCTACATTTCTAAGTCTTTTGGTGATTTTTTTTTTAAATTATTTTCTTTTTTTCATTTTCTTTTTGTGGGGGTTGTCCAAAGCTAGCAGTCTGAAACTGGGCCATGAGTTTAGGAAAGGTGTGTTTGAAGTGCTCTGCAAACTGCCCTGATTTGCTTTTGAGGCTGGTTAACAGTAAGCATGAAACAGCCCATGGGGTAAAGTGCCATCTGGCAAGTGGAGAACTCTGCCAGCATTTTAAGCCTTGAAGATTTTTGAATTTTCTAGTGGTATCACATTCTCCTGACAGGTATATTTTAACTTGTGGGCTGCTGGTGTCCCACTAGATGTTAAAAAGCAGTCAGTAAAACAATTGCTGTATTTTCCTTGCCATCAATGCCTCTTTTGCACAGGTGATCCTTCATTTTTTTTCTTTTTTTTACTGGTTCTGTTTTTACTTATATTATGGTCTTATAAAATTACCTGTATAAAACTTGTTACCTTCTTTCTGACCCTTCTAAATTGCCAAGTTTTAGCAGAATAAAACAGTCACTGGAGATTTTTCAAAGTGCATAAGGAGATGGTGTTGTAAAGGTAGGAAAATGATGCTGTAGATGATGATGCAGAGGAGGTGGCTTCCTGACTCAAGGGAAAACAGAATTGTCCTACTGCTCTGGGGGCAGAAGAGAATCAATGTTGTTTTCTTTGTAGGGCTATGGTGTTGCTTCTGTGGCCTCTACATCAAATGCCTCAAAGTCTGCTAGAGAAAGTAGTAATGCTGCCATCATAAAACGCTTTAATCATCATAGTGCCATGGTCCTTGCAGCTGGCCTCAGGAAACAGTAAGTTTTTCAGTGTTTTGTAAAAGATTTTTGGAATAAATTTTAAGAAATTTCCAAAACAAGAGCACATCTTCAGTTATTCATACAACCTTTTCTTTTAATTTTTATAAATGAATTATTTTCCTCTGAAAATGAAAATACCTTTAGATTTCATTTTACTTTATAGAAGTTTTTCAGAGATATTTGAAGTGACAACTGCTATTTTTAGCTGAGTTATATAATAATATAAAACAAATTTAAAAGGAAAGAGTGTGTCTGCCTAGATATCTACCCTGGTGAAGGCTGCAGAAGTAGTGTTCTGTGTGGAGGTGAAGTCTGGTACAGGGAGTTCCTAATTCCTGCCTTCCAGGAGCAGGTCTGCTGGGGCTTCCTGCAGTGGGGCATAGGTGAATCAGATGAAAGACTCCTCAGGTGCAGTAGCCTGCCCCTGATAAAAAGACTTGTCAGGTCATCTGCTCTACAACTCCTTTCTGGACTACCAACAAGGATTACTACTCTACCCAAATCCTACAGATCTTAACTGTGAGAAATTTTAGTTAATACTTCCTTCTGTTTAGCTGGGCTCCCTCACATTGTTCTTCTGTTTTTCACAAATTAAACCTACAGCTTGAGCAATCTCTCCTGGGCAAAGTGTGTTTCTGTTTCTCAGTTCAGAAAAGGACAACAGAATAGGTCTCCTTGAAACAGTTGTATTGCAGGGCTCCCAGAGCTCTGCTAACACCTGGTTGCATAACTGTGTATACAAAGTGTTGCTAATTTAGCCATAATTTTGCTGTGTCCCACATGCACTGTTGGCATGCTGCTATTTCTGAAGAGAGGGACCAGCACCTTCCCCGGCTGTTGAATTCCCCCAGTGACAAACAGGGTTAATGTGAGGAGTTGGTTCCCTCTGTCTATATCAACTGCTAGAAATTAAGACATAAGGGGGAAAAAGTATGTGAACGTGCATATTAAGTTTTTGAAACAGATATATTTACTTTGTCTCTAGCTTGTATCTTAAGTTTTCTGTGAGGTGAATTCTTCTTAATGCTGTTTCTCTATTTTAAGAGAAGCACAAAATGACCATTACAGTGAGACCAGCAGTACGGATGGAAACTCCAGGGATTCAGATTTCTTTCAGCCACCACTGAAAAAGGTATAAAGTTAGCTGATGTGATTCTAACTGAATGGAACTGGAAGCTCTGTCTCTGAAAAAATTGCTGAAAGTTCCTTACTTGTTTTATGACAGATCTGAAGTGAAACTCTTTTAGCTTTGTTTAGAAGTACACAGAATAACAGCCTGACAGCCTGTTTAAAAAAAAAAAAAGCCTTTTTACCTCTGTTAGTGAAAGCAAGTTACATATTGAAGTGTTGTGCTGTTTATCTCCTCAGTAGCACCCAATGAAAGTAAAAATTTCTAAGATCCTTCAGATTGGACTCAGAAATCTGGTTCTTTCCATTTGCTGCAGTTCTATTTTCAGCCCACTTCCTTTTGTTTCTCTTTCAAATGCCTGAAAACTTCTAGAGAACACCTGTCAGAAAAGGATATTGGTGTTCAAGCACCAGTATTAACCTATCAAGCATGTTGTTTGTAGAGGGGGTGATGAAACTGGCACATGACAGCCTTCAACTTAGAAGCTGAAGTGAGGTTGAACTGAGAATGTAGTGACAACTAGTGCAATGAAATACAGGGCAACAGTCTGATCTAGACTAATCAGAGCAGCTCACAAAGTGGAAGAAAATACTGTAATTGCTATAAAACTGAATTGAATACTCTTCCTGGAGTTGACAGCCTAAACAAAAAACATCAGAGAGACTCAAAACTTGGCTGTATTGCGAGAAAACCTTGTAGAATACATGTTGTTAAATGTTGGGGTAGTCTTTGACTTCCCTCAAAAGCTGCAAGTTTTACTGAGCAGAAAATTATATAGCAAGGCTAGAAGAAATGTGATGAAAAGGGGAGTGAAAGAGTAGCAGGAGAGTAGGAGACTTCAAAAATAGTTTTCTAGTGGTACAGAGTGTGATATCACTGTGCTGTTATCTCTCAGTGCTAATACTCCACAGCCTCTGCTGTCACCAGGTACCCTGGGGTAATTACTGTGGTTTTAGTCTTAGACTCCTATACACCAGCTATTAAATCATTAGTATTTCTGCTAATCTGGAGTTACATGGACAAAAATAGAGAGCATGAATGATTATCTATGTATACTTTTTGGAAGTAGCAGGGACTGCCTAATTTAGGCCAGAATCTGGAGAAAAGGCAATGGTGCCAAGACTTCCAAATGGCCCGTCCTGAACAACATTGGGCATCACTCCCTCTGGAGGGTAGGCATGAGTCATTCCATACCTGAGTTTTCTTTAAGGTTTTAGTAACCCTTCAGCTCACACTTGGTGAACCAGAAGAAAGCACTGGATGTCTGGACTTGTACCTTCATTAGTAACATGTATCATTATTTGGCTCATTTTAGGTAAAACTGCAGGAGGCCATTGAATATGAAGATTTATCAAAGAATAATAGCGTTAAAACTATTGCACTAAACTTAAAGAAGTCTGATAGGTAAGTTTAAATAATGCACAGCTATCATTATCTGATAGGTAAGTCAAAATAATGCACAGCATAGCCAGTTTATCAGGGGTTTCATCATAGCTCACACAGGACCAGCTGATGTAGTCCCTACTGTGCCACTCAGGTGTGTTACAACTAAGTTTAGAAACCTAATATGAGCTTTTGCATCAAACAGTTTCCCTCTTAAATTTGTAGTTTTATTTGTCAAAAATTCCATCTTACTTTTCAGAGGGTTGAGTTTCTGTAAGCCTGATGTCTAATTTCTGTGAAAGCCTAGGTTCACAGTTCAGCACATCATTGCGGCTTTCAGTGGAAAAATGTGTTATGTATGAAAACATACGGAATTCCAGGAAAAATCCACTCCCAGGCAAAAAAGTGCAATTGGGATAGTTTGAACTGCTCACTGGTCTAGGATTTTTCTAGTAGTACTCCTCTTGTTTTCTAGACTTTTGATTTTGAGAACCATAGATGTAACATCAGAAAAGGAGCAATACAACCAGAAAGTGAGTGGTTCCATGTGTGCACCTAACTTCATTTAGCTTAGTTTCAGTTGAAAGTGATGTGACTTGCTCCATTCTAATGATATTTCCAGAATTTGGTGGCAGGGATAAGGTGAAAGGGTGGGAGCTTTTCATTGGCAAAATGATGATCACAGAGTCAGCAATAGAAGCTGTTACTTGCTGCCATGCCATCCCTAAGCCAACCTCTTCCCATGTGGCAATATATTGAACTTTATCAGTAAATAGTGTCAGCAATTGCAAAACATCTAAAATTAGAAACATTAGAATTATCCAGGAGTTTGCTCTCTTGTTTTACCAACACTCTTACTAATAACACTTTTCCTTTTGCTCACCTCACAGGTATTACCATGGTCCAACTCCAATTCAATCACAGCAATATGCAACCAGTCAGGATATAATTAATTCATTTAATAGTATTAGACAAGAAATGGAATCATATGTACCCAAACTAACTCAGGTATGCAAGTATATTTTAAAAATGCCTCTCTTGATCTTAGCTTAGCATCTTGCTTTCTGTACAGTTTTGTGTCTCATGTCTACTGAAGTTTCAATTTTTCATGGTAAGCTTGAATTATCTCCAATTACTGTTAACTGATTTACAGGTTTAGGTGATACCTTTTGATATTTAAATCTACACAATAGGAAACTGAGTCATTGCTGATGCTCAGTTATATTATTCTGTTCCTGCTTTCTTTTGAGGAAATGGTCAAGGTAGAAGTTAGCAGTAAAGCAGGACAATCATGCACAGGCCAGCGTATTGATCCCACCCGGAGAAGCTTAGGAGGTTACAGTGAGCAGGTTTTTAACTGAACTGGTCTTTTGCTCCTAAATGCACTTAGGCTGTCAGCCTGCTATGGTCTGCACAGAAGCTCTGTGCTGGCACCTGGAGGGCAGCAGAACCCTGTGACCAATCTCCCCAGCCAGCATCTGAACTTATCTGTTTGTAAAGCTAGTTTGGCCCTAAGTAAAACAGCCACAATTCTGTTACACTTCTGCATAGTAATGCTCTGTCTTATTTCAGAGTATGTGCACAGCCAGTTCAAGGTGTAGGCAGAGAAGAGTTTATAATTAATTGGAGAGTTTTCATTGCAAATGAGCTCTATCACATAATTCTGGAGTAGAGAAGAACCTGAACTTCCACATGTGTTCAACTAATTTTAAAAAGAATTTATTAGAAAAAGTGACCTGAAATATTTGTTCCTTCTTTTCAGGTTCTTTCAAGTGGTGATGCTGCCAGCACTATTGCAGTCCTGTCACCTGGAGGAGCACTTATGCAGGGTGGAACACAGCAAGCCATAAACCGTAAGGATTTGGGATGTCTAATACTTTAATTGTATCCTGTTGCATTGCACAGTACAAGCTGGCTTGCTGTTTCATCTCTCCCTTAGAAAATATTACAGTGATAAAGGAAAGTATGGAAACATGTAATTGGAGTTGTACTGGGTTACAGCAGCAAAATAAAAGCAACAGCCCAGCCACACCGTGGGGGTGGTAATGGCTACACCGGTGCTGAGGCAAGTGAATGAGAGAACATTTTACATAGCAAGTAATGAAGGAAACACCTGATAGGTATCTAATTGTCTTACAGATACAGGGTTTTACTTGTTCAGCATTTCTGATGGTTTT
The DNA here is from genome assembly GCF_029582105.1 of Oenanthe melanoleuca. Taxonomy (NCBI): domain Eukaryota; kingdom Metazoa; phylum Chordata; class Aves; order Passeriformes; family Muscicapidae; genus Oenanthe; species Oenanthe melanoleuca. The sequence continues at coordinate 14,252,359 of NC_079339.1, forward strand.
TTCCTTGATTGTAGAATACAACATATTCTGTGACAACTCCTAAGGAAGCAAAGCCTAGATAATCGTCTGAAACTAAGTTTTTTACAGCCTGTATTTAAGATCCACAGCTTGCTGTGAAAAAAGGCAGTTTCCTTGTACACTGCAAGGCAAATCTCCTTCTCTTTCTCACACCTCCATTCAACCATCCCCTTTCCCTGTTGTCACACTACTGCCAGTTTGATTTCCTGGCTCTTTAGTCTCACAGCAGATAAGTCCCTGTTCTCAGGATTTATTACAGTTTTCCAGTTTATCTTGTGTTACTTGGTCTAAAAAGCAGGAGAAAGTGATTTAGACAGCTGAAAAAGCAAGTATAAGTTCTTTATGGTAATGAAAGAAAAGGAATCAGCAAGCATTGCTGAGGCTTTCTTACCCATCCTGGTCGACATATTGGGTGCTACACTTCACTTCTTTGAGCCTGACCACCACTTCTTTCTTTTAACAATCTCATCCTGAAATTTGATACTCTTCTGTTCCCTGTGCTCATCCTTAGTGACTACTTGTACTTTTTGTTTGGGTTTTCACAGCTGTGTCTCTTTCCTTGTTCTTGAACCCTGACATCCTTTCTTCTTTAAGAGTGCCTGGGACACAGGGTTTTTTTCCTGTCTGGATTTTTCATCTTCCATATGCTGTAACCATATTGCCAGCGTAAGATAGAGGGGAAAATACTTGAAGTACCCCCCACAGAGTTCTTAGCACTGTGCTGTGAGGACAGCGCAGTGCTGGTGCCAGCAGCAGCACTGCCACACTGTTAGAACAATATGCTGCTTCTAATCCTGGATTAGGTTTGGTGTCCATTTTTTGCCTGGCGTGGATCTCCCTAAATAATACACCAGCTTCCAAGTATAGAGCCATTAATAGCAGCTGACCTGATCTAACAGCTGCTGATAGTCTTGATCTAATTGCTGCTGAGGTGTGAGGCACCTCAGTGTTCCCTCCCAGCCAGTCTTTCTTTGACTGTAGTGGAAGTGTACATCACTGAGCTCCTTTGTCAGCCTTGGTTCTCATTTTTCACGTGACTATTTGAGTGATGTGAAAAAACCCTTTTTCTTGTTGCAGAGATGGTGCCAAATGACATTCAGTCTGAACTAAAACACTTGTATGTGGCAGTAGGGGAACTGCTACGACACTTCTGGTCCTGCTTCCCTGTTAACACACCATTCCTAGAAGAAAAGGTAAGGCAGAACTTCCTCTTATGGCCTGGCTGTGATGTGGTTTAGAATGACCATGGTTTAGAATGGCTGTCATTACTGAAGTATAGAACTAATACACATGCCTCAAATCAGTAGAGCACTTACTCATCCCTAGAACTGAAGGTTACAAAATAACATGAAACCCTATTTTTTACAGCAGTTCTGCTGGTATTATTAATTAAAATCATCCTTGTCCCTGCCCCCCTGTTAGCTCCCTTTAGGAGCAGTAGCTGTGGCCAGTTTCAAACAGAATGGGCAGCTCAGTTGCAGCTGCAGGGTTCTCATTCTGGTTTAAAACACTAAAACTAAAGCCTTCCTTCCCCAGCTCCAAGAAATAATCTCCACAGTGACAGTACAAGCAAGTTTCCCTTATTCTTCTATCCATTGAAAAAATCACTGTCATACCTTCAGAACACACACTGCTTTTGAGAACTAAGTTGCCTTCAAGGACAGATGTTTGTCTATTAGCTAGGTCTATGATCTAACTATGTTTCTGTTGATTTTGACCTCACATGGATAACAAAGATAAAAATTTGCATTCAGATACCTTTGAATGTCTGCTGCAAAATGTGGCGTGAAAATCCACGGTCTTTGCTTGAAGCAAAATATCTTGTGATATTTTTTTGATATTTTGTATCTATTTATAGTGTTTATTAAGGAAGTAATAATCAGAGTGGCATACTGCACTTCCAGTCATACTGCACTTACCTCAAAAATAAATACAGAGAAGTGTTAAATACTGATATTTGAATAACCTTCCTTCCTCAAACTACACAAACTTGAAGCAGACTCCAGAATTAGTTATAAGGTGTTTTGTTGGAGAGCAGTTTGTTAAAGGAATTGAAACTTCTGTCTTACTATACTTCTTCAATATTGTAATACTGGTTTCTGTCTCTCTCAGGTTGTGAAAATGAGGAGCAACTTGGAAAGATTTCAGGTTACAAAGCTCTGCCCATTCCAAGAAAAGATTCGGAGACAATATTTAAGCACAAATGTAAGGAGAAAGTGCTGTTTAATTATATGGGTGCATATTAACAATTTCAGTCTTAATTATGAGAGGATGATAGCTTTGTTACTTCTTACCCTAGGGCATTTTAATTTTTTTTTTGTTGGCTAGGAAATAGGCAGAGGGAAATTGGGTACACAGTTAAGCAGTCATCTCTCCCTGTCCAGTTGGCTGAGTGATGCGAGCAACTGCCAGAACTGTAACTTGAACTTACAGGAGTGATAGAACAGAAAGGGGAAGTCGCGTTTCATTTTTCACTTCCACCATGAAGTAGATCTTGAGCAACTTCAGAACTCTCCCCCCATGTCAGATTTGAAGTGGTCACAGACTAAATATCAGAACAGGCAGCACAATGGGGTGTCAATTCCCCCAACCTTTCAGCTCAGCAGCTATCTGCGCTGCTCCCTCTAAGGGTATTTTGTAACAGAGCCTCAAGGTCCTTTCTCTGTTTTAGCAAGATTACTCCTAGTGAATAGAAGGAAGAATCCACTGTAAGGGAGGGGAAGGGATCAGTTTTCCAGCAGCTGGGACAATGTTCTCTCCCTCTTCCTGTTTCAGTTGGTAAGTCATATAGAAGAGATGCTGCAGACAGCCTACAATAAGTTCCACACGTGGCAGTCCCGGCGCATGCTGAAGAAGACGTGAGGGCACATCCTGTACAGGTCTGAGAGCAAAGCCTGCAATAGGGTAGGACTACAGCCTAGGTATGTGCAGATCTTAGAGTTGTTGCAGGAAGACCTGCAAGCTGTGGACTTCTGGAAATGATGCTAACTGAACTTGCACATTTTTGAAAAAGAACTGAGATTAAACTTGAAAACTGGGGAGAAAAACAAGGAAGAACCAAAACGGAAGAGCTGAGGCGCAAATATATTTAAAAGACACTGTTTACTGCAGTTACTCAGGAACTGCTTTTGATTTGCATAAAGAGCTGCTTTCAGAAATAAAAAAAAAAAAATTTAAAGAGGGTGTATTAATAAAATTTGTTTTTCTGTCTAATTTTTTTTTTAAGAAGTGTATGGCACAGGGTAGATCTCAAAAGTTTTTCTTCACTGGATTCTGACATTTTCTTGAATTCTGTTTGTACTTTCTGCAACAGTTTAACAATGATGTTTTAGAACATAGCCGAGACTGTTTTTGCTTCAAACATCTGGGAGAGCGTAGCTGTCAGAAGACAAGCTCCTGCCATATGTTTCCCCACCAATTGGAAGCAAGAGACATTGCACTGAAAGCTGTTCATGGTCTGGGGTCCCTAAAGGTACACAGGGGCAAACTTTGCCTGAAGTCTTCGATTTTTATGCAAAAATTTTTCAGCCATCAGTTTTGCATGTTTCCTTTTGAGTGCAAGTGTGTGCTACTGCAATCTTTTTTTTTTTTTTATGGTGGCATTTGTTCTGAGGAGAGAATGCATTTTTAAAAATGAAGTTAAATAAAGTTTCTTATAAAATAAGTCATTTATTTTCAATTCTTAGGCATTTTTTATTTCTTCTCCTAAATCTGTTTTCCTTCACCCTTCCCTTTTGACTATTATACTGTTTTTGGCGAATTGATAATCACTGCAAAGAAAAAAATGTGTTATTTACACAGTGTCCATAGGTATTGGGAATCTGTGCCATACTTTGTTCTAAATAGAATCAGTTCACAGTTTCAGAACAACTTGTCTTGTATTAAATGTGACTTAAATGCAAAGTAATCCCCTTTTCTATAATATATGCGGTTTAATGACAACCTTGTATTTTTTTGTCACTTTGGACAAAAGCCCAGTATGGGCTACTGAACTTTTTTACTTCAGATTAAATGTGACTGTTAAAGATGCATCTACTACAAAGACAAATCAGACAATATGTATTCAAAGTAAGCACAGCAGTGTTCAGTACAGCAGAAGAAATTCCCCAAACCTGCATGATGGCTTAATACTACATTTTGGTATGATGCTAAAACATGGTAGTATGATGTTGGGTGAATAATTACTGAAAACTTCTACAGCAGAAAAGATGTGTTGGTGTAGCCAAGTGGGTGCTTGTTCTGTGCTGCTGCTCCGTTTATGCAAGAGGGGTTTTTTCTTTTACTGATGCGTGGAAGTCAGCAGCTTGTTTTGACCCTTTTCTTTCAGATTTTTGTATTATGCTATAATATTTTGGTAAAAGCTGAGTTTCAGTTAAGCATCACTGTCTGCACCAAAGTCCTGTTCAGAAATGTGTGCATATTGTTCAGCCTTGTTCCCTGTCTGCTGCTGCAGATCCATGCATGATCCCTGCTCTGTGCCGTCCGTGTGGTTCTGCTACCTGGGCTCAACCAGAGATCCCACTGGTCTTGACAGGGTGAAAATGTCACTGGGAATAAACAGATGTACTACAGCACTTGGGGGATGAGTGCACATCTTGTCAAGAGTTACCTCTTGTGAGGACTAAACTGTTTCTCTAAAATTTAGGCTTGGGTTTTGGCTTCATGAAGCCAAATCCCCTTGTAAGTGCAGGCAGCTTCCAGAAAAAAAAAGGTAGTTTTGTTCTCCCCCGATCCAAATCATTTGGTCGAGCAATTCTGGGGCCAAATTCCAACTGTTCCTTGAAAGCTAACAAACACACCTTGCATCATATCAGAGGGCTAGGGTCAAGAAAACAGGTCTGACTGACATTCTAACTATGCCTGAAGCTACAAACAATACATTTAAGTATTAGACTGCACTGAGACTTCATTTTAAAAAATCCTAGAAGAGTTTTGAATATGGAACTAATTCACCTTTAATTGGAATATTGAGTGTTCCTGGAAAGACTGGGCAAAATGGTTAACATGGTGAAAAGTGTCAGTGCATCACAAGAACATTTTACAGCTCCAAGGACTGATGTTTATTACCATTTTGGGGATGGTATTGCAATAGCTTTAAATTATTATAATGATACCAGGCTATCAAAATGTACCTTAATGACCAGAACAAAGGGGAGGATGACTATGATACTAAATTCAACAGTTTTGCCTAGGGACTGTACAGGCAAGGCTGCTATGCACTTCATACTGCTTTTTCAGGTATTGTGGCAATAAGGCACAGGCCCCTCCTCAAGTAAAGGGAGGTAAACTAAATATTCTTTCTACATTGTGTTCCCCCTTTCTGTAGCATGGTCCAAGACACAGATTCATTCCTTAAGTTTTGAAACGGAATCATCATGCATTATATTACTATTGGAATCTTTATACTGACTTGTATTTTTAATGAGAATTCATAAAACTTGTATCATTGGCATTGATCTAAGATTTGTAGAATAAACCCGACTGAATTCTGAAGTGAAGTCTTCTCTAATGCTTAGGCTGTGTTTTCTGATTGAATTAAATTCCTAACAGTCTCTGTTGAGGCCTAAATGGAGAAAACAGTGTGTGAGTCACTTAGCTGTCCCTTGGTCAGCAAGGTCAGCAGCAAAAGGGTTACAACGTAATTATTGTCAAATTGTTTCATTTTCAGGATTTGAAAACTTCTACTGTTGCACAGGGAATCTAGCATTATAAGTGCTCTGTCCCTCTGTTCCCTATCATACAAAAGCCGCTTTAATTCTCCAGAGATTAGTAGTCTGCTTGTTCCATATATTGATGCAGCAGCTGTTGGTTCAGGAGAGCTGCACAGGAGCTTTGTCAATCAGGCACTAGCAATGGAGAAAGGATTATGCAGATACCAGCCTGAGCATTGCAGCAGGTGAAGATATTTAGATATGCCACAAAAAAGGTTGGGCTAATTGTCTCCTAAAAGCTCTCCCCAGTCAGGGACAGGAGGGAGCCAGAGGCACAGAGCAGAGCTCAGTCACCCCTGGGCACTCCTGTGCCCAGCCCTGGGCAGTGAGCACCCCACAGACCCCTGGTACCCTCAGTGAAAGTGCTCTGTACACTTGCACCCTGCTCTCCACAGCCCACACCGTGCCAGTTCTTTGTGCTGCTCTCCAGGCAGCTTTGGGCTCACAGCCAGGTGGCAGAGTGCCACCACAGTGATGGGAAAAGCACCTTCAGGAATGCAGCCCAGGCTGGGGCTCCTTACTGGCATTTACCCAGCCCCACATACTCTCAGCTGCTGACTTTCCCCCCACAAACATTTCCATCCTCTCCAAAACCTGACAGCCTTCTGGTCTTCCTCTCCCCATAAAAGTCCACGTAATTCTGGAAAAGCCAATCTACTGCAGTAGTTCAGGTGCCAGTATATCCCCAAGGAAAAAACATCCTGGGCTTAGACCCTGTCCTCCCTGCATGCTGAGATCCTATTGCTTTATTATCTCGGTCACAGCCCCCACAAACCTTACGTTACATCTGAATCTGCTGAAGGCAGCTTCCCCCCAAATACCCATAAAACTGGACACAGTTCTGTTCTCTAGAGCATCACCTTCCATACAGAATGGAGGGGGATGGAGTGGGGCTAAGTCCACTCACAGGCACATCCTGACAAACCATCACTGTATTAGAATTCCTGCCCCCAGCAGGAGCAGCCTCCTGCTGACATTCCTGCTCCCCTGCACCACCCTCCTTGAGTGAGCTCCTTCCCTGTGTGCTCACCCACAGGACTGCCCATCACCTCTCTGGCACAATGCTGTCTCCACCAGACTTGGGCACCATGGCCAAGCATAGCCTGGGAATCCCAGATCCCTTCTGTGTAACCTCCCCAGGACTTTGCTGCCAACACAATTTATGTGCACCCACAGCTGTGGACTTCATCCCCTAAGCCCTGTCTGCAGCATCTCAACAGGACCCTGGCTGCAAGTTCCAGAGAAAAGAGAGAAGCATTGGAGCATACCCAAGCCAAAGCTTCTGTTAAAAATACAAGACTCAAAAACTTTGGGAATTGGCCAGAGGTGATCAGACTTTCTGGGGCAGGGGCTGCCTCTCTCCAGGTACTGCACAGGGAGTGTTGGCCTCAGGACTTCTAGCCTGTTACATGAACCACACAGCATGTTGGCTTCCTCCCTGACCTCACCTGCAGCTGATGGGCTGATCCAGATGAAACAGCATTGATAGGAACTTTATTTGGCATACCATGGGCTGATCCAGATAAAACAGAAATTATAGGAATTTTGACATACTGCATGTTCCATGATCAGAATTGACAACTCAAAAGCAACAGCCCCATGACAGACACTTCCCTGTGAGCACTGCCCCCATTTCTACCTTTGCCCAAGATGTTAAGGAAGTAAGTGCTGAGCTGTAAAGCCACGTGGTCCCTGAGTGACAATCCCTGGTCCTGGGCACGGCTCCCCTCCGCTTCCGGCCACGAGCTGATCACGAAGGGAAACAGCAGCAGCGAGGAACTCGGAGCAGTGCTGGCATCAGCCTGCCTGGCTCTGCCAGGTGTGACACAGCAGGACAAAGATTGCTGGGCCACAAGCAGGCAGCAGCTATCTCTGCTGGCAAGCACCAACCACCCTGTTGTGCAGAACCAGTCCACGTGAAGCACATCACTGTGCAAAATGCTTCACAGCAGTGTGGGGAGATGTATCTCTGTACAGAGATGTTATGTCACCAAAACCAGAACGTTTCCTTTTGCCCTGTGGCCCTGCAGAGCTCAGAAAATTGCACTCTCACAGTCTTTCTGCCTTCCTCAAGGGTTTTCTGCCTTCCTCACCCTTCAGGAAAAGCTCCCAAACTGGCTTGTGCTGTTTACAGCAGGCAGTGGAGTGTTTCTTTAGGGACCTCAGTCTTAGACAAGGATCCTGGGTGCTGCAGCAATGGAACAGCCTTGCTCCATGGCTTGCCACTCCCTTGGGCAAAGCTCCTCACCTTGCCTTAACAAAAGCAAACACATACAACAGTCCAAAGACAAACACAAGGGTTACAATTCGATTTTGTGATTACCATTCTCAGATAATCACTTTACGCTGAGCAAGCACCAACACTCCACCGTGGTCAACCAGAACCAGTGTCAAGGCTGTGAGCCAGTACTTAAGAGAGGTTCTATTCAAATAAAGTATTCAGGATTCCTAACCAGACATTTAAGATGCATTTTCCCCCAGGGAGGCAGGAAATTTCCCCTCATCATACTCTCTTCATGCCACAATTCCTAGACTTCACACCACAAGACTGACAACCCTTTTAGTTCTACAAAAGGGGATGATCCTAGATCTCAGCCAGGCCTAGGTACTCCCATCTGGAAAGCAGAGATTGCCCACAGTTTCCTTGGTGCTGATCTCTCTCTCATGAGAGGAGACTGATGAGAGCAGTTTTGAACCTCATTCCCCAGCCATACCACTGACAACTGACTCTGTGCCACACACCTTCTTACCAAAGCACATGAGGGGGCAGAAAACAAACCAACCCCTAAAAAAGCAGTATCCATTCCCTTACCAGCCCCAAATTCAGTGGTGCTAGCCATTGCCAGCCCTGCTCATATAAGTATCATGATAGACACCTAAGTAGGGACATCTTGTTCTCTTTCTCAGGGAAATGGCTGCTTTGTATCCCCTCTGCTCCCCCCTTCTCACCCTGCTCCTGCAGCACCAAATGCCTTTTGTGGGGTTGGGATGGGAACAAGGTCCCCGGGGGATCCATGTTACTGGACAAGGGCCCTGACAGCATGGCTGGCCTTGATTCCTAACCCACCACCCCTGTTTAGTGTGGGCAGCCTGGTTTCCAAGGGCACAGCCATGCTCTGAGCCCCTCCCAGAGAGCTCCCTGCCATGCCCAAGCTGGATGAGAGCTGGGATAAAGCACTGCCAATCCCCAGACTCCATATCTGGAGACAAAGAAGAAAGAATGAGTTTCCCTGCCACCTGAGACGGAAGCAGAGGTGCCCTGAAGGCACAGCCCATCTCCATGGGGTCAGTAACTGTTTCAGTACACTTGGAGACCAGCCAGAAGAAATCTCAGTGTGGAGAGCTACTTCTGGGGCAGTTACACCACATCACAGCATCCCAGTGTGGATCAAGCCCCTCTGCCCACAGCTGTTTGCTGTGCCCATGCAGAGAATACCACAGACTGCAGAGCTCTGTGCTATATTCAGAAATAGTGGATTCCTTGGGAGATAGCAGGGAAAGCTGAGTGAGTGACTGGGCACTCCCTACCTGGGTGCAGCCAGAGCTGTCACAGACACTCAAACACAGCCCCCACTCCTGGGGGAGCGTGGGCACTGAGACACAGAACAGCACCTTCTGCAGCCTCTTCCCACTTGGGACCTGGCTCCATCAAGGGTGGCTCGGTGCTCTCCTCCAGACACAGCTGGCATCAGGCAGCCAGAACCAGCTCCCCTGCCAGCAGGCATGAGCGCTCTTCCTCATCCTTTTGCTCAAAGAGATCTTTGTCCACAGAAAGGTTCAGTGTGGCAGTGTCAACAGCAGTAAAGCTGACTGTGCCCAGGAGATCCTGTGCTGGGAGAAGTATCAGATAGGGAAGCTGCACTTTACAATCCAGTGGCTGATTTCCTGCCAGCTTGGTTCAGTCCACGGTTAAACTGCATCTCCTGGGAAAGGAGGAGTATCACGATTCATGTCTAAAACTACCCAATGCCTTTTCCACCACAGGAAAACCCACAGACATGAGGGAGAAAAAGCTCAGAAAGACGAGCAGAAAGCAGTTTTGTTTCTGCCCTAGTCAGGCTCCTCTTTAATCCTACAGGGCGCAGCACAGCCTTGCCCAGAACCCCTCCATTCGAATGCTGTCATTTCGCTCCCTGCAAGAACGCCTCTCCCCTCAGCCCTGACTCACAGCCGCCGCTTCCCTTTATGCAACACAGCTCCATTTCCTGCGGTGACCGGTGCCAGCAGGAGCCGCGGTGCCAGCTGCAGCCAGCCTGGGAGAGAGGCGCCCTCCTGCTCCGGCACTTGTGCTGCTGCCTCGGCTCAGCACATTATTTCACTGTTACTGTCTCCCAAACATCACCCACCCCCCTTTCGAGTGATAAATATCGGGCTCTCCACAATCAGAATCTGATACTATAATTAGACACCCCTACGGCACACATTGCTGTGTTACACAACACAGCTCGGGGCTCCCGGGCGCCGGGTGAAGCTACATTTGCATTTTATTCACATCACAGACAAGCTCTTAAAGCAAAACCTCCCGAGTGGTTGAGGTTACTGGGCTTTGGTTCAGATGACGAGGCAGTCTGAGAGCACACAAACAGATTTCCCTAGTCTGAAACTAAATCAGAGGTGAACTCCAGTCACCAGTGGGAGTCAGTCCATAGGACCAGACTGGAGTTTGCCAGAAGTAAAACCTCCAGCACACATACAAAGAGATGTCAGCTCCTTACCATCAACTGTTTGCTCAATATCCAGCCCCCTTTATGGCACACAGATTATTAATGTAAACACAGCTGCTTGAAGTTCCATGCAAATCTCACTGCCAAGGCACTACTGCTAGACCAAGAAATGGCTTTGGTGCATTTAAATGTTAATCTCAAAAGCCAGGCTCCAAATTCCAAGGCTTCACAGCTCTATCACATTTGTTTTCCCTACAGCAGCAGGACAAGTTCCTGCCCAAACTTTTTCCTCCAGCTGCACCAGGAAGCACGGGACTAGTTGCATTAACTCAGACTAATAAACCAGATCAATAGTTCATGTTACTCACTTTCAGCTGACTGACAGGGTGATAGCTCTGTCACTTTTAAAGGGCTGGGTGAGCTGCCCTGCTGCAGCAGGGTGTGCCTTGCAGGAGCACCATAGATCCTGGTGCAGCATGAGCCATATGGCATCTCCAGAGAGCAGCGCTGTGAGCCAGAGCCCCAAGCTCTGTCTGCAGCTTCCCCACCTACCTGGTACAATTTATAAGCAAGTATTTGTGCATCCAGCTCCCACCGGATGCAGCAAGATTAAAATTCTTACTGGAACTTTAAAAATCCAACCCTGGGTCCATCCCTGCTGACACTGCTTGGCAGGAGGGTAGCTGGGCAGCACAGAGACCAAACCTTGGCAGCTGCACACACAACCTCTAACAGCTGTTTTGGATTCTGTGTCTGCCAAACAACAGCAGCAACAAAAAAACTGATCAGGGACAACATTTAGGATCTGTCATTTCCCAAGGTTACCATCAGCTGTTAAGAATATTTATGTAATCAAAAAGCCAGTAGCAGTGGTGAAACACAGCCCTTCAGCTGACCCCAGTCAGCATCAAACTTTTCTTTAGAAAAGATCATTACCTAATTCAACCTAAAAGAACATTCTCCCAAACCCAAGTTTCCTGCATCATGTGATCTAAATAATTCAAAACTTCACTGGATCTAGGTCACAGACAGATGTTTGTTCTTCAGCAAGATGTCCCAGAGGAATTGGCTATTTTGTTTGAATTGTTCCTGACTTCCTACACCATATAAAGGACACCTAGAAGCAGACTGAGTGGATGAGAAGTAGAAAGGATACTGACAGTGGCTAACTCCAGCTCATCAAAGCTGGGCTCTTCTCACTCTCAGGGAAGATAAAACCATGGATTGCATCAGAGTTGTGTCTGGGTCTGCTGAGGGTCCGCAAGTTAATTGCAGGAGATGTGCAAAACTCCTCAGGTCAAACAAGCTTGACTTCTGTTTGCAAGACTCCACACACACATCTCCCAGGGTCTCCAAACGACAGTGGTTGAAAACCCATCTGAGGGGAAGAGAAATCAATTTCAGCTCTTCCTGAGGATGCATCCATGGAATGACTTCTCTTGGTTGACTATGGAAGGAGCCCTGATGGAAGTGCCACAGCTACATGAACAAAAAAGCATCTGTCTGGACAGCCCTCAGGCTCTTTTTAGGTGCATACAGATTACAGAAGAATTGCAAAGGCAAATCTTTAACCCTGAAATATTTTTTCCATCTTTGGAAACACTACATCAAGCAGTCCAGAGTCCAATGGTTGACCTTCCTTTTGGGTATGTTGGTTTTTTCCTCCCCATTACTTGCATGTAATAATAACAAGTTACATAAAGTCAGGAAATGGGACCAGCACAAAGTGCAAACAATTTTCCTATTAAAGGCTTTGCGTAACCATTTTTACAGCAGGCCTTTATTGACATCTTTAGTCCAGTTACAAGGTTGAGATTACAGGCATTTTCAGGAAACTTGGGCAGGTTATCAATCCTTCCTGGGAAACATGTTTAGTTTTTTATATTTCTTTGTCAGAAGGAGATAGAAGTGATTATACCCATTTCAGAGAAAAGAGATGTTATATCCTCCCAAAAAAGGATAGAAATCATAGGCAAAGAAACTTGCTTCCACTTGACACACAGAGTTCCTCAAACTGCTTTATCACAGGCAAGCTATTTGCATTATAAGTACTAGAAATGTAAAAAACTACTTAATATATTGGCCAATACTAAGCATCTACCAACTTTATCACACATTTTGAATTCAAGACTTCATATGAAATAAAGAGTTTATCACTCTGCTCAAGGTTTCCAGACAGATTAAGTCAATCTAGGGAAAACAAACTTCAGAGAACTGTGTCACAGTTTAAAATGGGTATATTTAAAGGAAGTACTGTCCAGGCATGAAGTATCCAACTTCCAAGAACCTGATCTCTGCAGGTTACATGAAACATAAGAACTGACACTTTAATATATGTTACATTTTAAAATCCGAATATTTTATTCCGTGCTCTCCAAGTTCCTTGTCATGAGCTCAGCAGAAAAGCATGAAAATGATGAGAAATTTTAGATTAAAATCCTTCTATTTTTATTAGCCAAGGAGCCCCAGCCTATGGATCTTGTGAGGAACTCTGTGGATCAAATTAATCCCATGCTATTGTATCAATGTTCCTAAAGATTTATGTATTTTTTAGTGCCCCAACTTAAATAGATGTTTTGCACCAGTATTTTCTGCAAAATCAGACCTTCAATGCATAAGATACTGAAGAGTTTTAAGTGGTTATAAATATCACTGCTTGGGAACAGAAGTGAGTATAGCCACGGCCCCTATCAAAATCATTATCAGCAAGATAATGATTTCTTCATCTCTAAACTTCCCATTTCTTTCTCACCTAAAACCAGATCATACGAGCAGAGCTGTGAACTTTAGAGTGTTGATTTTTCTTTTTTTAAGCCTATTTCACAACCTCTACTTACCTGCATGCCTCTATTAAGCAATTACTTTGTGATTTGATTACCATGCACACCGTGAACTATGTGTTTGTAATCCACAGCTCCCTGGGACATGCAGCCACATCCATGGGCTCCAGCAGAAGTCAAACAATGGGGCCACTGTTCCAGCCCTGCCTCCTGGCTCACCCTCTCAATCCAGGCTTTTTCCTCTCTGCTTCCTTTCAGTGTTACCAGGGCTGAGCCATTGCTGCAGCTCTCCTTTCTGCTTATTGCTTCTGCTTTCTGCAGTCCTGGGACTTGGTTAAAAAACAAATAGTTCCTCGCTTATGAAAAGGAATCTTGGAAACCAAAATTCAGGTTTTAAAAGACAGAAGCACACCAGATGGTAAATTATGATTTTTTTTTAAGCAAGTCATGTAATTCAGGGAGTCTAGTAGGGGAGAAAAGGAGATCTAGGCATATATTTGTGCAACTGACAGCTTTTTACCTGACAGGAGCAGAAACAGCCACTTGTCAACCTGAAAACAACTTATGAGATGTGCTCTTGGATCACGTTCAAGTCAGACACAGACTCTGCGTGTTTGGGTGAGCCTGCAGGCTGCCAGGCTGTGCCCATCCTCCTCCTGCCTGCACACAGCCCACGGCTCCCCAGGAGCTCTGGGAATGCCAGCCTCCTGCTCCAGCAGCGCTCCCACACACAGGCAGCTGAGGCAGGCTCCAATGCCATCCATTGCTGCTCATGGGGGATCAGCTCTGTGCAGCTCCTGTGGGCCAGAGACACCATGGGCCTGCTGCAGCAAAACCAGCCTCCAGAGCTGTGGGCCAGCTTCTCTGCAGAGCTAGAAAAAGGATTGCACAGGGAATGCCCAAGGATAGCAAAGTCACAATCCAAAGCTGCTCACGGCAGATCAGCCCTTTCCCCTCGCTCCGTGTGGCTCCTGTGGGCCCAGGATGCCGCAGGCCCTCTGCAGGATTTCAGAGTTCCAGCCTGCAGCGCTGCAGGCTGGTTTCTCCACAGAGCTGGGAAAAAGATTGCACAGATGATACCCACGGGAGGCAAAGCCGCCATCCAAAGCTGCTCATGGCAGATCAGCGCCTTCCCCTCGCTCCGTGTGGGCCAGAGATGCTGCAGGCCTGCTGCAGGATTTTAAAGTTCCAGCCTTCAGAGCAGCTTCAGAGCTTCTTCATAGAGCTGGGAAAAGGATTGCACAGGGAATGCCCAAGGATAGCAAAGTCACAATCCAAAGCCGGTCATGGCAGATCAGCCCTTTCCCCTCGGTCCGTGTGGCTCCTGTGGGCCCAGGATGCCGCAGGCCCTCTGCAGGATTTCAGAGTTCCAGCCTGCAGCGCTGTGGGCCAGCTTCTCCACAGAGCTGGGAAAATGACTGCACAAAGGATGCCCAAGGGTGGCAAAGCCACCATCCAAAGCCACTCATGGCAGATCAGCGCCTTCCCCTCGCTCCATGTGGGCCACAGCTGCCATGGGCCTGCTGCAGCACAACCAGCCTGCAGGGCTGAGGACCAGCTTCTCTGCAGAGCTGGGAAAATGACTGCACAAAGGATGCCCAAGGGTGGCAAAACCACCATCCAAAGCCACTCACGGCAGATCAGCACTTTTCTCTTGCTCTGTGTGGCTCCTGTGGGCTGGAGACGCTGTGGGCCCACTGCAGGATTTTAAAATTCCAGCCTGCAGAGCTGTGGCTGGTTTCTCCACAGAGCTGGGAAAAGGATGGCACAGAGATGCCCAAGCACAGCAAAGCCACCAGAGCTGTGGCTGCTCCTGCAGCAGTGCACAGCCAGCCCGTGGCCATTGGGGCATGAACAAGTGCTGCCAGCACACGCTTCCAGCAGCACTCACGGCTGGGGGATCCCCACACGGCTTGAAGGCACCTGCAGGGCCTGTCCCTGCCATAGCTCTGCTGTGCCTTCCTTTCACCACCGCTCTCTGCTGCCAAGGAATGGTTTCTGGAGGTTCATCTCCTGCCCGTCTTCATTCCTGCAGATTCTGTGACTGCTCTGTGCTGGCAAACATGTGAAATCATGTGAACACATTACAGCTCCTGGATTTACTTGCTCAGCTTTGCATCTGCCAATGTTTGTGCTTTCAGAAGAATGCCTTAGAGCACTCACCTGGTTTTGAGCTACAGAAATTTTTCTGACACATGATGTGAACACTGAGGAGTGCTAAAAACCTCTTCTAAGAATCCACATCTCTCAAAGAAACAGCACACTGTGATCCAAGCAAAGAAGCCAGCACACAAAACTGCAGAAAAGTCACACTATGAAAAGTCAGTGTCCATAAAGGACACAGAGGAGTCCTGCAACTTCATCCCAATAAAGGGATAGAGAGTCCACTGGAGCACGTTCCAGTCGGGTTTCCTCTAAAATGTTTTGGAGGACACAGCCTCCTTTTCTCCTAAACTCCTGGCTGAATGGTGCCCTCTTCCTTTCCCTATTGGCTGAGGTACTGGGAAAGTACAGCCCTCCCAAACCACCTACCACATATTCTCCTGAACCTGTCATTTTCCCTCAAAGTTCAGAAACTCAGGCTTGTGTGAACCTATTTGTCTATTTCAGGAGTCTAACTGGTTCTGTAACAAAGTCTTCAAGTTGGTAGAGATATTAAAATCCATTTCAAGGACATTAGCACCCATACCCTCACCCATCAAACTGTTTGTAAAGACATTAGCACACAAGTTTTCTTATCAAAACTGAATTAGGCAATGCTTGTGTGGCTTGGCACTTCCTGGCACAAATGAAATGCAAGTATGGTCTGACATTCATTTGATCCTGAGCCAGGATCAGAGGGTTACATATAAACTCCCTGAAGCTTTGTCATTTGGTCTAGAAAGGTTTGGTTTTGACCTTTTGGATAAATTCACCTCAGGACACAGAATGCACACACAGACCTGCAGATCTACATCCTTCTGAATTATCTGCCACAGTCCCAAAATCACTCAAGTCACTGCACTTAATTCTCCCATCAAGATTTACCCAGCTCTCCTAAGGCTGATCAGACCCTGACTTCAGAATAAGCAATTCTGCACATTTTTGGAACCGTTTCAGCTTCAAGCTTTGGGTTTAGACATTGGGCACAGAAGAGCTTAGGATCTCAGTTCCCCAGTCAGGAGAGCAGATAAGAGTATTTCTGGGGCACAAATCCATATGAAGAGCCACCCTAATCACAGCACACTCACAGCTAAAAAGCAGGACTCCCAGACTTGGAGGAAACTTAGATTCTCCAGGGAAGTGGCCAGCAGTGCCCTTTGTGTCTGTGCTGGCTCCCTGTTTCTCACAGCTGATTTTACTTTGGGGGGTCCATCTGTGATCTACAGGTAACACAGAAGAATGAGTATTTGAGTAGCTGCATTTTACTTTGGGGGGTCTGAGATGCTATTTTCTTGTGGCTTGCAGCCACATGCCCAAAGGGATGAGTGCAGCAAGAATTAAAGTTTGTGTGACAGCACAGAAGCACGCAGCACACACTGCCTTCCCAGGATTAAACTTCAAGCTAATGGCAGGCAGCCTGAGCTCTGCAGGAACATCAGCTACCCCCTCCCAGGAGCTCCCAGATGAAATGGGCTATGGGTGGGTGCCTGAGAAGGGAGCTGCTGGTCACAGAGACCACTAGTGTCTCCAGGTTGAACACAGGCAGACAGGTTCCCCTTCACTTTCCCTTGGTACACAGCTTGGGATGCAAGTTCATGCATGTCAGCAAGTCTGGAAGGTCACAGAGACATGCCACAGCCTGAAGCATCCTGCTGGGATCTTGGGAGCCCTGCTGGAGTGAGGCTTCCATTTCTGAAGCATTCTCTACCCACTCCTGCTTCCTGCATGCCTTTCTCCTCCTTCCCTCCCTCCATTTGCAGCAACACTGCATTCTGCATGCTCCCCGAGACAAATAGGGCAAACATAACCTGATTAACCAAGAGGATTTGGGCAGGAAGGGGCGGGGGAGGAGATTAATACGCAGAGAACCACAGAACCTTTCCCTCTCACATTAGCCCTTGCCTACTCAATAATTAACGTGTCCTGCGGTGACTCTGACTTTGGGATTTGCTATAAAAGCTTCTCGTAAACTCTGTCTCAGCATGCAGACATCAGACCAAAGAGAACATTCAGTCTGACAAGCTGAAATTTCTTCCAGGCTCTAGGGTCAGTCAGAAGCTTAAAACCACTTGGATGTGAGCCTATGGTTCCATTTTAAAACATAAGGATCCCTCTTGCTATTCACCCACCTAAGAGATTGAATCCAACCTTTATTTGGCCACTCTCTCTGAAACATGGTTTATTAGTTAATGCAGGCTTTCTCCGTTTCATGTACAAAACAATCTCCAAGGCTGGCAGCTCCCCATGAGCACAGGAACATATTACACAGGCTCTGGCTGCCCTCCAAGCCTATTCTGATGTTCTAGTTTCTTTCCATCCCTTCTTTCTTGCTTACCTTAAGGCATATAGATGTTTCAGGATGGAAATGTGAAGCTACCCACATGCAGAAAAGATGCCTTCCCTGACCTTCCAAGGAGCTATTTTTGGCTGCTCTTATGCCTAAGAACTCTTACAGGGGTCATGCACTGAACTAACTGTCCCTCAGCAACTTTTGCCTAGGAGATATGAAACATTGCAGAGATTATCTCTTAAAAAATTCTAATTCTCTCCATAACCTAACACACTACTGACTCCAAATCTCCGGATGTTGTTTGCAAGGGAGCACATTTTGAAAGGGGCTGCAAGGTTGAGATTATTACCCAAGGAATGCATGTTCAACATTACACCTAAACATATCAACAGAATACTAAAGACACATCTTTAACCCAGAATTTTCCAAAAGTCATTGAGTACCCACAGCCTTTAACTGGCTTCACTTTTCAAGTTCAAACCTGCAGAAGAAGCAGCTCCAAAAGTTTCAGATTGAAACATTTCTTTTCAAAATATGTACCCCCAAAGAATTCATGAGATTAAAAAAATAAGGAACACTGGGTTAGCAGCCAAACACGCACACAGAATGATACTCCATAAAGAAAGCAACAGTCCTAGCTCCATCTGTCAGAGCACATCCTAGCAGTCAGAAACCTGGGCTCTAGTCTGTCCTGTGTCTCTCAAATTCTAAAGCTGACATTTTTCCAAACTGGCACTGCCCAGACTGCAAACATTTCGGTCCAAAGGCCAAGAGTTAAGTGAGCCCCACTGCCCCAGCAGCTGCCCAAAGGCTCCTTATGTGGCAGGGAGTTAATGCTGACCCAGGGGACTGCACAGCCCTGCTGCCACTCCAGACACTGTCTGTCCTCCCACACTGAGCAAAAGAAAGCATGCAAGTATCTTTTCCCTTCTGACATCATGTACAGCTAGCAAAAAGGATGTGGAGAACATATGGAGAGTGAATTGTTCAGGAGACCAAGTCTCCAAAGTCCAGCTCTGTACACACACACACACAGAACACACAGTACCATCTCCCAGCATCTCACATTTTCATCACATGGCATCTTTTAAAGGGTTCCTGAACCGAGATACTGCCTCCTAAGGCCAGAACTACATGAGATTTAGGGAAACAACTGATTTTGCATAGAGCCATGAGAAAACCAACACAGGTTTGAGGTAATCAGTGAGAAATGCTTATACCTTGCATTTAGCACCCAGGACACAGGCATGCTGCACCAACTTAGAGAACCAAGACTCTGTAAGTATCAGGATTTCCCCCACAGGAGCTAAAAGCCATTCTTCCTCCCTTTGGTAATACTCTCCTCCTTAAACACAATTCACCACAGTTTGCAAAACAATGAGGCTGTGCCCTGCAAATGTTTGCTAAACATTTGTGCAATTTAATCCAAATACAGGAACAGAGGGAACGCAAGTCAGAAATGCCACACTTAGCATAGCACTGTGAAAACGATCCATTGGCAGTCCATAGGCAAGCTGCAACCTTTCATTTTCTATTTAAAACTTGAATATAAATAAAACCCCTGAATTAATCGATGGAGATAAGGCTTGGGAGTTTCATAATATTCTTGGAAAACATAGCATGCCAAAGCCAAGAACCATATTTGGCAATTATTCTGCTTTACTCTGTTTCTACTTTCACTCCCCTGGTTCATTCTGGTTCTGTAGCTGATGAGCTCTTTCTACTGTGTGCCTTTACAATGCTTGTGCTGCAAAGCTGTGCTCCCAACAGAGATGTCCAGCTTGCTGCCTGCCTGAAGTGCATTAATGATCTCACTGCAGCTGCATAATGAAGCTGTGTCAAAAGACTATTGCCTATTTTGAGGCTGCACCTCTCCTCATCTTAATTTTTTTTAGAATAACTGCCATAGTTATGACCTTTAGTACTGAATAATGGTGCAACATACCATGTTTCAATTAGGAAACACAGGCACCTAAAATTAAAAAGGTCTGGAAGGGAATTAAGACTACTAAGCAACTCTTTCCTCTCTGAGAAGGGCAGAAGAGTTGAGGCCTGCAAGACAAGCCAAAATCAGCTCTCAGGACTGCTACCCTTGGGCTCAGTCAGCCCAGCTGCAGCTCCTTAAGGAGTCTCAGAGGTGGCCCAGTTGTGGGAACTGAAATGAAAGCACCTATCTCCATTGTAATGCTGCATTTGTTGGGCTGCAAGTTAAACTTCATCTTCCTCCTCCAAGGAAAAGATAATAATTTATGATGTAGTCATCTGTAGGCTCCTCCACCAAGTCTGTGTGTCTGTAATGTTGAAAAGTACTCAGCTTTCTGCATTGGTTGGTATGGCCCAGCAACCTCTTCCTCATAGGATGCTGACCTTCCAGCAATGTAACTTGGAATTCTGATTCACAGAAATGAAAGTTTGGACACAGTGATTTTTGGCTGGGAGAGAATGCACAATCTGCTATCACACAGAGAATCAACTAGATAAATAAGGTCTGAAATGCTATAAAAGTGTCTCTGTCCAAACAAGAAGCAGTATTGTGTAGTTAAGTGCATGTCATTTATCAGAGCATCCCATTTCCTGCAGCTCCTAAGTAAATGAGTAAGATTCCAGAGTTGCATCAAGGGAATGGGTTTGGCTTGGAATCCTACATGGTGACTCATGCTTTCATGAGTAATTCATTTCCTTAGAGAAACAAGACAAATTCATGTGTTCTATTTAGTCCAGCTACCTAGAGTGTTGATTTAGGAAGCTATTGCAAAAAATACAGTTTTATTTAGCTTCATATTGAATGCATAATCCACTGCAGCTGTACTTGCAAACATTAACAACTTCTTAGTGGGAAAAGAAAAACTGGTGTAACTTGGAAGTCTGGGCATTGAAAGATGTCAGCTAGAAAGCAGTCTGCAATCAAAATTAGACAACTGACAAAAAAACCCTATGGTGGAAGTCTGGGTGTTCCAGAAATTGACTGTTATTTACACAGCTCTCCATATTTATTCCCCTCCTGCACATTTAAAAATAGGTTGTAGAGACACAGACCACTAAACACCAGGAAATGAGAATTGCATCAGCTAGCCCCTCCCTTTCCCCACAATGACAGTGCAAAGAAAAGGAGAGCATGAAGCAGCAAAAGCTCTGGATCTCTGTTACTCCAGCATCCTTAGATGTGCCAGAAGCAGCCAAGGAGAGGGTGCCAGAGGTGTATGGATCAGTTATGTGCAGAGATACTTGTTAATGCAAGTCAGGATGAAACTCATCTTTCAGCTTTTAGTTTCCTTAGGAGATCAGGTCAAACAGTTTGATATGGCTGTACCAACCAAATTGGAGGGATACAAAATATGGATTTCTGTGGAGTATGAACCAACTCCCTGTATCTTACCCCTGTAAATATTTCAAAAGAATAATGCAAGAATTCTGGCTCTACGAACTTTTGGTGTCAAGTTTCACTTTGGAGTCTGGGCCTCTCTGGTTCAGGACAACACCATCCATCAATTTCATGCTGCTTTATAAAGCTGAAATATTTCATAATAAAAAAATCTCTGAAGTACCACCATCAAGTTAGTAAGTAAAGGCACCTTCACATTTTACAAAGGAGGAATGAAGCCATTGAAGCTGGAGGGAATTGTTCAGGTCTCAATAAATCAAAGGCAAAGACAGGACTGGAACATGATGTAGCTGTGTGTTGTGGCAGGTCCTTCCCTCACACACTGACACTATGTGAAAGCAAAGCCCTTGATGATGTCAAAGCAAAGGCAGGACTGATCTACATGGAATAGCCCCTAGGATTTTTAAGGGCAAAATAAACATCAAGTCTCAGGTGGAGAAATGCCACTGACCTTTCCAGGGCTGGTCAGCATCCCCAGTAGCTTTGGCTTACTGATAACATCCCAGCTGAGCTGTAGGTCACACAGCAAACCTGCAGGTCCTGGTTTGGTGTCCTTACTCACCCCTGCAGCACCATCACATTCGACTCAGTCTGTCATGAGCCAGGACCTGAGCAAATGGCGAGAGTAGAAATTAAATGTCACCATGTAAAACCTCTTGTATACTAGCAAAATGGAGAGAAATTTACTAACATTTTGTGTTTCATTGAAAATAGCAAAATGGACACATTGAACTCACCTTGTTTAACTGTCTCTGGACTTTATTTTTGTGGCAATGGTCTAATGATATCTCATAGTTTAAAGGCAAACATGTTGTTTAATAACAATGTGGCATTTGTTTCCATCTGTTATCACTCAGATCCTGATCAAATGCCACCTGAGGGCAGTGGAAAGGCTCTGCTTCTAACTCCTAAAACAAAAATAGAAATGTTTCTACATTCAGCAACTTCTATTTCTTTATTATTCATGTTTAATCTGTGACAACTTATATGAAAAGGAGGGCAAGCAGGCTGAGGAAGGGTCAAGCTTCCCTGGAGAGACACTATCACATTTCTGGCATTCCCATCACTCTATCAACACCACCTCCTGCTACCACGATAAAAGGCAGCAGTGGAGAAAGAACAGGAAGAATAAAACTCCTTATGTACATGTGAGAAAAGCCAACCCATCCCTACAATCAATCACTTACAGGAAATCAAAACAGACCTGGCCTCCATCTTCCAAGTGCAAAAAAAATTCCTGTAATTTGCTCACCCCATTCTGTTTGTGCTGTTCTGAGCCTTCTCTCATTGAAGCTCTCTGAGGCAGAAAATCCATGTCAATCATGCCAGATGACTGCTTTCCTCCTGAGCATCTACTGCTGATAACAAGATCACAAAAGGTCACATAAAAGGAAAAATTTGGTCATTGCAGATACCTTCTCAGTTCTGTAACTGAGATAAATTAACAGGTGGATTAGCACTGGCCTATTAAAAGTTGACTCTATTTTTTAATTTAAAAAAGAATTCTAATCTGCCTATCATCATCACTGAGGACACACTGGGACCAGGATGGTCTTGAAACATCCAGTTGGTTTTCTTTGGCTTGCTCTACTAAAAGGAGGACCCCTGGTATCTGAATAGGCACTAGAAGGATAAGGACAACCTGATGCCTTATAGCAGTAATTCATTCTTGGTTCTGTTCTCAGTAACAAGTAACACAAACACAACTGAAGGTAAGTGAAGATGTTACTGGAACTTACACCCTGAAAACCATGTCCAAATTCATTTTGCCTAAGCCACAGGCTAAGAATCTTACAATGCCAATAGGTATTCTCTTAGGAGCCTTGGTCTCACTCTGAGTAGTAAAATACCTCTTGCTTTAATGGGTATTGTCATATTGTCAGTATTGTCATAGAACTTTCTATCTTGCACTTAAACTCTTTAGAAGTAAAAGTTTTTACAGGCAAAAATATTTCTTGTTGGTCTTACTTCTGTCCTGCCAGATGTCTGTAACTCAAACCTGGATGAGATGTTCAGTCCCATTCATATAGAGCCACTGTAAATACAGATTCCTGGGATGCAGAACTAAACTTCCTAATCCATCCTTGAGGCTTGTGACAGAACAAGATGCTCAGTGAACCCAGAATAATGCAGGATGACAGAACTATGTTTCCTTTTCACCCTGCATTCATGAGGCTTTAGGCAAGCTCAGCATCTACCCACACTTCCCTTCCTCAGTGACCAGTTTTCTCTGACATGGCACATCCCACAAGCATCTCTCCTTCCTCCAGCAGCAGCAAGGAACAAAGCACATCCAGTGAAACAACAGCCTGGTACATTTAAACTCCTCTGCTGGAAGTGCTAGTCTTTATAATAAGCAGAATTTTGTATTTTTTCTGTCTTGTTTCATGCAAACCTACTCAAATTCTGTGTTGCAAGCCTTTTTAGATGTTTTCTCTCCAGTATTTTTATGTTTCTTTTATTTTGCCAATGGGCTGTCAAATAATTATGAGGCTTTGGGTTACCACTGATGCCAGATCACACCAGCAGAAGGGAATTGTCACTGGGATGGTGTGAGACCAGGCATGCCACAGCAAGATAAGCACCTCAAAAGGAACTCAAGTACATCCTAGGAGCTGAGGACAGATATGGTCAAAAATCAGTCAGCAGTCAGAATCCCAAAAGAAAACTAAGTCAAAGATTGTGAAGGTACCACAATTACAATAAATGGAAAAAAAAAAAAAAAAAAAAAAAGAAAAAAAATTGAAGGAAGAAGAGAATTATTATTGTAAAAACAAGAATAAGAAAATAAAGGTGACACAGCTACTTACACAAGATTAAATTAATACTTACCTGATTTTCAGTAAGGATGAACATGATGATCCATGGCATAAAGACAGGATGTTTAAGAGAAGGGGGAGAAAGGTGAAATGGGTAAAAGATAATAAATGAACACATCTCACAGATGGCAAGCAAAACTCACCGAGTCTGCTGTTTTCCAGCTGGAGAAATCAGGCATTCTCAATTTCAGAACCCTGACATGCACAAATCCAAAAGATTTTAAGTGAATTTGCCTACTTGAAGGCATTACCACAGGACCAGAGAACAGCAAGTTCTAAGAAGTAAGCCATGGTGGAGGCAAGTTTGGGCTGTGATTTTGATGTCTGTGCAGCTCTTCAGAAAAATCTGCAAAGGAGAATCTAACTAAAACCATCATATTCAATTAATAATAAAGGGATAAAAGGTAGTGTGGATTTACTAAAAGCCAGTTTCACAGGATGATCCACAGAACAGTATAGTATAAAATTGAAACTTCAGGCAATGAGGAAATAAATAAAAAAAAAAAAAATGTTTTTTGTTGGGAGTCCGAGCAAGAAATAAGAGAAGGGGAGAAGGATTTGGCTTTACTAACCAACCACAGGGTGACAGGAAACTGACAGCATGGTGTGACTGAGACAGACCAGTGGGAGTCCAGTCATGGAATTTCCACGAACTTGGGGAAAACATTCGTGTTGTGTTTGAGGCATCGCTGTCTGACACTCCATGCAGCACCCTCTCTCAGGAGAAAAAGCATTTTAAAAGCATTTAGATTGAGAAAGTCCCGCAGGACACACATCCCAATGGCCGGGGAACCTTGTATGACCACGCAGTGATGAAAAGGGCTTATATAACCTAACACAACAAATGAGGGGGAATTGGATATGCAAATACACGGAAAGGGGAAGCAAACAAAAAAACACATCTATTGATTTAGATGGAAATGAGAAGCTGGTTTCCAGCCACCCGACAAGAGGCTCCATCCGGAACTACCGCCATAAACCCCTGAGGAGGAACACAGGGCACAGGCACTGCCCGGGGGGGAAAGGAGGGCAGGAATGCCTTGAATTCCGCACAGATCCTCCAGAGCCGCAGAGTTTGCTTTCATTCATGGCGGGGAATAACAGAGCGCTGAATAACAGAGCGCTAAAGAACAGAGCGCTGAATATCCGAGCGCTGAATATCCGAGCGCTCCTCAGCCCCGCCCCAGATGCCCCACGGCGCCGGGCGCTCGCCTCCCTTCACCCTCCCCTCTCCCCATCTCCTTCCCGCCGCTCCTGCCCCTTCCTCCCGCTCGGTCTCTCCACCCGACGTGTGTGCGGGCACGTCCCCAGCGCTCAGCCCGCCCGCCGCACGTCACCGCCCGCCCGCTATGAAAGGCGCGGCCGCCGCCGCCCCCGCCCCGCCGCCGCCGCCGCGCCCGCCGGAGCAGCTCGGTAGGTGCGATCGCCGCGCCGGGATGGGCGCGATGGGGCGGGAGCCGGGGCTGCGCCAAAACGGGGGTGCAAAAAGGGGGATTGAAGGTAGTGCCGGTCCCGCAAACCTCCGGGGGGACGCGGTGGAGCAGGCGGACTTTGTCCGGTTATCGCCGCCTGCTCCACCGCGTCCCCCTGGCCGTGGGGGTGTCGGGCACAGCCCTGGGTTTGAGTCCAGCCGGCGTGGATTCCGCTCACAGCCCCCCCCATCGTCCGCTCCCTCCATCCCCTTGAGCCTCCATGGATTAATTTGCTTCCCTTAATCCGTGCGTGTGGCCCCAGGGAGTGATTCTGCAAAGAGATTTGAGGATGGGTTTAGGGCTGCGTTTCAAATACAGCATTAGTGGACCATGGACCACCTGCCGCTCCCCTAACTTGTCTTAGAGCTTCTCCTAACTAATTTAATTTTTCTTGAAAGAAACTTCTTTTTGAGTTTTTTAGTGTAATAGACTTGTGCTTGAGAGGATGGTTCTTACCCGACTTGCACATTAAAGTGCTCATAGTGCAAAGGGAAGACTTGGCACGTGGAAAGTGCACTGCGCACTATGGCCACTCCTCAGGAGGCTCCGGCACATCAAGACCGACGTAGCTTGGTTGATTTTTCCTAAATATGGGCGGTGCTGGATTCCTGTCCCTCCCCTCAGCCTCCAAATTTACAGTCCTTACTTGCTGCTCTGCTTGGTTTCTCATGCTCTGAGCGAGTTGCTGCCTGTTCAGCGCCAGGGAGTCGTGTGCTGTCTGTGCTTGCAGCCGTCTGTGCAGCTGCTCCTGCCCTGGGCTCTTCAGGCTGCTCCCAGTGCAGCACCCTTTCCTGGGAAAGCGTGGTGGTGCCTTCCACACTGAGGCCGGGATGAAGGCACAATCCTCTGGCATCACTGTGCCATTTCAGCACACTCTTGACTGTCAGAACCCAGCTCACCAGGCTGCTGTGCAGCTGGCAGCTAAAATGCGAGGGTGGGAGAGATGGTAATGCCAGACTCCAGCCATCTTAATTCAAAACTGTGCAGTGTCACTTCAAAACAAATTCATGAAGCTGACATGGAGGCTCATGCTGTGCTTAAAAAGGGCTTGCCTAAGTGTTGCACAACTTCAGCTCAGGGAAGGCTTCAGGGCACAGAATACCAGTTTTTCAGGGTGAGAGAACAGATTGCCAGACTGTGCTGTGCTTAGAAGTACTAAAATGGCTTCCTGTACCGAAATGTAGTATGGGTGGTCATTTAGAACATTCTCCTGCTGCTGGAGTCCAACAGCTATAAAATAGAATCAATGGCTCTAGGGCTGTATTTGAGGCAAAGCTAGGGTGGGCTTGAACAGAGAATTATCATCAATAATTCAGTTTTGCAATCATTTTGTGGCATACAGACAGTATTGCCAGATGTTTTATTCGTGTGCTTTGTATCCATTTTCTTATCATCCTGAAATAAAGTCTATCTTGCTGGATACAAATATTCTGGTCTCAGTAAAAGCTCCGAAGTCTGGAGAAATAATCTCTTGCTTTCCTTCCAGCAGTGCACCATGTCTCTCAAGGATCAGCTCATCCACACTCTCCACAAACAGGAGAGTCATGCCGAAAATAAGATTAGCGTGGTTGGCGTGGGTGCAGTTGGAATGGCCTGTGCCATCAGCATCCTCATGAAGGTAAGTGTCAAGCTTGGGAGGAAGCAGCAGAAGAACCTGAGACCTAAAAGAGGTGCAAAAAAAGTGTCACCCTTATTAGATGAACTTCTGGTTACACAATCCTTTTTTGGGCCTGAAATGAAGCAACAGTCTTCAAGCTATTGACAGAGAACAAATAGCTGCATTTCTTGTAAACTAAGTTTGCATTTGCCTTGGGTCAGACAGAATTTCCTTTATGCATCATTTTAAGAGCTGCATTTACCTCTGTGGGACTTGCAGACTCCCTTCTAAGTAGGAATTCTCTAACACTCTAAATATACAAAAAGATTGATAACTGAGGATTTCTTTTGTCTTGAGCAGAGCAATGGAATAATTATTTGCAGTGTGATCTGGAAAAATTGGTCCTTGACACTCTGAGTGACTTGTCTTTTGCCTTCAGTTATCATACTGAAAGTGCTGTGTTTAGCATCAGGCTTGCTTTTCTTGCCTGTCAAATAGGTTGTGTATGAACCACTATTAACTTATTCTTCATTATTGTCCTGCTTAATTGTACTACTGTTTCACACAGAATGTGGTTATGGAAAGTATAAAGTGAACTTAAGGAAGATATCCCAGGGAACTTGAAGGACTCTGGGAAGAAGTGAAGTATTAGAGATGAGCAAAATTTTTTGAGTAGCTCTTAAAATAATTGTAACCTCACGGTTTAAAAACTGAGGGCTTTGCTGGAGCAAACTTCCCATTACTCCTGGTCTCTTGTAGGACTTGGCTGACGAACTCGCCCTTGTTGATGTTGTGGAAGACAAGCTCAGAGGAGAGATGTTGGATCTCCAGCATGGCAGCCTCTTCCTTAAAACTCCAAAGATTGTCTCTGGCAAAGGCAAGTAGTTGGCTCTCATTATTTCTAAATGGAAGACAGCCACTTCAGCTCTCACACTGGACATGGGTATAGTACTCAGCTGACATTTTAAAATATACCTTCTTATGGCAAGTCCAGCTAGGATTTTTTTTCCAGGATTCACTACTCAGTACAGAAAAAGAAATTCCTTAAGTACTTGTGCACCTTAGAGAACTTTATTTCACGACCAGTTAACCCCTGAACTCATTACTGCTTACTTCTGATAACTTTTAGTGGCAGCCTTGAGTAGGGCAAAGGCTTAACCAGCTTGTACCTTGATTATACTTCCTACAGGTAGCAGGTTATGAGGGCAGAGCCTTCTTCCTCTTCTGCACAGCACTTACCCTGAAAGCAATCCCAACAGCTATGCCTAGCCCTGTTTGTGGCTGAGAAGCTTGGAGTATCACTGCCTGCAGCTGCACGTTACAGTATCACCATGCCTCAGTGTTATCACAGGGTTGTGGCAATGAGCCACAGTCTTAAAATGAAATTCCATTTTCTATAGAGCAAAGTCTAGGGTAACAGTTACCAGGGAATCGCTGCACCCTCAAACTCCAGAATATGAGATCTCAGTGCAGAGAAGTGAGAGCTCCTGTTCTGAACCGTGTGTAGGAGGAGGTCATGTTTGACACAGCCTTTTGTCTGCAGATTACAGTGTGACTGCACACTCCAAGCTGGTCATTGTCACTGCTGGTGCCCGGCAGCAAGAAGGAGAGAGCCGCCTTAACCTGGTCCAGCGCAACGTGAATATCTTCAAATTCATCATTCCCAACGTCGTTAAATACAGTCCTGACTGCAAGCTGCTTATTGTCTCAAACCCAGGTTTGTCTTGTGTTGCCATAAGAGGATTTGGCTTAGAGAATAGTTTCTTCAGTGAGGTGGCATTAGAGCTCAGGCTGTGAGAAAATACTTGTGCTGGGGAAGAGAAGGCTCCAGGGAGACCTTGGAGAGCCTTCTACTACCTAAAGGGGTCTAAAAGAGACATGGACATTTTACAAGGGCCTGTAGTGATAGGACATGGGGTAATTGCTTTAACTGAAAGAGGTAGATCTAGGCTAGCTATAAGGAAGAAATTCTTTATCATGAAGGTGGTGAGACACTGGAGCAGGTGACCCAGGGAAGTTCTGAATGCCCCATTCCTGGAAGTAGTCACAGCCAGGTTGGATGGAACTTTGAGCAACCTGGTCTAGTGGAAGGTGTCCCTGCCCATGGCAGGGGATTGGAATGAAATGATCTTTAAACCTTTTAAACCTTTAAACCTTTCAACCCAAACCATTCTATGATATCTGTATAGCAAAAAATGTCATCCTCCCTCTCCAGGCTCAGCAGTTTGGTCTTCTGGGAAATAAATTTGGGTTTTCAAAAACCGAGTGGTCTTGAGCACACTAAGGGTCACTGATAATTGCATGTACAGCATCAAGGCAGAGCTGAAGGACTGTTCAAAACAGTTATAAAAACAGCTATATAAAATAATCATTCTGCCTGGCCATGGGCACTGCTTTGTGCTCTGTTCCACGTAACTAGCATGCAGGTAAAACGCTTACAGATGAACAGAAGGTACCATCCTCATTATCAGTCTGCTCATGAGTGGCATTTGTTCTCCTCACAGTGGATATTCTGACCTATGTGGCCTGGAAGATCAGTGGCTTCCCCAAGCACCGTGTTATTGGTAGTGGCTGCAATCTGGACTCTGCCCGTTTCCGCCACCTGATGGGAGAAAGGCTGGGCATCCACCCCCTGAGCTGCCACGGATGGATCGTTGGAGAGCACGGAGATTCCAGTGGTAAGGGTGGAATCTGTTGCACACAACTCCCTGGCTTTGTCTGCCAGGAACACCTTGGAAAGCTACAGAAAAACATTGCTCCAAAACCTTTGCACTGCAGCACCTTAAAGTGCAAGTTCTGATTTAAGTCTTCTGCTGCACAGAGTAACCCTAGATGATCTATATTTGATCTGAATGACTGTGCTTGGAAAAAGTCATTACTGTAACCTGAGCTGGCTAAACATTTCTAGGCTAAATTGTTCACTCCCAAAAAAACCCAAACTGAAGCACAAGAGGATAAAGTTCTCTGCAAGGGCCTCTCAAAGACCTGCACCAGAGCTACTGGCAGTCACTCAGCTGCCATTCCTGGCATCTCTTAATGACTGTATATAGGAATTGCAGAGGCAAGTCCAGGACAGAAGAAAGCACTTTTTCCTTATTTAACCTGTACTTTTCCAAGCAGCACCAGGGCAGTACTGTCTGCTTCCTGACACCCACCAGAATAAACTTGGAATCAGTTCTTAGAGAAAACTTTGCAAAATACAGTGACTATCATTTTAGTTCATGTTGCCCAGGTATTTCACATTAACAAAGGTGTGCTCAAACTTTGTGACACCGAGTATAAATGTAGATGTGCTCCTAGGTTCTCAGCCTGCAATTTAGATTGGCCTTACAGGTCATACTATATTTAAGGCCATAGCTAAATCAAAAGTGATATGCTGCAGATGAGTGCAGCTAGATCTTATGTTAACAGTTAATTTGAGAAGGGTTAAGTATTGTGAGATAATTAATTTATGTTCAACTCTCAGTGCCTGTCTGGAGTGGAGTGAATGTTGCTGGCGTCTCTCTGAAGGCTCTTCATCCAGACTTGGGAACTGACGCAGACAAGGAGCACTGGAAGGAGGTCCATAAGCAGGTCGTGGACAGGTAAATACTGGCTTGGCTTTTTCATAAATTTCAATACAAGAACAAATCATGAAGAGCTGAAGAACCTCTGTTCTGCAGTACCCAGATCTAGAACACCTCAGTAGCCCCAAAAGTCAGGATGCAGACGTAATGGAATTTAAAATATTTTAAGGATTAATGTAGATTTGGCAATTAAGTTTTCATTGTTAGTAAACTTTAAATTAGGGAAGAGCTTAAACTTCTAGGCTTCCAGTATAAGTGTGGGGACTAGTGTAAAATGCAAATAAGAGTTATTCACTGCTGAGTTCATTTTGGTCCTGCCAGAAAATCATTGAAGCTTCTGATGCCTCCAAATTGACCCATAGACCTACTAAAGCCTCCTAAAGCAGTTCAGTTGATGTTACTTGTTCTTTACTGAGTGTCTGTATCTCTGCAGTGCCTATGAGGTGATCAAACTGAAGGGGTACACATCCTGGGCTATTGGCCTTTCTGTGGGAGACCTAGCTGAAAGTATTATGAAGAATTTGAGAAGAGTGCACCCCATCTCTACCATTGTTAAGGTGAGCAGCCCCTTTTTTCTAATTTCTGTCTTACTGAGAATTAAGTGTATCTGGAATTCTGAAAAACAGTGATCACTTTCTAGTTTAATTTCAACTAAATTTGGTTTGCTGATAGGATATTCTATGAAATATACAGACTTACATAAATTCCAGCCTAACAATCCTTATGTACTTCTCAGGGCTTGCATGGAATAAAAGAAGATGTCTTCCTAAGTGTTCCTTGTGTGCTGGGCAGTAATGGCATCACTGATGTAGTCAAGATGATCCTAAAACCTGAGGAAGAGGACAAATTAAGGAAGAGTGCAGACACACTGTGGGCAATCCAGAAGGAACTACAGTTTTAAACCTGCCCCAGCAGTTTTTGGCTCTTAGCAGTTTAATGAGTTTAGTGGTTTGTCTTACGTTGCACTTTCCAAGTAAGTCAAATCTTTCAATGTATTATCTCAACTAGAACACACAAAAAAGCTCAAATCTGAACAATGGAGTTTCCTGAAGATAGCATTAGGAAACTAATCTAGGGTTTTCCCTGTTCACAGACACCCATGTTCTTAGCCAGAGTTAGATAACCTAGTCTTGTTCAGTGAAGTGGTATGACAGAAATCCAGCATTCAAAGCAGCACTGCCTAAAAAACCCTTTGCCTTTTCCTCATCTTGTTTCATGTTGGTTGAAAGGAGTAAGGAGTAAGTAATTGCTTCACAATGTGAAACCAAAGACATTTCTTGAAGTTAAAAGGATTGTCAAGCCAATTGACCAACCTTCTCTGCCAGCTGAATAGCTTAAGTATTTCACTGTTGATAGGTCCAAGTGTATTTTCCTAACACTGCTTTGGAATTTTTGTGGGTATTTTTTTTAGAGAACCTTATTTTTGTGTACTATATCAGTCTAGTTGTAAGTTCTGTCTCCAGAGCATGTTTAAAAAATGTTAAGGTTTCTATGTGCAACAAGACAGTGACTGTCCAACTTTAGCACCAACTACAACACCAAATAAACCACAAACTGTTATTTCTGTCTCCTCGTTTTTCTTAATATGGCTTTGTCTCCCACATGCAGTTCTACTTCCACCCACCTAAATCAATTCTATTTTCCAAGTCACAGTAACTCAAACATCACCTGTGTAAAAATGTTCTGTGTGCAGCTGTTATGTAGTTATGGAAGACTCATCCAGTTTTTTAAAAATTAACTCCACCCTCCTCAGAGCCAGCAGTAACATGAAAAGCCTTAAGGCCAAGGCTCAGTCTTAAGCCATGCTGGCTATGGTGCTGAGACCAATAACCTTTTGAGATTTCAGTTTTCACTGGTCATAATAAATATGAATTTTTCCAGTTTGGCACAACGTCTTCCAAATCTCACAAGTAAAGTGAAAGCATGTTTAAGCTGACACTGCATGTTTGAAAAGAAAGCACATCATACACAGTTCTGTAGAGGAAGAAAATATGCAACAAGTTTTATTCAGCGTTAAGTCCACCAGCACAAAGATTACAGGAGATAGAAAGTGCATTAATAAAAGCTAGTCTTTACCAAAAAGAAAATATATTATTGATTCAAAATATCTTACACTTGGATGATGTAATAACTTACTCTGGGCACCTACTGATTAAGAGAAAGATCAAGAGAACGGCTGCTTCACAAGGAAATCCAAGTCCCCAGGTAAAGTCTGGGAAATTAGTAGAGATCACTGAGTCCAGCAGTCTTCCTTGCTTTCTGCATCAATGCCCTCAGCTGGAACTGCTTGCGAGACAGGAGACGTACATGCTGCAGAGAGAAAAGCAACAGCTGGCTATGGGTTCAGTTCTGATAAAAACTTAATGTCCAAAGCATGGCACATTCTGTGACCCAAATGGGATGTCAGTTTTTTGGAAACACTAAATTTATTATTCTAAATGGCATTTTCTTGGTTTAAAATGACTGGCAGGTGGCTACCAAGTGCAGTCACTACAGTCTATTTTTTGTGATTTTAAATTATTAACAAATTCATTAAATTATAATAATTATTAATTCCATAAATATTCTTACCAAAGTAATAATATGCACTCCATAAGGTGAAATCAGACTAATGCACTTCCTATGGGGCAGAGAATGGTTCTTCTAACAGTAGATAAACAGAACTAGCAAGGTCTACACAAGAAGGAAACAATATGGCTTTCTATCTATAATGCTTTTAAAATTGGTCTTTAAATTCGGAAATTACTTTCTGAAACTTATGCTTGAATGTATAAATATTCCTGTTCCTACAGGATCCTCTTCTGTGAAGAGATCATGCACATTACCAAAGTAAACACATTTAAAATGCACATCTTAAAAACATCTCAAGAAACCTACCTTTAAAA
The DNA here is from genome assembly GCF_029582105.1 of Oenanthe melanoleuca. Classification (NCBI taxonomy): domain Eukaryota; kingdom Metazoa; phylum Chordata; class Aves; order Passeriformes; family Muscicapidae; genus Oenanthe; species Oenanthe melanoleuca. Next base: position 14,285,685 of record NC_079339.1, read on the forward strand.
AGACATCTAAATCTATCACTCCACGTCTCAATGCTTCCCCAAGATAGAAGATGGTGTCTTCAATTGCATTTTCCTCTGCATATAAGTTCAGGATCTGCTTGTAAAGTGGTGCTGTAGGAATTATAACTTCATCTATGTCATTATTCTCTGACTGACTTTCCATTTTCTCTAAGGCAGAACTGAGCTCCTCATCCTTCTTTTTGAGAAGTTCAATATTCTTGTCAACTTCAGCCTAGAAACAATTAAGATGTTTGTTTATCCTCTTGTGATACAATTGTCTAGATCAAAGATTTTTAGATATACCAGTTCATTCTGTACCTTCTTTGTTTATCTCTATTATGATTTTTACAAAAGAAAGAGCGATCAATCTGTAGATTTCAGATTCTTTTAAAAAGGAACATCTCTTTTACATAATGTCAATCCATTACCCATTTATAACTATAGAGAAGGCATGCCAACATTCCACGTATTTCCATGTTGCAACATTAGAAAAAATAACAATTTAAACTAGCTAAAGACAATAAAAGCAAAGCCAAAGCAATTATTTTCTTTAGAATGTGGTATCCCCAGTTCTCTAGTCCAATTAATAATTTCTAATCATTTTTTTAAACCACATCTGAGCAGAGCTGGTTTCAGAAACTGTTCATCAATCCCAAAATCTTACTCCTGAGCAGCAGTGCAAGGAGCAGATGGGCTAAGCAGAAAATGCCTTAATGAAAAACTGCAAGAATTAGGAGACTTCTGGGAAAGGAGAAGTTATACAAGGAGGCTGTGACCAAAATCAGTGTTCTCTGCACTAAGACACTGAAATGATCTCCAGTGCTGCTGTCACACATTATTATGAAGAAACTGAGATGTAAATATGAAATAATCTTGCACCACTAACATCTTTCACAGGAAGAATGTGGAAAAATGAAACTGTCCCTCTAGTAATGAGCAATGACATTTATAAGATACACACAGGACATTGCATCTTGTGGTCACTGCTGTGTCTGACTAGCTTCAGTCTGAGCACAAGCCCCCAGCTGTGAAGGAGAAGCAGCACAATGCGCTGGAAGCTTTGTGACTTCTATCATGCTTAATGATTAATTAATCACAAGCTTCTGTTCACTACTAGGAATCTCAGGTGGGGAGCAGTGGCTCCTCTCACTTACCACCTCCTGATCCAGGCGAGTCACCATCTCCTCCAGTTTCTGGTGCCCTTTCTTCAGGTCCTCCTCAGTGCGTTTCAGGGCGTTGAGCTCGGCCTGCGCGCGATCCATCTCCTCCTTCATGCGCCACCGCAGCTTGTCGCTGACCGCCGAGATGAGGGACGCGCGGATGGTGTCCTCGCTGATGGTGCCGTCCCTGCTGGGCCCTGCACAGGCATCACGTTAGTGCTTAGAGGCTGCACTGCCTGCAGGGTAAAGCCAGCTGGAACAGCAAGTGGCCAAGCTGCTCTCTGTACTTCAGCAATGTGAGACAGTAAAATAAGCTGCTCTCCATAATAATTTCCAGAAGTAGCAAGGAGACCACAGGAGATAACACACATCAGGGTGGACACAAGTAAATTTAAGAGTATGCATCCATTCATTCACTTCACTATTCCCACATCCACACTCTTTTTTACTTTAAAAAAAGGGGGCCATTTCCTCTGAAGTCCATAAATGTTACTAGTCTGAGACCTTTTAAAGAAGAACAAGAGTTAATGGCTGGATGTATTCAACCACAATTAGTGTAACAGCTGGTTTGAGACAATGAATTTACCTACTACAGGTATTAGTTTGGGGCTTTTTTCCTGTTAGTGGGTTTGTTTTTTTCCAGAATTCCCTGGCCTGGTAAGGAAAGTTTATACTAGGAAAGACAAAGGGAGAGTTACAGAGACCACCCATACAGCTCAAGTGGGGATGCTTCCAGGAAGGGCATGCAGCCCAGGTTCTCATGGGGAACCTCCTTGACACCTGCTGGAAGGACAACACAGCCAGGAACAGGAGATTCCTGGAAAGCACTGACAATAACTTTGATACAGATGCAGCCAACAAGGAAAGATATGCTGCTGGACCTTGTAAAACTAACAAGGAACTTCTGGTTGGAGATGTGAGGGTTGGGGCAGCCTTGGCTGCAGTGACCATGAGATCATGGAGTTCTGCATCCCACAAGCAGAAAGCAGGGCAATGAATAAGATTGCAACCCTGGACTTTATGAGAGCTAACTTTGGCCTCTTCACAGACCTTCTTGGAAAAATTCCATGGGAATTTACCATAGAGGGAAGAGGGGTCCAAGAGAGCAGGTGAATATTCAAGGATCCTCCAGTCTCAAGAACAGTGCATCCCTATGGGCAAGTGAGCAGAAAGGACAGGAGACCTGAGTTTGCTTTTGCAAATCAGCCCTTCAAGGATAATTTCAAGAGTCTGTCACTAACACACTTTTAAACAGAAAGCTAAGTACCTTGTGTCTGTCACAAGAAGTGCAATGTGTCTCCAGACCAGGAAACTCAGAGTGCTCTAGCAAATGTGAAGTGGCTACTGGTGATATTTATCACAAACCACTTTAATTATTCTGTGGGAATAACTGGAGGGTCACAGTTACCCCAGACTTTTGCCTCACACCTTCTAGATCAGTGAAATTTCAACTAGACTGTAACAACAAAGCAAGAATTACAGCAGCTTTTGTGCCTAAACTTCACAACTACTATGAATGAAACACAGAGATTTGAAGCTCTGTAACTGCAAAAAAAATAAGCAAGAAGAATCTTTTTATCCAGAGACACAGCTATCAAAACCCTGAAGCTGTTACAGCATTATGCACATCACATTTTCCAGTGCCCTAGATTTTAAAAAACAACAAAATGAAAAAAATACTCATCACGCCTTACATGAATCTTGTGTAATTGAAGACTTTTTTCTTTGACTTCTGCTATTAAAACAAGACTGCATAAATTTGTATCTCTTCCCTATGTTTTTAACTCTGCTCCTGTCCACAAAACCTACACCAAGTCATACAGGTAGAAAAATAAAGCTATGCACATGAATGACTGGAACTAGGAGAAGAAGCACATCATGCTTACTAATCCACTAAAACCTTCTAAAGCACAGAAAACATAAATTTGGATCATTACTAATGTGACCACTTTGCATACATGTAAGTTGCACCAGAACATGTTATTTTTTCTAAAATATAAGCAAATTACCACTGAAAAATAAAGAGACTGAATTATTGAATTATATACTGGACTGCAAAAAACACTCAACAAAACAAACACATAGTCAGAATCAGCCAGAATCAGTATCAGTAGAACTTATGCTTACTTTCTTTTCCCCTGACATCCCTCACTTTGGGAGTTCTTATGCAAGGCTCACTGTAACAGTAAAGCAGGACACAGGAAAAAAAAACAAAACCTCAATACACCTAACACAATAAAAGTTCACACAGAAATGCCACCAGATAGGGAAGAGGTTTTTGAACATAAAAAGCTTCATTTTAATACAGCTCAATCAATGTATCTTCTTATAGAGCATGAACCTGTAGTGTCTTCTGTCACTTCCATAATTAGCCCAGCTTGGGGAAGATTTCATGGCACATGGTCACTAAATCCACAGAACTCTGAAACCTTTAACCTTTACTAGGCAGAGTCTAGTTTCAGAAATGACCTTACAGAATCATCAAACCAGTCATTGCATCAGAAAAGTAATTAATGGCAGATGACTGAACAGAAAGAAAAAGCCTTAAGAAGGATTTGAAAAACCAGTGATTGTGAAAAACTTGAGCTACTTTGCATCAACATTTTCATTCAATTCAAAGTAGGCTCACTACAGGAAACACATCACCACCACCCACACAAAACTCTGAAGTTGTAACAACTGATATGCTCCTAAATAAGCTATCACAATAAACCACAGCCAAAAAAACTGTACAGGAAAGAAACACTTCTGGCTGAAAGGAAAAAAAAAAAATACTGGACTGTAAAAAACACTCAACAAAACAAACACAACAGAAACACCTCACAATATTTTAAATGTAGTGGATGATTAAAGAGATGTGTTTGCATTTCATCTGGCACAAGAGATAAGCCATGTAAACCAGGTGTAGGGCTTTTACCCAGCTGCAGCAAACGAGTCAGTGTAATGTTAAATTGTCACTATGAAACCTGGCACTACAACATCACAACATGGTATCACAGATGATCTAACACAGGACTGGAAGAATCTTCTATCTTTGGCAGATACTGCACCTCTATTCTTCTTCAGTGTGGGTGAAAATGAGGGAAGAAATTAAATGAAAAATATTTCTCTTTTAAATTAACACTCTGCTACATAAAAGGCAAAACTGGATTTGTTTGAAAAAGACACTGCAGAAAGCAAACTTTCCTTAGGAAGGTTATCAGCTCCCTACATGAGAGACAGTGGAGATCATTAATTCTCCAGGACACAAGCTGAGGTACTTGAGTGGGACAGCAGCTTCTTGCACTGTGCATGGCAGACTCACATCACCTCAGAGTGGAGGGGACCACTGAAGCAGCCAAGAACTTTCAGAAAATACTTCCTTAATTGAAAAGGCTGAAAGAACTTGGACACAAAGGACAGGATTGGGCACAAGAAAAACACAACATACAACTTACTGCTGCTTTCAAATTCTGTAGTAACAGAACTCCTCAGATATTTTAGTAAGAGTAAAGTAGAAGCATCTCTCTTTCCTTGCCTTGTCCCCATGTATGTGAAGGAAAATCACAAAATACACACAGTTCTGGAAAGAAAAGACATTCTGTGACTCTAACCCAGGCCACTCCATAAATAACTGGGAGTTCACACATTAAATGAAGAATGGATGTACTTCCAAATTATGGGGCTCAAGAGTCTACAACAGATTGCTAATGTGAGCAACATGCTAACAGAACCTACACTCTCACCATGTAACTGTGCCAAAAGGGCCATCAGCCAGCTGGAAAGTTACTGCACCAGCTTCCCACTGAACTAGATGACATTTACCACTGCTTCCCAGCCTTCTACACATACACTAAAAGGCAGGGGCAGGGTGGAAAGCAAGGACCACAGAGCAGCAGACTGGGAAAAGACACAGGTCAATACCCTAACTCCTGATGCTGAAGGGAACAGAGGAGGAAATCACAAGCAGAGATCAATAAGAAGCAACAGGGAAGAGGCTGGAGAAGAAACTCACTAAAAATGAAGCTCATTCCAAACTGCTACTTTAGAAAGTTACTATTTTGGGAGGAAAGACAGGATAAATAGAGTCCATTAGATGTTTAAATGACAACAAAGGTATTTTTCTAAACCACAAACAGAGCAATGAAGACAATCTAAAGTCACTTGTGGTTAAAGGGTGAGGAGAGCCCCATGTAATTACATGTAGTGCTCTTCAAAACATTCACAAAGCACACACAATGTACTCCATAAACCCAGGAATTTATCTAATTCCTTACTGAAGAGGTGAATAACATGTATTTTTTTCTTCCTTTGAATAAATTTTAGTTAAAGATCAATACCTTAGAAGTGTGGAGTACAAACAACACATTCCTTTTTCCATTTTATTTCTTTACATATCACTTATACAGAGAAGCTTTACTTCAGAGAAACCCTTTCCAAGGTACTCACCAACAGTGGTGACAGGAGGCTGAGAAGGGTAGTACTGAACACTAGTGGTTGCTGGAAAGGGAACACCACCTGGATAAGGATAGTTTGGGTAGCTGCTTTGAGAAAGAAAGATATGCTAATGTTATGCAGCTATTAGTAAAATATCACTCACCTAAATTATCTTTATTGCCACCATGTTAAACACTCATTTACATAATAAAATGTTAAAATTGCAGGCCTTTTTCCTGTTCACATTAGCATCCTTCACAACTGGTATTTCTGGTACTTTTAAGATACTGTTTTATCTGAAACCCTGCCTAGTTATTGCCTGGTCAACATTTGGATAACAAATTCTCCTGAATCTCTTAGTTTTGCTACACAAAATCCCACAAGTATCCAAAAGAAATTATCCTAGCTACAAACAATCTCAAATTATTATTTTTTAATATAAGAACAGTGAAGAAGATGACTTATGAACTGTGTTATGTAAACCTAAAAATGCAAAAGTGTAAAATATGGTTTCAAAGTTAAACAAACTCCTCCAGAAATTCTCAGTCCTGCTCTGAAGGATAAAGAAAGCAAAAGAATTCATTTGTTCACTGAAACAATTATGAGATGACATGTGGCAGTCTACAACACCCTTCTAAAATACATTTGCTATTAACTAAAACAAGGACACAAATTTGTCAGTACTAGATTGACAAACACCTGCACGTGGGGGAGAATTAACTAAAGTAATAATTAAAGTGGTCCAAAAACCCCTAAAAAATATAAAATAAGCACATTCTGTGTCTCTTCAGGTAACTGCAAATTTAGTAGCTCTTAAAGCCTTCTTAGTAATTAATAAATTATAATTTTTAAAAACAGTTCTTCTATTACTTTTGTACAAACATTAAGAACACTTTAAACAAACATATCTAGGAGGAAAAAACATGCTGTAAGAACTTACAGAAATCCTAACTTTTCTCCTCATAAAACATAACACTCCCCCCCTCCCAATCCTCACAGGTTTTAACATTTTTAAGTTTTTTAAAAATAAAAATGCCTCATATTACACCAACATCTCATATGCTCCTACCACAAAACGAGGACATAAGAGTATTAATAATAAAAACAATTAACTATGATGTAAAAATATAAGTACACAGTAGCAGGCAGTAGTCTATATCTCACTATTTACTAAGACAGATCTGCAAGTCTTTTAGAAATGCTTTATTCCAAACTATTACATAGAAAAAAATCTTGGTTAATATTAATAAAAAGCTTTTGAAGTAACTTTGTGTTCTTCAAATTTCCTTTAGAGTGCTCTAAGTCCACATTTATGCTGGAGTCAAGGTTTTTTTGTTCAATTTTTGAGTTGCTAATAAAATCTCGACTTTTAGGGGTACATTTCTTTCTATGTCAAGTAAACATATCAACCTCATAAAAATATATGAGTGAAGGAAGATGACAGCTGGGAGTCAGGTAATTTCAAAATCTTTTATCAAACCCATATATATTTTATTTGAAGAAACACGTAGAAAGTTAAACCTTCCTCCAATTTTGGCTACTGGCAAGAATTCAGCCCTCACTTTTAACAAACCCTGCTAACATGAATAATTATACAACAAATGCACCATAAGAAAATATAATTATGATTAAACACTATTCAGTGAAACTGTCTATCAGGTAAATGATGACAAGGGGCTCTTACCTTGGGTTTGGAGTACTTGATGGTGGATAGGGAGATATTCCACCTGGAATTCCTGGCACATAGGAAGCTAAATAAAACAGGAATTTTTTGTATTTTTATATTTCAGAAGTTAAAACCCTCAGTGTAAAGAAGTTTTTACTCATATATAAAAATAACCTTATCATTATACTGATTTTTTTTCCTTAATCATTAAAGTAATCACTGTATGGATAAAAATAGGTATTGATTTAAAAATGCACAACAAATAGGTGTACTAAGAAAAAAAAAACAAGAATCTGCAGCTAGGGTACTCAGAAAAAAACCTCCAAAACATGGTATCAAAGATGACCCACCTGAAGAGCTGTCTCCATTTTTTATGTAATAGCTGAAAGAAGAATTTAACCTTTCTAGCCAAGGATCTCTACTCACTAAATAACAAGTGCATAATTTAAGCACCTTGAGAGTATTTGATTGGCTATTTAATGATCTAACCATGTCCTTATCAAGTAATTTCTGCTGTTTAGAAGTTGTATTAAATGCTTCAATAGTTTTAGCAAATTTAAGATTTCTCTTGAAAAGCTAACAAAATTATGCTTTGGACATATTTATTCTACATTTCTAGCAAATTTTAGGAATATTTCATCAAATAACAATTTTAAAGAGCTATTTGCACCCTTCAGTGCTTTCAAATGATTAAAATTTGTGTCAAAGGACTTCATTTCTTCTTAAACAACGTATCTGCAACATGAAAAAATCCAAACCCTATACGTCTGTAAAATAAGGAAAGTCTGATTACACTAGTAAAACTAAGTAGCTATTAATAATTTCAAAACTGAAACATTTCCACTATAATTACTTCAGCTCAATTCAATCCAAAATAGTAATTCAAAGCACTTCAGCTTTGAGTGACTACAAGAGTAATCAAATGTGGCTCACTGAAGGTTTGTCCTTAAGGCACAAGTCACAGCCTCTGCTAAAGCTGCACTTATACTGACCCCCACTGTTCTAGAAAATCAGGACAATCCAATCCTGTGGAGCTCTCACAAGCAGGGTAGCCACAGACAAGCAGAAAAATCCCAAACACCTGCCTTTAGTCAATTATTCCTAATGGTTCCATTTATGTCTGCTACCCATTTTATCACAGGTTCAGAGCCTGAAACCTTGCTAAAAATGGGTTTTGCTGGAAATGGCAATGAATAGCACTTCAGCTTTCCAAATGTAACACTGTGATCATGTAAAAGCCATATTTCAATAGAAAATGGACACAGCCTTAAAAATGTGGCAAAAATAAATAACCCCAAATACAGCTAATGTAACAATAAATTCACGTGGAACTGTCATAATATCATTAAATAAAGAATCTCCAGCTAAACTGCTCCCCCTTCCCTACTGTCCCAGTCTTTGATTTGAGGAGGTCTGTGCTACTGGTTTTTTGGCTTTTTCCCACCCAACAGTGTCTCCTCCTGAAAGAATTTCCAGGGTTTTCTGTTTCTTACGTCTTCTTTTCCTCCAACCTACCTGTTCCAGGACTTTAAAATAAGATGCCTCTAGAAGTTTAAATAAATAAATGATTTTAAAAGTCTTGAGGATTTTAGCAAGAAAATAAGAATGGGTACCAAGTCAAAACACCAAATCAACATAAAATAAAGCATAAAAAAATCACAAGGCAGGTTTTTTTTAAATATTCAGCCAGCAATCTGAAAAAAAAAGAAAAATAACACCAACAGGAGTGTGGGCATAGGAAACACAAGCTGTAGGTATGCTTGTGCTTATGAAAAGAATGGTTGCAGGATACTTAAAAGATAGGATTATTATTAGAATAAAAATAACTGACTTACAAAGTTATTAGAATAATCTCTTTTTAAGTCTATCTTGGAATGCTGACAGGACACTGGTTGCTTTGAGGAGCTTGAGGGTGTTTGAGTGCATTCTGGTTTTGTCTGGGTTTTGCTGTGTTGTAATACGAACTTAATTTTTCCCCTCCAAAATCCCACAAGAATTTTTAGACTCACAGAACCTTTTAAGTTGGAAAAAACCTTTGAGATAATTGGGTCCAATGAGGTAAAGTACAGCCCAGGTGAATTCATTAGCCAGCAATATAAAAAGTAAACTGCATTATTTGTGGGCAAACTGTGCAGGGCAACAATCCCTTTGAAACATGAACATGATTATTTGCAGAAATCAGTAGTGATGAGCACTTACTGGTTGGTGGGCCTGTTGCCTGGTATGGGGGGTAGCTGGAGGAAGCAGTAGGCCGAGAAAACACTGGAGGTTCCTCTCCAAACACAACAATCATGACCTGGATCAGCTCCAACAAGTCTGACTGGGGCTGGGAGGAAAAGCAAATCACAAGTTGTTCATTTTGCTAACACAGTTTAACTGACCGTAGCAACAATAGGATGCATTCCTTTTATTTGTGGCTTTACATTTTTTTAAAAATGTGTATCTCTATTTGTATACATATGTGCATCATTAACTTCCTTTCTGGATTCTATACATACCAAACCCAGTCAGCTTGCACTCAAAACCATAGAGCAAAACACACCCAGAATAAACTGGGTAATACATGGTTCCATATCAACTGCAGGACAATAAATCACTGGGCATAAATGTCCAATGATAAATTGTAATAATACTTAAAAAACATTAAATCCACCCCAAGCATGAAAAACATACAGATGCCCAAGTTTTTTAGATATTTCAATTTCATACACCACAGCTCTTGCTCTGAGTCAGAATGTCTCAACATTAAAAATATTCTAACCCACTAAGGAGTGGCACAAAGCTCCTTTAAATACAGTTAAACCAGGCTTCCCTGTTTATAACTACTTAATATAGGCATGATTTCATCTTGCAAAAATAAGAACAAGCATCATGAATGCAGCACCAGACTAAATATCCCAATTCCAAGTTTACTTAGCTCTATAATCCACTTACTTATTTTCACCAACCACAACTGTATCAGTTGTACCTTATATGATCTTGCTTTGTGCAACACCTGACCTGGGCAGTCTTTTTCCATTATTACTATGCAGGCACTGAGCTAGCACCCATCCTTAATAAATGTACTCCTGTTAATCACTTTTTACAGAACCATGCATCTTGTATCATTTTTCTAATCTTGTCAACACAATTCATCTTCTTTACAAGTCCATGTTTTGGCCAAAACTTCTATGAGGCCTGCACTGCTCAATGCCTCTATTTATTGGTAAAGCAAATATATCCATATAAATGAGGCTCCAGGAATGTCTACACAAAGAAGTCCAAGTCTTGCAAAAGTCCATTTTAGACACAGAGATGTTTTAAGTAAATTTGTAATTTCACTTCTGTAAATATTCTTATTTCACAAATCTTCACATCACTCTCTTGCCAGGGGAGAAGACACCTTATGCTGCACTGTCTAATACAAGTTGTAACTGAAAATACAACTAATTAGCTTAAATAACTACAACACAGAATGTAACATCCTGAACTTTAAGATGCTCCAAAAAACAAACAGTTGATTCTATTTACAAAATGGTTTAAGATCTCCTTTAATAAAAACTATAGTTTATATTTCATTATTTTATATTATTATTTAGGCAACTATCTTGAATGCAGAAGGAGTAGTTTGAGAACTTCAAGTTCCCTATACTTACATATTTCCACTCATGCAGGTAGGGAAGATATATCTTTCCATTTGCATCAACATGCTTCCCAGTTTTTATTGTCATAGAGCTAGTGGGTTTAACAAAACAAATTGGTGGGTTGAAAGGGTAGGTGTCCAGCAGCCACAAGCAAATTGGGATATTATATGTGTTACCTAGAAAAGATATTTTGAAAGATTTTAGAAGTTATTTCAATTCTTCAGCTGTCTTCCTGTATTCAGATTCATAAAAAACTCCTAAACCCAGTAAACTCAACTGTACAAAGTTAGAAGCCAGAGCCAAAATCTACATTCAATGAATAGTAATGCTATGGCCACAAACTCAACATTTTTCAGAACAATTTAACTTTGATTTATAATTATAATTCACCACTAATACATAATCTCATTTGTTCTATAATGCAACATTATAAGACTAATTTGAATTATCATTAGTTGCAGCAAGAAATAGTTTGCAACCCTCATTCAACTGACAAAACTGCAATGCTGAAAGAAAAAAGATGTTACAAAGCTGTAAATGATTGAAGAAGCAATGCTCAGCATTCAAATTCTATCCTGCAGCAAAAAACAGAGAACAATTTCTTTAAAATATTTTACTTTGGACAAATAAAGGATTTCAAGAAAAGAGTGATCACTGAAGTAGTGAAGTTGATTCAGGACAAATTTAAGTTTTTCATGCAATTTGGGAAAACAATGGGGATGATGATGACTACAATACATGCATACCTCTGTAAGGCACAGGAATGGTTCCACTGAGGCTCATCAACTCCCTGGATGAGCCATCATTAAAAACTGAAAGAGAACAAACAATACTTTTAAAACAAACATACTGGTTATGTTAATCTTGGTTCAGGTTATTCCCCATCTATTTACTGTGCAAATTTTCACAAGTTACACACACAAACTCAGCATGAAAGTTCAACTCTTGCACATTTACAGATTAGCAAATGACTGTCCATAGTCAGGTAACTCCTTACGAATAACACACTTCTGAGAAATGCATGACTAATCATTATCAAACTACCTTCTCTACAAATAAAACTCATTTCCTCATTTAGTGACCAAGCAAAATATTGGAACCTTGTAAACTGCAAGTAATGTAAATTGCTGCAAAGATAATCTGAACTCAAACCTGATTTAAAAAAACAACCGTCATTTGAGGTTTATGAAAGAATTCTTTATGCTTTCTTAAAAAAAAACAAAAAAAAAACCAGATCAGCAAGAATACTGAAAACTCCTGGGCCACAGGAATTCACTACAGGATCAGTAAAGGTAATTTAACCAAACAGTAACACACTGAAGAGGAAGAAAGAGTGCTTGACTCTGCCAAATCTTAGCTACAAACTGCACAAGAACTCTGACCTATATTTACTGAGTTGCTGTATTTAGTTTTGTCACACTTCTAATCCAATACATTATTCTTGGCTGAATAAATCAGCTTCTGTTGAGGAAGCTTTTATCTTCTTAGCTCCTCCTGAAAGTTTCTAGCCATAATTCAAATGTAGGTTACTGTGCACAATTATTGTGGTCCTGCTGATCTTCTGCAAAGGCAGATAGAACATGCTGGGATTTCAGTGAGGGTATATATTTCATTATTAATATGAACTTTAAAGCTGTCTCATCAGCAATGTAATCACTTTTTTGCAGCTGATGTCACTGCTACAAATAATATTGATTATCTGTAAGTGATTCTGTGCTTAGCCTCTCCCAGGCAGCTTAAAGAGCATTAGGGAACACAAATGGCTACAGCTCAAGGATATCTGGAACTGTGATCACCATCTTAGGCAAACCTGTGCAGCTATTCCAACCAAAGTCCTTTCACTCCTGTTTTGTTTCTCCAGTCACTGCATGCATTTTTATTTCTGTGAGAGCTGCTGGCTTGCACCTACTCAAATTAAAACTAATTCACCTTGTACCTGTACAGGTCCCTTCTTAAAATTTCTCAATCCAGATATACAACTTAAAAAGCAGAAGACTTTAAAATTTTTGATGATGCATTAATAATATAAATTAGATCACAGAGGAATCCCACAGGTAACAGTTAAAAAAAGGTGACCATAAGAAGGCTGACCTCAGCAGCTACGCTGGCTCACTGTACACTGGGAAACCCTAGATATCATCTTCATTTAATACACTTAAATTTAAATTAACCTAGAGACTTTAAAAAAAACTAACAAACAGTGATTGTCATTGATAATTTACATTACAAATCCTTTTTCTAGATACTGGATTCTGTTTTCTTCATGCTCTTAAATGAAGCATTTGTTCATTGATTTACAGTTCTTCCTACACAGAATTTTAAAAACCTCTTTATATGGCAGCAAAGCTGAATTTGTAAGATACCAGCAATCTCAGGACACCAACTGATGACTTCAATGAGTGATTAACTAAAAGTTAAGCTGTGAAAAACGTGACACTTCTTGGCACATTAGAGAGTTATTTTCTAAAGTAACCTTACTATATTACTGAGTCTGTACTTCTAAAGAAGTATTGATGTCAGAGACAAAAAAGAGAAACCCAAGTTATGTTTTCTGGTGTTAATCTTCTTTCTCCCCCCGCCCCACAAAAACTACCAAAGACATCTAACACATCAACAATTCACCAACAAAAATTTTCTCATGCACAGACTAACCATATGAATCCATGACAGGTTTGAGGTCCTTGTACTGAGTAATAACACTGGTTGTCTCCTGTATGGTTAGGTCTCTATACTTATACTGGAAAACAAAAGAGAAAGAAATTGCTTCAGAAGCTAATTTTTTTGTATAATTTAATTCAATTTTTTATTTTGGACAATAGACAGCATTTATGAGAGTTTACATCTATACAAGAACATTCTTCTCCATTCTTAGTTTGGGATAATAATTTATTTGTCCATATTACTTAAACAACCACCACCTATATAACTTATTGAACTTTAACAAGGTGTTAAATCTTAACAAGGGTCTAACCATCAGTTGTGTGAATCTTAAAAAAAAAAAGAAAAGTCATCTCCAAACAAATAAGTGATGTTCTGAACATTCCTGGAAAACAGCTATCTAGGATCTGAACCACACAGATACATTTCATAGCACTTTTCAAAGCAACACCATATTTATCAATCATTGATTAGCATTTACATATTTTTTGCCACTAGAAAGCAGACATGCCAAGGCACAATATTACCACCAATAATACTGGTTTTACCCCTTTCCTTTTATCAGGAGCAGAGAGTAACAGCACAGATACCCTGTAAACCACAGATACACTACTACAGAATTCACCAGTCTCAGAGCTATAACCCACAGACAGCAAAGAAGCTCCTGGGCAACAGAGAGTTGGTTCACCAACCTCTTCACCTTTGTAATTCCTCCCAATAATTAGTATTGAAAAGAAAAGCCAGCAATGTAGTCCCTTGGCAATTTTTTGATTCTGATTTTTAAAAATTGCAATCTTCGGATGTCGTAAGGAAGACAGACAGCAACCTTTCATTGAACCAGGGTAGAAAGACAAAGGGCCCAGCACAATGAAATGTCAGACATCCAAAGCAAATGTTAACAAGATCTGAACAAATTAATGCAGACATTATCCAAGAGCAAACTATGGTGCCACAGCTAAAGGTCACCTTGGCTCCAACAAACACTCATGAGTTGTGAAGCTTAGAAATTAACTCTTCTTCCTGTCACCTCCAGAGACTGACAAGGATGCTCCTCCTGGGCATGACAACTTGGATTTACTGAGATGAACCCACCACACCACCTCCCACCTCAGCCTACAGGAAGCACCAGCACCTTGAGTGATGCTGTGACTGATCTTCCTCAAATCATCAAGGACAAAACAGCCACATGGTCTGTCTGCAAAATGCTGGTCTGTGGGATAGGAAGCAGCCCCTCCAGCAGGGACTCCTGGGTGCAGGGGAAGCACCAGCAGAGAGGTCAATCGGCCCCTGGATACTCTTTTGGTGGGAGGGCTGTAGCAAGGCATCACAGCCTCCTGTGTGAAATGGGTGCAGGACTGGGAGTGTGCAGCAGGGGCTTGACAGAGAAGCCACTTTGTGAACACTTGATTAAATTCCTCCCTCCCTACCCAACACGTGGCAGAAAGCAGGAACAGGCATTGCTGGGACATGGAGGAATTTTCACGTACACCAAGCCAGAGACTGGCAGCACATACCCACACCATTGCATGTGTCACTACAGGACAAATGACAGCTGGTCACCAGTTACTTTTAAAAGGCGGGGCATTTTCATAGGAGAAACAAACCTGATGGGGCAGGACAGAGCTTCAACAAGATTGGCATCATCACTATTAAAAAGAAAACTGAATTCCACCAGCAGAAGCTCCTAAAAAGCACAAGGACTGTAGAATGGTTTGGCTTGGAAGTGACTTTAAAGATCACCTTGTTGCAAGCCCAAGGCAGGGAACCTTCCACTATCCCAGGCTGCTCAGAGCTGCATCCAGCCTGGCCTTGGACACTGCCAGGGATGGGGCATCCACAGCTTCCCTGGCAGCCTGTGCCAGAGCCTCACCACCCCTACAGTAAAGAAGTAAGCAGATTCAGGCTTTACTTCCACTTTTGGCACAAGAATCTCAAGTCAGTTGAGTCAAGAACTGATGAAACAATGTCTGCCCGCTCAGCAGGCAGACTGTGAATCTGGTACATGATGGGGCTGATAAACCACAAATTTGGTTATAATGGATGCTTTCAAAAATCAGGCACAACAACTGAACATTTAGCAAGCATTTTCATATCTCTATTAAAACAAAGAAAGATAATATTCTCGCGAACGCTGAGGGATGATTACTTAGTAGAGACAGTTGTATGATTCCAGCTACTGCCACAAGCAAAATTAAATGTTAATTTCAGCTCTTAATTTCTTAGACTTATACTGATTTCCAAGAAAAGTCAAAATCTCTTTGGAAATCAGAAGATCCTAGTGATTTCTACAAAGGTAACTAAAACTGATTAATTTGAATTCTTAATTTCTAAACTTTTTCCTCTTCCTCCATTCTCAGATTACAAATGCATTCCCCTCATTTTACATACCAGGAAACAGATCACAGAAAGATGAAGCTTTTCAAGATCTGACAGGAGGCAAATACCTAAAGTTAAATTAAGTGCTTAGGTTCCCCCAAACAGGGTCAAGCTTTTCTTATCTCATACGCTGAACTATTCAATATGGGAAATATCACTAAACGTCCCTTTCAAGAACAGAAAGTGTAACTGTTTTTGAAAAAGAAATATAATGAAATAGCACCTTCAGTTTTCATCACCTACAGAAAATCAGACTGGGAGTATAAAATGAACAAGTGTGGGGGAACAAGGACATTAGACTACCTTAAATTCTATTTCTTCTACGGCATCACAATAATTAATTTAGCAAGGACAGGTATATACAAATACATACATGATCTCATTTGCTGACACTAAGTATTCAACATTCATTTTCAAAATGATAAAATAATCTCTTGTGATTCCATGCAGGTGAATGTGCCTTTGGTTTTGATCTGATTCTCAACTATTGCACTTCATTCCAAAACGTGACACATCTTAGGCTCGCTGCTATACATACGATTAAATGCTGCCAAAATAAAATCCAAAATCCTCTCAACAAACCCGTAGCTCCCCCTAAGTGTCAGCCTTAGGGGTTTTCATTCCAAGCTGCAGGACAAAGCGCAGTTTTCCCCTGAAGAGTGGCACGCGTGGCTCTGCATGATTCAGTGGTTAATGATTTGCCTTCCATGAGATTTTCCCGTTTCCTTACACAGGGGCGATACCCAAACCCATCCCACCCCGGCCAGCGATGCCGAGCTCTCCCACTCTCTCCTATAACCGAGGGGCACAAGCGCCTGGGCACGACCATTTTAGGCTGGTTCCTCCCTTCCCGACCCAACTCCCCGGAGCCTCCCGGCGCCGGGCCCCGCTGGCCGAGCCCGGCCGGTACCTTGGTGAGCATCTTCTTGAGCTGGCTCTCGGACACCGCCATGGCGGCCGCGCCTCGCTGCCGGTGCCGCTGTCGGTGTCGCCGCCGGAGCCGCTCCCGGAGCCGCCGGCCCGGCCCTACATAAACACAGGAAGCGGCTCCGCGCCCGCTTCCGGCGGCGGCGCCGCTGCCGCGCGTCACGGGGCGGCCCCGAGCGCCGGGCGGGCACCGAGCGCTGCGAGCGCGGCGGTGCCGCCTGTGCTGCCCAAAACCTGCCCGGGAGCGCACGGAAAGCAACGTGCCGCTCCCCACCGAGACCCTTCGGTGGTTGTTCAGGGATCACGACACAAACGCGGCGTCAAATTAATCCACAAAACACACCTGCGAGAGCTGGCAGCGTTTTAAGGTTAGAATTATTACAAAAACACCGAACTAAATAAGCATCGGCTTGACTATTCGCGTGAAAAGAAATACTCAACAGATGAGAAACAACACCATGAAAAATAATGTAAAACCTTAAATTAATACTGTTTTTTTTCCAAAGTAAGTGAAAAAAACCAAAGTACAGCTTTTAAAAAATATACCAGCAAAGTTGGTCACCTGAAGCCATCACTAATTTTGCCCCATCGTTTACCGGTACAGTGAAAGAAATTTGGGTATTCCACAAAAATAAAGGTCTGAATTACTGAAGGCTTTTTCTTTCTATTTTTAATCCAGTTCTGAGATCACTATACACTCAGAACTCCCTGCATGTCTGGCTCTTTGTGACATGTAACTGGAAGGCACAAAGGATCAGATCTTTTGCTCTGCCACAGATCCTACTTTTGCTCAGAACAAATTTCCAACATTATTTATCCAGGCACCCCTCAAAGGTAAATGTGCAATGACATTCCAAAGCTGCACACAGCAGGAGTGGAGCCCAAGTCCCCTGTGCCTGCCATGTGATGCTGAGGTATAATGCAGTCTTTTACCAGTAATAAATCAAGAGGTTAGAACCCCAAAAAACACTTGATCTCAAAACCATCTGTTTTTTACCTACAAATACACATCCTACTTTTTTATCACATCCTTGGCCTCGTGGGAGGAGGGTTACAGGTTCTGTTGCCTTCTCCTGAGGCTGATGAAAAGCTCCCAGCCAGCTTTAGATTGAATGTGCAGATATTCCTGCACTGTTTAACTGCTAGATTTTATGTTTTATTTGAAGCCCAGCTCCTGCTCCTCCCATTCAGGAAGAGCTTCTGATTCCAGTGCTCCATGTGTGTAGTGACAACTGCAGATGCTTTAGTGCTCTGAATGTCCTCACAAAATAAAAGCAAGTCATGACCAGAGTATTTCAGACATCATTAAGTGTCAACAGAATTCCATAGCCTAAATAGTTCAGCTTTGAAGGGTACTGCAACCATCATGCTCCCTCAGTAAACAGCAAAACACCAGGAGTCCATTGACATAAGAGCACCTACAGCCATGGAAGATGGAGCTACGGAACTGCATCCCCAGTACCTGAGGAGCTGGAGTGTGACTGTACCCTAAACCAGCTTCAGCATTTAAACAGCATTTAAAAGCCATGAGAAAGGGTTCAAGTGGGCTCTGGAGGTGGAGTTTTTGCAGAGCTGGGTGTGCTTAGCTATGAGGTGCTAAGAGTAACCCAAGAGTCAGGCTATAACTGGCAGCCAAAAACCACAGGCAAGGCCACCTGAATTTAGGTAAAATATTCTTGCGTGTTACCAGCCTCATTTTGGCAACCAGAAGTGCACTTTACAAAGAAAACTACAGTGCAGTGCAGTATTAAATTTCTTAAACCTAAACCGAGAAAGCACTTTTGGACAGCAAAGTAACAAAGCTTCCTGTTTTCTACAGAAATCCATATATATGAAGCAACCTCTTCTGCCTTGCAGATCTCCAGCTTCAGTGAGCAGACACAGAGGCTTCCCTTGTGCTTCCTTACAGTTTCAGCTGCTGCTGAAGGTCATGAATTGAGCCTGCACTGCTTTGCAGTTTCTCTTGCACCAGTGGGTCTTCCTCCAGTCTGACCATTTCAATCACTCCACTGGCTCCAAGAATACACGGGAGACTTAAGAATACTTCACTGTTTATATTGCAACACCCCTGAAACAACACACAAAGAATGCTGTCACACACACAGTTACTTGTTTCTGCTGCAACTACACAAAATGACTTGATTATTTTAATTAAGCAAGGATATTCCAACATATGGCATGTCTGGATTGGTCAAATTCCATTTGTTGTAGATACCGTGCAGTGGGTTACTGTATAGAAACTGTAAAATATCACTGTGTAGATAAAAATTTGTGAAGCATGCCACACTTGGGAGAATTTTTCTAAGATGGATAGGTAAATCTCTGTAATGCAGAAAAAGTTTATACTAAACACAATTTCTTAGCTAGAACAAGCAGGGACACTTCCGATCATTAGTTCTTTTAGAAATGAACAAAATAAATTAAGTAATATAGCCTAAGAACTGGGGAAAACTTTTCAAATATTGATCCCATACAGATTCTGCAAAAGAACTCATCAAACTTACAGCCCTACAATTCAAGTTTACACTGGAGATTGTGTTTATTTTTGTAATCTGGGAAATTTTACATTCTGTAGATACTCTGAAGTTTAAGACTTGTCACTCTTCTGTATCTGTATTTAGTTCAGGGGTGATTAAAAACTTCACTTGAAACATAATGATTTAATTGGGTTTGTGCTTGTACTCAATAAAATAAGCAGCGAGCATAACTTTCCTGCATAGGGACATGCAAATTGTCCTTCTGAAGGCTCTAAATTGAAGTGACAAATACATGTTTCTGCATGGGTTTTTGCGGGGGACTCCTGGACTCATCTTCTCCAACAGGTTTTCTCATGGAATGACCTAATGCTTTAGTGAAGCCTCTTAGAAGAAACTTCAAACAAAATTCAGTCTACAATTTTAAGTTAATTACTGCTTCATAATCTTCTCCTCTTAAGGAACGTCTTAAGGAGTAAAAAAGCCTCTCTTTCAAACTTAATAAAATAAAACACTGGCAGAAAATACATTTTATACTTTCAGAAAAGATAAAAAATTCTTTTTTCCCCTAAAAAAAAAAAATCTACATTCAATACTGAGAACTCTGGAAGTACAACTCACATTTCATTTGCCAAATCCAGTTATTCCAGGGGTGCTGGGCAGCAACCCTAAATGTACTTTGTATTTGGACTTGCATTTTTAGGACAATAATCCACTTTTAATACAGATTAAAACAGTAAGTGATTTTTGCTCATTTTTGGACTAGAACTGAGAGCTATTGTTGGAAGAAAGTAGTGGCAGTAGCACTGCCACTGAGATGTCTGTGCTGCTAAAAATAACAGTCATATCCGGTATAAGTAATATAATTATAGTGCCAAACAAAAGGTATTAATAAAACACTTACCTTTGCCAGAGTGGATACAGAATGAACCTTTCTTTTATCTTTCAGAATGCTGTCAGCCAAATCGGCAACTGAGAGCCCAACAGACCAAGATCTCTGACCTTTTCCCTTTAGGATTTCCATAGCTCTATACATAAACCAGGAGAAGGAGAAAAATGTGATGTTTAGATTGTAACTATTCTTATTTTGGTTTCTATATAAAACCCAAAATACAGGTTTAAGTGTACCATATCAGATAAAGTGTACTATAAAAATCGGATTCTCTGTTTTGGAAAACAACACAAATAAAGAATTGCTGAAAATAATTTCTTTATGTCTATATGTCTAGTATTTGTTTTAAATACACAGTCACACAGCTCTGATGTTCTGCTGTATATTGTGCTGTCTCCTTACATCACCACAGGCACAATGTCAGTAAGAATTTCAGAAAAACAGTGCCATGTACACATCCACAGAAGTGAATGACAACTTGACCTACAATTTCCTGTAAACTCAATGCATGAACATTTTAGAGCAAGCTTCCCCCACTTCATAAAGAGCTGAAGAACATGTAAACATCAAGTGCCTAAACATGAAGGAAAAAAAAAGGTTACAATGGTGCTACCTGTTAGCCACCTTTTCCCTTGAGTCATGAGCAGCCATTGCTTCTGCTTGATTTGCAACATTACAGCTGGTCCATGATGGTACTAAATAGAAACAACAACAACAACAAAGAAAAGCATTTGAGGTTGTGGTTTGGTTTTTTTCCTTTCTGTGACAAATGGCAAATACTTTTGCTACTACTCCAGGTCTACAGTACCCCAAAACTGTATTACTTAAATCCATTATTACGAGAATTTTCTACTCCTCTTATTACTTTTCTCATTAACTTCATTACTTTTCATAATTATTCTTTCATTATTCGGTTACTTAGGCACTGCCAGGACATTACATGCTCACAGTCATAATAAAGCATCACTTTACCTTTGTCTTCCCCTTGTTCACCAATAACCCAGGCATCTTTTGCCAGCACCTCTGCTTTCAAAAGGTTGGTCAGCATGTACTGAAATCTCTCTGAATCGAGGTTGGCACCTACTCCAATTACTCTGCTTTTGGGAAATGAGCTCAGCTTCCATGACACAAATGTCATTACTTCAACTAAATGTCAAAGAAAAAACATGTTGCCAATGAAGGATCACTCAAAATTCAAGTCAACTGTAAATTATGAATCATCATTATGAAAAACTCTGGATTTCTTTACTTTAGGAAAGGCATAAGCGTGTAAGAAAATATTGGTAGTTTATTTCAACGTAAAACACAAAGTTTGTGGGGAAGAAAAAAAAATAAGAACAATAATGGTAAGAGAGTAAGAAGAGCTGTCTTCAATGCATTACAGGATAGAGGTTCACTCTCCTTTCCTAAATAGTGATTTTGCTTTATCTTAGTTCACAGTACCACTGACCTGGAAATTTAAACCTTCCACCAAAATCTAACTGCAATATTTACTGTTAATGCTATACTTTGTATATGAGTAGCTTGTGTGATCCTATGGCACATAACACACATGGATCTATCCTTCCTGCACAGGAGAAATGTGCACATAAAACTCACAACTGATACAACAACAGCCAATGGGTGCTAATGATGTAGACACAGTCAGGTTGAAACTATGCACAGAAACATATAGAAATACATACCTGTTACACAAAACAAAGTACACTATTTTCTTTTGTCTTGGTAACAGTAAAGAAAAAACCCTCAAAGACAGTGTCCTGCTCAAAGCTGTAAAGGAAAACATCTTTCAGAGTAGCAAGAATTTTTGACTAACTAACCAGGTGTATTCAGCAGTAACATATTTTTAAAACAGGCCAAAGAAAAAGCCAGGTGAGGGATAGAACATTATGCAGAGTTCCAGCATACCTGGATGAGAAGCAACAAGGAGAACAGCATTCTGACTGTAGTGGGATACTGCTGGAATAATTCCTCTGAACAATTCCACATTGCTTTGTATGACATCGAGGTAAGTCTGAGCATTACCCAGAGAATTAACTGTAAGCACCACAACTTTGGAATCTGCTGAAGCAGAAAAATCTGAAAATATAAAGAAAACATATTTTTTGAAAATTATGTCATTCTGTTGAGTTTTGGATGCAAAACCAAGGGCTGTTCTAAAGGCTGAACTACAGCATCCAGTTAATTAGGGATTCTTTGCCTCCTGTCCCACTCATATTCCCCAGTGTGGAATCTGGAGCACTTCCACAGCACCTATAAAACACAGCTCTCCCACAGAACTACTTTCCTTTTTATAGATGCTAAACACAAAAGGCAGACTACAATTTGTCAAGGTTACAGAGCAGAGACCAGAAAACAACTAGACAGCTTTGAGAGAGAAACTTTTCCAACTTTTCTTGGCAAGAAAGAAAAAAAAAAAAGGCTCCTTACTTTTATTCCAGCTGTTAAAGAAGGGGAAAGACTGTTACTCCTTTATGTGAGGCTTCTTCTATAACTTTTGATCTTATACCTTAATCAAGGGCATGTAGACAACCATGAGAAACACTCCAAAAGTCTATTTATTAACTCAAATAAAAGACAAATTGTATTCATTAGCCCAAAGAAACACACAACGACACTTGCTGCAGGAATTTGTTAGTCAAAGCTGCCTTGAATACCTGAGTGCCACACAGGTGATCAGCCTGGGCAGAGAAATAGGGTGATTTGTCTGTTGCACCACTTTTGGAATCAGCTGAAGCCAAAGGAGAGGTCTAATGCACTGACAAATTTAAACCATACTAAGCAGGATATAATTAATACCAGCTTGCCCCAAACCTAGATACAAACACACTAAAACAGTATAGAAGCATTTTGTAGAACTGTAACACTACCAAGCTTCTTATAGCACAGCTAAGTGCAAACATGCAAGAGGTAACCACAGAGGCACAAACAGATTTGTGGTACAGTTGCACAACCAGGGTTCAGGAAAAAAGGTGTGCTAGCAGTAAAACCTGCAAGATAAGATCAAAGAATGTACAGCAGGCAATGCCAAGTACAGAATAAGCCACAGAGATGCCTGGTGGAACCAGAGCAAGGCCCTGTTCCCAAAATAAGATAAAGTAAAAGAGAAACACAAAACCTCTCATTTCATCTTGCAAAGGGTGTAAGGAACATGGAAACATGACACATAAGCAAGGAAGAATGTAACTTAATTCAGTTACAGCTTTCCCTGTGGAAAAACTTCTGAGCTGCATGGCCTCAACCTTTGCAACCATCAAAGGCTGTAACTAATCACTAATTACAGAGCCATGGCATTGACTCTGTTGAATTGTATGCTCACAGCTGACTGAGGACAAGGTTATTAAGAGCCCACTGAGTATGCAGTGATAGAGATTAAGGACTCACTATTGGCCATGTGCATGTTTAATGAACATCAAGGTAGGAAAGCAGTCTTTTGAAACACACCTTTATTTTTCAGCCTTTTGAACAATGCTTTCACAGCCTTCACTAATTCCTATGCAAATATTTTCCCCCCTTCCCTCCCTCTCTCTGCCCATGACACAGAAGTTCTTGCTTGGCTTCTCTGTATTTCTGCATGAGTCCAATTTCAGCATTTGCCTCTCACCTGCAAGTACAAACTTTTTAAAAAAGGCAGCCTGTGTGCCACTGTATCTCCCAGATGTCCTGCCCTTGCTAAAACGAGCACAAGCACACACAGTGCAGCACCCACTCCTGCTCCAGAAACATCTCATACCTTTGCTGATCTCCACATTTGGCACAGCAAAAATCTCCAAATCCATGGTCCCTCCTTTTGCTGCACCTTCAGAAAGATCCAAAAGAACCACCTTGTCTGCAACATCCTGTATGAATAAAAATAATACAGATCAATAATAAACCAAAACTAAACTTGTTCTTGTGGGAGTGTGGAATAAAACCTAAAATTCCTCCCATTTCATTGTTTGCTGTACTGTGTACAAATCAAACAAAATTACTGGTCAAAATTACAGCTGAATCACAAGGAAAAGGACTTAGCTTAGGAAGTCTAACTGGAAAAAAAACCAAAACATTACAAGACAAAAACCTCACAAAGCTATCGCTGGGAAGTAAAAAATGCTGACATTATTGTTATGTCTAACATACAGCTATGATGAAGTACAGCCCATCTACAGACTATCCTTTTCCAGGAACTAGGAGTTCCCAGTTGTAAAAGACTACTGCTGAGACAAGAGTCCTTTAGAGATTTTCAAGCTAAGTGAATTCAGTATTCAACCCTTTGAATTAAAAAAGCTGACTGAGAAACCAGGGCAGAAAACTAAAACTGAAGAGACAAATGACCTAAGCAGTGACAACTGTTAAAACTGATGAGGCATTCCTTAGTGTCAGATATTAAGAACTAGATTGAATCCTCTCTCTTAATTAGGTCTCCTGCTATTTTAAATAATTACATACCTTTGCTGCAACTGCTAATACACATGCAATGCCAAGATCTCCAGCTCCAACAATAGTAATTTTGTTAAAACATCCTTCATTTCTGCCTCCAGTTTTACTCCTTGATTTCAAGTCAGTCTCTCCTGCAATTAAAAGAAAACCACAAACTTCGGTGCTGGTCCACACTGTATCAATACAAGTATTGCTGCTTCAAAGGATCATGGTTGTGCCAGAGTTAAAGTCAAGACTGACCACAGAAAATCCATCACAGCTTGCAAGATGTAAAACAAATATTCCTAATACTCCTATTCACTAAGTAGAAATAGATGAGCATGACAATAAGAAGAAACTAAACACTAATACCACAAAAACAGCACTCCCTTTGCTGCTGTTACAGGTGTGCGTACAGACCATGGTCATAAAAGGTGTAAAATATAAACCATGTAGGCTTCTTTGTGACATTAAGTAATGACAATAAATGATTATATGTTATAAGAACATTAGAAACAAGTCCATGAAAACATCCCCACCTTCAGTAATCTTTGCAATATAGGCGAGAAGTTCTGATTGCCTGGCTGCATCAGAAGATGACAATGAGTACAAAGGGAGCTCTTCCTCAAACTTTGCAATCATTTCCTTGATTAATCCAATGAGAGTTGATTTAGGCTGGAATACAGCAGACAAACAGAAGACAAAACAGCTGAACAGCTATTTCATATCGTGGTATCAGCTGTAAACTACCAGAGCCACACAAAATTTAATCAAATTGTAAATACTGACACTCTTGACTTTTACACAAACACCTAAGGGAGAGAAAAGCATCATTTTGAGAAGGTACTTTCCAAACAGGAGTATGGATTAAAAGGAATTTTAACAAAAGGAATTCTAAACTGAAATTACCAATGTTAGCAGTTTTTGAAGGCATCCATGAATATATGGAAGCCTTTAATATAGCCACATCTAGTATTATAAAAGGGACAAATCTTAGGTAAAGAGAAGTTAGTTCAGTCTTTTTAGATGAGCTCAACTGCCCAGAGTTTTGGCAATTCAGTCTTCCTCCAGGGAAAACACATTGTGAAGTCAGCAGAAGTTTCCTTACGAATTCCTGCATCAAGAATGTAAAATGCAGCCCATTCATTTTGAAAAGCTGGCATTCATTAAATAATTTTTACTGGCCTGGCAGTCATATTTAAGTGAGTAATTTAACACAGTGCATAAAATCATTTAGCAACAGCACTGACTTTTGAATCTCTGCTGTTTCAGCGTTCTGCCAAAAGAGACACACCCAAAAGGCAGAAACTTCCATGGAACTTTCCTGAGGGATACTCAACCGGTCTCACTATTCATAGTATCATGAGGCCTAGATTGCTTTGAAAAGAATCAGTGCCTTTTTTCTTTAAAACCACTTCTGCCTTTCCAAGCCACAGCCTGCCTGAAAGCTCCACATGATACCACACAATATTCCCAAAATCTTCCCTCCCCTGGTCACTCCACCTCTTACATGGCTCCAGTTCTGCAGGTAGGGCAAATAAATCCTGCCCCGTGCATCCACGTGTTTGCCCACTGCAATGCCCATGTTTGCAGTCGGCTTCAGGAAACAAATGGGGGGAGCAAAGGGATGAGAATCCAGGATCCACAGACGAATAGGAATGTTATAGGAATTACCTGTTCAACACAAAATAAAAGCCATTACTGACTTCTGCATTGGGAAGAGGCACTAAAGAGCAGTTGTGTGTGTGAGGTGATTCACACTTTGTAGTAACAAAAGAATAAAGCCTGACAGATCAGTTCCAGATTCACACTGGAAAATATTTATATTATTTAGGCTAATTAATAAAACCAGGCTTGTCTGGATCAACTTGAAGTGCTACTGAATGTGCCTTACTTAATATAAAGCTCATATATATGTGTGTGTGTGTGTATATATATATGTGTGTGTGTGTGTGTGCGCTTCATACTTATTTTATCAGTATGAAATATATAAAAATATAAAAATATATTAATATATATATATATACACACACTTAATATACTTAACACCTAGTGCAAAAAAAGCATCTATAAAGAGCTTTGCATCAGACTTCAAAGGCTTTAAGTTGAAAATAAAAAATTACCTGCAAGTTCTTTTTGGGCATTGTCTATACAAGTGTAGGTCTCAGAGTTCACACAAGCTCCACTAGCACCAAAGGGTTTGCCAACAGGGTCTCAAATGACACCATTTTTTAAATAGTTAATTTACTTATTTAATTAATAGCACCTTATTTCAGCATCTGTGTACTTGTTTCTGCAGTACAAATGACTTCTGCCAATTCAAACAAAATATTTTCTAGTCCTCTTTGAAGACACTACACAGTGAACTGTTAAGAGGCAGCATGCAACACATTTTACATTTAGATTCATAACTGGCAAGAAAATTACATTTGAGTTATCTTACCATATTTCACTGGAACAGTACCACTAAAATTCAGGAGGTCCTTCTGGGATCCATCCTTGAAGGCTGAAATTAAAAATGCAATTAAAAATAAAAAATTAAACTCCTTTCAAAGCATTCCCATCCACAACTACAAATATACAACAGTGATTTTTCTTTAGAAATCAAATACACTCCTCCTGGAAGAACCAAGACTAGAATATTACTAAGATACTCTCCAACATTTAAAAATATTTCCTTAATGAAATTTTAACAAAAATTGCTTTGGTACAACTAAGCAAATCATTAGTCTGAAAACCCCCTGTCCTGGGTAATCCTGATGTGGGAATTTCCAGTCAGGCTGATGGATTCTGGAAGTCACACTCTATAAGCTAAAGCCATCAAAATACTTTCAATAATGAAATATGGGAAAAGTGGCATTATATATAAAGAATTTAAAGCATCAATCTTCTATAATTACTGACAAGTTGAAGTAAGATGAAGTAAATGACTTGCTAAGGTTTTTATATGTATGCATCCTTGTAAGAGCATTCAGGAATAGTATTGTTGCATGTGAACATAAAGACAGGAACACAGTGGAAATATATTCACACTCTATTACACACAGTCTGCAGTTATGGCAAGTAGGAATCCCCACAAATAGTTCAGAGTAAGTGTATCTCTTCTTACTGTATGTATTCATGGAGAAGGTGAAGTTGGGGTAGGTCATGCTGACATTCTTCAGCTCTTCTATGGTCAGGTCTCTGAACTTATACTGGGAAGGGGGAGAAAAAAAAGGAAAAAAGTTTCACTTCAAAGGCTTTTGTATGAGAGATATGGAAAAGGACACTATAGAAGGAAGAAACACAAGATAAAGAAGGTAATAATTACTTTTTGTATTATAAATAGTTTTGATATTAAATAAATCATCAAAAAGTGTTGATTACAAAAAAACCTCAGAAGCCATTGCAGGTCTGCTGTTGCTCTTTACAGCTGTGTGAGCAGAAGTTTAGTAAAATTTAGTTTCCTCTGCACACATTAAAAATAATATGAAAATTGAACCTCTTAGAGAAAGATTATTTTCTTACTGTTAAACTCAGATCCACCTGCACACATTTTAGAAGAGTTTACTAAGATGTCGCTTTCCACAAATATATCAAATGTGTAAGTAATTAGTCTTTGGGAATTTTTTTTTTTTTTTTTTTTTAAGCTGTCCTTGAGAGCTGAGAAAATGAATCACTGCTGCTTCATTGAGACTGTCCCCAGCCAGTCCAATACCTGAACTTCCAAGAGATTTGCATCCTCCCACATCCCAAAGTTACAAAGAGTATTTTCCAGTTCCTAGATGAAAGCCTCTGCTTCTCATTTAGGAAACCTGGTTCTGTTTTGGTTTTTTTGGAACCCTTGCACAGGCAAACAAAACCTCTGCCTGAGAGTGGCTTAAAGATCTGCTCACTGCCCTGGAATAATTGCCACCAAACAGTAGCTAAAATCGAATTTCTCTTCAGTTTGTCACCCCGGCAGAAATGTGACAGCTAGGGAACATGGCACAGTTATTTTCTATTTTCTGTCTACAGGAGAACACAGAGCTACTGACAAGAAACACCTTTCAGTCAGCTTCTCCCCAGCACTGGATTCTGCAAAAAAAACAAAAAAAAACCAACCCAGTGTTCCCTAGTTACAAATGTCTACACAACTTACAACATTTTTTGGAGGCGTTGATGTATCTGGTTGTGAAACCAAAGTCATCTTTCCCCAGCTGGCCTCCTTCTATTCCTAACACAAAACATTCCTATCAAGTAGTTTGTCCTCTTCTGAAGATCACAGGATTTACGGGGTGACTCAGATACAGACCTTCCTCATTTCGCACCCAAAGCTTAAATAGCCCAGCTCAGCTTCTCACATGGAAATTAAAACGCTCAGAGGGATGCTACAACAACGCGTCTGTGCTCCTAAGGCGCGGAGGCGCTAAGGCGGGGAATGCCACCAGATAAAAAGAGTTATCAGTTTGCGGTAAGAGTCAGGGTTCAGCGGTGAGGCACGGCGCGAATCGCGGGGGGTGAACTGGAGCGTGGAGCGACTTAAAGCTCGGCTGGAGCAGCACACAGGGACGGGACGGGAATGCCGGGGCAGGCAGCCCCGGGACGCGGCCACCCTGCCCCTCCCGGCCCCGCTCTCCCTCCGCCCCTCCCCGCCTCCCCTCAGCGCCGCCCGCGCGCCCCCTCCCCTCCCGCCGCGGGCGCGCGCACCTTGCCCAGCTGCCGGCGCAGCGCCTCCTCCGCCAGCGCCATGGCGGCGCGCGCCGCGCTCCCGGCGGGCCCCGCGCGCCCAGCGCCGCCCCGCAGGGAGGCGGCCCGGGCAGGGCCGGGAAACCGCCGAGGTTCCAGGGGGTTTTAATTATCCTTTATATATATATACCGGGACGCGCTGCCCCGACCGTCTGCGCTGGGTGCTCTTTCCACCCGCCACGCTGTCGAGATTTTCTTAAGCCAGGATCTTCGTTGATGTAAGATCGGTGTATCCTTTCAAGCCTAATTGTTGGAGTCAGTGGGTTAGGGGATTCTCTGAATCTTTCAAGGAGGAATCAAGGTGCAGGGATTGAATTAAAGCCCTTGGGTGGATTGAAGTATATTAAGCCACTCACACATAAAGTGAACATTTAAGTAGAAGTCAGTGAGTTTTAATAGGAGCTCTAGTGCTTTTAGTAAGTAAAAGGTCTGGATTCCACAGTGGTAGCTCGAGTTCTAGTGAAGGTTGAAAACATCCTGATATCTTCAGCAGGAGGCTCCAGGCCCACAGTTGTAGACAGGACTTAGACATAATAGAGCTATAGTAAGAATATTGCTTACATTTTTCACATAGAACAAGATAGGGTGTATGATGCATAGTTCTAAATGTAACCTGGTGTGCTAAGAAACTAGAATTCTAATATGTTAAGGAGTGGTGGTCTGAGCTTAGCTTGTGCCTTAGCTTGT
This sequence comes from Oenanthe melanoleuca, assembly GCF_029582105.1. NCBI lineage: Eukaryota > Metazoa > Chordata > Aves > Passeriformes > Muscicapidae > Oenanthe > Oenanthe melanoleuca. The sequence continues at coordinate 14,315,669 of NC_079339.1, forward strand.
TGGAAAAAACCTATATAAGAGTATGTATTGAGGAGAGTTGTTACTTTTAGCCATTCTGGCTTCTAGCCATTCGCTTATTGCTATTGCTTTGCCATTGCCTGTTGAGACTGATGTGCTTTGTAATAAATAACCTTTTTAACTATTAGCTGCTTGCTTATTTAAGATAACCCGATGATGTAGGAGCCTAAAGCTCTGGAGTTGGTGCCTAAGAGCACTGGAGGTCAGAGAACCTCACACCTAATCAGGAAAGGAGACCTAATCAGATGAAGAGGCAGCAACCAGTCAAGGACATGAGTGAACGAACAAGCTTTAAGGATGCAGTAAGTCAAGATGCTGTTCATTGAATCACAAACTATGCTGAGTTTGAAGAGACCCACCAGGATGATGGAGTCCAGCTCCTGGTCCTGCACAGGACACCCCAAGAGTTGCACCCTGTGCTTGAGAGCAGTGTCCAAACACTTCTTGAGCTCTGCCAGGCTCAGAGCTGTGACTGGTGCCCCAGGGAGCTGTTCCAGTGCCCAAACACCCTCTGGCTGAGGAACCTTTTCCTGATACCCAACCTGAACCTCTCCTGACAAGCCATGTCATGCCATTTACTCAAGTCCTGTCACTGGTCACTACAGAAAGACATTGGTCACTACAGAAAGACATGAGTGCCTGTCCCCCTGCTTCCCCTCCTGAGGAAGCCGTAGACTCCAGTGACATCTCTCAGCCTCCTTCATGCTGAACAAGCCAAGTGACCTCATCCACTTCTACAGCTTCCCCTCCAGACCCTTCACCGTCCTAGGAACACCCTTGGAAACAAAGCCACAGAATTTTGCATATATTCTTACCAAACAAGCTATAGAAATTCTCCCAAACTGGGATTTATTAAGCAATACATGCAGCTCTTATATTATTACAACTCCTCCCTGCGTAAAAGGTCATCCTGTGTATTAAAAACCAGCATTTTGCCAGCAGTACAGATCCTCCTGACCAAGATGTTTTCTTTGAGACTTTGTAGAAAAGTTAGGATGGTTAATGAGACAGAAAATAGACTGCAATTTCTCAGGTGCTAAAGGAGAGAACAAAATAAAATGACAGTCTTGGGGTGACATGGGTCTTGTCTTGAAACATACAGCTTTGGAATTTTATTCAGCTCTACACAAGAGGAAAGTGACATCATTTCTACAGCCTCAAACTTCTGTACTCTAAATACTTGTCTCATTCTGCTTGCCCATGAACATCCTAGGGATGCCAGCTTAGAGCAAAGCCAAGGGAAAGGATTCTCAACAACAGGAAACTACAATCCAGGAAGCATTAAAGGATTTTCTCCAGTGGAGAAAATCATGCAATGCTGAGTTGTCTAAATTAACTTAAGAATAATGGAATAGAAATTACAAGTTCAACTTGTAAATATTAAATGCTATGGGAAAAATTTGAACTTCTAAAATATAATCAAGTGATCATTCCAGATACCAAAGACTGGGAAATAAATGCAGATCAACCACAACATAAGAGGCAGGAGCAAGCTTCCTAATAAAACCCAAACCACCTTCAGCTCTGGGAATATCATGACTAAGATATTTATTTAACTCAGTGTTCCCTTTTGTTCTGAACAACCAGCAAGTCACCAGTACGTATGATTTACATTTTATACAACAGTCACTTTTTAAGCACAACCAACCAAGGCTGGATTTAAGCCAGCAGCTGTGAGTACACTGTGGGACTGGGTGCCTGTCTACATATCATTTACAGTGACGTTTGACACTACTGTGGAGGTCTCAGAAACCCTTCCTGCACATTCTGTACAAATCAGAAACCAGATAAAGTGCCCCTCCTGTCCAAAAATTATCAGTGTTGCTCATCAGCTACAGAGAGCAGATCAATCCACAGATACTCTGCACTACCATACACATTTGTTTGATCAAATCTTGACATATTGAACGTGTTCAGTATGTGTAAGGACCACAAGGCATCCATACAACACAAGAGCTGCAAGAAGGTGTTGCAGCTTGGAGGATTATTGCCATGATAGGGAGCTGAGAACAGACCCACACCAAACATCATGGTCCCTTTAGTTGCATCATTCAAGGAAGCTACTTACTTGTCCTGAAGAAATCCACAAGAGAGGTTTAATATATGGAGAAGTACATGTAAGGCATTCACACAGTCTTCTGTACTCTTGTGTGCTCACAGGTATGTGTTCAGTTATCCCCATGCACTACAAAACCTGGAACTCTACACTCAAGTGTTTTTAAAATCAGAATCAAGCCAACTCCTTCAACCAAAAAAAAATGTACTGAAGCTCTTGATTCTTTAAATTGTTGATTGCTATCAACTTTCAGACACTCGCCTGTTCTCAAGCAAGGAATGTTGAAAAAGATACATCCAGGATACAAAACAATCCACGAATTTGCCAGCGGAGGGAGAAGGATGTAGGCAAAACCCAAGACTCCCATGAGAAACCAAAGAGAGGAACCCTCAAAGCAAATTAAACATCAGGTGGTGTGGAAAAACAGGACTATTAGTTGTGGACAGAAGTGAGAACTAAACTAATGACATATTTGATTACCTCTGTCCTTAATTTCATTCCACAGAGCATGGTATGTCAAAGGCTTTTTAGATTCCTAGGCACATGGAAAAAAGTTCCAAGGGTAACAAGAGGGTATCTGTGGGATAAATAAATTGCAGTTCTGTCTTGTGGAACTGAAATGTTATTTCAAATAAACTACAACTAAAAGCTGTCCTCAGACAAGGGAAATATGTAGTTACCTTTTTCCCCCCCCCAATGTGAATAAAATAATTTTGCTTCCAGAAGTAGCTTTACTGGCTGGGTTAACATAACGACTCAATGTAGGAACACCTCGGCCTTGAAATAATGGTAGAGATTGACTGATCACAGCTATTAAGATACATTAAAACACCTCCAAAGAAGGTAAGATTTCATGCCTTCAAAACAAGGTACTCATAGGACACATAAATGCAGATTTGCAATATTTTAAAAGACATTTTTTTTAAGCACAAGAGTGTGTAAGCATTGCTATTCTGTGTACCCATTCATCCATTTGGAAGTGGGTCACAGCACCAGCTGATCAGAACAGTCATTTACTTCCACCATCAAAGCAGAAAACCTTTCCAGAGGAGACAGCTGTCAAGGGAGTTCAGACTCCTTACATGGGAATATGCAAACCCAAAAAGGATGCTGCTTGTGAACACTTCAAATGCAAAAGATTAAAGGCAATGGGCACACTTGGCTGTATTATCATTCTAAATACATGTTCCTCCAAGTACATACTACATCACAGCCTAAACTGCAGGAGGCACCAGGAACTTTCAGATCTTTCCTGAAGGCTTAGGTGACTCCATTACACTTTTCATATCTTCTTGCTGGCTGCATGAGAACCATTCTGGGACAACATTCAGACTGACACTGCTGTATGTGAGAGCTCAGAGGAAACAGCAGAAAATAATTCTGATAAATCTCCCATGAAAATAGACCAATGAGAAATAGCAGTAAAATGTTTAATGCCTGCAATTTATTGTATACATACTCTGCAAAATGTATATGCATTTGGTGTGTGCTATACACTTCCTTGACAGCACCAGAGAGCAGGTAAGCTATGTACGAGTTAACCTGATTTGTCACATTGTGTAAAAAGACACTGTGCACACATGATATCCCCAAGGGAAAGAAATCATTGGCTAAAACTAGAAGCACCCTTATTTACACACTAACACTTTAATATTGCATCACACCCACTCACCAAAATAAATAGAAGTACATTCATCACAATTTAAACACCAGTCTCTCCATATATTTATTTCTTTCTGACATGTTTTGGTCTCCAGAAATATGCTATATCTAGAAATATGTATCAGCTACTAGATTATGTTACAAAATGCAAAAAAAAAAATAGAAAATTAGTTTTCCTGGACAACATTTTGGGCTTTACACAAAAATAAATCCAGATTTCCATAAAGATCTCATATACTTCTTGAAAGATTTTTATTTTAAAGCACAGCACAGAGTTGCACACTAAGGCTTCCTGTGATATGCAAAACCCTGGCCTCCAAAAGACATTGCTGTAAAGTGAAATACAGCTCAAGTGTAAATACAAGACATTTTCAAAAAGTAGTCATCAATAGAAAGTGCCCTTCATTTGATTTAGCATTAGCAGTAAAGAAGTAGCTACCTTAATTGTGCAATCAAAGCCAGACCTGGAAGGGTTTTCTGAAAATTGTTATTTCACACTCTCAAGTTTAAGGATACAGAATCTGAGATAGCAGAAACCAACTTTTTTATCCTCCTACATTCATTATTTTTTGACACAATTTAGTAAAAAGGCACATTGTCAAATGGTGAATTAAAAATCTAAAAACCAAACCAGAATTTCCTTAAGTACAATTAAATCATTAGCTGAACATCCAAATCCTGACAAACCAATGTAAGCATTCTTCCAGTTTTTCTTCACTTCAAATTCAGAAGCACTTTGGAAGTACTGAAATACTGTCATTAGATGAATACTATTAATCTGGCAAACAGTAAACAATTTTTTGGATACAAGGTCAGGAATTAAAAAATGAGTTTAGCTCCTTCCTAGCTGACATACAAATATGCAACAAATATGCAAGCACATTAAAAGCCAAACATTTGTACAAAATAGGAAATCCATCAGCATCCCATGCCAATTATGAGAAAGTACTTCTTGACTGTAATATTAAAAATGTGTCCTTGAATAATTTTTCATATGAAATAGACAAAATGTAAGCAATGATCACTTCGTGAAGAAAATCATACAGTGTCTTAGGGAGGCTAGCAGAGTACATTCCAGTCACCATCTAAATGACAAAGTGCTTTAAAGATTATAATGGATCTTGCATGGTTAAATAATCAGAAAGTGATGAAATAATTAGGTTTTACTTTAACCTGTATTTGTCTGAAATGCAGATTTCTTTCCAAACTGAACCAATTTCAACTTAACATATTTCTTTTGCTTCATAAGAGACTTTCTCCCCAACCAGGTAGGAAGTTGCTCACAGATGATATAGCTGTCTGGGTTGATGGACCTCGAGTCTTTCTCCAGCTAAAAATAATTTAAAAGTACAAACCCAGAACTTGATCATGGTCCCAAAGTTCATTGTCCTGAATGGGTAATTCTAGAAACCAGGAAATCTCCAACAGGAAATTTGAGATGGTCCCAATGCAGCAGAGAATACAACACACTTCTAGACAGTGAGGTTACACTATCTTGTATGGTCTCAAGTGTGTACAGTGAGAAACCAGTTTTGATAGTTAATCGAGAAAGTTAAAACCACAGAGGAGCAACAGTGGTATCTTCACCTGGGCTCCATGTCAGCCAATACTGAGACAGTCTCTGGAATCTATGCCAGTAACTTAGATCAGTTGTTTTGCTGAGGCAGTCAAATGGTACACCGTTGACAGAAAACATCTTAAAAAGGCAAAGCTGTTTTTTCTTACATTAAGAATCAGATGTTTAAACTTGAGCAGCTCCCAAGACTGTTCCTAACAGGTTGCTATCTGATCCTAGAAGCAGCACTGTTAAGAACAGCCTCAATAGGAAAGGTTCCTTTGTTGTTTTTCCACAAGGTAATTTTTTTTTTCCTTTTTCCCCATCTCTAACCAACACCCAAAGCCCTTTTCCTACTTTTTAAAGTACTTCTAGCATTAAAATATAATGGCCTGAAGCAGCTGAAGGCAGATGCTACCAATGGAGTCCTGGAGCTCAAAGCAAAGCTGAGTAGTGACACTGGTGAGCTCTGAAGCGCAACTTGGAGAAATCCAAGTAGCTGCAACACCAGATTTGAGCTTCAGGTCTCAGTGCAACTCCTGTAGACTTACATGAGCCCTGTGCTGATTGTAAACAAATTCAGTTACTGAAACAAACAGTCTTTAAGTGCATAGTTAGAAATAATGTGCAAATATGGGCATTAAGGTAAGTAACTGAACTAACTCTCCTGCTACACGTATTATTTTAGGTTTTTGGCTTGCTGAAATCAATCACAAATATTAACTAGTTAACAATATATTAATACTGAAAAGCTGCAAGTGTATTCTAACAAAATTTCATTCTGATGTTCTGAATAGTAAAACTAATTAGATAAATGACTGCTTCACGTTTTAAATAATTTAACCATCAGATGTTTAATGCAAGAAAAAACACAATTTGTAAAAGCAGCAGAAGCTGTTAAACAAATCTGAAGATTCACAGGGCAGGAGAAGAATTCTCAAGCATATGCTTGAGCCCAAAAGCACAGGTTACATACAAACACTAGAAATTTCTGTTTTCAGGGTGTGTGTTTCTCATTCTGAATTAGACGGGCACTGGAATTCCAGACACAGCAAAAGCCAACATAATCTTTCTGCCATATCCATCACTGCACAGTCTGCAAATGACATGCACTTTTCTGTTTAGAAATAAAGAGGTTCAAATTATTTTTATGGGTTCTCAAATCAGAAGATCTGCAGCACTTTATTGCCTTAAATACCTGTGGGCAGTGGCTGAATTTACACCCAATCTGTTGCTGTACAGAAGACGACATTTTAACACTTTGAGGCTCATGTTGGGAGAAGGGCAGGATATAGAGCAATCTCTCCAAGTCTCAAGAAATATCAGGGAACAAGAATGCTATTCCTTTCTTTCAAGTGAATGCAAAATTGGTTTACTGGTACGTGGCCCACACAGTTCCAAGTCAGTGCATAGCTAATCAATATTTCTGCTGGCATCTTGAACTGGTTTAATCAATGGAAACATCTATTCATTTTATTCCATTTAATATGCATTAGTGCATTAATTTCTTCATAAAAAAACAACCCTGGCAAGTATTAAAAATAAATATCTTATTTAGGTCAAACTAAAGCCTTGCTTTTCAGTACTTTAATCCCTTTAAATATTCTTTTGCCCTCTAACAAGCAAATGGGAACTGAAGTAGAATAGGAGATGTGTGGAGGCAGAGGGGAGCAGAAACATGAACAAAGCCAACACCGTAAGTCAGTTAACGTGTCCTCAGCTTCTTAGACTGTCTCTTGCGTTTCAGTTCTTCTTCTTCCCGTCTCAGTTCTTCCAGGTCTTCCTGAACACCGAGTCTCAAGCTGCCAAACAAGATTAAATCCTTTACACTGCTGCTCAGGACACTTGAGGTTTTACTTCTAAACACCCAAAAAGCAATGCTAAAAGTACTACAACAGCTGATTTGAAGAGTAATTTGAAATCAGATCTTCTTTAATTATAAATGAATGCAGCTTTAAGAAATCAAGATTTTTTTTAAAAATAAGATCAGAATAAAATATTTCAAGGGAAAAAGATACTTAAAACTTCTGTGAAAAAATAAAGATGGCATTAAAAAAAACCAATAAATTTAATACATAAAGTCTTTTTTCTCCCAAAAAGCAACTACTGAAACATACCCATTGAAAAAGTAAAATTGAATTTAACTCAAGTTTCTTATCTCTACTTCCTTTATGCTGCATGTGTAGTTAAAAGTGAGTCAGGAATACAATTCTACAAAACCTCACTCTAAGACAACAGGGGGTTTGGTTAACAGAAATATCACTTTAAAATTCCATTTTTCTCCTAACTCCACTTAACAGACTATAGCTTTCCATGGGCTGCAGCTATTCCTCATCAGGAACCAGGAGGAATAAGGACACAGACTGTAACTTCCAAGATGGAAGTTTCTAATGCTCAAGGCACCTTCTGAATAACCATACAGAAATTTTAATATAACTAAAGAATTTGGTGACACCATGCATTCCAATGTTTGCATTTTCTATTAAAAAAAACTCTTACAGCTTTCACAATGTTTGTTCCACCACTCATTTAAAAACAAAGAATCAGTTTATGACATAAGAATTGTGCAGTCCCAAAGGCCAAAACTAACATGAAAATATCATCTGCATAATTTAAATCAGTAATTCTAAAAGCTTGTCAGCACATTTTTTATACTTCTATAAAGTAGACACACTTGTATAGATAAAAACAAATAAAATTTCCAGACTTCAAACTAGCAGAATATTGTAATGATTGGGACAAATTCAAAGATTCGTAATTTGAACTGAAACGTATAATTTAAAAAATATTTTTGGAAATAAAGTTTTTTATTGGTTCTTAACTAGCAAGGTTTGTGATAGATAAGGATACATATGACTTATTTAGTGTATGCATCACTGGCTGTATGAATTCCATCTTTTATTTAAGCTTTCTTATAAAAAATTGTAAGGCTTATTTACCTCTGCTATAAAAATCAAAATGGATATTTACTAGCTTAGCCCTATGACTTCAGCAACAAACTCTGCAATTTGTATCCAAGTCTATTGGAGTGCATAAAATAGAAATCTGAGTCCCTCCCTCAGAGAGAGAAAAGAATGCAGGGATTCAATTAAAGCCTTTAGAGAAATTAAATATATTAAGCCACAGAGGTATGAAGTAGAAGTGTAAAGTTTTAGTTTTAAGTAAGTAGGAATATACTTTAAGTGCCTTAAGAGTAAAAAGCCCTAAAGCCTAGTTTAAAGTGCAGTAACTTAGCCCCAGACATAACAAAACATAGCAGAACATTGCTTGCATTTCTAGATAGAACAGATAAAACCATTTACCTGAATAGACAGAGCTAATGTGTAAATTATGTGTAAGGACTGACACTACTTTCATACTTTAGAATTAAGTTCTGATAGGTGTATAAAGAATGTTTTAGAATCGGATTTTTAGCTCCCTGGATGATTTATGAATAAAATCCCCTGTACTGGAGTGAAAGAAGAGATAGCATAGAAAAAGAATAGAAGAACAAACATCCGTGAGCTGCTGTTGCTACTGCTACTCAGGACTTCATGCAAGAAAACTTTTAGCATGGACTTTAATACTCTGAACTCTTTGACTTCGAGATTGATGCATTCATGCAAGAAACAACTTGACAGCAACCAACAACTGCTCTTGTCTCTTTCAAGACCCAGACCCATGAAAAACTCAACTCCAAGTCAAATCCATGCATACCTCCTAGCTTCTTCTTTCTGTTGCTCTCTCCAGCTGCTCTCCATATAACGTAAGGCATAATCACTTTCATCTTTGTACCTGAAAATTAAATCAGTTTTTAGCACATTTTAAAAAACAGCTAATGAATTAATAGCTTTTCTTAGGAAGAATGTTCTTGTTCTACTGCTTGTTCTGCAGTACCTTAAATTGGTTACTTTTCTTACCTTTTCCGGTCATAGCCAAATATTTCCCGAATATGTTTTGATATTTCCTCTTGAGGTTCCCCTTCATCTTCAATGAAGTCATCCATTTCAGAGTCATATTCATCATCATCATCATCATCTTCTATTTGTCTCTTGTAACTAATAGGTGGTCTTCCAAGACCTACATGACAGGACAGAATAAAATCATTAACTAATTACACAAATATAATTTTTATTTAACAGTACTTCTCCTTGCTATACCTTGGGCATAGCCATTTTCTGGGCTTCAAGGAGGAAAACTTCTGCCTCAAGCTCACCAGAATTTCTCAGAAATTCAGTAAGAGGAAATACTTTCTCTGAGTTGTGCTAGAGGAGTTTACCTATTAGTATCAGCAATGGCATCCTGAGGAAATCGCTCAGCAGATGCCTGTTCTTTGTTCAGGGCTTTCCAGGCACTTATTCACTACGCTCCACACTGCTTGCATCTGATCAGAAATAAATTTTTAGAACAGCTTGTCACTGCTAAGATAAATCTGCCACAACACTGAAATGCAAAACCTGAGTGATTTTTCATCTAGCCCTTCAAGCATCTGTTATTTAAGACACTACAAAGTTTTATAGACCAACTATTAAGCAATGCTGGAAGCGAATCCTTAAATTCTTTTCCTTCTAACACTATTCATATACCAGTATCCATCACAGGCTGCTTAGTTTTTTTCTATGTGATCCTTCACACCACCTGCATTTCAAAAATTACAAGCATAGGTAAAAATAAAATGAAATTAAAAGCTGCTATATTTAATTTTGTTTCAATCATTAAACTGTTCTTATCTGAGTTTCACTTGGGTTTTTTCCAATTCTTCTCCCCACTGGAGGACAGAGCAAGTGAGCAGCTGCATTGTACTTAGTTGCCAGTTGGACTTAAACTACAACAGCGAAAAAATTCTTTTTTCTATAAGTGCGTACCTTGTGGATGAAGCACAGGTCTATGCCCTGGAAAAGGTCTCATTCCATTCATCTGTCCATTGCTAGGTCTTGTGACAAGGTTTTTAGAAGAAATGGTTTCTGACACAACAGTACACTTGGGTTTCACAGCCATGCCCGGGCTGCTGCCTGGTCGTGCGGCTCCTGCGCTGGTGCTGATGCCCGGCCTCCCTGGTCCGGTGCCCAAGCTGCTGCCTGGTCGCTTGGCTCCTGTGCTTGGACTGATTCCCGGCCTTCCTGGTCCTGTTGCCAGGCTGCTGCCTGGTCGCCCTGGTCCTGTGTTTGTGCTGCTGCCCGGCCTTCCCGGCCCGGTGCCCAAGCTGCTGCCCGGTCGCTTCAGTCCCACTCCCGAGCCGCCTCCCGGCCGCCCGGGCCCTGTGCTCGAGCTGCTCCCTGGCCGGCCCGGCCCCACGCCTGAGACACCCCCCGGCCGCCCAGGGGCTGTGCCTGAGCTGCTGCCTGGCCTCCCAGGTCCTGTGGCTGAGCTGCTGCCCGGCCGCCCAGGTCCTGAGCTTACACCGCTCCCTGGCCTTCCAGGCCCCACGCCAGAATTGCTGCTTGATCGCCCCGGTCCTGCACTTGAGCCGCCCCCGGGATGCCCAGGTCCTCCTTTTCCTAAGCTGCTGCCGGATCGCTTTGCGTTGGAGTTGATTCCATGCTGAAGGGCTGCAGGTTTTCCTGCTTTTGCATGGGCAGACTTTGTCAGGCTGGATTCTTTCCCGGATGGCATTCTCTGGGCCCCGTTGGCCATGGGTTTTGAGGGTGGCACGTGAGAACTTGAGCCAGACTTTCTAACACCATTGACAGGTAATTTATTATGACTGCTGCCAGTAGAGCTTTTTAAGGAACCATTTTGTGAGTTTTTTTCCATTTGGTCAAGTCTGGAAGAAGATGATGACCGTGGGTGTTTTTCAGTCAATGCTGGTGCTTTGGATTTCTTATCAATACCACCCATAGAAAGCGACAGACTGCTTTTAGATGTGGAATGTTTATCTACTGAGCTTTTATTAAGTTTTGTGTTTACAGATGCTTTTTGAGAAGACAGTTTTTTTGAAGAACTGGATATCCCTGAAGGCTTAATCTCCTTCTCACTTTTTTTATGCATTTCTACTTTTTTGTTTTTCCGTCCCAAAAACTCCCTCTCTCTCAATTCTTCTGCTGTTCTGGGCCTCTCTTCTACCTTTTTCACTGGTTTTATTTCCACTGGTTCATACTGTTTCTTTTCAGCAAGCCTCAAGAGCTCTGCAAAGTTCAGAGGTGCTGGTGCACTTTTGGGAGGTGCCTTTGGTTTCACTGCAGCTTTGGATGGTTTCTCTTCATATTCTTCTTGCTCATGCTCAGATTCTGTCTGACTGTATTCAAGTTGCTCAGTTTCATCTTCTGTTGCATACTCAGCCTCTGGGGCCTGAGCAACATTCTCAGAAGCCCTCCTCTTTTTAGGCTTCTCTTCAACAGGAATGCCATTATAGCCATAAAAATTATCCTTTGTTCGTGAGGCCATAGCTCTTGCCTTTCTGTCATGTTTCAGTTCAATACGCCTCGCCAAGAGCTGCTCTTTCTTCCTTCTTTCTTCCAGTGCTGCAAGGAAACCAGGAGAAAGCTATGCAAAAGCACTACTTTTTATTTCAGTATCTTCAAACTAACAAACCACTAAGGACAGTAACTTAAGGATATCTGGCTAACAGCTATCCAAAATAGACCAGAAAGTGCCCCCAGGTCTGCGAACAGGGCAGGCTAACCCACTTGTGTCAGCTGCTGCAACAAAGGCAAGCAATTGAGTGAAATGCTGCTATAACAAAACCCACTAAGGCTTTTTGAGGAAAACAGCTTTCCAGAATGCTATGAAAATGATGAAGAACCTTTGTGTAAGAGGGTACAGAATTTATGGGATCTCTGTGTAGTGGAGGGAGTTGTGAGACAGAGAGAGAGAGAGAAGAGAATCTTCAGACTGTACAGAACTTACTATCAAATGTTTAAGGGAAGTTGAGGGAGGGGAGGGAATACAAGTATTGGGGGGATAAGAACTGGAAAATGCCTAAGTATGTGTGTGTAGAGGGATATAGGGGAGACACAGAAGCAGCTGAACACAGATAAGCAAGCAGCTGGTCATTACACAAGTCTGATAGAGCCCTGTGCCCTATCTCCACAGTCTGCCCTATATCCTTACTGTTTTGGCCTAGCTGTTTCCTGCATAAGTATGAGCTCTATCTCATGTCTGTGACCTGCTGACAAGAGTCAGGCTAAGCTAGCTGGTGAATGAGACATCTACATGTCAAATATTGGACAGACCAAGGAGTGGGGGCCAAATACCAGAAAGATTCAAAAAAAGTAAAAATTCCTAGAAAATGGATTGGGCTACTCATACTCTGGGTGCCTATAAAGGCACTGTTCCTTGTCTGTGTTATTCTGTTGTCAAGGGCTGTGACAGAGTGTGCCAGCCTGCCCCATATGGAATTCATGCTCAGTCTTGCTTCTGGCTGGACCAGGCAGCAGGGATAAGGAATAGACTCATGACTGGCCCAGGTGAAGAAGAATAACCTGAGCCATCCAGTCCATCAGATTTGGTTACCTTAACAAAACATGAACATCAGAAGCAATGCAGTACTAGTTTATTCCATAGACTATTTAAAAGAAATATAAAAGTGGAGAAATTGTGTCTCAAACTCTTTAAAATTCACTGTATTGATACACTAGATTAAGACACAACAACAGCAACTCCTTCCATTTTTCAAACAGATGAAGCTTTTCAAAGTAAAGCTAACGAAAGCTGAGATAGTTTTTTGCGAAAGCAAGCAAATGTCCCCAGCCCTTACTTAGTTCTAGCTTTCCCTCAGCATCAGGTCTATGCATAAATTACAGAAACAGATATGTAGCTGTATTTGCAAGAACACAGAAGTCTCCCATAGGAGATACTTTGTACTTTTACCTTTTTTTCTCTTTTCTTCTTCTTGCCGCCTGAGAAATGCTTGCACTGCTGCAGATTCTACACCCTTGACTTTGGGAACTTTCTTGGGAGGACCAACAGCCAAACTGTACCTTTTCTGCAAAGAACAAATAATAAATATGTCAGAAGAGTGAAGAAATGTAAAAATCAGTCTTTAAAACTGAGGAGTTGCATAACAGTCCTGTACTTCCCTTAAGCACAGAGATGGTACAGAGTAAACAATGAATTCCCACTGAAACTGAGGGATGTGCTGGATACATCTGACTCACAGTTGTACTTTCAGGCTGATTAAGGAACAGCTAGCCCCAAGTCCTTGGGAGAATCTTGCAAGCTAGAAAGTGCCTGGTCCAAGGGAGTAGAGATGTCTTGAAAAAGTTTTTTGAGAAGTGGTTTCATAACTATCAGAAGAGCAAAATAACCAAAGTTCTGAACAAGATATCAGCACTAAGAGAAGGACATCTGTCTTGTATATACCACTGGCCAGCAGCCAACTACTCCAGCCTATAAATATTGCCATTAGGATGGGTCTGATTTGAGCTCTACCTGAACTACAGTTTAACTGGATGCCTGGTGACCCCTTGGGCAGGGATGCCTCTCAGAAATTTTTTTTCTGAAACTAAGAGATCCTTCCTTACCCAAGGTGGAAAGATTCCTTACTCACAACAGATCCTCAGTAGGTGACAGAGGATGTTGCATTAGTATTATGAAACATTACTAATGCATCCACCCCATATTATTGCAAACACTGTACAGATAATTCCATTAAATATATACACTGACCAAGCCTGAGACTAAGAATGGATCCAGCCACTCCTAGACTACAAATCGAGTTTAGAAAGAGAGTCCACTCAGAACCTTGTGACTCAATAGGACTGTGCTTCTTGCTCTCTGCATTGCCAGTCCCTGAGAATTACTCTAAATTAATGAATTTGATGTCTACATTCTTTCTTATGTTTCTTCTATTAATTAATAAGATGAACCTTGCATTAAACCTTGCCAAACCACTGCTTAACTTTGTTAAACTCTAGTGAATTGTCAAATCATTATTTTATCTCAAAATACATTGCTGCCTGTCTTTTGAGTGAGATACATTCCACTCATCCACAACAGGAGCTCACTCAGAACAGAAAACCAGAAGACAGGCAGGGAAACAAAATGAATGAAATGCACTGGACTGATAAGGAATGCAATAGCTGCATTAGTAAGGGAATAAACATATTTCAGTTCAGCCTTAGTCTTCAACCAAGGGGAACCAAAAGCAAACTACAGCCCAAGCTGCCAGAGTCAATTCAATTCCAGACTGCAAGTTTACAGCTCCATTTTTAGCTTGCTTGTTTCACTCATTTCAGTTTCAGGTTACCTAATTCAGTAAAAATAGATAAATCAACTAAAAAAATTGAATTACACCAAAAATTGGAATGGACTTCACCAGCATAATTAACAGGCTGATGTAAAACAAACAATACTGATTTTAGCTCCTGCTGGCAGTGACCTTAAACACAATACTGTTGTACGTCAAGGAGTTAGTGATCCACACAGCAGTTGACCTGAAACTGTGCAGGCCTCAACTCTGCTCATCACCTGAGACCAGTGTGACCTCAGCACTAACTGACAGAATACACAGCCCTCACCTGGCAATTACAGCACTTGCACATGCTGTAATTTGCCAGGAGATGAGAAGGCTCCAGGGACATCTTGTTGCAGCCTTTCAGTACTGAAAGGGAGCTTATAAGGAAGATGGGGACAACTTTTAGCAGAGACAGTAGCAAGGACAGGGGGTATTGGTTTTAAACTAAGAGGGTAGATTCTGACTAGAAGTTGTTTGATGGGAGTAGTGAAACACTGGCTCAGATTGCCAAGAGAGGCTGTAGACTGCCCATCCCAGGAAACATTCAAGGTCAAGTTGGACAGGGCTCTGGGTGACCCGATCTGTTTAAAGATGTCCCTGCCCATTGCAGTGGTGCTGGACTAGATCACCTTTAATGGCCCCTCTTCTACAATTCTGTATCTCATCATATCCTGAGGTGATATATAACATCCTTTTCCTTGGCAGAGGAAATGATAAATTGTGCTTTTAACTTCCCAGGACATCCTGCAAAAGCTCTGAAGACTGCAACACTGATTACCACAGACAGGATATGCCCAGCTTGCCATGCCTAAAGCTCTGTCCAGTGCTGTTCAACCTGGGGTTCCAGCAACTGAACAGATGTAAAGTTAGCTATGCTACCTTCTTTCCTGCTTCTCTTATAGCCAATAAATGTTACTTAAATCAATGGTAAGTGCCCAAGTGCCTCTTAATGAGTTCTATAAGAACCACTTGCACTAATGTGCTACACCTGTTCAGACACTGCCTTTCACAAATGTACCAAGGTTGTGCCTAAAATGGAAAAAAAAAAAAAGATAATTTTTTAAAACTTCTTCCTACTAACAAAATGCAAAAGAAAAAACAAAGCAATGAGAAAGAGTTGCAAAGATAAATACAATAGAAGGCAGTTAAACCCAGAAGCAGAAGGAAAGCAGAATACATCTAGGAACCAAAGAAACCCAAACCCAAAACTGAGCTTTGAGAGGGTGGGGTTTTTTTTTATTTCAGAAGTAAGCCAATAGATTAAAATCTAAACCAAGATCTCCCTATGAGAAATTAAGATTCTCACCAAACGAGAGAGATGTGGAAAAAAAAAAAAAAAAAAGTATCACTAAAGAGCGACACAAGTCAGCATTTCTATAAAAAAAAAATCTTTCTGTCCTCAAACAGCCTTATGAAACTTAACGGAAATAATCAAAATAAAATCTCTGGTAAGGAAACCTACATCCAAATGTTTTAGAAGCAATCATCACGCAGGCTGGCAACATAACTCCCTATAAATGTCAATATCACACAATGGAAGCCTTCATTCTCATTCCTGATTCACTGATCAGCAGCACGTGAATAGATCCTTGGATTACTTTAATTACTAACATGCAAACCCACACATGAGCTTGAATATACATGCACTAAGAAGCAAGGTTTGGAGGCTCCTTTCTAAACTGCATCCAAAACTGGCTCCAAGTAGGGCAGCTACAATACCAGCGCTTGTAGTCTCCTTGAGAAGTTTCTGAAATGACCAGCAGAATTACAAAGGTGCACTCTCCACACACATTGTGTATTAAAACCTGCCATGTTGATAGCATAGGGTTAAAATGTTTCTAAAATAATGGGAATTGTATACAATAGATTCAGGAGTAGAAATGTTGGGTCTGGTAGATCTGGGAAAGGGAACTAGGCCCTGGGAACAAATGTTGAGCTTTGTCTTTATTAAAGCATGTGAAACTGCACCTGTGTAATCATATGATAAATTATATGATTGTTAAATGCAATGATTGTTTGGTAATTGAATATAATTATTGTTTAATCATAATAAGAATCATGAGAAACAATGTAATCATAAGAATCATGAGAAAGGATGTTTGGGGGACCCGATGAAAATTACAAGAATTCATGCTTGGATCAGATCAATGTATACAATAGAACAACATGAGTTTAATAATTAATATATAATTATATAATGAAAAGGGTATAAAAACATGTCCACCTCAAATCCATGCTGGAGTCAGATTTGGGTTTGTACCCCTGATTCCCAGAGCTCTTCAATAAAAGCACCTGCATATAATCATCCTGTGATTACATGTTTCAATGCTAACAATGTCACCTCATCACATCAAAGACCAACTACAGCCAAGCTCATTTACTGAGCTTCACCTCTCTGCAAGGAAATTTTCTCATTTGCACTAAAAGCATTCCAGGACTTGACAGCTCAGGAACCCTGTACTGTGATGCAGAACTGCCCTTCAGCTTTTGCTCCAATGTGGCCCATGGCTCTGTGTCCCAAAGAAATCTACTTTACTCCATTTGAACTGGAACAGAGAGAGAGGCAAAGCAATCCACACATTATCTGTCAAAATCCTGTCAGAAACAAGTTGAAGCAAATTAGTACCTTACAAATTACTTGCAGTACTTTGTAGTATACTCATCTTAGTATAATGATGTCCATGTAAATTATCTTACAAAGTTAAACACGTCATGTTTTGCCATTGGTAACCTAATTTGGCAAAGCTTAATTTAATTATTGCATTTCAACTGTACCCTCTGTTTTAAAAATTCTGTTTAAAAAATTGCGTAGGACTCAAGCATCTTTTCCAGCCTAAATTATTTTGTGCCTAAGGAGCACCTTTGAAAACTGCTAAACAGCAGGGACAAATGTAGATTGATCTATTCTGTTGGGAAACCTTATAAAGAATTAAAGTGATGGGGAAGCAGTTTTCAGGCTTTGTTTTTCTGCACTGTGACCAACAGCCCTATCCAGGAGCAGGTTTGTAAAGCAACTTGACAGATAAGCTCTTTCCTGACTGCCTCTAACATGACAAATCACACAAAATTTAAATTAAGTCTTCCCATCAGTAGTGTTTCTTAATACTGAGTAACAACTGAAAACACAGCAAAACAATTCATAAATGAATACCCATTTTCTGTACTATTGCTGACAGAAGTCTTGTTCACCTTCATTCAGTAACAGCATAAAATAACCTTCTGAAGTGTACCCTTTTTAAAAGCACTGAACCATACACATGTTCTACAAACACTAATAAAGTGTTTTATATGCAGTGTAAATGAATATGCATCAGACTGCAGATAAAGCAGGCAAAATAAGGCAGCACAAGTCACTATACCATCCAAACAGCAGCTGAACTATTCTGGCTTTTAATAATGATTGCTAAGTTGGTTAAATCAGAGGAATAGGAATGTTTAACCTTTAGGAAAGAGCAGGTCAAGCTGTTCTCAGAACACTACTGGAGTAGCCAACAGTGATTATTTACTCTGAAGTCAATGATTTCCTTTAAAACACGGCACATGATTCTGATGGATTTGTAGCTGCTTTGATGTCAGCATTCAAGCACTAAATATTGGACTCTAAAACAGAATTTATGAAATAATTTTGGCACCCAAATGAAGCCCCAAGGGGCCTAGACCAAACACCAGCAGCAGACAGAAATATCAGAAGTAGAATTGCCTTTAACAATGGTCAGTATTTACACAGGTGGCAATGCAAGATCAATGCAAGTAATCAATTCTGCCAAACCCAATTCTCCAGTGGAGCACCGGTGCAGTTCAGTTATTGCAATGGGCTTGCACATGCAGTGCAAACAATTCCACTTGTGCCATCCACTGCAGGCAACTTGCAGGGGCTCCCACAGGCTGGGGAGATTCTTTTACTTGCTTGTTTTTCACTAGCATGTTACAACACTTCACCTGTTCTTCCTTATTTGCCAAGACATAAAACCTTCTCCAGTGGAGAGTCCCTGTTTCTCCCTAAATACTCTTCAGGGTATAACTCCCTGAGAACATCAGGAATGGTTCATCCACCACACACATCCTTGTCTGTGTCACTCCTCTGGCAATGCCAGTTCCTCAGAAGGCAGCCTTCCACACTGTAAGTGGCCATTTGTGTTCACTGCCCAGAGGCCTCTGCCCTTCATCCTGAACTGGTATTTCCAAAGCTCCTGCTACAGATTCACCACGGGGTTCCCAGCAGCTGACTCTGCAGTGAGACTGTCTTAGAATACACACACGATGATTTCTCAACTGCTGCTTTCAATTTCTGGTTGTGACAAGGTAAATAGGAGGTAACAAGCATGTTTAAATTTGCTTCACTTCAGGTTCTAACAACTTCTACTAAGAAAAAGATAAAATGCTCAGCTTATCAGCTCACACTGTTCTCCTCTCCCAACACCGATTCAACAGGTTCATACATTTTCTTCCTAAAAAAGCAGAAATTCTTTTCTTCCAGTTTTGCATCTGCTGCCACAACCCCCAAGCAGAACCCTTAGCTGGAAAAAACGCAGAGATTTTTTTCTATTAAAAGTTGCTTCATACAGAGGGAAAAAAAAAAAATGAACTGATACTTTATGCTTTCCTTTCTGTAATGGTATTGTGGTCCCCATTTTGATCTGCTTTTGCCAAAAAAAAAAAAAAAAAAAAAAAAAAAAGAAAAAAAGAAAAAAAAAAAAAAAAAAAAAAAAAAGGCGACCAGGAATAGGAAAAACTGGACATTTTACTAGTCAGCATTTAAACTTCAACAGTCTGGAACTTTACTATCAGGTCAGTCAAGTTGAGAGAAAAAACCCCTGCCAACATTTCACATTGTGTATATTGTATATCTTGCAGTTCCTCCCTTAGAGGCTGATGTAATCCAAAGCATTTTGGGCCCAGTTTTGAGGCAAGTTTTCAGCACACAATAAATGCACACACATCAATCGATGAGAGTCTGGTCCTACAGCAGCAATCTGCACTTCACAGCCACTTCACAGCATTCCCATTATTTCTCATACAGGGCTTCTCTTGCCTGTGGGCAAACGCTCGATAATTTGTAGATCAGAATTTGATAGGCAGGCTCTGTAAGCCAAAATCCTCTGAACAAACTCTGGGATTCTGTGAAGTGTTTCACTTCACAAATACTTAATTCCTCGTGGCTACTTGCATCAGCCAGCTTCACTGGAGGCTGCTTTCTATCATTCTGACTTAAAGTGAGACTTCACAAGTGCTGACGTGGATGATGAGCTCTTTCGGGTTTGCGTCACCTCTTTGTGGTTAAATGTATCAGATTTCTGTAAATTCTGTACACCAAAGTTTCGCCCTCAGTTAAAAGGAATTGGGAGCAATAGGAGGTGTTTCTATTGTCATTTATAGTTTATTAGAAACTACAGTGAAATAAAAGAATGACTTAGTTCCAACCGTCCTCAGGGTTTTCTCTTTTTTTAAAGCTACAATAAAATTTCATATTTTAAAGAATGGCTACAATAAAAATATCTGAAAGTGCTTTGCCACGTCATGTGAAACACGTGGCATAATACAGCATACCAATTTCACTAAAAAGAGTGACACGATCTATTTAAACCTCTCTAAAATCAACATTACATCTCATAACTATTATCATGTCTAGTCAAAGCAAGACCACACTGAAAATCTAATGAACTGCTAATACGAACGCAGGTAACAAGATACAGCAGTGAAACCCCTGTGGAATATTATAGGATAAAACCTGGGGCTCTACTCAGCAACTGCTGTGAAGATGATTAGCAGCACATCATTAATAGCTTAGACAGTAGTTCATGTATGTACTGTCTTATTTAGAAACAAAACCTGATGCAACTACCAGGACACCAAAAGGCTGATTTCAGCAATGTTCCTTTTGAATCTGGATTTCCATAGGGAGATGAACAAGCAGATTTGTTTTTACAGGGACATGATGTAATATCTGCTTTATCCAGCCCTCTCTTTTACAATACAAGGCCACATTATTTCTTGAATTTTTTAATAGCTTCTGCTTTGAACTAAACACTACCTGTATAGTGTGTATATAGATATTTATATATACTTTGAATATATACTACTTGTTCATGTCACTGTTTTTCACTACAAAGGGCATGGAATATTTAGTTAGGTGCACTGTAAAGTTTAAAACAGAGAGAAATACAGAGGATATGCTCATTAATGCAGGAACTAACATTTATGGAAACCTGGTAATTTTATATACCAGTAAATGTACAATTAGTCTATATGGTGTTTTTAATAAAAGTACTTAAAATAATTATATTCTTCTTATATAAACACACTTAATGTACTAGCTTTAACACAGTAGAGTTGTTTAGATGTCCAGTGATTGTAAAATCTCCATGGGCTCTCTTTTAAAGCCCAGCAGCTGCAAATAGCTTCAAGCAGTGCCAAGTGCAGCTCTGCTTTTGCTCAGACTGGGGCCAACTTCAGAGTTAAAAGCTGTACCAGCAATGTGCTAAACCAAACTATTTCAACTATGGATTCAATTGCACTCTCACTCCATGAGTTAATCAGGAATTAGCAAATCCTAATTCTGCCTTTTCTGAAATGAGTAGCTAAACCCTCATCCATTGCACAACAAGTAGGATCCCCTCCCTCCACCATCACATCCGCAATGGAGAATAGGGCAGATGTTTCATCAACTCATCATCATGGCTTGAAACTACTTGTGACAAAAAAAGCAGAGGCACACAAAGTAAAGCTGCATGGGGAAACCGAGAATGTAAAGAGAAACTTTAAACATCTAAAATAAGAATTAAAATAACCCAGTGACAACTTAGTGACACAGCTTAAGACTGATCAAACGAGCATCTAAATATGCTGAAGTATTTCTAGATAATTTGTATTACTTATGTTATGAACCAGATTCCTATGTAGAGTCAGAGACAAATTAAACATGCCTAAATAGAAAAAAGTAGATTTTATAGGATTTTAAACCCACAATGGAATCTGATTAATTTCACATCTACCATATGGTTGGTACATATTATCAACTAGTCATGCTATTAGTGAACATTACCAAAGTTTTACTAATGATAGAGAAACGCTGCTATTCACTAGTTCTGACAGCACCAAAATGAAGACACTGTATAATTGACAAGCTTTTTTTTCCTGGTTTTCCCCCAGTTTTTGCTAAAAACAACTACCTCTCATTTACTCTGGGTTTAAGCAAACTAATCATAGAAACAGAACTCTGGCACTCTGTTGAAGAACAAACAGAAGTGTCACCCCAGCTGCTGGCTACCAAGGAGAAGATATTTTTTATCCAAATAAGCACGCATGACTTATAATTTGGGTCCTCCCAGAGGAATGGAACCCAGGATATTAATGTATGAAAAGACCACGTGCACCTCCTCCGGCCAGACTTCATCCAGGCAAGCCAGTGGGTTATTTCATACTGAATCCACATGCTACTGAGAGCTTGAACTAAAACACGAACTGCTGAAGTACAGACCTCAGGACAACACAAGCCATATAGCAAAAGCCTTCCGCCAGTCCTCCCCGCAGCGCTGTTAGAGGCTATTCCTTCTCGGCACACACACAGACCTCAGACAACGCAGCCCATTCCCCAAAACTTGTCACTTTGTCTCCGACTCGCACTTGAGACGTGGCAGACTTGTGTTTTCAGAGCAAACAAAAGGACTTCGGCGGCTTTCAGGCACTGCCTTCCCCGCAGCAGCGCTGCGCTCCCGGGCTCCCGGCGCTGCCCGGCCGGGAGGCGAAGCCGCGGCCGCCGCTCCGGGCCCGGGGCTGCAGGCACCTGTTGCCAGAGGGGCCCCGCTCTCCCCTCCCCGCACCCAGACGCTTCTCCAGCCGCAGGAGCGAGCAGCCCCGGCCGGCAGGCGAAAGGCCCGGCAGAGCCCGGCGGCGGCGCTGCCCGGGCGGGGGCCGAGCCGGAGGCGGACACGGCTCTCCCTCTGCCGCGGGGCCTCTCCGGGCCCGACCCCACCGCGCCCCCCGGCAGCCCGAGCCGCCCCTGAGCTCACCGGCACCGCGTTCAGCCCCTGCTGCTCCGAGGCCATCACGAGAATGTTGCGGAAATCCATGGCCGGGCCGGAACACGGGGGGCCGCGGCAGCCGCCCCGCTCGCACCGCCCGCTGCCCCCCGCCCGCCGCCCGCTCGGCCCCGCTCGCTTCCGCCCGCTGCCGCCTACCCTTTATATAACCTCGCCTGGCGCCGGCGTCACTTCCCCCGTGGCGGAGCCTCGCCACGGGAAGCAGGGCTGGGAAAGGGGAGGGATCGGGAGACGCGTCTGGGGAGCCCCGCGGGACGGCGGGGCCCGGAGCAGCGGCGGGGCGGCCTTAAGAGCCCCCGGGGCGGCCCCGGCCCGGCGCCCTCACAGCTCACAGCTGCCGCCGGTACCGGGATTGCTCCTCCGCCCTAAGAGCCCCCGGGGCGGCCCCGGCCCGGCGCCCTCACAGCCCACAGCTGCCGCCGGTACCGGGATTGCTCCTCCGCCCACCTCGGTGCGCCCCTGAAACGCCTTGGAGAGGCGGCGGGACAAGGGGTGGTGGCTTCAGGCTGACACGGAGTAGGTTCAGATTAGGTGTCGCCAAGAAATTCTTTACTGTGAGGGTGGTGAGGCACCGGGAGCGCTTGTCCAGAGGAGTTGTGCGTTCCCCATCCCGGGAAGTGGTCAAGGCCAGGTTGGATGGGGCTTGGCACAACCTGGTCCGGTGAAAGTGTCCCTGCCCACAGCAGGGGGGTCAGAACTAGATGATCATCAAGTCCCTTCCAACCCAATCAATTCTATGGTTCTGTGATTACTGTGATAATTGATAAAAGATTCGTGTTAATCTTAGAAGTTTGTATAAACCAGAATACTTAAGTGAGGCACGGACCTAGATAAAGGAAAATATATGATTAAATGATTCTGTTTTAAATCCCCCCTATTATGAATATTATGT
This sequence comes from Oenanthe melanoleuca, assembly GCF_029582105.1. Taxonomy (NCBI): domain Eukaryota; kingdom Metazoa; phylum Chordata; class Aves; order Passeriformes; family Muscicapidae; genus Oenanthe; species Oenanthe melanoleuca. The sequence goes on from NC_079339.1 coordinate 14,339,045, forward strand.
TTTCTAAATAAGTTGTATCTACTACTAGTTTGCAAAACAAGACTTTCCGATAGCCCGATAGATTTTGCAAAATCAGACTTCCTGCCTTTGTGTAATCAATTGCTGCCTATCTACTAAAGACCAGACTTCCCAACTTCTGCCATTCTTTATCTTCACCCAGAGACCACCACTGCTTACCTGGCAAAATTATGACAGCAAAAAACCAACAATTATTGATTACTACGAGAAAACTATTCTATAAAGAGAAGCTGCAAACCAAAGTTCGATGGAGCGTGGAGCAGGTGGTGACCCCTCTGCCCCCCCAGCACTGCATTGCTCCATTTATATAAAATAAAGCAATTTAAATTTTGCTGAATATCAAGACTTTTTGTTTCTCATTTATAACATTACCACTCCCAACCTCGGTATGGGCATGTGTCAATAAAACATCAAAAACTCCTACTTTCTTCTTTTTTTTTTTTTCTAATAGCAACTCTCCATTTTTCAGTGACAGTGAGAATTGTGGGGTTTTGAAAGGAAAAAGCCTTTTGGGGCAATGTCCTGTAGCTCCAAGCACACCCTGACAGCTGCCCCTGTCCCTCCTGCATTCCCAGCTGCCAGCTTGTCCCTGAGTGGACATCAGCTAGGCAGAAACCCTGTAACAAAGGAAGAATATGGATTAAGTTTCCTCAGCAATCTTTCTTGGCTTATTGAGGCTTCAAAGCCGGTGTTGGCTTGTAGGGGTGTCACAGTTACTTCAGCAGTGCACTCCCTGCTGCAGGAATGCTGCCTGATAAACAGAGCTCCCAGGAGCAGTGCTGACCAGCAGAGTGGCCAAACAAAATGCTCAGTGCCTGTGTATGTTTATTTTTCTAAATCTGACAAACCAGAAAATTGTGCAAGAACACCAGCTGACTGGACTCTTCCCTTGCATTGGTGACCAGGTCATTTCCTGGATCTGTTATCTGGGATCCACCCGACAAAAATTCCTCTACTCCACACTGCTTCTCATAGAAACGTGGGCACTGAAAGGAGGCTTATTTGCCTTCATTTAATCCTTCTTTAGCATAAATTCTTTAACATTGCTAGTACTTGACAACTCTTCACTTTCAGTTCCTCAATTTTCTTCCTGCCTTTTCCAGTTTCCCTTTGCCTCTAGTGCCCTTGCTTTTTTGTCATATCTGATCTTCCTTTCTGGGCATAGCTATAAGTCACATTGCAGCCTGGTGTAAAGATGCCCAGTGTGGCCTTAGCTGATGGGAGGGACAGGACAATGTATCTGAGCCAGGCACTGCACAGCTAATTTGCAGGGCTTTTGTAGTTCTTGATCTACAGGGGATCCAAGTTATTCCTGTAATGCTTGCTCTGGTAGTTCTGCGTGGCGACACTCTGTGCAGGGTGGACAGTCCTCCTGACTCTGAAAAAATGACCTACCACTTTTTCTTGAGACAGTTCTGATTTAACCCCTTGTCCTGTAAGAACTTATTCCTTCTCTCTTTTCCCCTTTTCATTCCCATTTACTGACTTTTTACTTCTGACTGAGACCTAATCACCTCTTTGGTTCCTGCCCTCTTTGTATTATGATTTTCTTAATTTTAAGACTTCATAGTGTGGCTCTCTTCACAGGCAGTGGTTCATCAAATTTCTTCGCATTTTTGGTATTGTGTTTCCCTCTGTGCTACTGTCTATAAGGTTGTGATGCTATTTTCTGGCAGTCTTATCTGCTACCTCATCACTGCTGTGGTGTTTTCATCAGAATTTCCCTGCTCCAGCTTGAATTTCTGGTATCTCCACTGTGCCCTTCCTTGAGAGGCTTTTAGTATGACTCAGGTTCCTGTGTGACAAAGTACTGACAGAGCAATGATTGCTCTTTGACTTTAGTGCATGCTCCTTTGGTCCACGTTGGAGTTGGCAGGAGCACTTGGCTAAATGCAGACTTCATTCTGCTGACTGTGATCCTCTTGGGATGAGTGGAGGAAAAATCTCTGCCTGCATCTACAGGAGGAGTTACAAGCAGGCCAGGGAATGGCATTGCAACTGCAGTCTGTTGCATGTCACTCTTTGGAAACCCTTAACCACAGTTGTTGCCTTTTCCTGTAAATGACAATGCTGTGACATCACATCCCTCAGCAGAGGGGATTTACCTCTGTGTTTCTCCAGTGGAGAAATAATAGCACTGTGTAAATGTGTGCAGTGGGCATTTTATGGGGCAGCAGCAAGCCACACGCAGCTGTGCTGGGATTCCCAGGCTGCCCCTGTGGCATTTAAACCCAGATCTAGCACAAGTTACACGTCAGCACAGTGCCTTGATGTGGCCCAGCCTCTTCTTCTGGCAGACATCCTGCAACAAATGGGAACCTCTGTGCTGTGTGTGCCTGCACCTCTGTCCTCCCTGTGCCTTCAGTCACTTCCCAAATTATCTTCACAGCCTCTGCACACATTTACAATGTGATGCACTGATCCAGACTAAGCTTGCCAGGATTTCCAAGCCCAGCTAGTCTGTCAGCAGCAAAAAGAAGAAAAAACTTTGTGCCTTTAAGCGAAACTGATGTTTCTATAAAATACAAATCAGGATAGAAAATGCTTCTTCCCCTTTTTGTAGCTGTCTGATTTGTCTGATTCCGTGCATATTTAACATCACCCTAACTTTGAGAAAATTGTAAAAGTCTGAGAATTTAAACCTACATCTTCCAGAAAACCAATACAATGCTTCTCTGATCTCCCATCTCTCCTCTCAAACCTCTGATTTGTGCTGCTGAAAAAGTTCAGACAGATTTGCTCTTTTTTTTGTGTACATTTTTAAGCAAGAACTTGGCTAAGTTTTATTTTTCTTAAATGTCTTCAGTTTTGGATATTACTTGTGATTAGAACTGTTTAGAAAGGACTTAGACAATATAAGACAATATCCCACCAGAAAGTGTCTGCAAGTTTTTAATTAGCTGTGCTCAACAATAACTCAGCCCCAGCCATGCACACTTCAGACACGTGACTAATCCTATTAACTTGAAGTGAAGTGTATTAAAGTGTTTAAAGGATTAGAGTCTTAATTACAGGCCATCTGCAGAGGTCAAATATCAAAGGCTGTTCAGAGCCTGAGTTTTAGCATTTTCTGAATGAGTGAATGAGGAATATTGGTGTGAGCTCCTCTTTCCCCTTTTCACTCGGCATCTTTTCTGCTGTAGAGCTAAATGTGTGTTCCAATATGGCTTTTATTGACTGAGCTGAATCATCCTGATGTCCAACAGGCAGGTCTCCAGATCATCAGCTGGTTAGATGTTAGCAGGGCTGCCATATATGCTCTAAAGAAGTTTAGGACTTGGAAAACATGAATTTGAACAAATCAAGCTTGCATAGAGTAGTGCCAGCCTATTTTATGCCTGCTTCTGATTGCATTATTAATCACTAAGACTTTTTTCCTTATGATATATTAAACAGAAATGGAAAGGAAGAGCCTTGGGATGATAATTAGCTGGTCTTGATAATCTATAATTTAGACATCTAACTTAGATGTATAAATAATGGTCTTTGGCTCCAAAAGGAATATCAGAAAAATAGGCATGGAAATTGCCTTCTTCTTCCCACCCAAAAAGCAGGATCAATTCCATCAAGTAATTTCTGACAGACATTTGTTCAATCTGCATTTGAAACTCAGAAACCAAGGCTGTCATTCCCCATGTTATTGTCTCACTCTTTTTTTCATCTTCACCTTGAGAAAGCTGTTTCTAACATCTAACCCAGATCTCTGTTGCCCACTGAGCCTTTTTAGCTGATAAGAAGACTTCATTGTCCTCTCCCTTAGCCATACAGCATACATATTTAGGCCTCTCCTACAGTGTCTCCCCTTTCTCTGGGGTAAACCACTCCAATTCCTCCAATGCTTCCTCATAAAACCTTTAATTCTCTATTCTATGCCAAGCAGAATACAATACCCCAAGTGAAGTTTTTCTAGCCCCAAGCATGACAGTAGAATGGCTTCATTTGCCTGGCAAACAATGTTCCTTTTCATGTAGCTCCCAGTGCTGTTTGCACTTTTTGTAGTGGTGTGATGCTATCACACCAGAAAGTGCATAGCCTGCATTTGTGATGTTGGCTGTTCTGCAGAGAGTGAAAGCACATCCTTTGAATTACTCCTTTCTCCCTACTGTAATTTGCCAAGTGTGTTGTGATCCTAGACCTGTCCTCTAACACTTCCTGCCAGTGGGGCTGGCAAGAAAGTTGTCTGCTCTGCCATCTAAATTATTTAATGAAAATATCAGATTTGTGATACCCATGCAGAATTCTGCTTGCTGTGTCCAACAAAGTTAACAACATGCTCATGTTAAATATTTCAGTCCAATTTACAGCCAGTTCTGTGCTCATCCATTTGTGTTTTTCTGGACTTGCTTGTGTGATGGATGGCCATGTGAGACAGTGTTAGGAGCCCTTCTAAAACCAAGAGCTGGAAATGAGCCTGCTTGACATAATTTATTCTAGGCAAAGTAATCTCTGTGAGGGCAATTTATTTTCTAGGTGCTTAAATGTGTCAGTGGAGGGAGAGGTTTAACTCCAGCACCTCATTGTTTAATGACTCAGCAGGTCACAAAACAGGTACAGCTTCCTAACACAGGAATGCAAGCAAGAGAGAACTTGATTTTCTCTGTATGTGATTGAAAATACATCTCGTAACAGTTGTCATTGTGTCACATCACAAAACAGTTGTAATCTAAAATATATGTATTTCAAACCCAGAACAATGACAAAATATCACTTTTACATTGCTGTGCACTGGGGACAGAAACAAACTGTCGAGAAACGAACTTCCCTAGTCCTTAAAAGTGATTTGAGGTCTTGGGTCAATTTCATGCTTTAAACAAAGGCAATGAAGCTTTTAATTCCAGGGATAAGTGTGAACAAACACGGTTGCACCCCACCAAACAGTTACCTGTGTCACACTGTGACTGCCTGTGAGCACTCAGCACACCCCAAGGATAAACTGTACCATGAGAGTGAAGAAACAGGCCCTGTGGACCACCCATCAAATCAGGAGTCTACTAATAGAAATACTGCTTTCTACATGAACAAAAAGAGTAGGTCTGGCAGAAAGGGAGGATATTGATACTGAATAACACCAGCTGGTGGAATAGCTGTATTTGCAAAGTATTCTCTCAATCAGAGAAGAAAGAAGATTAAGAATGGAAAAAACAAAAAAACAAAAAAACAAAAAACAAAAAACAAAAAAACAAAAACAAAACAAAAAAAAACCAAACAAAAAACAAAACAAAACAAAAAAAAAAAACACCAAAAAAACCCCAAAACCAAACCAAACCAAAAAAAACCTAAAAAAAAACACACACACAAAAAAACCCCAACCCCAAACCAATTAGTTGTTCAGCTTATTCAATATTTAAGTTAACAAAAGTATCTTTAAAGTTACTGTTGTCAAAAATCCCAAAAGATAAGTGCATGGGAAATAGACAAAAATAACCCCTCTGTAATATGTATTCATATTGTTTTATGAGAATAACCTCCTTTCCAAAGATGCTAAAAAAAAAAAAAGGCAATGAAAAAAAGTCACCATTGCAGTAAATGTGGAAAACACAGTATTTAAACATTGAACAGCAGTCACGTGCCCAGATATTATAGAGTTAATAAGAAAGCAAACAACACATGTAAGACAGACTGCAGAGCAGTAAGGGCTTTCCTCCGTGACAGGATTAGGCTGAGTTTAGATCATTGGAAACATGAGACATGGGGAAGAGCATCCCAGATGAGCAAACAGGGGCTGAGAGACAACAGCCTCAGTTCAGAGCCTTTCCAGCAGGTCCATCATTCAGGTCGGACAAGCTCTGTGCCCCGGGAGCTCCGCTGAACCAAAATCCCGCTGTCTGCACTTCATCCGAGCCAAGAGACCAGCTGCAATGTAAACTCTGAGAAACGGGTATCAGAGAGCGGGGGAGCCACAGGCAGCGCTGCCGAGCAGCTGTGAGTGCCACATGTCCATCCCAGATACGCAGGCGTCCCCCTGTGTCCCCATCTCACACGGCAGCCAGCATTCCCAAAAGGATGCCGTGCAGTGCCACTGCCGGCTGCTCATCCGGCAGAGGAATAAATCAGAGATGAGAGCTGAGAACGAGGCTGGGAGCGGCGCAGCTGGGAAGGGAAGGGAAGGGAAGGGAAGGGAAGGGAAGGGAAGGGAAGGGAAGGGAAGGGAAGGGAAGGGAAGGGAAGGGAAGGGAAGGGAAGGGAAGGGAAGGGAAGGGAAGGGAAGGGAAGGGAAGGGAAGGGAAGGGAAGGGAAGGGAAGGGAAGGGAAGGGAAGGGAAGGGAAGGGAAGGGAAGGGAAGGGAAGCTGCCGCCCCGCCCTGGCGCTCGCTGGCTGCAGAGGATGCGCTGGGGACAGCAGGTGGCGGTGGCGCCCTTGGTACAGCGGGGATGCTGCACAGTGGGGCTCAGAGCAGCATCTGTGACCCTCTGCTGGCGCCAGCCGTGGCTGCTCACCCCGGCTGCCGCTCAGCCACTTCCGAGCGGCGCTGAAAGGCTCAGCAGAGCCCTCCCCCGCAGCCTTCCAGGAGGAGAGCTTCCCACAGAACGCTGCTGAGAGATAAGTAAACAACAAAAAGAACATCTCAAAGGTTTATCTATTTCATTCGAAGCTCTTCCTAATCATACATGCCTGTGGAGCTGAGAAATGTGTGTTTGCCACATGCAGTTGCAGATGGTTGTGGCATCTGAAGCAGATCAAATGGATTGTACATTTTTTCATATTGCTCGGAAGCCAAAATATCTTCTTTTCAAATGCACAGAGAATTATTTGGTTTTATTTCCCAGCTGAGAGCCTGATTTGAAGATCTACTTAATTTCTGGGGAAGATCTATGTAATTTCTGAAAGTAAGGCTCCTACATGTTTGTACAAATCTCTACTATATTACACATGTACATAAAAATATACAGAGCTGCCAAATGCAAGCAACTTAAAATGAGCTGTTTCTTGAAATTGTGTTCCTCTACTTATTGCACCTCTTCATCTCATCCTCTCCCTGCCTTGAAGAAACTCACACCCTCATCACCAAATACCCCACCCTCCAAGATTGACAAATCCAATTCCAATCTCCTTTGTGTATTATAAGGGAATGAGCTCCAGAATCAAGGGCACAAAAATCCCTGCCCCTCCCTTGCAAATCAGTGTTATCCTGAGTGTTTTCTTTGCTCAGGTTTGGCAAAAACAGATAGAAGGAGAAGTTAATTTTATTTTAATCTGATTTCACACCTTTTTCTCACAGACTATTCTCACTCCTTTCACATGTATGAGGATGGGGATGGTTGTGGCCACCCTCGTGGTGCAAGTCAGGAGCCAAGGGAGTCCCAGCACAGACAGTGCCTTCAGTGACTGGGTCCAGCTCCTGGACATGGCACACAGACCTGGATACTGATAACAGGGTCCATCAAGTGTCCCAAACCAGGCAAAGTTAATGAATCAGTCCAGGGGACATGCAGGAGGGTCAGGAGAACAAGGGCACCAGAGACAAGGCTTGACACTAAGCTCCACGGTCCACCCAGGAGATGGGGCTGAGTACAAGCTGTGGGCTCACCTGGGACACATGCTAGCTGGTTTTCCAGTCCTTGGTGCCTTCAGAAGCTCCACATGCCTTTCTTTTGCCCCTTCATGGTGTTTCCTGACGATTTCACACTTTTACACTGCCACTCACACCCCATTCATACCAAGTTTCATGCTCGTATGTCAAATCCCTATGGCTGTGGTGCCCCTCCAGAGGAGGATTTGTAAACAATTCCATGCAAACTGCTTCAGTCGTCATCAGGAAGGTCACAAAACGCTGGTGCAGGCTGAAAGCAGCAGTGTAAGATGCTACCTGTGGGAAGCAGATTTTGGCAAACAGGCTGCTGCCTCCTACGTGAGCTCTGTGTTTTGAGTGTAGCCCCCATATCGAGCACTTCACAGCAGTGTAATCTCACACACAATTTTCTCAGCAAGGTTCTCTGCAGGCCTGAGCTGTATTTACCATGCAGTTAGCATAGTCTAACTATGAGAGTGTTATATTTAAACAGATAAAATAGATTCCTGATTGTCATCTCCTGGTAAGTCTGGCTTTGTGCAGTGTGCTGAGTCTCAGTGCAGGGATTGTGAACTTTGACATAAAGAGCATAAGGTCATTTGGAACAAAATAGGTTCAGTTAAGCAAATAGAAGGGTATTTTCATTCCAATACACTCCCAGCAAATAATTTGGCTTAATTATATTTAAGCTTTTATTCAATTTCTTGTTAGCTAAACTTATTCAACCACTATTCTGCAGCTATATCTCAGATTTCCTAGAAGGAGGTTGTAATTCGTGGAGTATATTGTACTAGTTTGGTAAAACTTTGAGAAATAAAACATGTGGCATTGTAATGAATGATATTATAATTTCTAACTTTCCTTCAGAAAACCTATCTTATTAACAGTACTGCATTGAAACTCACCACCATTTTATGCCTGGCACAAAAATTTAAGGGAAAAGCAATCCATTTTGTCAGAGCATACCTTGGTAAATCTAATTCCATTCCACTAAATGAACAGTGCAAAGAGGATTGGAACTTACCAGGAAGCACTGAATGAAAGGTCAGATTTGCAGCAAGCATAAATCAACATTCTTGCATGGCTTAAGCGGATTTATGCCCATATATACCAGTCAAGAATCTGGCTCATTAACAACTGGATGAATTACAAATAGAGCATCAAGCAGGAGTTTGAGCCTTAACACCTATTTCCTTGACTTGTAAGCTTAAATCAGATTCTAAATATTCTGAAGACTTTTTGTTCACCATAGCTGAGAAGCAAGCTAGTGTGGAATTTGGTTAAATTCCCCCTCTTGAAAGCCATCTTTTCAAGCAAGGTCTGTGCAGTGCTTCTAAACAGCTTGAGCACAATGAATTGTTGTCAGTTTTTCCAATCCATACATTACAGATTTTGAAATGTAGCCTTTAGGGCAACTTAAATAACACAAAACCAGTTGATTGATTGTCCAAGGTTGCAATGATTTGTGATGCTCAGCAGGAGATGATTTGGTGTTGCACACTCTCTCCCTTTTGAAGCACTCTACTCCAGGTAGTGCTCTGTGAATGTTTAAAGAGCTGCAGCACACAGGGATTGAGCAGAGGAGGAGTAAGCCCATGCTAGGATTTGTGCAGAATTGCAGGAGACTGAAAAATCACCTCAGAGGGTTTAACATTCGACATGGCTGTGCCAAGCTTTTCTTGGAGCAGGCATCCCACAAGCATTTATGGATGGCTTGAGCCAGCACAGCAGCTGGGAGAAGAAACCTCTGCTCAGCCTGTATCTCTGGCTTATTTGTGCTGGCATCAGGATTTGTAGAATTGCACAATAAAGCTGACCAGGAACCATCCAGCTGGAAATAAACCTAACAACAAGTTAATTCCCCCGAGGCCACGGCTTTCAGCAGTGCAGCCAGACTTGTTCATTGAACTCTGCTGTCCCAGTGGGCTGCAGAAGGAGGTTAAGGTCACTGCTTTGCAGAAAGGATGCCTACCTGCCATTTTCACTGTCAGACAGGCTCAATGCAGCTGGGACAATGCATTCCAGGCCTGGAACATTTCCTTGGCCTGAAGTAGGGCATGGGGAAGGAAGGAGAGGGACACACAGGAGAAAAACCTGGGCCACAGGGACATGGGGACATGACACCTGGGCCATAGAGAATGTCTCTGCTGATCAAAAATAGAGATCATAGATCAAGCACTTCACCTTTGGGATCTTTGCCAGGCACTGGCAAAGTCAGACTTGGTTTGCAAAACCCAAAAACTGCTCACAGATTTTTTTTTTTTCTCCTGGGTATCGACTGATGAATAATGAATGCTTTTATGCTGTGCTATTCTCTCAATTTCCGTTGTTGTTACTAAAGTTGTCTGACTTAGACAGGTTTTGTTCTGTCACCTTGGTGTCTGTAGCCAGATCCTCTAAGAAAGTCAAACTCTTGGATATCTTTCACTGCCATAGGAAGTGAAAAATCACAGTGTTTACCTCATACTGCTAAAAGAAGTGAAGAAAACCTCTGAAAATAAACACCATTATTGATCAAAAAGGTCACTTTTAACATAGAAAAGTGCTTTAAAAGTGCATTTGAAAGAATATTTAGGAACAGAATAGCCTAGTTGCAAGGTTGTGCTATTTTCTCTCAGAAACTTCAAGGCAGGTCTGTGGCTTGAAGGAAAACTGTGTGGAGAAGCAGCAGCCACTGCAACAAGCTGTGTTGATAAGCAAGCAGGAACTCCCTCATGTCATCCCTTGCCCACCTAATCTTTTAGATGAATCAAATAGCAGAGGCCACTTCCAGATGTAAAATCTCTCTTTTCCACAGACATAGGAGTTTTAGTCTTCACGTGTGTCTTAGTTAAATGCTCTTGCTAATTCTGCTTCACTCGTATAAATTCCCTGGCAGTTTTCAGTTCAGTTACTTAAATAAACCATAATTTCCTGCCTGAAATGTCAACTATTGTGGCCCAGGGTTCCCTAAGGGTCTTTCTGCCTTTAGATCAGCTGCTTCACAATCTGAGCACATTCACCTCCTTCTTTAAAGCATTTTCGCTGCTTGCTTTTAACATGAAGACTTCCCCCACACAGGAAATCCAAGTTTTAAAAGTAAAGATAATAGAGAAGTCATTCTCTTCAGCATCAAAGGGATTACAGGAAGCAGTGGAACTATGGCACTGAATTGTAGATCCAGCAAGATCTAGTTTGTGTCACTCAAAGGAGACATCCTTTGGGATGATGGGGGCATTTCAAATGGCTGAGGGACATTGTAAAGTTATGAGTCAAGATTTGTACTCCCTCTTGGAAGCTGGAAGCCTCCAGCATGTTACATCATCTATTTTGGCCTGTATTCCCAGGCTGCCTCCCTATATGGGTTTCTGGACTTTTGCTTTTTGGTAAACAACCCCAAAACCTTCTGAAGATCTTTGGACTTTCCTCTACAGGTGAGGAGGTCAGGGCTCCTTTATCAGGCAAACTGGTGACCCAACAACAAGGTGCAAAGAGCTGCAGATTTGGAAGCTGCAGTTACAATTTTTAACTCTTTCCTGAGAATTAGCATGCTAAAGGTGGGGAATTATCCTTACCCTCCTTCCTGGTAAGGAACAGCTCAGGTAACAGTCTCTCCTATTCATTGCAAATACTACTTGGCACTCCAATAAATAAATGCAGCTTTCTACTGAAGTGCTCCTGAAGGTGCTGAGCAGTGGGGCAAGGGAACTGATCGCTTTTGGGTCGAGTGCTTGAGAAATGCAGAGTCTGACATGGACTTTTCACTCCTAAAGCAGCTCCCAGTGTGGTTGTTTGGTAGCTCACAGCCCAGCCAGGCTGCAGGTGCCTTCTTTCCCCGCCTCCCTTTGGATCCACACAACCTGAGCCTGGGAGCAAAGGCCACAGAGCTGCTGGCATGTTTTGAAATATGATACAGGCAGCAGCATTAATCCAAACACTGATGGCGGCTCTTACGTAATGCCACAGAAACACTGCATGCCAGAAACAACAATATCTCTTTCTTACCCAGGAGAATGAGTGACTCTGGGACATTTTCCCAATGCTCATAATACATGAATAGTCCAGGCAAAGGCTGTCCTATGGAGGGACCTGCAAAGTGCTTGGGGCCTTGGCTATAAAGCTGGGCAGCTCCCCATCCACCTGTGTGGATAAGCAGGACCTGTGGGGGTCCACATCCACCCCACCTTGTGTGGTAGGATATGAAGGTCTCACCCTCAGAGAAATCACCTGGGTGTTCCACAATGGCCCTGCTGCTCCTCACCCCCAGGTCCTTTCTAGAACGGGCTCAGTGATGAGCACAGTGCAGACAAAATGTGATGGCTTGTTTATACAGTCAGCATGTTCAGAATGAAAGGTCATATCCCAAGGTCCTTAGTGAGGCAAAGCTCTTGGCCAGGTGTGTGTTTCACAACCTAGACCACACTGAGTAACCAGTTTGCAGTGGGAGACCTCCCCGATTTCTGCAGAGTTACCTGAACAATACCTGACTGAAATCCTGTCAGGTGCAAAAAGATGTCCTGATGCCTGCTCAGTATAAATTCTTGTCCCAAAGTTTCCCCAAAGCCCACACAAAAGAGCTAGCCCCTGGATCTTGTAGTTTATGCTTTTTGAATCTAAACCAGTGAGAAGCTCCTGACGTGCAGAGCAGAAGATCCTCACAGGGCTGGGGAGCTGTTACTCTTTCTTTGCTGGTTTCTAGAAGATTTCCATTTTTTCTACCTCACCCTCATTGTCTTCAGTTTTATGTCACCTCCTGGCAGCTGTGAGCTGCTGTGATATTAAAGAAAACACACTCAGTAACAGCATCATCTTTCTTTCCAAGCTTGAGTGTTAAAAAGGGTTTGCTGCTTCTTGAATCCTCCATGTCAAAAAATCCCACCAAAATCCATTTTGAAACCTTATCACTTTTGCTTGTAGAGAAAAAGATTTGAGGTTTTGCACCTCTGCATAAATGAACAAAATCAAATAAAAATTTGGTACTAGTTCTACTGGCATTGAGAATTCAAGTCTGTGTCATGTGGGGGACTCAGCTTGAAAAGTACCTGCAAGTACTTAGGGAAAATATTTACTTTTATTTGGAATAAAAGGAAAATTTTATCATCTGGCTTTGTGACAGACAAATTTGTTTCTGGAACTAAAACTATGGTACAGACTCGCTATTGTCATCTCTTCTTATTAATTTTTTTACCTGAAATTTGGGGAAGAAAATCACTTACAATCAAGCTGGGCCATGTTCAAGCGTTTGCTGAAAATGCCTGGGGAAAATTCACAACTCTGACATTTAATGAGTACAACCAATGGCTCTAAGAAGTTTGACTGGCTGCCAAATTGATATGTCTGTGTATCCCATCAGAGGCCTTTATATCTCATTTGGGTTTGTTGTTTTTTTTTTTTTTTTTCTTTCTGATCTTTGTTAAATTGATTTTTAGCCAGTTTGTTTGGCAATCATGCTGAAGCACTGCAAAGTGGACACAAGATAGGAACAATGCTAAGCAACCAGATGTAAAAAGACTGGAGCAATAAGAAAGCATATTTGTTTTTCACTGTTTAAACATGATTTACCAGCTGGGAAACTGTCTTGCAGGATATACTGCAGTTCCATTAAACTAATCCAGAGCACAAACACATCACACAATGTGGCCTTACAAACACACCTCCTGCAAATACCCCTGCATGCAGGAAGTGATACAGCAGGAATGGATTAGGTGACAGTCACTGGAGACACAGATGGGAGCTGTCTAGGAGGGTTGGGACATTATGAGACATAAATCAATTCTAGGGAGAATTACATTTCCCCACGTGTAAGGGATCACCATCCACCTGTCAGCAGCTGCTCTGAGATCCTGTAGTACCACCAGAGCAGACACAGGTCAGAGCTGGATGAAGAGAGAGAAGGGAAAAGTGCCAGAAAAGAGGTGCTGAAGAAAGGACTGATCACCTGGGGTATTGCATAAATGCCAAATTTGTGCCATAAGCACAAAATTGGAGGCCCTAAATACAAAATTAAGACCCTAAGTACAGGCACCTAAAAACCCTAAAGCCCTGATGTGATGGATCGTGACAGACACTGCACTGTTCATGATGGAGTTGCAGAGCCTTCTCTGCTGTACTGTTGGGCTGTCAGAGAGCATTGCCCAGTTGGCCTCTCCTACAGCAGCCAAAATACTACTCCAGTAGTTTTTCTTCTGCCTCCCCACAGTGATGAGGAAGATGGGGGCTGTCAGACACCAAGGAAACACAGGCTACCTCCTGTACTGCTGTTGGTTTTACTGATGGAGCTACTTGGACAAGTAAATTTAGCTCAACATCACTTGAAAAAACTGAGAGAAGATCATTAATGGCAGAGGTCTCTGCTGCATCCCCTTCCTACTGCATTGCATCCTTCCCGCCTGTAAATGTTGCCTGTCCTTGAAAATCCAAACCCTTTATGCTTTTTGTATGAAAGCTTCTCCTTTTCCTGGTCTGAGAAAAAGAATGTGCCAAGCAGAAGAGTATAAATTGCATTACTATGTGGGATAATGTCTCCCAGATCTGTCAATCTGGAAACTGCTCCAAGTTACAGTACTAGAAAGTAGCTCCTAAAGCAGCAGGTCATTAACTGACCTTGCTTTAGTCTCTCCTGTGTCTGCTTTGACCCATGTCCAAGATTAAACACCTCCACTGCCACTATTTTAGCCCTTCCCTTACTTCTTCAGCCTTATCCCCACTCTTGAAGCTGTCCTGTCCCTCTTGGCCCAACACCCTTGCTCAGTAGCTGCTCTCCTGCCTTTTCCAAGCCTCCTCTTCAGCTCAGTTATCTAGAGGAGAGCAAGGAGGGAGTCAGGAAAACACTGTCCTTGCCTCTGCCAGCCCAACTGGAAAGGTACCTGGCTGTTCACTGAGCTGGTCCTTCTCTGCTCAGGGTGTCCATTGCAAACCCTACCTGGAGCTCCCCTGACCCACCAAGGTGGGACACACCCTGTGCAACAGAGCCCTGGGTTCAGGGGCTTAGGTGAGGCTACTTCCACCATCATTGAGTTAATAGTTTTTATCCAGCGTTGTTTTGTATTTGATAATCAGAAAATTTTAGGGATAAAAAAAAAAAGGCTATTTCCCCATTCTCTCTCAGGAGAAGATTTTTACTTTGCTTTGTAGGATTTATTCCTAGGCTTGTGACTTTGCAAGAAAAAAAATCGATCAAAATCGCATCGTTCTGATTCCCGTCACATCCTTTCTGTTCTTTTCCCTCTTGACTTTCCAGGCTGCTATTTTAATAACTGCTTGCAGTTGAAATCAATGCCATGCCACACTGAAAAGCCTGAAATCCTAGCTTTATTTCCTGAGGGAAAATATTTCCCCACATATCCCTATGGGAGAAATTCAGCCATGTGTCCAGCAGCTTGGGACGATTCTTGGAGATGCTTCTTCTTGTCTCCTTCCCCATGTTGCTCTGGCCAAAGTAATTCACAGCCACAGCAGTCTTCCATGCCTCCAAACACAGCAATGTGACAAAGTACAGGGGCTTCAAAGAGCTTAGGAACAGGGGAATGTGGTGGTTAAAGGCTGATGTGTTTTTTGTGTTTCTGTGGTCTATTTTTAGCAGCTGTGGTTGCTGTGTATTGCAACCCTAAGTCACCTCTGAACTTAGAGTCACAAATATAAAACTGAAAAACAAATTAATTGGATCCACTGACTGGCCAGAAAGGAATCCTGTCTCAATATTTATGGACCAAATAAACATAAACAACTGTAAAAATGTCTTTTTGTTCTCTGTGGCTAAACACAGGCCTCTTCTGCTGCTGATTCTTTGGCTGTAGAGTGAAACGTCCCAGCATCTGTGCTGTGAGTAGTTGTTGCTGGGACTTTGAGGTTTTCCAGGTCAGCCCCACAAACATGTTACAGCTGTTACAAAGTGCTGGGGCTGACTGCCAGGCTTTGCACCTCTTCTTTTATGCTTGAACCTTTTTTTCACTTAAATCTTTGCTATGTCAGTGTACCTGTGCTGAAATTAGTTGCTTGAGCATAGTTGCTCCTGATTTGCATCAGTGGAAGTCAGAAGAACATCAGTCCACTTGTGCTCTGTTTTCTTGGCCAATTTGAAAGAGAGTCAACTCAAACCAACACACTTCTCTAGCTGGTGAAGCAATGCAGTATCTCATCTTACAGGCTGCTCTGTTCCTTTTGTTCTTTGCTGTCTGTCCATGCAGAGAGGCTTTTTCCCACGTTTGCTATTTGATTTCATGTTTTCTCGTGCCCAGTCTGTCCAAGAGCCTTAACTTTCCAGTTACTGTTTTTACAAATGGTTCCAACCCCTCTGTTTTGCCATGTCAGAGAAAAGGCACAATTGCATTATTGTGCTAAGTGAATGCATTTTCTCATACATGTAGCTGAATGGGAGATTATTTAAATATCTTGAACACTCTTCTAATTGGAATAATGCTAGTGCTAGGAATGGGAGTGCGAGGAGAATTTATATTCAGGCTCCTGAATTTCAGTGAATGAGTAATCAACACTCCATTACTTCCTACAAGGTTAAACATTTTTTTTTAAAGCAAATGATTACTGTAAAAACACCATTTGACTGCACTAAAACAAACAAATGGAAACCCAAGTATGGGTCTTCCTGGTGATCTTTAGATCATGTGAGAGCTTTGTGGATTCCTTGGCAAAGGAGAAGCTGACTTGGAATGCTGTTGGCTGATGCCTCAGGGCTGCCCACCAGCCTCTGCTCCGTGCTTGCCCCATTCATCCTGTCACTCCTCCCCTTGTGCTACCCTGGTGCTGGTGTCACCTGCACTCCAAAGCCAATGCTCTGAGCCAGATCTGGGGGTAATTTGGGTTAAAAAGTAACCCAGCAATGTATGTTTGCTTGTCTGTGTGTGTGACTAAAAGGCTCCATTTCCTCATGTAAAAGGATTCATGGAAGGGCTGTACCAAGGTCTGTGCTGGCAGGAGGGCAGGAAGGAGCAAGGAGAAAATAGAGCAAGCCCAGGAACTGGGGAGGAAAATATCTCTGACTGATATTGCTGCCAAATATTGTATCTTCTGGAGCCACTGCCTTAGACCAGAACAGTTGCATGGGTGCCTGCAGCCTGTACCTTAGCAAGGCTGGCCTGTCTTTACAGCTTTGCTTATTCTAATCAACAGGTTGGTCATTTTCTTGGTCAGTTTATTGCTGTAAAGTCAATTATATACAGTTACTCAGAAGTCAGTGTGTAGTGGTGCAATGTAATCTATTTTATATACAAAATCTAATTTTCCTATCATCCTGCATATTCACAATAATTACAAAACACTCTTAATCATTTATCTAGAAGAGCCTTTAAGCAGCTCTGAGTGATTGAGCATTGTTTCCACTACTCTCTTTTGCATTCTCCAGTACTTTGCTTTTCTTTTCATTTGTTTCTTTCCTGCCAGTTGTTTCTGTAGTTAATTTCATTGGGCTTGATCTGAAGCCCATGGAGGTGAATGCACAGTCCATCATTAACTTGAATTGGCTGGTGATCAGACCTGCTGCAAATGCTTTAATAGGCACAGGTCAAGGACTTGAAATGCAGAACATCTGTTTTACTCTGTGTTCCTATTGCTACTTCAGCTTGCTCCATCAGATATTTATGCAAACTCTCCTAGGCACAAGACTGGGAAGTAGAGATCTACACTATATTTATTCCAGCAGTATTTAAAAATGTCCTGTGCTTCACTCAAGCACCCAGCAAGAGACAGATGGAGAGAGGCAAACAGGCAGTTTGTGGCAGAACTGAGGCTTAAATGCAGGTAACATTACCTGCAAGTTTAGTGTCTGTTTTCCCTGCTCCCCATTATGCCTCTTGTTTTGCTGAGGCACAACAGCACATGTAGCTGTGCAATATTCTCTAACCCTGTCTGCCTGATAAAGACACAGGAGGCAGAATATTAACCCAAAAGGAAGGGCTGACTCTGGGGTGTTTCTATGAACCCTGGTGCTGTTTGCTTGCACAGCAGTAATTATGGGCTCTGCCACAGACAGCATGAATGATTCTTTCCAGTTTCTCCCTGATAAGAAAATGCTGGAAGAGATCATGTGCACATGTCTCACAGAGCTCAAAGTTTCCTGATCCTTTTGCCATTCCACTTTTCAGCATTATCAGGTGCACTGCAATACCCAGCCTTGGAGGAGAGGCTTGAGCTGAAGGGATGTTTGCTACCCAGTTTACCCAATCCTGCATGAAAGCAGCCACCCCTTTTACTTCCAAGGGAGTAAAAAATTCCAGCTCAACTTGAAGCAAGTCCTTGTTCCCACTAATTACTCAATGCACAAGTGTTAGTGCATACCATGCTCTCATGTTATGGGAGTTAACTACAAAGTTAGTTTAACTGCTAAAAGAGTTGTACTTTTTTTTTTTTTTTCATAGCAGCATCATGAACACACATGAGTTATCATGAGGTGAAAAACAGGCACTCAGCAGCAGACCCTGAAGTCAGCAGTTCTGGACAGACATCTGAGCTGATCTCAGCAAAGCCACATTGTCATCTTCTGACTGTTTCCACCTCCTGAAAACAAATGAACATTAACCCTGCAGAAGCTTTAAAAACTAAAAGCTTTTTAAAAAAATTAAACTGTATTTTTAGAAATTAAAATGTCTCAAATTTCTTCTTTAAATTTCTCAAGCATTTGTCATTATCCATTGATCTAAATGTAGATTCAGGTATTTATTGTGCATTATTCTCTGGCCACTTGCTGACTCTCTCTCAGAGACTCCACGAACTCTGGTAACAAAGAGAGCTTCCTCTGTGCCAAACAGGAAAAATTTAGAACTATTTATCTGATATGACAGTATTGATAATAGTGCAGAGAAGCACTTTGGACTCCTCCTAAAGGGTAGACTGATCTTCATTATCTTCTGTTTGCATTTGTTTTTGCTCCATGGAAGAGAGATTAGGAGACAGCCAGTTTAGCTCCGTGTTTAGCAATAATATAGAAGATGATAACTGCAAGGACACATTGTTTACTTGATCAATAAGAGTGACTTTGGAATGCAGTCTAACTTGCTTTCTGAGTAACTGTATTAGACTTCAGTTCCCAAATGCTGCCTAACTCCCAACTGCCAAAATAGGGATTTTTAAATTACTTGCCTCCTACAGCTGGTTAGTAATAGGGACAGATCTTCCTTTGTAAAATAATTTTCCTTCTTTTGCTAAAAATCTTCAGTAGTCTAAATAAAATTCCAAGTGTAAGCACCTCTGTCTTGCAGAGGGTGAGGCACAGGATAAGCAGAAGAATGACAGAGATCACACAGATTGTGCAAGGTACAACTGTTGTATTCTTTCCTAAAATTAGAATAGCTTTCTAAAAAGCAATCCTTGGTAAGGCAGTCACCTCAAGAAGGGAGCCACCAATAACCAGATTTTTGTGTTTCTCAGAGCCTGAAATTGTTTTCCAAATACAACAATTAATGTCAGCTTTGCCTACTTCTGATCGTGTTTCGCCCACAGACAAATGTTTGAAGCTTGGACATTTTCAAGGGATAGCTCTAGAGGAGCTGGAAAAAATCCCAAATGACTTTAAAATATTTGAATACTTGAAAGAACAAAAAATAATGATTGAATTACCTCACATCCCCAGGTTCCTAGAACACAGTCTTTGCAGGGCAAATGTGACCTTGCTGTCCTTCCTCTGCCTGCTGCTGTGGGAGCATGAGGTGGGTCAGGATGCAGCCCAACAGCCTGGTGCTACCACACTGCTGCTCAAGATAAAACCTCTTCTAGCCTCCTCTCCCTGCTCTTGGCACCTGTGCTAGAGCCCTGGTGCAGGTGGAAAGGACAGGTGCCAGCATCTCCCCTTCCCATCAGGGCACTCATGCCCTCTATTCACAGCACTCCTCCTTCCTGTGCAGATGTGGGAGCCACAAACCAGAAAGTGCTTTGAAGTCTAATGGCTTGGTAGCACAGTGAAATGTTAAAAAGACCCCTAAGTCTGGCTGGGGAAAATCCTTGTCTTTGAGGTATCACAGGTATTTATGGTAAAGAAATGCTGGCCCGAATTTAAGGCTATGCCTTCCAGATTGGCTCCTCAAAACAGGTAAAGCACAGGGGCATGCAGCATGGCTGACCAAGGAGCTCCTCCTGCAGCACCCAGGACATTCATAGACAGAAAAAATGCTGTTCCAGGCAAGGGGAAAATGCTAATAAATATCCTAAGCACCTCTCCAGTCTCTCCCTTCCTGGTGTGTTGGAATACAGGTAGTGTCTGAAAGGAATCAAACATGGATCCTGCCTCACTTCTCTTTTCTGAACACCCTGCTGATCAGAATGAGCAATGAGTATCACCCCAGAAGGCTGGATGGGTGCATGTCTGTCTGCACTCACCTGCTGAAAACTGCCACCACACACTTGTGGCTGGAGGAGATGGAAGTCACCATGCTGGGAGCAGGAGTTCCCAGGCTGGGGCATGGTGTAACCAGCAGTGCTGAACTGCACTGCTGGCAAAATGCACAGGGCCTGAGAGCCCAGGAGAGGAGAAAACCCTAGGGGAAAGAAAGCAAAACAGACCAAAAAGAAATGTAAGAGGAAGGGGTGTGCAAAGGCTCCCTTACGTGGGCTGGTAGCTGCAGGTTCATGCCTTCATCCAAAGGCACCTGGGGCTCACAAGGTCCTTTCCACCACTGATTTTGTCCTCTCCAGCAGCCCTGGCTGTCATACAGGTTCCTGCCTGCCATGGAGACAGTGTGATCAGGGATAGCCTCTGATGTTTGGGCTGGGGATTGTCCCTGTGCTCCAGAGCAGGGTCTGCACCACAATTCTGCAAGTGAGCAGAGGCCCCCTCATTGCAATGGCACTTTCTCATGTGGAATCACTCACTGTGGTTCTCCCTGAGCTTCTTGTAGGCTCTTAGCAGAGCTGTGGGCTCCATGGCAAGATGCTGATACAGCAAGTGGGAAGGGATGGTGGAAAGATTCGAGAGGTCCAAGGAACCCAGCATGGCCACATGATAACAGACTAGCAGTAAATTTGTTGGAAAAATCAGGTCCAGCTGCTTGCTTCTACTGGCTTTACTGGGTCAGATCTGGATGCAGTTGTAACATTCTGCTCCTCCATTTCCTTGTCTTAAACATGAACATTTTGTTTCAGG